>NC_143251.1:44238333-44885000 GCF_984573655.1 Nuphar pumila
GATGGATGGGTTGAAAAGAAGAAGTTGGCTTCTTCATTGCAATCGAACGAACTCGACTCTCTCTCTCTCTGATGATGGGGGTAAGAAGAACCGGCAACGACGAGGTTTAGAAGTAAGAACGAGAAAAAAGAAGAAGAAGGAAGAATAGAGTAGGCAACCGGTTTAGAAGAGAATAAGGAGAAGAAGAGGTAAAGAGGAGAGAGAGAGGAGGGCGCAAAAGGCTAGAGGAAAAAATGCCCCCCTCATTCTCAAAACCCACTATTTATAATTTTCTAATTAGATTTTTAGAAATTCTTTCAACAAAAGTCTAAAAAGTTTTCAATATTTCAAAAGACCTCTCTTTCTAAAAATATTTTTTAAAAGCTTAATTAGTTTCCCCAAAATACTCCAAAGAGGCTCAATCTGCTCAAATTACGATTTGATGAAAAACTATGAAAACCTTTGCAAACAAGCATTTTTAAGCAATTATCTCACATGATCATGCATAAAAATGTATGATTTTATGCATAAAAATTATGTATGATCAATAAATATTGTCACCTTTAATTCTTATTATCAAAGATATTCTAGAGCCAACCATTTTATACCGACTATATCATATCATCCAATTTATTTTTAGAGACATGATAATATATAAATATCATCAAAAATAGTAATATCAAACGACCGTAAAAGGCCGATGATGTGGGCGGCGATATTTATCGTCATTGATGTTATTGGCTACCATAAATCATATATTGCTGACTACTTGTTTTCTTGTAGTGTGCTTTGCACTCTTCCAACCTGCAGACCTTTAATTTGTTTTTCAGTGAAAGTAATGGATCCTTGAAGGTGTTGGGTGCACTACAAGAAAATTGTTAATTAGCGACGGAAATTAGCGACGGATTTTTTCCGTCGCTAATTAGCGACAGATTAGCTAGAGATAGAATATGTCGCTAATTCGCGACGGATTAGCGAGGAAACAAATTTTATCGCTAATCTGTCGCTACTTAGCGACGGATTAGCGACTGCATTTTTTGTCGCTACTTTTTATTACAAGAACACCATTTTAGCGATGGATTTAGAGAGGGAACTCTGTCGTCGCTAATCCGTCGCTAATTAGCGACGGCGTAGCGACAAAATATATTCCGTCGCTTTTTTGTATTTTGATTTAGCGACGGCTTAGCGACGGAATGTTTCTGTCGCTAAGCCGTCGCTAAATGTCGCGTAAATCCCTAATCCCATCCCTCTTTCTCTTTTTCCTGTTTCGCTGTATTGCTCTCGCCCGCCGCCCTCTCCCTCCCGCTGCCCGTCGGCTCTCGCCACCGTCCGGCCGCCGCCGCTCGCCAGCCGCCGCTCCCCGTCCACCGCTCGCCAGCCGGCGCTCGCCAGCTGCCGCTCCCCGTCAACCTCCCGCCACCGCCCGGCGACGCGCAGGTAATCTTCTTCTTCTTCTTCTTCTTCTTCTTCTTCTTCTTCTTCTTCTTCTTCTTCTTCTTCTTCTTCTTCTTCATTTGTCGTTAGTGTTTCTTTACTTCTGAGGCCTCTGAACCATTTCCAGGACCTCCAGAATGCAAAATTTTATGCACTCATGTCTGTTATCTGGTTTTGTGGATTCCTTGTGTATTTGAGATAGTTGGCTAACTAATTTAGATCTAAATGGACCAGATTTGAATGATTTTTTTGTGTAGATTTTCTTTATTTTCACGTGTTGCCTAGCTTGACAACTGAATCTTTCTTTGAGGATTGATGCCAGTCTTTTTGCTGTCTGATATTACAATAAGAAACGGTATTGGAAATATTGTTGGTTCTGTGTATTATGCAGCAATCGACTGTAAAGGATCATGGCACCCTCAACTTTAGGAAGTCCTTCCTTCCAATTCATCTTCTTAGCAAATTGTCCTGAATGAAATATATTTATCAAGATTGTGGTGATTTCAGGTGTTGTGTGCTTTATTTGGACTTGATATGTCTTTTTTTTTTGTTATGATTTGCTGTTGTTTTCGGCAAGCTGGCTGCTCATTGGTGTCACTGAAGTATACAATTAGCATGTTGATCTTTCATGTATCATATACTTCCAATTTAGCAGTAAATTTACACTTTTTTACTTGCAACAATACAAATTCAAGTTTATAAATTTTCTACATTTTAAGAGATTCTACCTACCATTTTCTTTATCTTGTTGATTCTGTTTTTCTTGTTTATCCCAAGGGTTATCTGTTGTCTTGCCCGTACACTTTGGGTGTTGTTACATTGAGCCTCTTGAGAAATATGCTAAAATTTCAAATGGCTAAATGAAAAAATGAATATCATATTCTCTCTTTCTAATAAATTTTTTCTTTTTCTTTGAAAAGAACCTTACTTTTGTTTTATGTGGAAGGTAAGGTGGTTAAAACTTAGAACTTGTCTAGTTTCTGATTGTTACTACTAGGTAGTCATTGATTTATAATGGACAACACGAGGAACTTAGCTTTCAACAAGTGTGTGATGCTTGTGTAATTTGATAAATTTACGTTTCTAGTACATGCTATGAATTCATAGTTTGCCTTTCAATGATATGATTGCTTTTTCTGCATTTAATGGGTAGATGTCTGGATGATGAAGGATTTACAGTGTAAGGTTGGAACTTATTTTAAACCTATTTGACAATTGCCCAATAGAGAATTGGAGACACCAACAATTTCCTAGACCTCAGAAAACAATGGAGTCCCAAAACTTTTGCTGAATGAAGCTTTTCACATGGTCATGTACCTTCTAAATCAACTTACCACTAATGTGCTTAGTAATAATGTTTTTTTTTGTGTTATTATTATTATTATTATACAGATTATTAACTTTGAAAACTTCTCATTATTCAATTCTAAAAATTTCTGATGTTGATTTACGTCCACATTTATGAAAACAAGAAAAGAAAAATAGATTGCAAGTTGAGTTGTGCATATTGATGTTCAAGCTTCAAAAACAAGGTTCAGAGTGCACTTATAATTTTTCTCCCTTTTTTTTAGGGGAAGACGCTAGTTTAAAAAAATATATCATCAATGCTTCTTTTTCACTTTATTTTATCGCATTTCATCATTAGATATATCATCAACAGTTTAATCGTTTTTTGCATTGCATAAGTGTTTGTGTTTCCCTAATTAGCTTCAATATTCATTTTAACACAGTGTTTTTTGCAGATTTCTCAACGGAACTCGCTTGTGCCCTGCCACCCGTGGTAAGTAAGTGACAAAAACAATGCAAATCGGGTAAATACCCGTTGTGAGTAAGTGATGCAAGCGCATCACATGTTATTTAATTTATTGAATGTAACACTTTATTGTTCACACACTCACTTAGTTGTTGATATCTAGGACTGCTTTGTTGGAGTTCGGAGATCATGCTGAGCATGATTTTAATGTATGAGAATAGAAGTGTTCTTATTTTTGGAGTACGGAGTCCATGCTATGCATGGTAGTAGTTAGTGGGATATTGAAGTGTGTTTGATGCAGGTACATGTTTGACATTTGTTTGATATGAATTATTTTGATGTATTGCAATGTTTGATGTGATTGTATCCATGCTTACATGTTTTTACTTTTAATTTGATTATGTCTTCCATGTGAAATTGTATACTGAAAGCATGCTTCAAATGAATGTATTGTGTCATGAATAGTTTGCACATGAAAATATTAAGTTATCAATGCATGCATCATAATTCTTGTGATTGTATGACATCATATATTGCATGATAAATTTGATATTTTGTTCATCATAGCATTCTGATGGTTCTCTTTTAACTAGTTAGGATACTATTCGTAACATCATACGACAGAATGACTGCAAACCGTGAATGGATGTACCGTAGGTTAGTGGACAATGAGTTATCGCATGAATATATGGATGGTGTCAATAGTTTTATTGAATTTGCAACGGCAAGTGTCAGTACGGTAGATCCCACAGGTCGGATTAGGTGTCCCTGCAAGATTTGTAAGAATAATCGATTTGTAGAACCTCATGGCGTTAGACATCACCTATACATGAAGGGTTTTGTGAGTGATTATCAGAACTGGACGTTTCATGGAGAAGAATTTAGAAACGATTTTGATGCACGGGTGAATGTGGTGCACGATAATCCATATACGAATTTGATATTTGATGCTGCAGGAACAGAACTAGGTTCTGCTATGAGTTCTAGTGATGTAAGAACTGCCGTAGATGAAGAATCACCAAACGATGCAGCTAGTAGATTTTATGATTTACTTAGAGATGCTGATGAGCCACTTTGGAACGGTTGTGAGAGTCACACTATCTTGTCTGCAGTTCTTCAACTAATGAATTTGAAGTCCGAGTATAATTTGAGTCAATCATGTTTTGACCGTTTGTGCATGATTGTGAAGAGTATGTTGCCTAAAGATGAGAAATTGCCACAAAATTTCTATCGTGCGAAAGTTATGGTCAACGCTCTAGGTATGGGTTACAAAAGGATTGATGCTTGTTCAAATCACTGCATGTTGTATTTCAAGGAGCAGGAAAATGACATATCATGCCCGTCATGTGGGCATTCTCGGTTCAAGCCAAAGACAAGAGGCAATGGTAGCACGAGATCAAAGGAAGTTTCATACAAGTCGCTCCGCTACTTTCCTATCACTCCTAGATTGCAGCGATTGTATATGTCTTCAAGGACAGCTAAACACATGAGATGGCATGCAAATAAAGTTCGACACGATGAAAACAAGATCACGCATCCTGTTGACGCTGAAGCTTGGAAGCACTTTGATCGTACTCATCAGAACTTCGCAATGGAAGTGCGAAATGTTAGACTCGGTCTATGTACAGATGAATTTAATCCATTTGGGGGTAGATCAACTCCATACTCATGCTGGCCAGTATTTGTAACTCCATACAACCTTCCACCAAGCTTGTGTATGAAACGTCCAAATCTTTTCTTGTCTCTGTTGATCCCTGGTCCGACCTCACCTGGCCAAAATATTGATGTATATCTAAGGCCATTGATTGATGAATTAAAAGTACTGTGGGATGACGGTGTTACCACGTATGATGCCCACAAAAAACAAAATTTTAACATGAAGGCCGTTGTTCTATGGACAATCAGTGACTTCCCTGCATATGGTATGTTATCTGGTTGGAGCACACATGGGAGGTTGGCTTGTCCGTACTGCATGGAGGATTCCAAAGCTTTTAGATTGAGGCATGGAAGGAAGCCTTGCTGGTTTGATTGCCATCGTCGATTTCTACCCAGCGATCATCCGTTCCGACGTCAAAAGAATGTATTTACAACAGGCACAACTGAAACGGAAGGTCCATCCTCAAGATTGTCTAGCATAGAGATTCTAAGAAGATTGCGATACTTTCCAGATGTATTAACAGATGCCCGCAGTCCTACACCCTTCCGTGGATTTGGGAAGGATCACAATTGGACGAAAAAATCTATTTTTTGGGAACTACCGTATTGGCCGACCTTATTGATACGACATAATTTGGATGTGATGCATGTAGAGAAAAATGTGTTTGATAATATGTTCAATACAGTAATGAATATTAAAGGAAAAACGAAGGATAATCTGAAGGCCCGTATGGATTTAAAATTAATATGTAAAAGACCAGAATTGGAACTCAAAGAGTATAATGGCAAAGTACTGAAACCAAAGGCGAAGTACGTGCTCGGACCTGATCAAACAAAACATGTATGTCAATGGTTGAGACAACTGAGATTTCCAGATGGATATGTCTCTAACATTGCTCGGGCTGTGAAGATTGACGATGGACAATTATATGGGTTGAAGAGCCATGATTGTCATATCTTTATGCAACGATTGATACCCCTAGCATTCCATGATATGTTAGACAAACGTATATGGGGGGTATTGTCTGAGTTGAGAGGATTTTTCAGAACATTGTGCGCATTGGAGGTCGTTGTATCAGATGTAAAGAATCTCGAGGACTCTGTCATCACCACTGTTTGTCTGTTAGAAAAGATATTTCTGCCAGCATTTTTCGATGTTATGGAACATTTGATCATACATCTGCCATATGAACTAAGGGTTGGTGGCCCTGTGCAATATCGATGGATGTACCCATTTGAAAGGTATATGTTTTTTTATATTTGTCTCTTTAATGACAGATATTTAAAATTTGAAATGTATATTCTTGTCAGATGCATGTTCGACCTAAAAAAAAAGGTTCGTAATAAAGCAAGAGTAGAAGGCTCTATTTGTGAGGCGTACACTTTAGAAGAGATTTCAAATTTCTCATCTATGTACTTCGAACCTCATATTCCAACACGTTACACATGCCCGCCCCGTAACGATGATAGAGAACAAGTAACTGTAGCTGACAAGCTGTCGATATTTCAACCACTTGGGCATGCATTTGGTAGTTGTCGATCAAGGCTATTGACAGATCGAAAGCAAGATGCAGCACACATCTATATTCTTTTTAATTGCTCAGCAATCGACCCATACATCGAGTAAGTATATGTATATGCAACTCAACTATAAATCCTTTTATGTTCTATATGTGGATACATGACTCGGTAATATAAGTATTTGTGGTTTGCAGACGATTTGATCTGGAGTTGCGAAACGAAGTTTCACATCTCACTGATGCAGAAGTACAAAAGAACGTGAAACTAAGTTTGTGGAGTGGTTAAAACAGTTGGTAAAGAAGCTAACATAAATTTTGTACTTATAAACAACACTAAGTTATTTAATTGATCGTGATCACAATCATTGTTTATGTTTGTGCGTAGGTTCGCAATGGTGATGTTAAAGATCAAGGAATATGTGATTTAGAAAATGGTCCGACCAAAGTTGTGCAATGCTACAACGGGTATATCGTAAATGGTTATCGATTCCATACAAAAGACTACGGTATAAACAAATCAACGATAAATAGTGGTGTGTGTGTCAAGGGTAGCAGCTACGGTGAAAATGAATATGATTACTACGGTGTTATAGAAGAAATAATGGAGTTGACTTACTTGGGCATGAATAACAGGGTTACGATATTCAAGTGTCATTGGTTTGATCCAACTGCAACAAGACTCGACAAAGCTTCAGGCATTGTGGAGGTGAATCATAAATCCAGGTTTGGAACATATGAACCATTCATATTAGCCTCGCAAGCTCAACAAGTTTATTATACTTCATATCCGAGTATAAAAAAGTCAGATAGAAATGAATGGTGGGCAGTTTGCAAGGTGAAATCCAAACTATACCCTGAGTATGATCAGTTACAGGAAGATGAGTTAGCTGAAGACAGTGATTACTATCAATCAGATGATGTATGTGACTTCGCTTATGGTCACGATGTTGCGCATGATATGCATGTCATATCTCCATTGGCTGATGAAACATTCATAGAGGAATGTGATCCAAATGATGTACCAAGTGGATGGGCAAACAATGAAGAAGAAGAAGAAGAAGAAGAAGAAGAAGAAGAAAGTCAAACTAGTGACGAGGAAGAATTCTCAAGCTAGTGAGCAAAATCTTATACTACAAACCTCTATTTAAATGCATTGTAATACTTGATGTGAGTTGTATTGCAATACTTGGTGTGAATGATTAAAAATTTTATTTGAATGTATTGTAATACTTGATACGAATGATTCAAATGCATTGTAATACTTGATGTGAATGATTTCAATTATCTGAATGTATTATAATTTATGCAATTAACGAATGATTTGAATTAGTGCAATACTTGATGTCAATGATTTGAATTTTTTGAATGCATTGCAATGCTTGATGTGAATGACTCGAATGCATTGTAATACTTGATGTGAATTATTTTAATTATCTGAATGTATTATAATTTATGCAATTAACGAATGATTTGAATTAGTGCAATACTTGATGTCAATGATTTGAATTATTTGAATGCATTGCAATGCTTGATGTGAATGACTCGAATGCATTGTAATACTTGATGTGAATGATTTCAATTATCTGAATGTATTATAATTTATGCAATTAACGAATGATTTGAATTAGTGCAATACTTGATGTCAATGATTTGAATTATTTGAATGCATTGCAATGCTTGATGTGAATGACTTGAATGCATTGTAATACTTGATGTGAATGATTTCAATTATCTAAATGTATTATAATTTATGCAATTAACGAATGATTTGAATTAGTGCAATACTTGATGTGAATGATTTGAATTATTTGAATGCATTGCAATGCTTGATGTGAATGACTTGAATGCATTGTAATACTTGATGTGAATTATTTGAATGTATTGTATGACATATGTTATTTGTTAGAATATGGTTCGTGGAGGTTATAGTGGTCACTCATCCAGTAGTAGCCAGGCTCAACCTTCATCTTCACGGGCTCCTGTGATAGGTATATCATATAACTAATTAGATGCTTGATTAGTTCAAATGCACATTCTGAGAATTTCTAATGTATTTTTTTACAGATGATGTTGCACCTGTACACGACCCACCTACACCAGTTGATCACACAAGTCAACAGCCAACACAGGAAACAGGGTCTTCTCAGGCTGGCACAAGAAGACTCATTCAAATAGTGTATATCGATAATCGACCGTAAGTATTTTGTTTTCAATTATTGCATATCTTTTAAATATTTTATATTGATATTTACTGTGTAACAATTCATGTGCAGCACGAGGTTTGAGCCACAAGAAGTAGTATGGGAGATTAGGAATTCACTTCTTCAACATCTACCAGGACCAGTTGCTCAATGGAAAGAGTACCCAAAGGAGGTGTTAGACAGATTGTGGTCCTCATTCATGGTATACAGTTGTTCCTCATAGTTAATGTGTTTCATATTTAATTTATTTAAGCAATGTCTACTAACTTTCTGAAAATATTTGTAGGCTTCGAATCGCTTTGCAACTACGGTGGAAGAAAATGATGCAAGGAAGGTGTGGCAGAAGGTGACTGCCAATCGATTTGCAGACATGCTGCACACTATGAAGACTGTAGCAAAAAAAGCATCTGGCGTAGTAGATGATCCATTACTGTGGAAGGGCCATGGTCCTATTACTATCAGGAGAGATTACTGGGATGAAATGTGCGATAAGTGGGCGGGAGATGCATTTAAAAATCGCTCTGCGAAGGCTTCACAAAATCGATCGAAGATGCCCAAAGCCCATCTACACACAGGTGGATCTAAGACATTTGGGAGCCACCTAAAGAAAATGGTAACTCATCAATATATAATATTAATTTTATAAGTATTGTTGCAAACTTGTGTACTAAATCTTTTGTCATTTAACTTCGCAGGAAGCAGAAAAAGGAGGCAGTGTACCATATAAGGATGTGTTTGTAGAAACACATAAACGGAAGACCACGGGAGTCTTCGTATCAGAGAAGGCGAGAACGACAACGGTATGTATTAATTCTATTAATAATCATTGCAATATATATGCAAGTTATCATAATGTTATTATTAATTATTAATGAATACTTTAAACATTATTTTGTAGGAGGCATATGAGCAACAGATGGTAGAGCGATATGGCGAAGACGCTACTCAACATCCATCATTTGATCCTACAGCATGGGTGACTGCAGCAGGTGAACCCAAAAAAGGTCGTGTGTTCGGGTTTGGGAGTAATATGAACATTTCACCAGTTATTGGTTCTTCCAGTTACGGCTCACCGACTTCTTGCGCCGACATAAGCTCCAAGCAGCCGACTATTCTTTCCGGTGATGATGTACGCGAGATCATTAATGAATCATTGAATAACTACTTCCAATACACTGTCGCCCCCTTTCTCCGAAATGAGATCAAGGCCGCTGTTCAGGATAGGAGATCTTCGATTCCAGGTCCCTCTCAGGTATAATCACATATATAGTTTTTTTGACTGTCTTAAAGCACATCTGAGCATGGTAGAATCACATATAGAGTTTTTCTAGATGCCTTAGAACACATATGAACATGCTATAATCACATATTCAATTTTTTTACTGCCTTAGCACACATATGAGCATGATAGAATCACATATAAAGTTGTTTTGCCTGCCTTAGAGCACATATGAGCATGCTATATTCACATATTCAATTTTTTTACTGCCTTAGCACACATACGAGCATGATCGAATCACATATATAGTTTTTTGCCTGCCTTAAAGCACATCTGAGTATGGTAGAATCACATATAGAGTTTTTTTAGATGCCTTAGAACACATATGAACATGCTATAATCATATATTCAATTTTTTGACTGCCTTAGCACACATATGAGCATGATAGAATCACATATAGAGTTTTTTTATTGCCTTAGATCACACATGAGCACATGATACAATCACATATAGTGTGTAATTTATTTCATTATATTTTGTTTATCAATACTGACTGTTCTTTTCTTGTGTAGGCTGCTAGAGATAATCAGGGTAGTGGAGCTGAAGGGACAGATAAAGACAATGAACAAGAAGACACACAAAATCTTGGCGATGATTAGAGGACTGTGTTGAAGAAGTTCTATTTTTTTTATTTTTCCTAAATGTAATTGTTGAATTGTAAATAATTAAACTTCTTAATTTTAAGGTGGAACGATTAATTATTGTAGATACTTGTTATATGAATTTTTTTGTGTGGTTTGTTTTTTATTTACAGGAAATATAAATTGTACAGGAAATAGAAATTGTACAGTTCTCGGTAATTAATTTTGAAATAATTTTTTTTTATTTTTTTTCGTGTTTGCGACGGATGATTCCGTCACTATTCATATTAATCTAGCGACGGAACCATCCGTCGCTATTCATATTAATCTAGCGACGGCATAGCGACGGAATTAAATCCGTCGCCAAGCCGTGGTCGCCGTTTAGTACCGGCGGATTGGCGACGGAATATAGCGCTCGTTATTCCGTCGCAATTAGCGACGGACCTGGCGACGAAATAATTCCGTCGCCAGTTAGCGTCGAAATATTCGCGACGTAAGCATACTGTCGCCTCGTTGTCGCTAATCCGTCGCTAACCATGTTAGCGACGGATTAGCGACGGAATGTGGTCGTCGCTAATCTACTGCTTTGTTGTAGTGGTGTCTTGAATCCATTTTGAAGTTGGCATATCATCGACGGGGCTGAGCTTTCACTTTTTTCATCCTAATTGTATTTATTTTGTATTTTGCAGTTTTCTGTATCACTTCTGCTGCAATTTCATTGTGACTCATCTAAATTTCAATGCCACCCACATGTATGGAATAGGACATGTTTAAGATCTTGACCATTATTTATTTTGAATGCAGAACTTACATGAGCTATTGACAAAGCTGAGGGACAAGCATCAGTACTGCCTTTACTGTGGATGTCAGGTAAACCATTGTAAGATCTTTTAGCTCAAAGGAGATATAAGTATAGGTACAGAGCAAACTAGTGCTCAAGCACAAGTAAATCATGGTGTAATGGTTTTGTGATGTATGAAGTGGCGTGGATGCCAATTATTTTTGGGAAATTTTCTTTTGTCGAATAGGATTTGGTTAATCATGTGCATTAAACATGTTAAACCAAAAGGTTATTGTATAACCCTGATATATCAAATGCCCAAACCTTAATCTGATTTTGCCATATGAAGGTCTGGTTCCCAATCTGAAATCAAGATATGCAGCATCTGAAAACTTCCTTTCTATGTTACACGGATACTTCAACATACCCCATGTCATGTCACCTTGTATATTATTAGTTGCTCGCAATCTTGGCTATCAGGTATGCTTACTGATGAATAGGACTGCACTATGTCATTGTTCTATTAAACTAGAACTCCATGTGTAGTTGAAGGCCTAAGAAAAAAGGGGATTTTGGTGTCTGAACTTTGTGGAATGCAACTGTCTGTAGGTGCAAATGATTCTGAACTCGAAGATCGTATAATCCAACATCTAGCTGCAGCTGCTGCAATGGGCATGGAGCACCACAATATTGCAAGAAGAGAAGGCCAGTGGAGTAGAGGTGAATCTCACGGTCGGCCACAGTTTTTGCTCTTCTCAACGCACCTTGTTGATGTAGGTTCTTCTTCACAGAAGAAAGGGGAGCTTTTCTCATCATTCATTTTTCTGCTTCTAGAGTATCAGGCTTACGACCATCCAACAAGTTATGACACACCATTTTTCAGACAGGCTATGGATGAGAATGTGAGAGACCAGGGAATGGCATCGCCACAGGAGGTGATTAACCAGCATAAGTTTTACAGATTATTTGCCAAAACCTACATATTTTTCATTAGGATGTTTTTAGTCACCATCAAAATTTGGTCAATTTCTTTTACAATGTTTGTTGGCTGCTTTTACGGAGGAAACTCAAGAAAAGGATGTGCTAGTCCAATCCTCCTTCTGTTGTCTGATTACGTGTACTTTGGATTGCATATTAATCCTTTGTTAACCCCCGCTTCTAAAGGAAAATGATGGCCTGCCTTTGGAGTCAGATGGCCACAATTTTGTGTTGCACCTGTACACCATGAGAAAATGTCAAAAAAACGGTTTACTAAGATGATGGAAAACTGAACATTCTTTTCAATGCAGTTGAAATTTATGGTGGTTTTGGTCTATTTGTGTTTGTGTTTATTTCATGACATGGATTATGATAAATTTCTCTATACTTTTGTTATCTGAGCAAGCCTGTCTTCCTCATTTTTTTTTCAAATTTGTTAGAACTAAACCATGAGCGGTTTGTATGAAGGTATTTCTTCTAGTCTTGTTGAATTTGCCACTCTTATTATTGTAAATCAAGATGGATACTTGCAGTCAATTATTTTTATGATATGTTTTTGTGTTTTTTTTTATGTATTATATTTTTTACAGCCAATTATTTTTAAAAAAATGTGTAGGATGGAAATAGTGGCAGTTAACAAATTGCCACTCAGCATCAGACAAACAGTGGCAGTTTGTAAGAGCTGCTATAGGGTACCTACAGCTGCAGTGTTGCTGTTGGTACCAGTGGCAGTCCAAAACGGGCCTCAAGTATAACCTATAGTTGCAGTTGCTGATTGTCACTGTAGGTTAACAACAGCACTTATGAAACTACTGCTATAGGGTACCTACAGCGACAGTTATACTTGCCTGTAGATCTTAAAACTGTCACAATTGCCAACAGCGACAACACCTACAACGACCATCAGTAAACTGCCGTTATTTGTTTTAGTGGCATTTACATGAGGCTATAGCGACAGTTTTTGAATGCCACTATAGCTACTTTTGTTGTAGTGTCACCAGCAAAGTTTATAAGTTCCTGTCATCTGATAGACTAATTGACATTTTTGTCTTTTATTGTTTACAGTTCCAGCACTGTAAACAAATATAATTTTTTTTAAAAAGAAACTTTTGCCAACGATATTTGTCATCAGCTATTTCAAAGTCAATGGCGACGATATATATCATCGATTTTCTTAATATAATTGGCGATATTTATCATCGGCTATTCGAACATATATGATTTTTCAATATATATACAACGATAATTATTGTCTACTTTAATATATATAACTGACAATATTTATCATCGGCTTAAAATAATATAGCCAACGATATTTATCATCGATTTCAATTAACATAGCCGACAATATTTATCATCGACTATTTCAATATATATGATTTTTAAATATCAATACAATGATAATTATCCTTGCTGTTAATAAAGAACTGATGATTTAATGTTAAATAGAGTTAACGAGATTTATCGTTGAATTTAATTACTATAACCGATGATATTTATCATCAAATTTAATTACTATTACCACTGACATTTTAGAGCAGACCATTTTATACCGACTATATCCATCATCAAATTTATTTTCTCTAAAAATGATGATATATAATTATCATCGAAAATAGCAATATAAACGACCATAAAAGGCCGATGCATTTGGCAACAATAGTTATCATAGTTTATATCATTGTCCACCATAAATCACATATAACCGACGATAAATTTTGTTGACAATGACGTGTTTTCTTGTGTGAGTCCACCCCCAAAGAAATGATCTGCAAAGCCAGTATAGCTTAGTCTTCACTTTTTTGGATATTTGAAAGAGGCGCACCATGTGAACTTGCATACAATTTATGACGTATAAGTATGACAACCAAGTTTGGATAAGCATTTCCCATGCCAAGATTACAATTTTCTATCAATCTGGCTTGATGAAGAAGCCAAGACATTCAACTGGAAGAGCTGAATTCCTACATCCAAACATGTGCTCAGCAAAGGCAATGTCCTCTCAAAAGCTTTGAGCAGCATAACTGTGTGCGCGATTTGTGAACGTGATACAACACAGAAAACCAACACGTCGTCTGCAAACTGCAACATAGAGAAATTTTCAAGACATGGAAGCTTGATGTTTTCAATAAAAGCATTGGAGATTGCTTTATGAAACAGTGCAGTTAGAGCTTCCCCAACAATATTGAATAAGAGAAGGGACACGGGGCATACTCACCAAGCCTTCTACTGATTTGGAAGTATCTACCACTATCTCCATGTTGGATTTTGGATTGGATTGGATCAAACTTGGATGGGACCCATATTGACATGAACACATCAAGAGACATACATGAAAGAGACTCTTGGGTTTTGGAGATTACAAGACAGATCTAGTAATTGTCCATTCATGTCCATTAGGGACCTCCATTAGTGTCCATTATATACACATTATGGACCTCTCCCAGATCTTCCTATAAATAGGAGAGATCCATGGTTGCTTAATGAGAACTACTATGAGAGCATATGTGATTGTTGAGTGTCACATATGTGTATGATCACTCTCTGGGTTCAAAGGTTTTGCTCACCTATCGACATTCTGTTTTGGGCTCATCGAGAGTATTGATTGGCTGAGAAGAACGTTGACCATCCGCATCCATCGAAGTGTTGTTCATATTGTCCAAAGTCGCATCCGATAAGTAGCTCTTTTGTAATCCATTTTATGATAACATTGGGTTATGGGCCCACCATGCTTCAGTCCTTTAAAGGGTTTACACAATACATGGACCAAGTTTTGAATCTGGATTGGGTCTGGATCGTGAGATCTAATTCAGGACCCGATCATGATCAGTTCTGGATCCAAATCGGATCAGTATGTGAGATCTTACCCAGGATCTATTAGAATAGGAATGGATCGAATCAGGTCCAAAATAAGATCCATTTACTATTTAAACCTTTTAAAGGACTAAACTAATTTTATGATCGATACAGAGTGTTATAAAACATGTTTGGAGCCCTTTTTGACCAGTTTCTATTGGGTTTTCACTAGTTCCTTAATGTAGAGTCCCTGTTTTCATAAATCAGTGAAGGAACATGGATTTTCTTATTCGGTTTTAAGGGTTTATAGGCTTTTGTACATGTTTCGGACAAGTTTGGCTGTTTCGAGATCGGTCTCGGGCATTGGTTAACCGGTTCATAGCTGTTTTAGACCAGTTTAGAGTACTTTTTTACCAGTTCTAGCATTGGAACCCTAGGTATTACGTGTAAGAGCATATTTTTATCATTTTCTCATGCTTTATAGGTGTTTATTATCATGAAAGCATGACTTTTGCATGTTTTATGCATGCATTTTATGTTATTTAAGTTAGGCATGATATTTAAGCATAAATTATGACTAAATTCATGATATATGTTATGTGTTTTTATCAAAATTTTATTTATGCATATAAGTTAAAGTATGAATTTATGTTTTTTATAATATAATTCATATTTTGTCATAAATATACATGTATTATCATGTGTGCATGGGCATGTTACATAATACAAATTTGTTTGCGGGAAAAGATCTCAATTAACTAACTCATCCAATCACAAAAGTGATCAAAGACATGTTGATTGAGGATTCTTTGGACCATGTTAAGATTCGGTACTATGATTGTGTGAAATAATGATTCTACCCAAAGGTAAGTCATTGTATTCCAAATTTACACGGTATAATAGTAGGTGTATACACCAGCCAATGAAGCATATTTGTACCCAAAGGTGCACAACTGAATTGTCTCTCATTATTTGGTCTACTAGCTTCACCAATTGAAGTCAAATTCTTGATAATTGAGGAGGCAAAACAACTTAAAGTATTATTACTTTCACCAAAGTGAAACGATAATAACTCTATTATGCTTGACTTAGAAAAGGTGAATACTAAAAGTTCTCGTATTTACCTTTTTAATATAAATTATATATATATATATCGATTAATCTTTCACTCATGCAGAGAATAACACAGTCGAACAGAAGGTTGTCTATGAGAAGTGAGAGCACTCAAAAGGTTGTTTATGAGAAGTGAATTTTTTTAAATAATCATAGTTTATTGTATTTGCAATCGTTAGTGACTAGTATCTCTCACTATAGAACAATGAAGAAATTTCTGAAAGCTATTGAGGCAGAAATTATTAATTTAAATGAAATTTCATCTCAAGCCATATGGATTAGAAGCTTCATTCTGGTCTTAGTATAGTGGACTCTATTGAGAGGCCATTAAAGATCTTATGTGATAATAAAACTATTGTGTCATAATTCTCAAATAACAACAAGAGATCAACCTCGTGTTGACACATAGAGTAAAAATACTTTATTGTTAAAGAAATGATCGAGAATCATTTAATATGTATTAATATAATCAATACGAAGAAAATGACTGTGGATCTCCATACTAAAGGGCTAACACCGATATTATATTCTCAACATGTAATGGAGATGGATCTGTTTGATTCCTTCTTATGTATGATAATACATTATGGTTATATGTGATCACATTTATGAAGTTAAATTGATTCTCTATGATTTTGTGCATTGGTGATTCTGTGTAAAGTGTTTATCATTTTGTAAAGAGAGAATAGTAGAATAACAATATTGAAATGACCAATATAATGGGTAAGAGACCAACCCATTCATAAATATATTCTTAACATGCTAAACACTGAAAATGAATAATATTGTAGTACATAAAAATATGACATCTAATATAGAGGTGTTCATCTCTATGACTCATGATTCATTCTTCTTATACAAGATAGGATACTATGTGAACCCACATGAAAATTAAATTGAGATAAAAGTAATGAATGTCAATGAAGTATTTTTCTAGGTCAATGGGTCAAATGAAAGAATGTTGGATTTTGGATCAAACTGGATCCAACCTGAATATGACCTATATTGACATGGAAACATCAAGAAGCACACATGAGAGAGGCTCTTGGGTTTTGAAGGTTATAGGACAATTATGATGTCACATAATTGTTCATTCCTGCTAATTAGGTACCTCCATTATGAATATTTTATGGACCTATTATGGGCTTCCCTCCGATCTTTTTATAAATAGGAAAGATTCATAGTATTTTGATGAAGATTACCATGAGGGTATATGGACCCATTCATGTTGAGTGTGTGATCTCTTTTCTGGGTTCAAGGGTTTTGTTCACCTCTCGACAATTTGACCTAGGCTTATTGAGGGTGTCGATTAGTTAAAGAGAACGCCAACCACCTGCATTCATTGAAAAGTTGGTCGAATCATCTAAGGCCGCATCCGGTAAATGGCTCTTCCATGATCTATTTTATACTAACGCCCCCATTAATAGATACTTTTATTTGGGCATTGGAGGTAAGGTCAAAAACTCATTTAATAGATTTTCTTCCAAACTCCATTGATTCCATGCATGCTTTATCAAATGCCTTATAAAAGTCTGTTTTTAAGATGAAAGCAGGTTGATTCCTTTTGCTTAGGAAGTCAACCTCTTGATTTGACAGGAGGCCACAGTCATGTATCTTCCTTTTATAATCTGTTTCAACATCATTGGCGCATTGATTATGCCACTTGTAATACTGAAGGTGTTTATTTGAAGATAGGGTGGTTTGATGGATTTGGTGGAAAGAGGTCAATGAAGATTTGGATACCAGGAGGCTCATAGTCAAGAGCCTAGGACGCAATCTTTTTTTTTTTTGATGAGGAATGTAGAACTTCATAACTATGTGTGTAGTCCGTGTATATATGTGCACAAAAACCAGAAACAGGAAATAGACACAAGATTTATTGAGGTTCAGCACCAATTTAGTGCCTACGTACTCCACTCCCACATACACACTTTTTTTATTATTTTCCAGGATAATTGTTACAGAGAAGAGAGGAGAATTTATAGAGCGATTAGAGAGATTTGTTTCCTATTACAATTATAGAAATATAATAACTCTGATCACAAAAACTTTCCTAGCAGTTGCCTTCCTTATTTGAAGATATGGTCCAGATAGGCAACGATATGGACCACTATCTATTTCAACACCTGCCCTCAAGTTGGTAAGTAGACATCTACCATACCCAACTTGGCAATCCATTCTTCAAAGAACTTGGCTGACACTGCCAATTGTTCTGATCTCACAAATGGAAACGATATGATCTTTTCTTCCAGATTTTGTTTGATAAAATGTCTATCAATCTCTATGTGCTTGGTCCTGTCATGTTGTATTGGGTTGTGGGCTATCTCAATTGCTGACTTGTTATCACAATGTAGCTGCATTTCTTCTTTTCGCCCATATTTCAATTCATTCATAAGTTTTCTCAACCACAACAACTCACATAGGCCTTTCGACATCCCTCTGAACTCTGCTTCTGCACTTGACAGCGCAACAACATTTTGCTTCTTACTCCTCCATGTGACCAGATTTCCTCCCACAAATGTGAAGTATCCTGACATTGATTTCCGATCTATTCTGTCTCCAGCCCAATCCGCATTCGTGTACCCCCAGACTTCTAAATGTCCATTTTTTCTAAATTGAATGCCTTTTCCTGGAGTTTTCTTTATATACCTCAAAACTCTCATCACAACATCCATGTGTTGTTTTCTCGGGTCATGCATAAACTGACTCACCATGCTCACAGCATATGCAATATCGGGTCTAGTATGTGATAGGTAAATGAGTTTACCTACTAATTTCTGATAAGCTTCTCGATCCACCTCCGAATCTTCTGGGTTGTCTTCAAACTTCAAGTTCGGAATAGTGGGTGTATCAGCTGGCTTACAATCTAGCATCCCTACCTATGCGAGTAAGTCAAGTGTATACTTTCTCTGTGATAGGGATATACCTTCTTTTGAACGTAGTACCTCTATTCCCAAGAAGTACTTTAGACCGCCTAGATCCTTCATTTCAAATTTCCGCGATAGCCTCTGCTCTAGCCACTTGATTTCCATATTATCGTCCCCTGTAATTATCATGTCATCAACATAGATAATTAAGATGGTTACCTTGCCTTGACGATGCTTGAAGAACAGAGTATGATCAGAATCACTCTGATTGTAGTTATAGCTCTTCATGGCCTTACAGAATCGCCCAAACCATGCTCGGGGGGACTATTTTAAGCCATATAAACTGCACTCCAACTTGCACACCAGTTTCTTGTTTTGTTGGTGGGAATACCCTGGCGGTAGGTCCATATAGATTTTCTCTTCTAAATCACCATGCAAAAATGCATTCTTCACATCAAACTGGTGTAAGGGCCAGTCAAAGTTTGTTGCAAGAGATAATAAGACTCGAACTGTGTTAAGCTTTGCAACTGGAGAAAAAGTTTCCTGGAAATCTATACCATATGTCTGAGTGTACCCTTTTGCGACCAACCTTGCCTTATATCGCTCAACTTTACCTGTGGCATCATATTTCACAGAAAACACCCATTTGCAGCCGACTATTTTCTTCCCATTTGGTAGTTCTACCAAATTCCAAGTTTTAGTGATTTCTAGGGCTTTCATATCAGTTTCCATGGCCTCAACCCATTTGGGATCCTGCAATGCTTCCCCCACAGTGTTTGGTACTGGATTTTTCGATAATTCTTTAGTGAAAGTTTGGACTAAGTTAGACAATCCTTCAGTGCTGGTATAGTTAGATATCACATACCCTTCTTCGCTATACTGCTTAGGTCGTACATTTCGGTTAGTTCTTATGGGATACCTTCTTTCAGAGATGAGAGAACTTACCTCAGAAGCATCCTCGGGAGGACTCAAGCGTGGCATTTCTTCTGGATCCTCGTGTGACTGTATCACCCCTGCTCCTGGTCTTTCTTCTCCATCTACCAGTGTACAGTCTGTATCCCCTGGTGCACGGTCTGTGTCCTCTGGTATGCGGACCGTGTAATCTTCTGTCTGGTTCGTATCGTCAGACGCATTTTCTGGTGAATGGCCAATCTCCTCTGGTATATGGACTGTATTGGTGTTCTCCTGATTATCCCACCATACTTGGTGATTTGGTTTCTCTTGTATTGATACAAGGGTTGGTTGGTTTGTGAAACAAGATTCACTCTCCAAGAATGTAACATCCATTGTCACATAGGTTTTTTTGGTTTCTAGATCAAAGCATTTATATCCTTTCTGATTGTTTCCATATCCAATGAACATGCATTTAATTGCACATGGTTCTAACTTTGTTCTTTTTTCTCTTGAAACATGCACATATGCTACACAGCCAAAAATTCTAGGTGCCAAGGTCAAGATTGAAGGAATTTCTACAAACGAAGCCAGTTTTTGCAATGGGGTAAGAAAATTTAGGGTTCTTGAGGGCATTCTATTCATGAGGTATACCACAGTAGATATAGCATGATTCCAAAAATTTTGAGGCACATTATTTTCAAACAATAGTGACCTAGCAATTTCTAAAATATGCCTATTTTTCCTTTCTGCCACTCCATTTTGTTGAGGGGTACCAACACAGGATGTCTCATGTACAATTCCATTGTCTCTCAAAAATTTTCTCAAGAAATTATTCACATACTCCCTCCCATTATCACTTCTAAGAATCTTAATCTTTTTTCCAAATTGTTTTTGGACCAGATTCAAAAAATCTAGAAAACATGTGGCAACTTCATCCTTAGTTTTTAAGAGATACAACCAGGTCATTCGGGTACTATCATCAGTAAATAAAACAAACCATCTTTCTCCATTAATAGAGGTAACTGGGGCTGAACCCCACACATCAGAGTGTACTAAATCACCAAATTCCAAATTTTTAAAACAGGTACTAGGATACGTGTTTCTATGACTCTTACTTTTAATACAAGTTTCACATGAAATTTCAGAATTTGATAAATTACCCCATAATGACGGAAACATCTTCCGCATATAACCCACAGAAGGGTGCCCTAACCTCTTATGCCATAACAAAATATTATTCGTCTGAACACTCTGTCCAGTTAAACATGCAGAACCAACACTCAAATCTTCAAGGTGATACAGTCCATTGTGCTTAATACCACGCCCAAGTATCTCCTTCGTTAGAATGTCCTGAAAAATGCAAAATTTTGGGTACATTAGAACAGCACAGTTTAAGTCTTCAGTTATTCTTCCCACTGATATGAGCCTCGTGGTCAGCGAAGGAACTAGTAATGTTTCTTTTAGACATAGAGATGGAGTAGCAGTAACATTTCCTGACCCTATAACTGGTGATTTAATCCCATTCGCACTCACAATTTCTTTCCTGTTTGATTCATGGATTTTTTCTAAATCAGAATCTAAATAGGTCATGTGATCAGTTGCTCCCGAGTCTATTACCCATTTTCCTAGATTATGTGCAATAAAAGCATTACCTTTCTCGAAAAAAACCTTTGTACCTTCAACGAAATTGGCTAGTGTGAGAGATGCTTGTCCTGTGTTGTCTCTGTGGTCTGGGTTATTATTTGTACGGTCTGTGCTCATCGTCTGATGAGCATGTCCCTTCTTACTTGCTCCCTTTCTCTCCTTCAACTCATGCCACCAGTCCGGGTACCTATGCAGTTGAAAACAGGTCTCTCTAGTATGCTTTGGGTTGTGGCAGTGGGTGCATCCTCCTCCTTCGACCCTTTTCCCTTTTCCCTGGTTTGTTTTAGTTTTAAGAGAAAGTGATACCTCAGATGTGCGGGCTGTGTGACTACTCACACGGTCCGTGTTCCAGCCCGCGCGGTCTGTGCCCTTCACCGCCATGACAACCGGGTTGGAGTCACTGTTGCTGCACATCACCTTTTGCCTCATCTCCTCCCGTCTAACTCTGGCATACGCTTGCTCGATAGTTGGAAGAGGCACCGTCTGGATTATATCGGCTCGAGTGCTATCCAAACCATCATCCAGTCCAGCAAGAAACTTGTATACACGATCTTGTTGGACCCATAGGTTGTGCCTCTCAATATCCATCGTGCATGTCATGGGGTTTGGCCTCCTGAAGTCGATTTCCTTCCACAACCCCTGTAACTCATTATAGTATTTCTCCAATGACCCCCCCTTTTGATGCACCATATGAACCTTTTGTTGAAGATCATAAATTTGAGAGGCATCGCATCCATCAAAAAAGGTTGTAGCTAAAGCATCCCATACCTCCTTTGACGTGGAATACCGATGGAAATTACCAATCAGAACTGGGTCCAAGGAATTTAGAATCAAACCTTTCACCATTGAGTCATGCATCTTCCATTGCTCATAGCCCACATCGCCTACTGGGGGTGTTGGTTTTTCGCCCTTCACATATCCCAACTTGCCCTTGCCGGCCAGATGTGTCTCTATCATGGACAACCATAGTCCATAGTTGTTTCCGTCGAGTCTAACGATGGTCGAGTTAAACAGAACTTCAACCGGCACGGCCGTCGCCTTCTGTGTGGAGAGAAGTTCCTTCAATGCTTGAAGCAAGGTCATGTCAGTGCTGGGGTCTGGGCTCTTCCCTTCACTCATCTTCGTACTAGGGTCCTCCATCTGAGATCACCAACGTCAAATCTACGCCTGGTGCTTTGATACCATGTAGAACTTCATAACTATGTGTGTAGTCCGTGTATGTATGTGCACAGAAACCAGAAATAGGAAATAGACACAAGATTTATTGAGGTTCAGCACCAATTTAGTGCCTACGTCCTCCACTCCCACATACACACTTTTTCTATTATTTTTCAGGATAATTGTTACAGAGAAGAGAGGAGAATTTATAGAGAGATTTGTTTCCTATTACAATTATAGAAATATAATAACTCTGATCACAAAAACTTTCCCAGTTGTTGCCTTCCTTATTTGAAGATATGGTCCAGATAGGCAACGATATGGACCACTATCTATTTCAACAAGGAATCCTCATTCAGAACTGGGTCACCTAATGAACCCACCTCCCTGTGCGGTAAACCCTGGGTGGGGTCGGGTGGCACCCATGTCCTTAGGAAACTCACCAGATAAAGGCACCTGCACACCTAATGGGAGTTGAACCTGAGATAAAGGGGCCAGCACCTTCTCCCCAAGCCCGCTGCCACTCAGGCAGCTCAGTTCAAGATGCGATACTGTGGGCGGAAGGAAGAACAAGTGTGGTCAAAATTTTCAGGGATTTTGATGGTACTGTGTGTAAATGGACTCGAGAAGAATGCAATTATGTTCGTGTGCAAGTAGAAAATTTAAGAGTCCGCTGATGTGAACAAGGTTGGAAGGAACAAACCACCTAACTGGTTTCCTTAGGGTTTTGATGTTTGTTTTGCCATAAGCATTGTACTGGTATGGGTCAGCCTAACCCCATGCCAACTTGCTAATACCAAAAAAGAAAAAGAAAAATTATACCGTGACTCATGACTTCTCAATGAGAAACTCATTTTTAAGATGCTTAAGCCTTTTCTTAGAGATACAAGCCTCGTATAGAGGCCTAAGTCTCTTCAAGTAAAAGTCATAGCCTCTTTACCTACCAATGAAGCTTAACCATTTAAGTGGGTAGGCCTGATTTACCCGAACCAAACCTTATAGGGTCTCGGTATGGTGATAAATAAGAAGACCCGATTAAGACTCGGGTCTGGACCTGAAGGTCTGATTAATACATATACCGGGTATAGTTTGTGAAATTTTATATCAGACACGGACCCAGACCCTACTCGAGTTCCGATTAAGACCTGTAAATTTTTAATGTAAAAATGATAAAAAATATGATTTTACCGGGTTTGGTTCATGTAGTTCTTATCAGATCCAGGTATGGTTTTTCTTATAATGGACCCAATTAGATCTGGATCTGGACTGATAGCATACCCAAAAATCTGATCCAAGTCTGATTCCACCCAAGTCCGAACCAAACCCAACCCATTGACACCCCTACTGATGAGGCTTTGAGTATAGTTTTTTTTTTCAATTTATAACCTTAAGAAACCTCACCCATCATGAAGACCTGGTCACGCTGGCTTAGCCTGCCATACCCATGGTCATCATGCTGGCAGCATAAAACTCTGAGGCTAGGACTCCTGCCCCCTACGCATTGGCTTTCACAGAGGGGTGACACCCATGAGAATCTAACCTTGACTGCTTGTCTAGCAACCAAGGCCCCACCAACCTTGACTGCCTATCTAGCAGCTACAGATAGGGTGTCAAAGGGTCAGGTTTGACCCAGACATGACCTGTACCAAACCCTATAAGGTCAGGGTTTGGTGATAAATAAGAGGGTCCTATTATAATCTGGGTCAGACTCGAAGGGTCCGATTAATATATGGAGCCCGGCACACCGGAAGTTACTTCTCATGGCAGTCAAAATGTGGGAATGGCTTCCACAGATGCACTCTGAAAGGCCTATTTTCCTATTTTTTTACTCTTTCAAAAGATAGTTGACAGTAGGAATTCTCCGGTCCCTCTCCGATGGTGCTCCAATGGTGGGCTCCCAAACAGTGCCAAAGTTAGATTTTGTTGCACTCAATGAGCATAGGTTGCAATCTGAGAAGAACCTGTGTGAGCCAAATAAAATTGTGTCTAAGGCTAGCATAGCGTGGTGCTAGGCTCGTCCATCTTGTACATTACATATCAAAAACTTAGCCATTACATAAGAGAACCAACTTAAAGTTTTTAGGCACTTGTTTAAAGAAACATATCCACGATTTTATACATCTTCGGCTCCCAATTTGTCAAAGAATTAAGCTTGCTATTCAGATGTTTTTTATCATTTGGAGAATACATTGCCCATTAGTTTGTCAAATTTCATGAACTTTTTCAGTCTATAATGACATACATAATTCTTGAATCATATAATTGATTCGTAAGAGTGTTTGATTGTGCAGACAGAACTGTGTAGAACAGTTCTGTCTGGGCACTGCTGGCCGGGTGAAGATTAGGGATGGCAGTGGACCGGGACGAAGCGGGGGACAAGGTCTCCACCCCTGCCCCGTCTCAAAAAGTTAACCTCAATCCCCGGTCCATCCCCGTGGAGGGGGAGACTTTGGACCTCCACCCCCACCCCGTCTCAAACAAATTATCCTTGTCCCCGCCCCATCCCCGTTCAAGTCAGGAAGTGAGTAGTTAGAGAAAAACCCTTTCCCTATACAACGCCCTCATAGGCATGAATCCTCGTTCTCTCTTGCTTTCTTTCTCTAGACCACCACCACCATCACCACCTTTCTCTCTCCTTGCCTACCGACGATGGCCGGACTCCCTTTTGTTGGGGTTTTCCCGGCTGGAGGTTTTCCGGCTGCGGCAACCGGCATCTCTATACGTTGATTGCCCTGCATAACAAACAGAAAACAGAGCGTACGCGTACCTAATGCCGCCATCGAAGGAGTTGTGCTTGCCGGAGAGGGGTTTCCTTCAACTTAGCCGGTATGCAGCCACCAAAAGCACAGGCCTCCGAATGCTACCGATAAGTCGACCTTTTTCCCTTCTGTAATTTCTGTATTGCGCTCATTGAAAGGGTTGCTCATGAGACCCTTTTATAAACACAAAATGGGAACGGTTGAGTAAATGTTCCCTCTGATTGCAGGTTTAACGGAAGGAACACTTCATGTGGGGAAGTGTTACCCACATCGTGGGTAACCACCACCAACGTGGTGGTTTAACCCAACATTCTCCCACTTGTTCCGATGATAAACCCTTTAACTAGAAAACCTTATGGGAATAACTTGATGAATAGAATGGCCTTTATATTCTATTCTAAAGGTCCTTAGTTGAATCTCTAATCCTTAGGAGATTAACAACAACCATAATGAGAATCAAAAAACTGAAAGTGATCACTTTATTTATATGCATATGTCAAAAAGAGTTTAACAATCTCATCCTCATTACATGTTCGGAATATAATCCCGGTGCTAGCCCTTTAGTAAGAGGATCAGCGATCATCTCTTTGGTACCAATATTGACAATATGCACTAAATGATTCTACGTCCTTTTTTTTAACAACAAAATACTTCAATTCCATATGCTTGCATGACGTACTACTTTTGTTGTTGTTCGAAAAGGACACCGCAGCTTCATTATCACAGTAGACCTTCAGTGGCTTCCCAATGGAATCGACCACCAATAACTGTGATATGAAGTTCTTTAACCATATAGCCTGCGAAGTAGTCTCGTACAATGCAATGAATTCTGCCTCCATGGTGTGGGCAGCAATGGTCGTCTGCTTTCCATTCCTCCAAGAGATCGCTCCCCCAGCAAGTAAGAAGACGTATCCAGTAGTAGACTTTCTACTATCAAGGCATCCTCCTAAATCTGCATCTGAGTAGCCAATGACCTCGAGGTGGTCTACTTTATGATACGTTAACATATAGTCTTTTGTCCCTTGCAAATATCGCAGGACTTTCTTGGCAGCCTTCCAATGGGGTAAACCTGGATTAGACTGAAATTTGCCAAGTACCCCTACTGCAAAATAAATATCTGGTCAAGAACATGTCTGCGCGTATTGTAAGCTACCAACAACTGATGCATATGGATAAGCACTCATCTGTGCTTTGTCTATATTGTTCTGTGGACAATCTTTTAGGCTCAGCTTGTCACCTTTTGATATGGGTGTAGAAGTAGGAGAACAATTCTCCATCCCATATCGCTTTAACACCTTTTCTATATAGGATCTTTGGGAGAGGCCTAGAAAACCTTTTGCTCTGTCTCGACGAATCTCAATGCCAAGAACGTAAGTAGCCTCACTCATATCTTTCATATCAAAATGTGATGCAAGAAATTGTTTTGTCTCTGAAAGTAACTTCATATCGTTGGTTGCAAGTAAGATGTCATCCACATACAACATCAATATAATGAACTTACTCCCACTTTCCTTAAGATATATACATTGATCAATAATGTTTTCTATAAACCCGAAAGTCACAATGACTTGGGAAAATTTAATATACCACTGTCGGGAGGTCTGTTTAAGTCCATATATTGATTTGTTAAGCTTACAAACCAAACGATCATTTTCAGAGAAACCAAGAGGTTGTTCCATGTATACATCTTCATTCAGATCCCCGTTGAGAAACGTTGTTTTCACATCCATCTGATGTAGCTCTAAGTCATAATGAGCTACGAGGGTCAGAATAATCCTCATTGACTCCTTAGTTGAGATAGGAGAAAATGTCTCATTATAGTCAATGCCCTCCATTTGGGTGAATCCTTTAGCAACCAATCTTGCTTTATGTCTCTCTATGTTACCTTTGGAGTCCTTCTTGGTCTTAAAAACCCATTTACACCCTACGGGCTTTACTCCTTTAGGTAACGTGACAAGATCTCACACTTGATTTTTAGTCATAGAGTCTAACTCTTCTTTCATGGCTTTAATCCAGTGCGAAGATTGTTTGCTTTCAACAGCTTCCATAAAATTCAACGGGTCATCATCCATATCTATGAAATCACCAGGCTCCTGAAGGTACACCACATAATCAGGATGTATGGCAAATCTCCTAATCCTTGTGGATCTCCAAACAGGTCGTTCCTCAGGCTCAGATGGAACCTGATCATCCTGTTTGTGCTCTTCTGCATTGTCCACAATAGGTTCACTTTGGATTTGTGCATTAATAATCGAATGATCAACCACACCATCATTAGGAATAACAATGTGGTATCTTTCGATGTTTTCCTCAACAGGTGATGAAACTGGATCCTGTATTTCCTCAAAACCAATGCTTTGAAGTGCACTTAATCCTACTGAACCATCTTTTAGGAATTTAGCCTTATCCGTTTCAACAATCTGTGGTGAGTGAGATGGGCAATAAAACTTGTACCCTTTTGATCTTTCTGGATAACCAATGAAATATCCACTGGTTGTTCTTGGATCAAAGGCTTTAATGTGGGGGTTATACAGTTTACCCTCTGCAGGACATCCCCATATGTGCATATAAGACAGTGATGGTTTCCTACCTGTTCACAACTCGTAAGGAGTTTTAGGCACAGATTTCGTAAGAACCTTATTCAAAATATGCACAGCAGTCCTTAAGGCTTCACCCCACAACTTTATGGGAAGTGTTGAATAATTCAACATAGCCCTGACCATTTCTTTAAGCATACGATTTCTCCTTTCAGCTACACCATTCTGATAGGCACTACCAGACATGGTATATTGAGGCACAATGCCTTCTTCTTTAAGAAATCGCGCTAATGGTCCTTCCCTTTGCCCCATCTCAGTAAACCTACCATAATATTCGCCACCTCTATCAGACCTGACTATTTTAATAACCTTATCGGTTTGTTTCTCTACTTCTTTCTTAAATTCCTTAAACATCTGAAAAACATCAGATTTTTCGAAAATCAAGTAGAGATACATATACCGAGAATAGTCATCAATAAAGGTGACGAAATATTTTTCGCCTGTGTAACAGGGGGAAAACGGTCCACGTACATCCGTATAGACTATTTCTAATATCTCACTACTGCGTTTGGCACCTTCTTTATATGTGTTTGTATGCTTAGCCTTTATGCAATCAACACATGGGTCATTGTCAGTAAAATCTAGGGATTGCAAGATCCCTTCATTTACCAGTCTATTTATTCTTTTTTTAGAGATATGACCCAACCTTCGATGCCAAAGCATGTAAGATTTATCATTCATCATGCTACGTTTATTTCCAACTAATGCGTATTCAGAAGTCAAAGACTCATGAGTTTGGATCTTCACATTCAATCTATATAAACCATCATAAACTGATGCAGAACCAATTTTAATTGAATTTTTGAATATGAACAATTTGGAATTTTCAAACTTAAAACAATATCCAAATTTATCCAACTTTGAAATTGAAATTAAGTTTCTACTATACGATGGAATATAAAAGACATCATGAAGATCTAAAACTACGCCCGTATCCAGAGTAATCCTGCAGGTTCCAACACCCTTCACATGTGAACGCATCTTGTTTCCCGAATAGATGCTTTTCTCATGCATTGTTGGTTCCCTTCTGCTCAGGAACAGCTGTAGACAGTTGGAAATATGAACAGTAGCACCAGAATCAATCCACCAGCTATTTTCAGGAATTTGTAATAAATTACATTCATGAGAAACAAATGACAAATTACCTCTCTTTTCCAACCACTTCTTGTACTTTATGCAATCTGCCTTTATGTGTCCCTTCTTCTTGCAAAAGAAACACTTTATGGGAGCAGAGTTGGATTGCTTATCTTGGGATGACTTATCCCCAGTTGGCTTCTTCCTAGCATTTCTCTTAAATACATTCTTCCTTGGTCCTACCTTGGACGTATGAGAAGCCATATGTGCACTCTGCACCTTCTCACCTTTCATCCTCTCTTCTTCTTCAACACACTTGGACATGAGTTCATTAAATGTCCATTCATCATTATGTGTGTTGTACGAGATTTTGAAAAGTCTGTATTCCAAGGGTAAGGATGTTAGGACTAAATGCACTAGAAAAGAATCAGAGATGGTGAGCTTCATGTCATTCAGCTGAGACGCTATGTTTCTCATTTCCAAAATGTGTTGGCGAATGTTTCCCCCTTCAGTATATTTCATAGATATCAGTTTTGACATCAGGGTACTGGCTCTGGCCTTGTTTGAACTCACAAACTGTGCCTCAATGGCATTCATGAATTCCCTCACTGTTCTGCATTGTGGGATAGCACTTCGAATGTTCTTAGCTACTTTAGATTGCAAAAGCAACAAGCTAAGCCTATTCGAGCGCTCCCACTTCTCAAAAGCAAACGTTTGATCAGCAGTACTCTGATCAGTGAGGGCAGCGGGTTCATCTATCCTTAGTGCCAGATCTAGATCCATATACCCTAATGCAAATAAAACAATTTTTTTCCAATCACTAAAATTGGATCCATCTAGAAAAGGTATAGAGCTAGAGCCATCTAAAATCACAGAACTAGAAACTGCATGACAAAAAGACACGTATCAGGAAGCATTCATACGAGACTAAAACTTTAGTGGAAAAAGCAAAATAATAAACGCCCTTGATATGCTTCTTTCCAGGCGAGTGAAGGGGGTCATCAGAGTCCTACTTTGGTAAGAGCTCCGACACGCGAAACCACTTCGCCTACCGACCATATTCGGTAAAACTAAGGTTCTTGTGAAGATAGACCATCAACACAAGGTACCTTTGGATACTCATGTGTGATGTATCTCGACACATTTACCTTATTCTACCCTACTTAAATTCTAAACACGATAAAACTATCTTTGGGTCGTTTATCGTTTCATGAATCTAAGTACAAAATGCATATCAGTTTAGGAACTGTATGATAGTATAAAATTTATTTATGACTCACGTGTATTCAGTCACTTTGGTGACATGAAAACACTGATTCATCTAACTATCCTTAATGCTAATATGCAAAATTATATCTTAAAATAGTCCGTAAACCAAATGGACTGGACATACAACTCTTGAAATGGTTCTTAAACTGAATGAACCTATCATATGTTTCACGAACCGGTCTTAAAGTACTCTGAACCGGTCTGAAACAGCCCCGAACTGGTCATCCAAGGGTCCGAACCGGTTCCAAACCTTATGAACCGGGTCAAGTATGAACAAAAGTTCATAAAAAAACCTATAATCGTATGCCAAAATCCCTATATTTTCTTATATTTAAGAAAACAGGGTCTTAGCATCTCAGAACCGGTGAGAAACTGGAAGGAACCGGCCAAAATGGCTCTGAACCGGTCCCGGAAGGGGACTGAGTCAATCCTTGATCCGGTTCAGGCCAAATAGTGCATGGACCCTTCTGGATCCGAGTCAGACCCGACTGCTAACTGGATCCGGGTCCGACCCGAATCCGGATAACCCCGGGTCTGACCCGGTTGCAACTGGATCCGGGTCAGATCCGGGGTTATCCGGAGCCGGATCGGACCCGGTACAGTCCGGATCCGGGTCGGACCCGGTTGCAACTGGATCTGGGTCAGACCCAGGGTTATCCGGAGCCGGGTCGGACCCGGTACAGTCCGGATCCGGGTCGGACCCGATTGCAACTGGATCCGGGTCAGACCCGGGGTTATCCAGAGCTGGGTCGGACCCGGTTAAGCCATGGATCCGGGTCGGACCCGGTACAAACCGGATCCGGGTCAGACCCAGTATGGACCGGATCCGGGTAGGACCCGGTACCCTCCGGATCCGGGTCTGACCCGGGGTTTACCTTATCTGGGTCGGACCCGAGCGGGTCCCCACCCGAATCACTACAACAAAGCAGTAGATTAGAGACGACCACATTCCATCGCTAATCCGTCGCTACGCATGTTAGCGACGGATTAGCGAAAACGAGGCGACGGTATGCTTACGTCGCGAATATTTCGATGCTAACTGGCGATGGATTTATTCCGTCGCCAGGTCCGTCGCTAATTGCGACGGACTAACGAGCGCTATATTCCGTCGTCAATCCACCGGTACTAAACGGCGACCACGTTGGCGACGGATTTACTTCCGTCGCTATGTCGTCGCTAGATTTATATGAATAGCGACGGATGGTTCCGTCGCAAACACGAAAAAAAAATCAAAAAAAAAATTATTTGAAAATTAAATACCGAGAACGGTACAATTTATATTTCCTGTATAATTTATATTTCCTGTAAATAAAAAACAAACCACACAAAAAATTCCATATAACAAGAATCTGCAACAATTAATCGTTCCACCTTAAAATTAACAAGTTTAATTATTTATAATTCAACAATTACAATTAGGAAACATAAAAAAATAGAACTTCTTCAACACAGTTCTCTAATCATCGCCAAGATTTTGTGCGTCTTCTTGTTCATTGTCTTTACCTGTCCCTTCAGCTCCACTACGCTGATTATCGCTAGCAGCCTACACAAGAAAAGAACAGTCAGTATTGATAAACAAAATATAATGAAATAAATTACACACTATATGTGATTCTATCATGTGCTCATGTGTGATCTAAGGCAATAAAAAAACTCTATATATGATTCTATCATGCTCATATGTGCTCTAAGGCAGACAAAAAGTTATATATATATATATATATATGTGATTCTATCATGCTCATATGTGTGCTAAGGCAGTCAAAAAAGTGAATATGTGATTATAGCATGTTCATATGTGTTCTAAGGCAGCTAGAAAAACTCTATATATGATTCTACCATGCTCAGATGTGCTTTAAGGCAGGCAAAAAACTATATATGTGATTCGATTATGCTCGTATGTGTGCTAAGGCAGTCAAAAAATTGAATATGTGATTATAGCATGCTCATATGTGCTCTAAGGCAGGCAAAGCAAAAAAATTTATATGTGATTCTATCATAAATGATATATGTTCTAAGGCAGTAAAAAAGCTCTATATGTGATTTGTGCATGCTCATATGTGTTTTAAGGTAGTCAAAAAACTGAATATGTGATTATAACATGCTCATATGTGTTCTTAAGCAGTCAAAAAACTGAATATGTGATTATAACATGCTCATATGTGCTCTAAGGCAGGCAAAAAAACTTTATATGTGATTATAGCATGCTCATATGTGCTCTAAGGCAATAAAAAAACTCTATATGTGATTCTATCATGCTCATATGTGTGCTAAGGCAGTCAAAAAACTGAATATGTGATTATAACATGATCATATGTGTTCTTAGGCAGTCAAAAAACTGAGTATGTGATTATAGCATGCTCAAATGTGTTCTTAGGCAGTCAAAAAAACTTTATATGTGATTCTATCATGCTCATATGTGTTCTAAGGCAGTCAAAAAAACTTTATATGTGATTCTATCATGCTCATATGTGTTCTTAGGCAGTCAAAAAACTGAATATGTGATTATAGCATGCTCATATGTGCTCTAAGGCAGTCAAAAAAACTCTATATGTGATTATAGCATGCTCATATGTGCTCTAAGGCAATAAAAAAACTCTATATGTTATTATAGCATGCTCATATGTGCTCTAAGGCAGGTAAAAAACTATATGTGATTCTATCATACTCATATGTGCTCTAAGGCAGACAAAAAGTTATATATGTGATTCGATTATGCTCATATGTGTTCTAAGGTAGACAAAAAACTGAATATGTGATTATACCTGAGAGGGACCTGGAATCGAAGATCCCCTGTTCAGAACAAGATTGTTGATCTCATTTCAAAGAAAGGGGGCGACGGTTTATTGGAAGTAGTTATTCAGTGATTCATTAACGATCTGGCGTACAACATCACCGGAAAGAATAGTCGGCTGCTTGGAGCTTATGTCGGTGCAAGAAGTCGGTGAGCCGTAACTGGTAGAACCAATAACTGGTGAAGTGTTCATATTACTCTCAAACCCGAACACGTGACCTTTTTTGGGTTCACCTGCTGCATTCACCCATGCTGTAGGATCAAATGATGGATGCTGAGTAGCGTCATCGCCATATCGCTCTACCATCTGTTGCTCATATGCCTCCTACAAAATAATGTTTAAAGTATTCATTAATAATTAATGATAACATTATGATAACTTGCATATATATTGCAATGATTATTAATAGAATTAATACATACCGTTGTCGTTCTCGCCTTCACTGATACGAAGACTCCTGTGGTCTTCCGTTTATGTGTTTCAACAAACACATCCTTGTATGGTACACTGCCTCCTTTTTCTGCTTCCTGCGAAGTTAAATAACAAAAGATTTAGTACACAAGTTTGCAACAATACTTATAAAATTAATATTATATATTAATGAGTTACTATTTTCTTCAGGTGGCTCCCAAATGTCCTAGATCCACCTGTGTGTAGATGGGCTTCGGGCATCTTCGATCGATTTTGTGCAGCCTTCGCATAGCGATTTCTAAATGCATCTCCCGCCCACTTATCGCACATTTCATCCCAGTAATCTCTCCTGATAGTAATAGGACCATGGCCCTTTCACAGTAATGGATCATCTACTACGCCAGATGCTTTTTTTGCTGCAGTCTTCATAGTGTGCAGCATGTCTGCAAATCGATTGGCAGTCACCTTCTGCCACACCTTCCTTGCATCATTTTCTTCCACCGTAGTTGCGAAGCGATTCGAAGCCTACAAATATTTTTAGAAAGTTAGTAGACATTACTTAAATAAATTAAATATGAAACACATTAACTATGAGGAACAACTGTATACCATGAATGAGGACCACAATCTTTCTAACACCTCCTTTGGGTACTCTTTCCATTGAGCAACTGGTCCTGGTAGATGTTGAAGAAGTGAATTTCTAATCTCCCGTACTACTTTTTGTGGCTCAAACCTCGTGCTGCACATGAATTGTTACACAGTAAATATCAATATAAAATAATTAAAAGATATGCAATAATTGAAAACAAAATACTTACGGTCGATTATCGATATACACTATTCGAATGAGTCTTCTTGTGCCAGCTTGAGAAGACCCTGTTTCCTGTGTTGGCTCTTGACTTGTGTGATCAACTGGTGTAGGTGGGTCGTGTACAAGCGCAACATCATCTGTAAAAAAATATATTAGAAATTCTCAGAATGCGCATTTGAACTAATCAAGCATCCAATTAGTTATATGATATACCTATCACAGGAGCCCGTGAAGATGAAGGCTGAGCCTGGCTACTACTGGATGAGCGACCACTATAACCTCCACAAACCATATTCTAACAAATAACATATGTCATACAATACATTCAAATAATTCACATCAAGTATTACAATGCATTCAAGTCATTCACATCAAGCATTGCAATGCATTCAAATCATTCGCATCAAGTATTACAATGCATTCAAATAATTCAAATCATTCACATCAAGTATTACAATAATTCAAATCATTTGTTGCATAAATTATAATACATTCAAATAATTGAAATCATTCACATCAAGTATTGCAATGCATTCGAATCATTCGTATCAAGTATTACAATACATTCAAATAATTCAAATCATTCATATCAAGTATTACAATGCATTTGAATCATTCGTATCAAGTATTACAATACATTCAAATAAAATTTTTAATCATTCACACCAAGTATTGCAATACAACTCACATCAAGTACTGCAATGCAATTAAATAGAGGTTTGTAGTATAAGATTTTGCTCACTAGCTTGCGAATTCTTCCTCGTCACTAGTTTCACTTTCTTCTTCTTCTTCTTCTTCTTCTTCTTCTTCTTCTTCTTCTTCATTGTTTGCCCATCCACTTGGTACATCATTTAGATCACATTCCTCTATGAATGTTTCATCGGCCAATGTGACTCTCACAACCGTTCCAAAGTGGCTCATCAGCATCTCTAAGTAAATCATAAAATCTACTAGCTGCATCGTTTGGTGATTCTTCATCTACGGCAGTTCTTACATCACTAGAACTCATAGCAGGACCCAGTTCTGTTCCTGCGGCATCAAATATCAAATTCGTATATGGATTATCGTGCACCACATTCACCCGTGCATCAAAATCGTTTTTAAATTCTTCTCCATGAAACGTCCAGTTCTGATAATCGCTCACAAAACCCTTCCTGTATAGGTGATGTCTAACGCCATGAGGTTCTACAAATCAATTATTCTTACAAATCTTGCAGGGACACCTAATCCGACCTGTGGGATCTACTGTACTGACACTTGTCGTTGCAAATTCAATAAAATTGTCAACACCATCCATATATTCATGCAATAACTCATTGTCCACTATCCTACGGTACATCCATTCACGGTTTGCAGTCATTTTGTCGTATGATGTTACGAATACTATCCTAACCAGTTAAAAGAGAACCATCAGAATGCTATGATGAAGAAAATATCAAATTTATCATGCAATATATGATGTCATACAATCACAAGAATTATGATGCACGCATTGATAACTTAATATTTTCATGTGCAAACTATTCATGACACGATACATTCATTTGAAGCATGCTTTCAGTATACAATTTCACATGGAAGACATAATCAAATTGAAAGTAACTACATGTAAGCATGGATACAATCACATCAAACATTGCAATACATCGAAATAATTCATATCAAACAAATGTCAAACATGTACATGCAGCAAACACACTTCAATATCCCACTAACTACTACCATGCCTAGCATGGACTTCGTACTCCAAAAATAAGAACACTTCAATATTCATACATTAAAATCATGTTCAGCATGATCTCCGAACTCCAACAAAACAGTCCTAGATATCAACAACTAAGTGAGTGTGTGAACAATAAAGTATTACATTCAATAAATTAAATAACATGTGATGCGCTTGCATCACTTACTCACCACGGGTATTTACCCGATTTGCATTGTTTTGTCACTTACTTACCACGGGTGGCGGGGCACAAGCGAGTTCCGTTGAGAAATCTGCAAAAAATACTGTGTTAAAATGAATATTTTTCAAAGCTCATAATGCTCCCCCTGCGTACACTCCCAGATACCATATTCAATCTATATCTAGTTGTTTGGTACTCAGACCTCAATCAAACTGTACAAATGACAATTATGTTTCCAATATCAAAACTTGAACTTTAAAGGGATGATTATGATCACTGCTACTTTCTTTACACTCTTTTGAAGAAATTAAAACCACCAAGATAACTTGCCTGAAATGCCAAAGATACAAACTAGAGTGCTAGAAAAAAATGGACAAACCCTCAGTTCAAACAATAAATATGCATGCGGTGCTCAAATCTGTTACAATGTGAAGGCTGAAATGATGCCTATCAAGATGAAGAAGACAATGGGAATGGGTGCCCATTGTAAGATTGCTTATAACAGATACAAACAAATTGTTTAAATCATAGTCATGCCACAATTGCATGATATAGCAATGTGATGTTAAAGTGAAAAACACGTGAATTGTAGCAGAAGCAGACTTATCTTAAATATAGCACAAATACAATTAGAAGGCACCTAACAATGAGCAGATACAGTCAACAAATCTCAAAATTTCAATATCCTGCATGATGAATCTTTTTTTCCTGGCCATATTGAAAGGCATTGAAAATACGAAAAGCAACATAAAGTTCATGCAACACTGCCAAATCAGGAATGAATCAGGAGTTTATGATGTCTCAGTTATAAGCATCATAAAGTTCATACAGCACTCCCAAGTCCGCAATGAATCAGGGTTAAAATGTCTCAATTAGACAACAGGCAAGGAAATGTCAATGTGTTGCAAAGGAATTGCAATCTCATCCATTAATTGGAACTGAGGTTAAATCTACACATAACATCAAAGAAATAAGTTGATGTGCTATTGCAAAACATTGCTACAATACAGGAGAATACAAGAATTTCCACAACAGTTAAAATTTCGGTTTGTTTCAATCTTCTGTCCAATAGTTACACGGCAAACAGATAACACACGAGAACAAGCTGGTGCAACACACTGAGAACTCATAGAGGTTTTTTATTATAATGGCTACTATTTTATATGGTACCCAACAAACACTTGGAAAAGTAAAAATTTCCAATACCATCTCAACAATTAATTAACAGGGCATCTGATCATGATGCATGTTATGTTCACAACAAGATGAAGTTTCCAACAAATAGGAAAGGGGCAACCAAGTAGTCATCTTCCAGAAAATGGTTATCAGCAAACAGGTAAATAGAAACCTACCAGAATGCCTGAACTGGAACATGATTCCGTGTGAGGTTTAAATACAAAACTTCTCAGGCTGCCATCATCACATGATAGCTTCTCAGGAATATTCCTTGATGGAGAAAATGCATCAAATATGACACCATAATTGACATCATTAATGTATGGCCGAAATGAAAAGGTTGAGTAGTTGGAGAGGGCTCTGCAAGCTACATCACAAAAAAGGATATGGTGTTCTCAGCATGTTTCTCCCAATTAACATCGTAAAGAATAAGCTTTATCCAAAATAAGTGGAAATTTGCAGCAGAAACAAAACAATGGTGTACTAATCCTACATCAATCCATCAGCATCAACCCACTTAGATGTGACAGATAATGAAATATCTCATGATATGCAATAGTGTAAGAATACTGGATCGTCACTATAAAAATGAGCATGGGAAGTGTCACAGATTCTACAAATAAACAAATAAACATGACAGCTGCTCCTGGCACCAGATGCTAATTTAGGACAAAGGATGGAATCAGCAAAAAAATAATAACAAATATTTATAAGCACCACATAATTTTTTATCAGCAACATGCCCATAGCCATAAAGGTCCATCAAGAGATGGACGGGATGAATGAAACGTATTTCCTTGGCAGGATGCCAAGAGTACGAAGAGAGAGAGAGAGAGAGAGAGGATGATATCCCTTTAAAAGAAACCCTAAAACATCTCCCACCTCCAGTAGTGTTTGAGGGATTGAAAGAGCACAACGACTAGGTTAAAAAAGAGAAGGCGATAGAGATTGGGAAAGAGGAAGCTACAAAAGGAAGGGAGATGACAGAATTCTTTATCTCGCTAAGGCAACACTGGATGCTCATTGTAGTACCCAGACGAAACCTATCGATCAAACCCCATCGCTCAGACCCCTGTCGATCAAGAACTATAGAAACCTGACGATCTAACTCCGTCGCTCAAACCCCTATCGAGCAAAACTTGAACCCCGACGATCTTGCATCATGTACGGGATCGTCCTTTTGGGTATTCGAGGGTTTCAAGGAAGATGGTGGTGAAGGGATCAGGTGGATAGGAGAAGGTGAGAGGGTTTTGAGGAAGATGGTTCGCAGGTAGCAGGGTTTGCGAAGGATGACGGTGGTCTGGCGATGGAGGAGCAACAGTGGGGAGAGGGCGCAGCCAGGAAAGGGGAGCGGCGGCTGGCGAGCGGTGGACGGGGAGCGGCGGCTGGCGAGCGGCGGCGGCCGGGCGGTGGCGAGAGCCGATGGGCGGCGGGAGGGAGAGGGCGGCGGGCGGGAACAAGACAGCGAAACAGGAAAAAGAGAAAGAGGGATGGGATTAGGGATTTACGCGACATTTAGCGACGGAATTATTCCGTCGCTAAGCCGTAGTAAATCAAAATACCAAAACAGCGACGGAATATAGTATGTTGCTACGCCGTCGCTAATTAGCGACGGATTAGCGACGACAGAGTTCCCTCTCTAAATCCATCGCTAAAATGGTGTTCTTGTAATAAGAATTAGCGACAAAAAATTTTAGTCGCTAATCCGTCGTTAAGTAGCGATGAATTAGCGATAAAAGTTGTTTCATCGCTAATCCGTCGCGAATTAGCGACAGATTGTTTCTCTAGCTAATCTGTCGCTAATTCACGACGGAAAAAATCCGTCGCAAATTTCTGTCGCTAATTAACAATTTTCTTGTAGTGAATCTCTGATCCGATCCGAATCAACTTTATGGATCGGATTCGGGTGGGCGGGTCCAGTTCAGAAAATGAACCCGACCCGAAACAAAAAAAATTTGAAAAAGGGCAGAAAACCCGATCTTTTAGAAAAGAGGGGTTTTCCCCTTTTTCTCATTGCCGGTGACCAATGTCGTCGGTCGGCGACCAACGTCACCTGCCGGCGACCCACGCCGCCTGCCGGCGAAGACTCTTGCTGACGACCAACGTCGTCGCTCCAATGGCGCTTCTCCTCCAGCGAAAGCAACCGCCGGCGAAAACTGAAGCCGCAGAAACTTTTCCAGAAATTCGGCGACTCAATAGTCGTCGGCGACGGTCCCAGCAGCGCTTTAATGCCGGATGAAGGAGTGAAACGCCGGTGATGTCCTCGCCGACAGAAAACCCCCAAAATTACAGAGGTAAGTTTTTTTTTTTTGTTGTCTGTCGCCCAACGGTGACAGTCACCGGCGCAGTCGTCGGCTGCTGTCGACATCATGTCGCCCCACGGCGACCATCTGTCGATAGCCTGCAACATCGCCCCACAACGATCTTTTACCGTCGAAATAAGCTCTGTCGCCTCATGGCGACAGTTGCCGGAAAACACTGTCGCCCAATGGCGACAGTTGCCGGAACCCTCGCGCAGCGGAACACGCGATGTGGGCCCATAACCCAATGTTGGGGTTTTTCCGGCTGGAGGTTTTCCGGCTGTGGCAACTGGCATCTCTGTACGTTGATTGCCCTGCATAACAAACAGAAAACAGAGCGTACGCGTACCTGATGCCGCCATCGAAGGAGTTGTGCTTGCCGGAGAGGGGTTTCCTTCAACTTAGTCGGTATGCAGCCACCAAGAGCGCAGGCCTCCGAATGCTACCGGTAAGTCGACATTTTTCCCTTCTGTAATTTTTGTATTGCGCTCATTGAAAGGGTTGCTCATGAGACCCTTTTATAAACACAAAATGGGAACGGTTGAGTAATCGTTCCCTCTGATTGCAGGTTTAACGGAAGGAACACTTCATGTGGGGAAGCGTTACCCACATCGTGTGGGTAACCACCACCAACGTGGTGGTTTAACCCAACACCTTCTGCCTTCAAGGCCAGTTTTCAAGAGCCCAACATCTCACAATCAGACCTTTCCGACGTACTGAACCTGTCTACAGGTCACCTCTCCCCTCCCCTGATCGACCATTTTCTCGATTTCGACGTTATCGATGAGTGGATCCTGGAACCAGACTTCTGTGGCATGTCCGTCGAAAACCTGAATGCAGTGAACCCCATTTCAGGTTTTGGAGCTAACTGCACTGCGGCGGGCGAATACCGTCACAAATTCGTCCGAAACCCGTTTTTGAAGGACCCAATTTCGGGTTTTGGTGTTGCCGACGAGCTGGCAGGCGAAAGCCCTGATCTTGTGGCTGAAAGCCTAGTTTCAGAGAAGCTGGTTTCGGGTTCTGGAGTTGGGGAGGGAGGTGGTGGGGACAACTTTGGGGTGGTGTTGAGAGCTGATGAGGTTGATGGGTTTTTTGAAGAGGATGAAGATCGAAGGCAACGCTGAATCGGGTAGAGATGGTGAGGTTTTGGTTCGCATGATGGGAGAGGTGGTTGAAGAGGGTGGTGGTGGTGGTGATGGTAATGGGGTCGCCGATGGTGAACAAAGAGAGGGTTGAGGGCTGACGAACGTGGTGCTGCTGCTGCACACGATTTAGGGTTAGCATTAGGGTTAATTAGTAAGTTAGTAATTTTATTAACGGGGATGAGGCTGGGCGGGGATGGGGCGGGGGAAAGTGTAAGTCCATCCCCGCCTCCATCCCCGGATGGGGATGGATTTTAACCTTCGTCCCCGCCTATCCATCCCTGTTTCATATCCTTCATCTCCGGTCCAAACGGGGCGGGGCCCACTTTTTCCCGTTCCACTGCCATCCCTAGTGAAGATGTATATTGAACAAGTTTTTATCCCGTGTTCCGCTCTTTATTGTTTTTAATTATTTTTTGTTATTGTCCCAGGTGTTTCGAATACCGCTGCTTCATGGGGAGGGCTTGAATGCCTTAGGACACCTAAAAGGTATCCTGCTAGATGCGCGGAACGTCAAGTTCCAAGCATCACCTGCCAGAAGTGGCCGTACTAATACCGCTCACGTCAGGCAGTACCAGTCCAGCTATTTTTCGGCCCAACACTGGCTGGATGTCAACATTTTTTTTGCTTTTTGATGAATGTCGGCCATTTCCCGGCCGGAAAATGGATGGCCATCATTTTCTTCTTTTTGCTATGTCCTGTCATTTTCTGGCCACCCATTGGCCAGAATATGGCAGTATGTTTTTTTTTCAGGTTTTTTTTTTGTTTCTGGTAATATTCCAACTATTTTTCAGCCAGTGGTTGGCCGGAAATGGCCATGCTCTATTTTTTTTAATTTAGTTTTTGGTGACCAAACAACCTGGAATCAGGTTTTTGGTAATCCAAACAGCCTATCCCAGGTAGGTTTTTGGCAAACCAAGTTTGCCAAGAACCTGATTTTAAGCAAAACTTGGATTGATAGTTGGGATCCATTCATTCTCAATATCACCACAATTGGTGATATTGAATATGAATCACAGACATGTCCACTTTTGATGATCCCCACCTGCGGGTGAGGGCAAGGTGTGCTCCTTCGGTCCTTCCTCGCTATGTGGGGGCTACAATAGAAGAAACCTTCCACCTTTGATTTGAATCCGACCAAATCTCCAAAGCTCCTCACGTGTTGTAGATGGCTCTGTTGCGTAGTCCCCAACTGTGTTAAGTAACATCTGGTGGGGGTAGGTTGGCCCACCGTCAATTAAGTACTCCAATTAGAGGATACTATTCTTTCAGGTTCCAAAGAGTCTTCGATTAAGGTGGGGCATAGCACCTTTTTTTTCTACAGGGGGTTAGGCAGACTCTACCAGTTATACAACTATACCATAGGGATTTGAACTTGTAACGTCACACAAGGTGACGTGCACTAACTGCTCCTTTCACACAAGCGGAGCTCAACAGAGATAATTTTGAAAAAACATAAGTGGCATTAGCTCAACTGAGTCTAAAATAGGAACTTCATCCGACTTTGGTCTCACACTACAGTGGTGCAGGGCTCACTATAAAGCTAACAAGGCACCATAAAACTTTATGCTTATGTCAGTTTTGAGTAGTTAATCTGGTCACACACGCGCCCACACGCACAGAGAGAGAGAGAGAGAGCAGAAAATGATACACTAAAAAGCTCTATAAAGAAGGATAGATAAAAAGCTCTATAAAAAAAGGATAGAGTACATGAAACAAAGATGGTGATACAAAGGAGAGACATTTCACACAGATATCACCCATTTCTACAAAGTGACCCGTCTTCATGGAAAATACTAGCTAGGCTTCCTCGTCGCTACGAACACTATGTGGATCAACAAGGGTGGGGGGCAGCTACACACCATAAACACTAGCAACCAAAGCAGAGACTCAAGAGTACTGCAAAACCCTGCTTGCATGCTTATTAATACAAAAAGTGCTTTGGAAAGGATCACTACTAGCATCATGACAGCACCTCATGATGGGGTGGTGGAGGAACCGTGTGCTTATACTGAGTTGGTGGTGGCACGTAGCCATGGTGGTAAGGTGGTGGGTGGTAGTGAGTTGGTGGTGGCACGTAGCCATGGTGGTAAGGTGGTGTAAGTACAGGATGCGTAGGTGGGGGGTGAGTGTAAACACTTTTTGGTGGTGGGGGGTGAGTGTAGATGGTTTTTGGTGGAGAAGGGTGAGTATAGATGGTTTTAGGGGGTGGTGGGTGGGTGTAGTAGGGTTTGGGAGGGGCAGGGTGTGGTTCCTTGATCACTGGATGTGGGACATGGTGATAAACTGGTTGTGGAGAATGGTGGTGCTTGTGGTGGTGGTGGTGGTGCTGAGGGGATGATTGGACAGGCTCAGGTGCATAGACATGATGGGGAGGTGGGGGTTTGTGATAACCAGGCACCTGATGGGGAGGTGGTTGTTTCTGGTAAGAAGGCAGTGGTGGTGGAGGGTAAGCTCCAAGGGTGCTAGAAACAACAAGGAGAGTTGAAGCAAGGAAGAAGGTCAGCCCTAAAGAGAAAGCCATGCTGGTTCTTTGCGAGAGGGTTGTGTATGTTCGCCCCTGATGATTCACTGAATCCCACGTCTGTGTTCGGGGCTTTGAATGAGCACCACGTATACAAGCACATGGGGCTCGTATTCCCGTGTATGTTGACATAACTTTGCATCGGACTTTGGTGTTGTTGCAAAGACTTAAGTACCCTTTATTGCTATTCTTCTCATAAAGTGATGGTTTGAGAAAATGACAAAAATGCCTTTCATTCAAAAAAGAAAAAACAAATAGTTCAAAAAAAGGACAAACATGTCCTCCATCCAGAAAGTCGAGGATGATGTTGACTCTTCAAAGTCTTCTTCTTTTTCTGTTCAAAAAAAGGACAAACATGTTTTCTTCTTCTTTCTCCGTAAAACACTGTAAAACCCTTTCTCTCTCTAGAGAAGAAATCAAGGGAAACAAAGAGTTCTTCCTGGAGAAGGCCATGAACATCAACCCTCTCACTCTCTCTCCTTTCTCTCTCTACTTCTGTGCACATCCAACAGACGATCCTACATTGCTGCATCATCATCTTCTTCTTCTTCCTTCTTCGTAAAACACTGTAAAACCCTCTCTCTCTGTAGAGAAGAAATCAAGAGAGGTAAAGGGTTCCTCCTGGAGAAGGCCATGAACACCAACCCTCTCACTCTCTCTCCCTTCTCTCTCTACTTGTGTGCCTGATTTAGAGTTTTTGCCCTTACAGGAGGGGGGTCCGGGGGCTCCCCCCGGCGCGGATCCCGCTGCGCGGTCAGCGGGCGGGGGTCCAGGGGGGGCCGCCCCTGGCGGGGGGCTCGAGGGCAGCGCCCTCCGGACCAAATTTTTTTTGGGCCTTCCAACAATGATTTGTAGTATTATCGGGCTTTCCTACAACAATTTATAGCATTTGTAGTGTCTTCCGTAAATCGCGAAACGCTATAGCGATTTGTAGTGTCTTCCGCAAATCGCTATAGCGATTTGTAGTGTCTTCCGCAAATTAGGACCAACTTGTCAGAGTCATATCTCCCTAACCGGAGGTCATATTCCAAATCCGCGATTTGTAGTGTCTTCCGCAAATCGCTATAGCGATTTGTAGTGTCTTCCGCAAATCGCTATAGCGATTTGTAGTGTCTTCCGCAAATTAGGAAAGCCCGATAATACTACAAATGCTACAAATTGTTGTAGGAAAGCCCGATAATACTACAAATCATTGTTGGAAGGCCCAAAAAAATTTTGGTCCGGAGGGCGCTGCCCTCGAGCCCCCCGCCAGGGGCGGCCCCCCCTGGACCCCCGCCCGCTGACCGCGCAGCGGGATCCGCGCCGGGGGGAGCCCCCGGACCCCCCTCCTGTAAGGGCAAAAACTCTAAATCAGGCACACAAGTAGAGAGAGAAGGGAGAGAGAGTGAGAGGGTTGGTGTTCATGGCCTTCTCCAGGAGGAACCCTTTACCTCTCTTGATTTCTTCTCTACAGAGAGAGAGGGTTTTACAGTGTTTTACGAAGAAGGAAGAAGAAGAAGATGATGATGCAGCAATGTAGGATCGTCTGTTGGATGTGCACAGAAGTAGAGAGAGAAAGGAGAGAGAGTGAGAGGGTTGATGTTCATGGCCTTCTCCAGGAAGAACTCTTTGTTTCCCTTGATTTCTTCTCTAGAGAGAGAAAGGGTTTTACAGTGTTTTACGGAGAAAGAAGAAGAAAACATGTTTGTCCTTTTTTTGAACAGAAAAAGAAGAAGACTTTGAAGAGTCAACATCATCCTCGACTTTCTGGATGGAGGACATGTTTGTCCTTTTTTTGAACTATTTGTTTTTTCTTTTTTGAATGAAAGGCATTTTTGTCATTTTCTCAAACCATCACTTTATGAGAAGAATAGCAATAAAGGGTACTTAAGTCTTTGCAACAACACCAAAGTCCGATGCAAAGTTATGTCAACATACACGGGAATACGAGCCCCATGTGCTTGTATACGTGGTGCTCATTCAAAGCCCCGAACACAGACGTGGGATTCAGTGAATCATCGGGGGAACATATAACCTGCTTTGGATCTTTGCTTGGTATGCTCGCTTTACACAAGGGTGCTGTCTATTTATAAAAGAGTATTGGCCCAGTACATACTGTCCCAGGGTAGGGTCTCCCATCAGAAAAGACCCACCCTCGATTTGTGGGGTTTGGCATATGATGGGGGCAAACATTATTTTTAAAAAAATGGGGTCTCCAATAACCCTACAGAAGCTCAATTTATCTTGATTGATACCTGAAAATGTGCATCTGGCTAGTGAAGTGGACGTGATTCAGAGTTCAGACATCAAGAAGGGAGTAGGTGGTCAATGTTGACCACATGGGAGTCTTAATGATCATATCACAAGAAAATTAAAAAGAAAAGCAAATATTTCCAAGCATACCTTTAAACTTTTGGATTTCAACTGGTTTGTTCATGTAAGTGATCTCTTCCCAACTACTTATTGCAGGCAAATCTTCCAAATCATCAATTGGCATGTTAACCTTCCTTAATGTAACTAGGTAAGAATATGATGTGGCTTACAAATGCATAGATACCAATCACTTTCAATTGGAGTTTTAGATACCCCTCATAAGAACCTAACCATGAGAGTGCTCTACAACATACTCACCACTATCAACCTTGGCAATATATTGGCAAGCCATGTTTTTTCTGACAAATCTCAAAAAAATCTCACAGAAAAAGAGCATTTTAGAAAAAATATCATGTAGCCAAATTACAGTGTCAATTTATCAAAATGCATATAAAATCCATCTTGTACATTTTAATATGCACATACCTCCAGATAAAGTTTTGTCATTTCATTAGTACTAAGAAGTCACCTCCTCTCACAGTCAGCCACAAATGAGCATTTGCAGTTCTGTTTGGGGTAATGCTTTTCGAGATTAAGCTCAGGTTCCTAGAATGATCATCATTAGAACTCTTAGAGGGTGGAGGCTTGTTATCATCCGGAACAATTGAAACTCTGTAACAGATGGAAGCTCCCCATCTTTCCTAGCATTCTCAACTTCATCCTTCAGAAGTTCTGGGCCTGCATCTACACCAAGATCCAAGTGTTTTGAAGCTTCAACTTGACTATCAGCAGAAATAGAAGAAACCTGATCAATAATGGCTCCTACAGGTGACCAACTTTCCAAATGGCATACAGGATTATGCAACGCCCATGGGATGTTTTTGTATTTCAATTCTGGCCATCTAAGTTTCTGCAATGAGTCAAGATGCTCTGTGTATGCCATCCAAACTTTCAACTTAAGCTACCAGCAGTAAAAGTTTGACAGATAAGCATGGACGCCAAACAAATATAAAATGGTTGCCCTAGCAAAGGAGAGGAATGATAAAGCACCTTAATGTTGAAAACAGAAACATCATGGAGGACTTGAAATGATCATGCAACAAGAGAGATCCGAAAAAAAAAACAAAAAAAAGGCTTGTGTCTTTGACCAATCAAGAACAGGAAATGGTAAGATGTACATGAACATATTAAGAATCATCCCATGAGATCAAGCAGGCATATCTTCATATAAGAAGTACATAGCTCAACGCACCCTAGAGACCTTAACTTCTAGCAACAATCTCAGAAATCACAAAGCAGTCACTCACGCAAGAGCCAATTGAGAATACATGCGAGAGCGGATCCTCTCTAAAATAGTTTGCACTCGCTGCTGCTGACAATACTGAGAAAGACCGGACATAATGGCTGCATTTTTTGAATGATCACTTGAAGTTATATAATTAATAAGCAAATGTGACACCTCAGGCAAAAAATTCCCATAACACACCTGTGCAGATACACACCAACAACCAAAAATTTTGAGCACTAAAGCCCACCAACAGCCCAAAATTTGGTTCCAATACACAGGAAAACAACGAATCCAACCCCAATTAAAAGAAACAGAAGACAAAACCATGAAAACAACAACTTCAAATGAATCCAAAACTGAAAGAACCCTCACCTTAATATAAACAATGCCACCACCCAATCTGTTGCCGTCGTCGGCACTGGTGAGCTCAAACTGAGTCCACTCTAGGGCATTGTCTTGGCGGAAATAGGGAAAAAGGTAAAGAAGAAGAAAGGAAAAAAAAGCAAATCGGGGCCGGTAGGAGAAAGAGGAGGGGAGGACCTGTGCTCGGTGGTGATGTTGGCGATCAGGGCGGACTTCACAGAGTCCCTGAGCTGCGGGGAGAGCTTGGCCCAATGGCCAGTGATCTTCCTGCAGAGAAGGATGGCGGAGAGCTGGCAGACGTTGGACATTTTGGTGGTGCGGAGGTGCTTGGTGAGGGCAACGACCACCTGCGGGTCGGTGGTGGTTACAGCGAGGCATCACAGCACCAGCCGACTGCGGATGGGGGAGGGGAGGAAGCGTCACAGCGAAAGTCGTGAAGCTGGTTTGGGGGTAGTTAGAGAGACAAAAGAGAGAGGAAGGGAGAATTTTGCGCCCCAGTTGGGTCATTTTTATCAAAAAATAGTGATGGACTTAGCGACAAAAAACTTTCATCGTGAATCTGTCGCTAAGTTGCGACAGAAAAAATTCTATCGTGAATCCATCGCTAAGTTGCGACGGAGTTTGAGACATAATTTTTCTGTCTCAATTCCGTCGCTAATTAACGATGGATTCACGACAGAATTTTTTCTATCGCTAATTCTACAAATATTTCGTATTTTAGTGACGGATAGTCTTCTCTCGCTAATCCGTCACAAATTTGTGACGAAAAAAATCTGTCGCAATATTTTGTCGCTAATTAACGTTTTTCTTGTAGTGTTATAACAAGGGACCAGCTCGGTCCGGGTGTGACCCAGACCGAACCAGGTCGGTCTGGGTCGCGCCTAGACCGAGCTAGTATTTTAAAAAAAAGGTTGGTCAAACCGGTTCAGGTTGGGTTGGTTTAGATCGAACCAGTTTGAACTAAACCGATTTGGATCAAATCGGGTCAGACCGAATCGGTTCGGTCTAACAAGGTCTTAGATTCATTTTGATTTGATCTGGACCAGACCGAATCTGGATCTAGTCTGATCCTGGTAGTTTGTATCAATCCAAATAAAGCTAGATCTAGAGAGATATGGGTCTAGATTCGGATTAACTATTCTGGATGCATAACATAACTGGATCTAGTTCGGATCAGTTCTAGATCTAAATCAGAATTGGATCTGGTTCGGATCAATTATGGATCTGATTGCATCAGTTCTAGATCCAGATCAGAAAAGGGTCTGGATCCAGTTAGACAGTTTTGGATCCATATCAGAAATTGATCTGGATCAGGTTGTGAGTTATTTTTTAATTATGAAAATAATTTTGAAATGACCAAAATGCCCTTATGAGTATCCAAAATCTATTTTTGTAAAATAGGCATAACTTTGCACTCCGAACTAAGAATTGAGTGAGGTTTGATGCATTGAACTCGTATTGCAAAGGAGAATTTGCTTGTCAAATAGTTTTAGTCAAATTAGGGACACAAAAATTGAGGTCTCATGAGTCAATTTAGGAGGGGTGTTTTCGTAATTTTATGAGAATATAAGAGGTTTTGTGCATTAATACGAATATGCTTATGTAATGACCAAATTCTACTGTTAGAGCATCTTGAAATTCGATTATGAATAAAGCACAGTATTCGCACTCGAGCTAAGGGATATTATAAATAATTTTAGATATGAGTAAACATTTTTACGTTGCATGTTATTGTTGTGAATTAACATTATTAGCATAATAGTTTTAAGTATAAAAATGATATTCATAAATTGACCATGCATGATATTATGAGATGATTGCATACACATATTGATTATGGAATACATATTTGTTGTTGTATGTCATGCATGTTAGAAAGATTATTTTGTGATAGCATATTTATGTGATAACTGATTATGACATGCATTGCGATGAGATTGTGTTTAGACTTGAGTCTCATTTTATTCTATTCATGTTGTATGAATAAATATATTGAGATTAGCTTATATAACCTCTCAAATCTCAGAAGTAGCGACCTATGATAAGGGCTACCTGGTTTGCGACCAGAGTGCAGCCACCATAAAGAGTAGGCTAACGGTGATTTAATGATATGGAGACTCTACATCATTGCATGTTTATTATGAGATAAGTGTGAGTCATAATGTCATCCTGAGATTAACGAATGAGATCTATCGTGATTATTTCATGATATCACTCATGAGAGAACGAGTGAAATACGAGTTTTGAGAATGTGAGTTTATGTGTTAAACTTAGCCTATGACTTAGGGTTACACTCACATAGTATTTTAGAACTCTAGACGACCATAGATGATTGAGAACCATCATGGTTAGGATGTAGCATGAACCATACCGAGATTAAGATTGAGCCTGACCTCCTGGCTAGCTACCTGTGAGGTCTCCTTTTGTTTCACTGCAGTGCCTGGTGGTCTGGGAACTATTGGATGTGTATAATTCATTGTCTTTTCAACATTTAGAATTTGAGTGTTCTACGCGGGTTGCTACGCTCATAGATGGTTATGACCAATATAACCGATCTAAGAGTAGTATGGTGTGATAGAGTGTTTAAGAGTGTATTGGGAAGTAATTAAATGATACAAACTTGTGTAGTGTGTCGAAAACTAAAATGAGACTAGAAGCTTGGAGCCCACTACAATTGCAAGTTTAAGTGTTATTTGCTTATAATTATTTCTTACTGAGTTGTAGACTCACCTCTTATTTAATTACAATTGTAGGTTTCAGGCACACTAGCACAAACAGAACTTGATCGAATACTTCTTCGCTAGAGCACTTGATAGTTTTACTTTAATGTCATTAAACATTGATGTATTTGTTATCTTTTTTGTTATGAATGATGAACAAATGTAAGAAAGTGAGTTATTGGAAGATAATAAAAAAAAAAATTAGCCATGTTTTCTCTATATGAACTCTGTACACTTTCCCTCTGAGAAGTAATACCAACCGAACTCAGACTCCCGATGTCTCAAATCGAGGTGTTACAAAACCTCATCAAGGCCCCTCTACTGTGCCAAACTCCTTTGGGTTGGGGAATTCATGCGCTAAGTTTAGACATATTTGGTGTCTGTAAGTAGTAGGATATTTGAAATTTCAGGAAAACATTTTGTGAAGTATGGAATGATGATCAGGGGTGAGAACCATAGTAGATATATACGTCGGCAAGTAAAATTACAGGGTTATGGTATACAATATTGAACATGTCTTGACTAGTTTGATAAATAACACAAGAAATTACCTGAAAGTTTTAAACGGTAATTTCCTGTGATATTTTTAAAATATCACTATTTTGTATAAAAGCATAAATATCACATTTTATACATGATATTTTTGCTTTAACGGCTATTAATCATGAAAAATCATGTCTTTTTTATTTTTTAAATATTTTTATGTGTATTTTTCATAAAAAATATTTAATTTTTTTTCATTTGTTTAATATTGAGGATATTTGGCCAAAAAATGTGTTTTTTTTAGAAAATTTTCTATTTCTCACGAGTTTTTAGCTGCTGATATTTTGCCATTCTAAACTTTTGTCACTATGGTCTTGACTAGTTGTATCATCGCAACTATGTCCCTCTTGTTGCAGAACTAGAACTAGACCAAGTGTGGTAAGATATTGCTTTTTTTAATAGAGGTAGGCATTTGTTTGGCAATTTTCAGGAACTCACAAATACCCATACGAGGAAGATCAGAAATGTGGGTCCAAAATTTCAAATTAATGGCTAAAGATTGACCCTTAAATGAAAATATCTCTTTAGCTTTTGTACATTCACAGGGAAGATTAGAGATGGCAGTGGACGGGGAAAAACGGTGCCCAGCCCAGCCCCGCCTCGCCCCATTTAGACCAGGAATGAAGGACATGAAATGGTGATGGAGGTTAAAATCAAAATCCGTGCGGGGATGGAGGCAGGAAACGACTTCTTTCTCCCGCCCCAACCCCATGCATCAATCCTTCTTTTGGGATGGCAGTGAACCGAGGGAAAACAGAGTCCCGCCCTACAAGTGCTACACACCATATGACGTTTGATGATGAAGGCATGATGAATAAAGCTGCAAGTCCAGACCAAGATGGAGTAATGGTTGATAATGGAGCAAATTTCTCAGTCATGAATACAAGTAATATCTTACTCATTTCAAATGATAAATTGTTTGCTTTTTGCTTTGAAGAATGTTTTGCATATTCCATTAATCAAAAAGAAATTGGTATCCATGTGTTATCGAGCGAGGGATATTGGTTGATGATTATTGTCATTTTTTCTGATTGTTTGCCTTAGTCAAGAAGTCGGGCACTTTGAAGTATTTTGAAAAAATTTGAAAATATTTAAAAAAATGGCTTGGATGCTCTATAAAAAGTTTCATAGCGATGGTAGTGGTGAAAATCATGAGTTATATTTTCAAATTTTTGTTTAAATAAACATGAAGTCAAGCCTTGGAGTGGAAAGAAAGAACAAGCATGTTGTGAAAACGGGCTTGAGTTTTTTATTGTTTGTTTTCTATGAAAACAATGACATGGGTAGACGCTTTTAGGACAACAATATAACTTATAAATAAATTGCGGAATACTAATTTGAAGTTTAAATCCTCATATGAGTGCAGGTTGTTGGGCGAAACCCTGTGAAAACAAATAGATAGGGAGCGTACCTGGATTCGCCATTGATCGTGTAGGTGATTCGGCGTTCTCCTCAGCCGGTCGACGCCCACAATGAGCCCAGGCCTTATGTCGACGGTGAGCAGGACCCTGTTCTGCTTAAGCTTGAATGCAGAAGTGAATTTGGGCAGGATATGGCTATGAACTCTCATCAACTTCGTAGCCCCTAACCCCATATATATAATGGAGAATTGGGCAGTTACGTGAATGTGGTCTCTCCACATTCACGTAACTCCCACCCACTACCTCCATTATTCAGTCACTTACGTGACCCACTAACATGGTGTCAAACCGGGTCAGACTGCGGGTTGGACCCGTAACCCATAATGTCCAACATTCTCCCACTTGACCCATTGACACCAAAAGTGTAATAAATCGAGGTGTATATCGTTATCTCGATTTAATTCTTCATGTGGGTTCACATGCCACCCTTTATCACAAGGATGAATCGTATGAGTCAAGGATATGAACATCCCTTTGTGAAATGTCATATTTTCTTGTACTACACTGAAATTCACCTTCAGTGCTTAGGCATGTAAATAAATTACCTTTATGAATAGGTTGGTCTCTCACCTATTCTATTGGTCCTTTAATATTGTTATTCTGCTATTCTCTCTAACCCATATGAGAGATCATTTATGCAAAATCAACAATAACTCAAAACCTTAGAGAATCAAAACATAAACACAAATGTGATTACATAATGTATTGTCATACATCAGAAGGAATCAAAAAGACCCATCCCCTTTACATGTTGGGAATACAATCCCGGTGCTAGCCCTTTAGTAAGGGGATCCGCAGTCATTTCCTTCGTCCCAATTGTATCAATACATACCAGATGATTCTCAGTCCTTTCTTTAACAACAAAGTATTTTAACTCCATGTGTCGACACGATGTTGAGCTCTTGTTGTTATTTGAAAAGGACACGGCTGCTTCATTATCACAAAAGATCTTTAGTGGTCTCTCAATAGAGTCCACTATACCAAGACCCATAATGAAGTTCCTTATCCAAATGGCCTGTGACGAAGTCTCGTATAGAGCAATAAATTCCGCCTCCATGGTATGAGCAGCAGTGGTAGACTGCTTTCCGCTTCTCCATGAGACAACACCACCCGCTAGAAGGAAAATGTATCCAGTAGTGGATTTTCTACTGTCACTACATCCCCCTAAGTCCGCATCAGAGTATCCAACGACCTCTAGGTGGTCAGCTTTTCTGTAGGTCAACATATAGTCTTTCGTTCCTTGTAAATAGCGCATGACCTTCTTTGCTGCCTTCCAGTGCGCAATGCCTGGATTTGACTGATATCTACCAAGCATTCCCACAACAAATGTTATATCAGGTCGAGTGCAGGTCTGCACGTACTGTAAACTCCCAACTGCTGAAGCATATGGGACAACATCCATCTGAGCCTTCGCAATATCATCCTGAGGACAGTCCTTCAAGCTCAATTTATCCCCTTTCACTATAGGTGTCGAACTAGGAGAACAATTCTCCATCCCATATCTTTTAAGAACCTTAAGGATATAGGATTTCTGAGATAGGCCAAGGACACCCTTAGTTCTGTTACGACGGATCTCAATTCCAAGGACATAAGTGGCATCACCCTTGTCTTTCATATCTAAATGAGAGAAAAGAAAGTCTTTTGTTTCATGTAAAAGACTCAAATCATCAGTTGCAAGAAGAATATCGTCAACATATAAAACCAAAATTATGAACTTACTCCCACTAGTCTTAATGTAAATATACTTATCAACAATGTTTTCAGTGAATCCAAAGTTCATTATTACCTGATTGAACTTCTTATACCATTGGCGAGAGGCCTGTTTAAGTCCATAAATTGACTTATTCAATTTGCAAACTAAGTTATTTGAGTCATCTATACTGAAACCAGGAGGTTGTTGCATGTATACCTCCTCATCCAGATCCCCATTCAAGAAGGCAGTTTTCAGATCCATCTGATGTAGCTCTAAATCAAAATGAGCTACGAGGGCCATGATTATCCTTAATGAATCTTTAGTTGAGACAGGAGAAAAAGTCTCATTATAATCAATGCCCTCTATCTGTGTGAAACCTTTTGCAACAAGCCTAGCCTTGTACCTCTCCACATGACCTTTAGAGTCCGCTTTGGTTTTGTAAACCCATTTACAACCAACAGGTCTAACTCCATCAGGTCGAGGTACAAGATCCCACACTTGGTTCTTTGCCATAGAGTCAAGCTCTTTTTTCATGGCATTAATCCAATGTGTTAATCTTTCACTTTCAATGGCTTCTGCAAATGTGAAGGGATCTTCATCAATGTCTATGAAATCATTTGACTCTTGTAAATACACCACATAGTCCGGATGGATAGCAGATTTCCTAATTCTGGTGGACCTCCATACAGGTGCTACAGGTGGTTCAAAATGAGCCTATGCATCCTGTTGTTGTTGTATATCCTCATCAACAACCGGATCTAGTTGGGATTGATGTTCATTGACTAGACTTTCTCTTACATTACTCGAAGGAACAATGATAGAGAAAATCGGGTCATTATCCTCAGCAGGTGTAGAACCTGAATCCTGTATTTCTTCAAAATCAATATTTTGAGATGCATCTATCCCAACAGAACCATTCTCAAGAAATCTTGCTTTATCTGTTTCCACTATCTGTGGTGTATGAGATGGACAATAAAACCTAAAGCCTTTCGATCTTTCTGGATAACCAATGAAGAAACCACTAGTTGTCCTAGGATCAAAAGCTTTTATATGTGGGTTATACAATTTAGCTTCTGTTGGACATCCTCATATGTGCATATATGATAAAGAAGGTTTTCTACCTGTCCATAACTCGTAAGGAGTCTTTTGGACAGCCTTCGTAGGAACCTTATTCAAAATATGCACTGCAGTCCTAAGAGCTTCACCTCACAAGGTTAAAGGAAGGTTTGAGTGATTCAACATCGCTCGAACCATTTCTTTAAGCGTACGGTTTCTCCTCTCAGCTACACCATTCTGATAAGCACTACCAGACATGGTATACTGAGGTACAATGCCTTCCTCTTTTAGAAACCGCGCTAATGGACCTTCCTTTTATCCCATCTCAGTGAAACGACCATAATATTCGTCACCTCTATCTGACCTGACAACCTTAATAACTTCACCGATTTGTTTCTCTACTTCTTTCTTGAAGTTCTTAAAAACCTGAAAGACTTCTGATTTTTCAGATAATAAGTAGAGATACATATACCGTGAGTAATCGTCTATAAAGGTGACAAAATACTTTTCACCCGTATAACACGGTGAAAAAGGGCCGCAGACATCCGTATGCACTATTTTTAACTTTCCATTGTTGCGTTTGGCGTCTTTCTTGTATGTGTTAGACTGCTTAGCCTTTATGCAATCAACACATGGCCCTATATTCGTAAAATCAAGGGATCCAAGGATTCCCTCTTTCACGAGTCTTTGGACTCTCTCTTTCGAGATATGTCCTAACCTCCGATGCCAAAGCAAATAGGATTGATCATCCTTTAGACCACGTTTATTGCCAATCATTGTGTTCTCAATGGAGTGAGATTCCTGAATTTGGAGTTTGGTTCTTAATCGATACAAACCATCACACATATATGCAGAACCTATATTCATTGAATTTTTCATAATAATAAGTTCAGATTTTTCAAATTTAAATACAAAATCAAACTTATCAAGTTTTGAAATTGAAATTAGGCTCCGACTATAAGATGGAACATAAAATGTATCGACCAAATCCAACATGAATCCCGACTCCAACACAATTCTGCAGGTCCCAACGCTCTTGACATGTGAACACATCTTATTTCCTGAGAAGATGCTTCTTTCATGCTCCGTTGGTTCCCTTTTGTTCAGAAATGCCTGCAAAGAGTTGACAATGTGCACCGTGGCACCAGAATCAATCCACCAACTATGCAATGGAACATGAATTAGATTGCACTCATGAGAAACAAATGACTTATTACCTTTATTTTCGAGTCATTTCTTGAACTTCAAACAGTCCACTTTCTTATGCCCTTTCTTTTTTTTTTTGCAGAAGAAACACTTTATAGAAGGGGCACCAAACTGGGATTTGGCTTTCGCCTGAGAGTTTGAACTCTCCCCACTGGCTCTCTTCTGATTCTTCTTTTTGAAGGAGCTTTTCTTTGGCCTCGTCCTCTATTTATCCTTATGAGAGACCATATGTGCACTTGGCACCCTCTCACACTTCAATCTCTCCTCTTTCTCAACACACTTACTCAAGAGGTCATTAAAAGACCACTCATCATTATGTGTGTTGTAGGAGATTTTAAAGGGTCCATACTCAATAGGTAACGAGGTTAAGATCAGATGGACTAAAAAGGAGTCAGATATGACGAACTTCATGTCATTCAGTTGAGTCGCAATATTTCTCATTTCCAAAATGTGCTGTCGGATGTGACTGTCACCAGCATATTTCATAGACACTAATTTGGACATGAGGGTACTGGCCCTTGCCTTATTAGAAGTGACGAATTGAGCCTTAATGGCTCCCAGAAATTCCTTCACAGTCCTACAGTGAGGAATTGCGCCTCGAATGTTCTTAGCCACCCGAGATTGCAAAAGCAACAAGCTAAGTCTGTTCGAGCGCTCCCACTTCTCAGAGGCAGCCTTCTGATCGGCTGTACTCTGCTTATTAAGAGCGGGAGGTTCGTCAATTCTAAGGGCCAGATCTAAATCCATATAGCCCAAAGTGAATAACACAATTTCTTTCCAATCAGAAAAATTCGATCCGTCTAAGATAGGGATACTACTAAAACCGTCGATATGGAAGGAACCTGATAAATCAAAGGAACGAAAAATGGAAAGATGTTACTATTATTGCTCAAACGAGACTCGTATTGAAAAGGTAAAAGTGAGACACTTTATTTTCACCTTTTCTGAGACAAGCATAGTTGAGCCATTATCGTTTCACTTTGGTGAAAACGACAATACTCATAATTGCTCCGTCTCTTCAATTCCCAAGGAATTGACTTCAGTTGGTGAAACTAGTAGATCATGAATCCAGAGGCAATTCAGCACTGTACCTTTGGGTACGAACATGCTTCATGGGCTGGAATACACATCTACTATTACACCCTGTGTAAATTTGGAACACAACGACCTACCTTTGGGTAGAATCGATGTTTCATAAATTCACACACAATCATAATTACGAATCTTAATACGGTCCAAAGAATCCTCAATTAACACGATTCAGATCACTTTGGTGATTCATGAATCGGTTAATCAAAATCTTTTACCGAAAATCCTATTCGTATTATGGAGCACGCCCATGCACACATTTTAATGCATGTATATTCATGACTTAATATCAGTTCATACTTCAACAAAAATGCATAAACTAATTGTCATAAATTTAGTCATAATTCATGCTTAAAATCAGTATGCATAACTTAACCAACGCTAAATACATGAATTAACATGCAGAAGTCATGCATTATTCAAAATAAATACTTTATAAAGCATGAAAAATAACAAAAGCATGCTCATATGGGTAAAACCCAGAGTCCACATGTAGGAACCGGTCTAAAAACACTCTGAACCAGTCTGAAACCGCCCTGAACCGGTCATCTAAGGGTCCGAACCGGTTTTGAACCTTATAAACCGATACTTAATATGAACAAAAGTTCATAAAACCCTATAACCGTATGCCAAAATCCCTGTATTTCTTTATATATATGAAAACAGGGTCTCATCATCCCGGAACCGGTGAAAAACTGGAAAGAACCGGTCAAAAACGGCTCTGAACCGGTTCCGGAAGGGGTCGGATCAGGTTCCTGATCCGATTCAGTCTCAATAGTGTTTGGATCATGTTTTTATGGATCCAACCCAGTTTCAAATGGGATCCGGGTCTGACCCGACCCATACTTAATATGGGTCAGACCCGGCCCGAACCAAAACCCGGGTTAGACCTGGTCCGAAACAGGCCCGGGTCGGACCCGGTCCAAAACAGATACCGGGTTCGACCCGGTCCAAAATAGATACCGGGTTCGACCCGGTCCAACATGGACCCGGGTACGACCCAGTTCAAACCGAATACCGGGTTCGACCCGGTCCAACATGGACCCGGGTATGACCCGGTCCAAACCGGATACCGGGTTCGACCCGGTCCAACATGGACCCGGGTATGACCCGGTCCTATATGGACCAGGTATGACCCGGTCCTAACCGGACCCAGGTCCGACCCGGTCCTTAATGGTCCCGGATCGGACCCGATCCAAAATGGGTCCGGATCGGACCCGATCCTTTCCGGATCAGACCTAGACTCAGTACCTTTATGGGTCCGGGTCAGATCCAAAAGGTAAAGGAGCAGACCCGATCCACCCAAAAGGGTTTGGATCGGATCTGTCCACGGGTCGCCTCACCGGACCCGATCCGGTCCAATTTTTAAAACCTAAAACAGAAACCCGATGGTTTCTGTTTCGGTTTTAGGGAAAACCGAAAGGGGGGTTTTCCCCTTATTTCGGTTCCTCGGCGACCCACGTCGCCGTCACGACGACCGGAGCCGGTTGCCGGCGACCTGTGTCACCCCACGGTGACGCCGGTCCGGCAACAACCCCCCCTCCTCGTCAGACGACGTCGCCCCACAGCGACTAGGGAGGAGGAGCCGATGGCTGAAGGGCATGGCAGTGCCTGCCAGTCCGACGGCAGCCCCAGCGACATCAGCAAGGATGTCGTCGGCCAGTGGCTGCCCCTCCACGGCGAAAACCCACGGCGACAACCCACCCCCTTCCCGGCGACAGGTAAGGGTTTTAATTTTTTTTTTATTTTCATCGTCGGTTTTGCAGGTTCCTCCGGCGATGGGGTGGGTGATCCGTGGCACCGGCAAGACCGCCGCTGTCACCTGCAGCTTTCCGGCAAAATGTCCAGACGCCGGCCAACCCTACAGCTCCGGCTATGAACCCGGCGACGGCGAAACCTCCCTGCAGCCCAACGGCCACAGGTATAAAACAAATATTTTTTTTTAAGGTTTGCCAGAACAGGGAAAAAAGATGTCGCCTTTTTCCGGTGACATTTGCCGGTGATGACTGTCGCCTCATAGCGACAGTCTTCGGCTAATCGGTGGTTGTCGCCCCACGGCGACTCCACCGACGCCAAAACGCCGTAACTGCCTACACGACCACGCGCAGCGGGAATGCGTGGTGTCCGTGGGCCCATAACCCAATGTTGGGCGAAACCCTGTGAAAACAAATAGACAGGGAGCGTACCTGGATTCGCCATTGATCGTGTAGGTGATTCGGCGTTCTCCTCAGCCGGTCGACGCCCACAATGAGCCTAGGCCTTATGTCGACGGTGAGCAGGACCCTGTTCTGCTTAAGCTTGAATGCAGAAGTGAATTTGGGCAGGATATGGCTATGAACTCTCATCAACTTCGTAGCCCCTAACCCCACATATATAATGGAGAATTGGGCAGTTACGTGAATGTGGTCTCTCCACATTCACGTAACTCCCACCCACTACCTCCATTATTCAGTCACTTACGTGACCCACTAACATGGTGTCAAACCGGGTCAGACTGCAGGTTGGACCCGTAACCCATAATGTCCAACACAGGTTGCTTAGCAAAGTTTCTTGTTATGATCACTTGTGAGTTTTTTGCTGCACTCGTTATCCTTATCTTGTTCCCTACGATTCGACAAAGTTGTTTATAAAATCTACGTAATAGTTTTTCTTATGATAGATTTGAATGGGCCTGGATCTCAAATCAGAACTGGGTCTGGTTTCACTTGAGTCCGAACCAAATCTGACCTGTTGACACCCTTAATTCAAGTTGAAGAATATCACTAGTGTGTGTGTGTGTCACTTGCCTTAAGGCCAAAGCAGCAGGCAGCTTCCTGTTGGGCAGAAGAGAGTCTAAAAGTTTTCAACTGCTTGAAGGTGGGCCGTATATATGGCAGTGTTTAAATCTCTCTTAATCTCTACTCACATTGACAAATATCAAAAGAGAAAAAGGGTGCGTTTGTGAGGAGGCTTTGCATCGCAATCTGTGCGAAGCCTTGAATCAAATAGGATTGCCATGGTGAAACTTGCAGAAACCCATTGTGTCTTGTGCGTTTCTGTGGAAAGCCTTAGCTTTTAGTTGCATGCAAACGCACCCCTTAGGAAACATTTGTTTCATGTCCCTCTTCCTATCTTAGCATATTCCACGGAGATTGGGAGCAGAGCCCCATGTTACATATGAGTTTCCTTCAGGGGTTAAGCAGACCCCTACCTACTAGTTATACACCATACCATTGGGATTTGATGCCTATCGCATATTGCGGTATAAACTTGCCTTAGCCTTGCGTGTCATACCAGCTACCACTTCTAAAAGGGGCACAAACTTGCCTTAGCCTTGCGTGTCATGAAGCATATTGTGGCTCTATGCACACGACATAGCAAAACCTCACCACCAAATGAACAAGACCTTGTGGCCCCCAGTCTGAAAACTAATTGATGATTAAACATCACAACGAAGAGCATCACTCAGACTCATTCGTTGACGCCTAGGCATTCACTCGCTTAGTTCTGAGTCACCATATCCGGTTGAAACTACTTAAGGTCATTCCTGGGAGAATTAACCCTAACCCACATGTGCCCCCGTGCATCTAACCACTACGCGTGGGACACTTGGAAGCCGAGGGGTCCTTAACAAAATCTCAAAAGGCAACATCTTCTGATCTGTTGGCACTGCTTAACCAAACAACGCTCTACGTCTGTGCCGCCATACAGTGATTCACTAACGATGATATTGATGCCTATCGCATACCATGCTACCACTGCACGTCACCGATCAAGCGAACATATACCACGCGTTTTTACACTCGATGCATTTTTCACTTAATAGAGTTTTGCACTGCACATGTTCAATTTCGAAAGATCGGCCCCAGACATTCTCTTCCACTCAAAACCATTGTCGTCCTTGACAATGCTGGTGTAGATGGGAACACAAACTTTACTGATATGTCAGTTTTCTTTTGTACTTATATTTGGTTTACTCTTTTTCTTCAGCCTACTCAACTTATTCTGGTTTACATCCACCATCGTTGTACATTTTACACGCCAAATTTCATACCTTTAATCTATCTTTGATCACTTAGACAACGATCTTTTGCTTTAGCAACATCGAGCATTCTCTGCTCGTGAGACCTCAGTGCATTCTTATACATAAGCAGGTCATCATCGTTCGCATGATAAACTTGCCATCTTTATGCTGATGGCTTGGGTGTCTTCCAATTTCAGCAAGGGTAATTCTAAACCCTTCGTGATCCTCGCAGAGAAAGACAACCACTAATGTGTGCCACAGGGATATCAACTCCCTTAAGCACCAACCTACGATTTTCCAATTATTCAAACTAGTTCTCAAGTGGAGGATGTCATCTTACGTATCACCCCAAAGTGGTCCTTCAAAGCATCTTCCAGGACACTCATTCTCACATGAGCACCTTTGACCCAACACTACAACTCTCCTCCCGAAACCAGCATGTTGTAACTCTCTCTCTCTCTCAAAGTCAGCAAAACGTTCCCGGAGAAACCAACGCGCCACAAACAATAAATTTTTTTGCACACACAATCCATTGAGGATCTGCCAACTCAAGTGACCAAAACAATCAGCATTCTACTCAACATGGGTACTTCGCTAACTTACAATCTTGGGAGATAATCTAGAAGTTTAGTTGAGTATCTCATACCCAAAGGTACAAATTCATTCAACCGAATCCAACGTGCATTCTCTACATGGACAAGGCAAACGTCACTCTCCTCCTACGAGCCTAACACACAACTGGCAGGAATATTTGGCCTATCTATGTTTCCTTAGTCAATTTAACAACAACCTTATATTTCTGCTTACCATGGACAAGATGTCTCATACCATTCTGCCAATATCTTGCTTCTGTGCTCGGTCAACCACACTTCAGTTGCAAAAAACTTTGTAACAAAGATAAACCATCATTGTCCATTTCAATGTCGCACACAATGAACAACAAGGTCTCCTTGAATCTTTCTATTTTGATGTCAATTTGGCAAGAGCTTACTTTTTTCAATAAGCTAGTGTAGCGCGATGGTCCTTCCTTACTGCCGCAAGCCTTTCTAGTGCTTTATCACGGGCATAGAATGCTTTGCAAACCTGCGATGCGCTAAGTTGTCCAATCTGGCCAGCCTAACGGCCAAAGGTGGCATACCAATACCTTTTCATGTGTTGAATCATTTTCATTGGCCTTGCGTATCACCCCGTGTACAACTGATCAAGTGCATTTTCAAATGCGCATTCCATGTAGTACATACCGCTTAGTGCATAGCCATCTCATACTAGCTATCACTTCTGAAAGGGGCACAAACTTGTCTTAGTATTGCGTGTCATGAAGCATATTGTGGCTCCGTACGCACGACATAACAAAATCTTGCCATCGAAGGAACAAGACTTTGCAGCCCCCAGTCCGAAGACTAGTTGATGATTGAACACTATAGTGAAGAGCATCATTCAGACTCATTCGTCAGTGCCTAGGCATTCACTCACCTAGCTCCGAGTCACCATACTCGGTTGGAACTACTTAAGATGATTCTTGAGAGAATTAGCCCTAACTCACATGCACCTTTGTGCGTCCAACTACTACACATGAGACACTTGCAAGTCGAGAGGTCCTTAACCAAATCTTCAAAGACAATATCCTCTGATCCGCTGAAACTGCTTAACCAAATAACGCTTTACGTTTGTGCCGCTATATAACGATGCACTAAGGACGATACCAATGTCTATCGCATGTCATGCTACCACTACACGTTACCGATCAAACGAACGCCTACCATGCATTCCTACACTCGATGCATTTTTCACTCAATAGAACTTGCCACTGTGTCTGTCCTATTCTGAAAGATCAACCCCAAATAGAAGTAATTACATGAGTAATTTCTTAGAAAAAACAAGCATACGTCTAAAACATTTGAATGGATCGATTTTCAGTATATAATGAGTCATATTGTTTTTTTGACTAGAATAGGCTCTAATCTGAGTTGACTTAGACGAGCCCTGAGTCAACTCGGCGAGAAATCCAACCATGCATCAGTCAGAACAGGGTAAACAAATCTGAATGGATCCTAGTCAGAATTGTCATTAATTACTGACGACTTGGTCTCCAGAGGACCACAAATTACTGGTTCTAAAATCAAACGTAGCATACCGGATAATATCACAGAAATGAAGATGATAAGCAAGGCCCACTTTTTTTTTACCTGCAGGCTTCTGTTGATGTGGATCCAAAAGGCATCATATTTGGTAGTATATATGCAAAAAAAAAAATTGTGATATCCCTGTCCTTTAGAGGGCTATATGATTTATGGTATAGTAGAGGATTTACCAGCCCATATGACCACCTCTGCCACAAGCCACAAGGGCTCTCCACATGATTAAGTGGGCCCCCTGAAGTCATTCAAAGTTTCTGATAAATAAGCCGAATGTACCAACGAACCGAACAAAGGGTGTTCTTGGTTCCTTGTTTGTGGAAAGCCGAGCCGAGCTTGAGTTTATGGCAAGCCCAAGTTAAAAAAACTATAATTCAAAGGTCATCTACCAAAAAAATGAGAGTACATTTTTTTTCAAAATTTAAAATAATAAAATTTAGCCTGCTTATGCTCAAACTGACTCATTCGCAAAACCAGGTTTTTCAAATGCCTTAAACTTGGGTTTTCGCAAACTTGGTTTACAAAAACTCAGGTTTTCGTTGTGTTTGGATGGCCTCGAAACCTTAAATACCAAGTTTTAGATTTTTATAATTCAAAAATTAACCAAAAAAAAAAATCAATAGATGGCCATTTTGGGATCCGCCACCAGCTGCAAAATGGTTAGCTATTACTGTCTATATCAGGCAGCACCAGCCCAATCATTTTCTGGTGGCTGGCCGGAAAATGGCCAGCTATTTTTTCGCCAGCCACGTGTGGGTACTAGTCTGGCCATTTTCTTGTCGGTTGCTGACTAAAAATGGTCAAAAAGTAAAAAAAAAAATAGGTTGGCCATTTTTTCGGTCAGTTCCAGCCATACTTGTTGTACCACCCAGCAAGGTGGTTATCAGTCCAGCCATTTTTTGGGCCGGTGGCTTGCCGAAAAACAATAAACCCACAGGTCCACCAATATCGATTTCGGATATCTGATTGGGTGTACCCTACCCAGTTGCACCCCTATTTACTTAATGCCATTGCATTATATCCAGCATCGCTGCATGGTGATCATGAGCATGGGTGCAGCGTCAATCTACAGAATTTAATGTGATGGATGGTTAGTAGTGTGGAGCCTCTACATAAAACAAAGGTCCACTTGTCCTGATGTTTATCTATGGTGGCAGCTTGTGCACCAATAAAGATCTTTATACTGGATATGTATAAAGATCTTCATTTGCATATTGGATCTCCCCTCACAGCAATGAAAGTTTCTGGGTCCGTCCCAGGTAGTAAGAGTATTGCAAATCTGACAAAATCCGATCACCAATGAAGATTTGAATTAAAGGTTTCAATTAAATGGCCGAACACATGAACCAGAAGACCTTACAAAATGACTGCCCAAATACGGAGCACTTACTGCTCCAATTTGATAAACGGGTCAGGTTACATATCCAAATCTTAAAAGAAGCTGGCTATGATTGCCATACCAAAACCAAAGTACGGATTTGGAATTCATTATTAGATTTGTTTGCATCGGATCCGGTAATGACAACATCGGGAACACATCCAACCCGCTTGGTTAGATTAGGAACCAGGTGCAATGTATTTGCAGAGAAAGTGCATGAAAAAGCCCCATCACACTGTCCTCCTATTGGTAAAACCCTTACGGTCCTCCCTACCCAATGGAAAGTACAACCTGCTTCGACCGGGTCTGACACGTCTAAATCAAATTTAAGTACTGTTGGGTCCACGACTGAAATGGACACAGTGTGACGACAAGAGGCAGCAAACGATCGCCATTATTTTCACCATAGCTCATATCATTTAGTTCTGGTCAGTCTGGTCATATCCCACTAGAGATATAAGCTGTTAAGATCCGGATCAGATGTGGCAAATACCAGATCCGACTAATCTGATGTTGGCTAAACAAATAGTCGGATTCAGATGTGAATGGTAAAAAGCTCATACCAAATTCACTTCTGTTTATGTAATCAGATTCAGATATCCATCAAATTTGGACATCATTCAAAATCATATCTGCAGCCGATTATGATCCAACATGGTCATGACTTACAAAATTGAATTAAACTGAATCATATATCAGACAAAATCCGATCCATTGACATCCCTATATCCCACCGTTGATCAATACCAGTACCACAGTAGATTGGGTATAATCGCATTGCACACTTTAGTATGCCGCTGTACCCCAAGGATGGAAGGCAGTCAGGTGCAGCGGCACCCCCGCAAAGTGTGCAATGTGATTGCACCTTATCCTTCCTCTACCTGTGCTCCCAATTTCAATTAACCTTCTTCTCAAGTTATCCATTTCTTCTATGTGCTGCTGTATACAGCTAAGCCTCCGATCAACCGTCCATCTGGAGATGACACGGCCCCCCACCACTTCCGTCGATCTCACGAGATGAACGGTTCACCGCATCCTCAATCGCAGCCAGACGATGACAGGTAAACGAATACGTCGACGGCCCCACAGCATGCCACGTGGAACCACAAAATTGTAGACTTCACGTTACCCAATAGCCTCGCCCTCAAGCAAACGACATATCTCCTTCGATACATTGAACCTAGACGCATTTTTCAGCCCGGAACCCCGTCTATAAAACCGACCCAAACCGCTCTCCTAAAACTCGCACAAACCAGTTCACAGAGCTCTTAAAAGCTCCCGATCTCACCCCCGTAAAAAAAGAAGGGCGAGGTTTTCCGTTGCCGGAAAAATGGCGCCGGGCATCGCCTTCGCTGCCACGAAGGGGCGGTGCACGGTGGCGGTGGAGGAGAAGGAGCTGAAGAGGCGGAACGAGGAGCTGGAGGCGGAGCTGAGGCGGAGCCTGGAGAGGGAGGAGCGGATGAAGGCCGAGCTGGAGAGGACGAGGGAGAGGCTGAGGTGCGCGGAGGAGGCGGAGGAACGGATTTGCTCGCAGCTGGGCGACCTCGAGGCGGAGGCCGTCGACCAGGCCAGGTCCTACCACTACAAGATCCAGTCCCTCACCGAGCAGCTCTCCCGCGCCCACCTCCTCCTCCAGACCGCCCTCAAGTCCCAGGGTTGACCACGCCCACATGAGAAAACACAATCCCCTTTTTGTAACTTTTTTTCTCTCCTTGGTCTTTCTCTTCTGGGGTTGGTTTTCATTTGAGTGTGTGTGTGTAAATTGATCCGTGTAATAGATGTTATACAGAATTTAATTAGTTTTGTTAATGGACATGATGATTCTCAAAACTTGTGCCTTTGTTTTTTAATCGAAAGGATGGAGAGATCTAGTCACGCTTTCGCTAAGCCTGCCCTACTTGCACTGTCTAAACCTTTTGCGTACCTATTCTCTTCAGAAAGTTGTAAAAGACGAGCAAAACACGGCCCCTTCCACTGCACTACATCCCTTGAAGTATGCCTTTGCTTGTTAGCAAATATGGTTTTTAAATTGATTCGATCTTCCGTTTGGTTTTCCGGCGATGGAATCCGGCGGGTTTTGTGTTTGATTGTGGTGATGGGGATCAATAATTCAAATGTTGATCCCCACTTTTTGGTGATAAGAAGGGAAGACCGTGGGAGGGTGGTTTGGAAGTATTTCCTTTATTTTTACCCCGTTTGAAAGAGATGCATGACTTTTCAATTAAGCTAGCTCGTCGTCGTGTGACTTTTCAATTAAGCTAGCTCGTCGTCGTGGTTGATGACGTTTGCTGTTTTTTGAGATTTGCTGACGGTTAAAACAAGGGAAAACGATGGCATTAATTGAGAAAGAGCCAAATGGAGTTGACGCAACGGAAGGTGTAAAAGGATCCTTACCTAATAGCATTAGCGACGTTAAAATCGGTTCGGCAGAAGATTTAACATTCTTTTTTTAGAATAGTTTGGTTTTGGTTTTTAGCTTATGACTGAATGTAATAAATTAATGAATAGTTTGTTTAGAATTCTAATTTCAATCATGTTATGTTTGTGTGTTGTAATTTGATTGTAATACGCTCAAATTTATTAGGGTTTTCATATGGCTTGTATAGCCTTTTTGTTGGTTTAAAAAAAATAATTGTCTTAAATTTCTCGATATAAATTTGAAGCATTACATAAACGTTGATCTGGGATCTTAGATCTATGTTAAGGTGGTTGGGTACCACCATAGCATGTCGTTTATAATAATAATAGCAAATTTTTTGCATTACTAATTGGTTTAAGATTGGCTATTCTTGATGGTGTTGTACTGTCTAGCCAAAATTAGGTTTATTTGATTAGTCTGACCAACATATGTACTCAACATAGTTTGTTTATTTGTACTCACACATGTGGGATTGAGTTGCTTTAATATAAAATCATAATTTTTATAAAATAAAAAATTTTGATGCAATGGAGACCAGTGATTAAAATATGTGCTTACGCATCACAATCGGACAATTCAAAGTATTTTTTATAAATCATATTTACAAAGCTTGATCCATTAAATTAAACAAATCAAGAATTGGATCAAAACTGGGGATGCAAATTGGTAGGATTCAGGATGGGGGTTTTTCAAATTTTAGCTGTTCATGATCCAATTCAGATCCGAATCCCTATGTATTTAACTGTTCCGGATCTGAACAGGTTGGGTGGAACAGATAGATTTTTTTTTCGGATAATTATCTAAATCCCTATGTGATTTTTACTTGGAGAGTACTGCAGCAAATATTGCCCCTGCATCTTCTTCTCAAATAGCTGGAGATAATTAATGGAATCTTGTAGGCTGTTCCCAAACGTGGTAAAATGCACGTTTACAAACGAACACTTGGGAAAGGCGTTTCCTGTGAAACACACTCAGCTGTGGAAAAATGCTTCCCCATATTGAGGGAGTGGGTTGCGACCATAGTGACAAACGTTAAAGACCGCAAAATATTGTTTTCCAAAAACTTGCGAGAATTTGAAACATTTTCATAAATCTCTCATTTTTTTTGGCAAAATCTCGGTAATAAAAAACTAAATTTAAAAATATAAAAATTATTTCTATAAGAAAATATTAATAAAATTTATTTAAAAATTAAAATGCATGGATTTTTTACCATAAATAGCCGTTTAAAATGTAAGTATTGCATTCAAACCATGGTATTTATGTTTTTTCATAAATCTTGCGATATTTTGAAAATCTCACAAAAAATTGTAGTTTTAAACTTTCAAGCAATTTCTCGCAATATTTGTCACTATGGTTACAACTTGTGACCCTGTTTTCGTATGACAAACATTCCCCATCACCTCTCCACCGCTGGCACGTTTGTTTCTTTGGCTGTGAGAAAAAAGTCCCATTTCACAAGAAAATAAACCATTTTACAAGAAAAAAAATTTAAAAAATATAAAAAAATACTTTTATAAGAAAATATTAATAAAAAATATTTAAAAATAAAAATACATGTTTTTTTATTATAAATAGCTGTTTAAAACGTAAATATCATCATTAAATTAAGGCATTTATGTTTTTTCATAAATCTCACGAAATTTTTGAAAATCTCGTGAGAAATTGTCGTTTTAAACTTTCAGGCAAACAACAATTTCTTGCAATATCATCACGAGATTTTTATAAATCTCGCAATATTTGTCACTATGGTTGCAACTTGCAACCCCGTTTTCGTATGACAAACATCCCCCATACCTATCCACCGTTTGTTTCTTAGGCTGTGAGAAAAAAAAGTCCTGTTTCACAAGAAAATAAGCCATTTCTCATGATTTAGTGTGAAACATTTATAGGCAATTTCCGATTATTTGTAGCGAAACAAACATACCGTTATAACCTAGTTTTCGTGAGTCAAATTACAGCCCTAACCACAACCACCACCGCCAAATCCAAGAAATCGTATTGGCATCCAAAACAACTCATATGCTGCCAAGAAACCAGTTTTTTTTTGGATTTTCCCTTGCCATTCAATTAAGACTTTGTTGCTGCATGCACTTTGGATCCTTTCACTAGTGGGGCCAACTGTTTGTCTCAAGAGTCCATAATGAGATTCTACTTGCAGTCGCATACTCTTTAAGTAATCTAAGAATATACCAAGCACGACTCAAGTTTACTAGGATGCCCATTTACTCTGATCAGCTAGGGAGGATCAGGTACAATATGATTTCACACTTAGTGTGCTGCTGCACCTTATCGTGCACCAACAGCTATTGGGCCCCACATCTTACTGGTTGTATTTCAAAGACGGTGGGTGTAAAATTTCTATCTTGAAAATCATGATTTTTTTTAAATGGTTTTATAAATTACAGCAAAAATTAGAATGAGAAAAGATTTACATATTACAGGTCGATCATATCTTTTTTAAACTCAAATTTAAAATTGAACATTCATAAATAAATGTTCATTACAAACTTTGAATTAAATAATATCAAAGTTCTTTAAAAAGAGATTTATGATTTTTGAAATAAAAAATTTGGAGTGTTAAAAGGTGCAGCAGCAAAATAAAAGTGTGCAATCGCATTGCACGCGATCTCAATTCAAGAATAGATCATGTTTAGCAAAAAAAAAAAATTTGCTAGTCATTTATACATGCAATCCAAGCAGAAAACACTGTTTTTTTATTCACTTCTTTTAAATCTAACCTTATATAGATGTGATCTTTATAAATTTTTAGTAGAAAACAGAATTTTGAGTTATGTTTTTGCAACATATAAGTTGGTTTTATATGGGCTTTAAGAATCAACAGCCCATAATACCAAACATAATGGTTTTAGGACCAAACATAAATTGTAAAAACAGGCAGCTAAGTGTAATACCAAAACGTAGGCCCCGCGGGCAGTTGTCGACAACCGTACGTATGGCAAGCTGAGCCAACACGACCAAGTCTTAGTGTTGGATGCGGTTTCTTCGGGTTAATTATAAATCCAAAAAAAAAAGTGTAATACCAAAAAAGTTACTCTTTGCCAGGGTAAAACAGCCAAAACTTGCAAATCTGATTTGTTTTTTCTTTAAGATATTAAATGCTTTCTCGGTGAATTTGGTTCCTTGGATTTTGCAGGTACCATGGATTTAACCTATTGGTGTTTGGTTACTGTTGTTTAAATTAATTGGTATTTGTTGTTGCAATTCATTATTGGATAAGGGTTTGGTTTTGTTTTGTTGCATTAGAAATGTGCAGGCTCTTTCCCTGTAGCTCTGATCTCCATGCGCGTGTTTATGCTCACCATCAATAGGTTCATCATAATATTTGTCTCTACGTTTTTTTTGAAAGAAAGCAATAATCATCGGTATTAAAAAGATCATAAAACATTACATGAGCCCTGATGCCAAAAAAGAAAGAGAAAAGGAAAAATAGTGTTATAGGTCATTTATGACACCGAAGAGGTATATACATCATAAACAACAAACATAGCAGTCTGAAACAAATAGTGTCCAAACAAGAAAATTATTGATCTCCTAACTGTGCAAGGTCGATCTAAGATATGTCTGAATCTGACCATTTGAATCTGCATCTATGAGGAAGCTCCCATAAAATCAGGGAGGGTGCTGTGTGTTCTCCCCGGAACACAAATTCACGTGTTCCGGTGTGTACGAAGGAATATCTTGGGACCCGTGATAATTCATATGCCAATGTTGCCCATGATGACTTTATAATAAAATAACATATAAAAAAAGTAGATATGCTTTTGACTAAAATATCCTCCCGTAAGATAGATATGCGTTGGACGAAAATGTCCTCCCGCTCCCCGTATATAGATTTGCACGTTCTGTCTTTGTTTTTAGCTTATGTTACAACACATGGCCGCCTTCTCGTTCATGCCTTGTGTTAGATAGAAAACTTTTTCGAGTTCGTTCTTACCTCATGGAGATAACTATAAATCGAACAACTGGTTCAATCATTAGTGGGTGTCATAGGGGGATTTGTCGGCCATCTTTTTTTATAGTCTTCTCTTTTTTTGCTTTTTCGTTAGGTAGTATGAAAAAAAGTAATGACGCACAAACATTCCAACAAGTGCCATTAAAGCATGGTGAGTACATTTCCATGTCATCATGCTATTGTTGAAGAACGTGTGTTGTTGTGAGTGTCATTAAGGCATTGTTTAATTTGTTATTGCAGGTAAATTTTATCGTTTTGATGGTTGAAAACTTGAAGATATTTGTAAGGCGGTAGGATCTGTTGACAAGAATGCTTGGTTACAGATGCAAGCAAAGACCTCTACCCCATCCGGTATCATCCATTTACTCAGTATATGCAATGTAACACAAATCGTTGTTGTAGTAACATGTATATTGATTTATGAGATATTGTTTTGTTTGTTAATATCGATTTATAATATATTATGTTGAATTGTTGTATATCGATTTGTAAGATATTATGTATTTTCTAGTATCGATTTGTGAGATATTATTTTGTTTGCTAATATCGATTTATAATATATTATGCTGAAATATCGTATATCAATTTATAAGATATTATGTGTTTTCTAGTGTCGATTTGTGAGATATTGTTTTGTTTGTTAATATCAATTTGTAATATATTATGTTAAATTGTCGCATATCGATTTGTAAGATATTATGTATTTTCTAGTGTCGATTTGTGAGATATTATTTTGTTTGTTAATATCGATTTGTAATATATTATGTTGAATTATCGTATATCGATAATGTAAGATATTATGTGTTTTCTAGTGTCAGTTTGTGAGATATTGTTTTGGTTGTTAATATCGATTTGTAATATATTATGTTGAATTGTCGTATATTGATTTCTAAGATATTATGTGTTTTCTAGTGTCGATTTGTGAGATATTGTTTTGATTGTTAATATCGATTTGTAATATATTATGTTGAATTGTCGTATATCAATTTCTAAGATATTATGTGTTTTCTAGTGTCGATTTGTAAGATATTGTTTTGATTGTTAATATCGATTTGTAATATATTATGTTGAATTGTCGTATATCAATTTGTAGGATATTATACTGAATTACCTTATACCGATTTGTAATATATTATGTTGATTTATCATATATCAATTTGTAAGATATTATGTATTTTCTAGTGTCGACTTGTGAGATATGGTTTTGTTTGTTATTATCGATTTGTAAGCTATTATGTTGTTGCTTTGATATTGTGATTCATTCAATCGTTTCTTTGACTTGCTTAACTAATCGGTAGTTGTTGTTATATGCATTCTGCATAATGCAAATTGATATTTTGCTCATGACAGTGTTGAGCATATCAACTAGTTGCAGTGAAGATGGTGTATCTCAATCATTGAAAAGTCATGGAGCAATGGACATATGTACTATCGACGCACCTAAAGAAGTAAATATTGCACTAATGATGCACATGATAAGAAGAGTGCAAGCATTGGATTCACTCTTGACTTGAATATTCCAGCAGACGAAATGCAATTCGATAATAAGGTAGACGATCATGTCAGTGCACTTGACAAAGGTGCAGGCACCTCAAGTCTACATGATAGTACACTTGACTTTGTTCCTATAGAGAGAATGCAGTTTAATAATGAGGAAGCTGCATACAAATTTTATAATGATTATGCCTTAAAACTTAGCTTCAGTGTTAGAAGGTATTCTTGGGCAAAAAATGCACAAGCTGTCGTGGTGAGAAAGGCATATGTTTGTTCTAAGCAAAGTTGGAAGAAGTCAAGTGAAAATCCAACAAGAAGCAAGCCAGATTCAAGATGTGGTTGTCCAACGAGAATGGTGTTAAGAAGACTTTTAAATGAGAAATATGTAGTTCATACTTTAATCAATGATCATAACCATGAATTAGCCGTTTCATTTGTGACTCCTATGTTAAGGTCACATCATAAAGTAACTGAAGTGTATGCTGTAATTGCTGAAATAGCTGATAGCGCCGGCATTGCACCAAAGAAGACATATAATTTGTGCGCGCACATAGATGGTAGTCGCGAGAATGTACCATTCACACCTATGGATCTAAGAAACCACTTGAGAAGGAAAAGGTTAGACAACATGAAGAATGAAGAAATATGTTCTTTGGTTGATTATCTTTAGAAGAATTCAAGTAATGACCTTGGTTTTTTTAGTGCAATGCAACTGGATGAAGATGGGTATGCTGTGAATATGTTTTGGGCAGATTCAAAGTCAAGAGTAGATTATGAATACTTCAATGATGTGGTTATTTTTTATACGACAGTGAAGATTAATACGGGACAGTGGCTATTTGCGTAGTTTGTCAGAGTGAACCATCACTCATGAAGTTGCATATTAGGTGACACTTTTTTATATCACCAGACCAAGGAAACCTTTGAGTGGTTGTTCAGAGAATTTACACAGACAATGAATGATAAGCACCCTAGAGCTGTACTTACAGATGGTGATCATGCAATTGCGGTTGTAGTGTCTCATGTATGGCCATATGCACATCATCGTCTATGTTTGTGGCATATCTTTCAAAATGCAGCAAACAACATAGGATAAATTTTTTAATCAAAAGACAGAATTTGATAAAAAGTTTAAAAAGTGTGTACTTGAGAGCATAGACGAGGTCACCTTTATGTCTGATTGGTAGCAAATGATTCAGATGTACGACCTTGAAGATTGTGTGTGGTTACAACATTTATATGTAGACAAAGAGAAGTGGGCATTGGCATATGAAACACAATAATTTTGTGCATGTATGATAAGCACACAAAGTGTTGAATCTATGCATGTCACACTAAAAAAAACCTTGTATTCATGTTTAACAATGTTTCGCTTCATAGAATAATATGAATTATTTATAGACAATCTTAGATAGAATAAGCTTGAACAAGATGTAAAATGCTTCAACAACCGCCCTGTAACTTTGGGCATAAAAATATTGACGTGACCTGCAGATATGTATACACTAATCGTATTTGAATGGACTAAGAAGGAGGTTATGCAGGTCATGAATTACAACATAGAAGGATGTATGCAATATGAAAATATGCAAAAATACCATGTTGTATAGGAGGGCGAAGAACATCCAAAAAGAAAAGAAGCACATGTTACGTACAATGTTGACAACGAAATAGTTGAATGTACGTGCAAAATATTTGAATTCAAAGGTATTTTATGTTGTCATGCATTAAAAGCACTTAATCAAGAGAAAATACAAGAAATATCTGAGTCATATATAATGCAAAGATGGATGAGACAAGCAAAGACTGAACAACTAGATACAAATAATGTCAGTCCATCTGGTGTTGATGAGAAGTGCCACATAGCCTCCTGTTACCAACAACTATGTAGGTCACTTATCCATGTTGCAGATTTGGCATCGGAAAACGAATAAGCCTATGCATGTATGAGAAAAGTGTCAAGGGAATTACTTGAAAAAGTGTGGTTAATTCACCATGAGACTGTTGCAACTCATGAAGACCAATCTAAGAAAATGAAATCGAACAGTGTAGGTGAAAATCACGCTTTCCATGACCCTTATGAGAAGTTGTGTCGAAGAGTAAACATCATCTTCGACAAGTTAAGTGTAAACGTTGTAGATTATGATAGAAATATTCACCTAGCGAAGAGTATCAAAAGGAAACCTTCCATTAATCGCAGTCGTCGGAGGACAAAGGGTGCACTAGAATTGGTTGGCAAGAAAATGTCTAAGAAACAACCAACCCCTAAGCAATCAAACCCTTCGCATGAACAGGTATATAATACAGTATATTGTTTCTCATGTAAATTATATTACGTGCAACTTATCAATATCTAACTTATGTAATTTCTAACATGCGGCAATACCCTACAGACGTGCACTACAACATTAAAACCTGCAATCCTCCTGACCTATTTAAGTGAAACGATGACATGAGTTTGACAAGTCTTTTGGTATGCAACAATTTTGGGAGGATGTTTGCATTTCTTGTTGAACTTAATGTAGTGTCTGATATTGTTTTGTTTCACGACAGACTCATTTCAATTCAAAAGTGAGCAACGCAACACAAAAATCGCATGTGGATTCTTCAACTACAAAATAGTTATAGCATTTAACTTTCATTAGTATAAATCATTGTAATGTTTAACATTCTATAATTCTTTGTTGTAATTCTATAATTCTTGGTTGTAAATCGATAATTCTTTATTGTAATTCTATAATTCTTTGTTATAAATTGATAATTCTTTGTTGTAATTCTATAATTCTTTGTTGTAATTCTATAATAGAAATCATACTACAAATATCATAAAAATCGACACTAGAAAACACATAATATCTTAAAAATCGATATACAACAATTGAGCATAATATATTACAAATCGATACGATAATTCAACATAATAGCTTACAAATCGATATTAACAAACAAAATAATATTTCACAAAAATCAATAGAAACAATTTCTTTTATCGCGATTTACACAATGACTAATAAAAGGTGAAAAAGAGAAAGAAACAACAAATCAACACAATGTTTATTGATAGCAATATCTTAAATCGATTTGTAAGCTATTATGCTGAATTTCCATATCGATTTATAATATTTTATGTGATATGTATATCGATTTGTAAGATATAATGTGTTTGCTAGTATCAATTTGTAAGATATTTATATTATGATATTGAAATGTGTGCATGCAACATTTACATTATTGCATAATTGCGGTAGCGATTTGAGCATTCAAATCGATGTTCATTAAATCATTGTCATGTGAATCGCTATCGTCAACACACATATACAATAAGTCATTTCTTTTATTGACACGGTAAATAACAACTCGATGCATAGTATAGTGCGATGCAACTAACGATCATGACAGATAACATGAAGAATGATTTTCATGTAGATTTAATTTTGCATGGTCGGCAAGAAGACATCATTTTGCCTCATAAGTGCATGTATTTTCATTCTCCTCCTCATTCTTCCTTTGCTTTTCCTTCTCTTCGTCATCCTTCTCGCCTGCGATATAGCCGTTACAGACAAAAAATAAAATATTGTGGCTTTTTCTCCCTTGCCAGTTCAAAATTTTAAATCGATGTCCTATTTTCAACGGGCAATTGAAAAAAGATGTCATTTGTCGTCTTAGTGGAAAATTTTTAAATCGATAACTTATCTTACAAATTGATATGGAAATTCCTATTGATTGCTTAGAAATCGATATTAAGAATCAGCATACAAATCAATATTAAGAATCAAAGCAATTTCTTAAATCGATATAATATCCTATAAATTTATAGCAGGCATCGTGTTAGGAAGCAATATCTGCAAATCGATGATAAAATATCATAAAAATTGAGAGAGAAATTCTTATTAATAGCTTAAAAATTGATATTAAGAATAAGCATACAAATCGATATTAAGAATCGATTTGTAATATATTATGCAATATTATATCAATTTGTAAGATGTTATGTGTTTACTAGTGTCAATTTGTATGATATTTGTACTATTATTTTGAAATGTGTGCCTACAGAATTTATATTATTGCGATTTGCGTGCTTGAGGTGGCGATTTGCATATTCAACACACATGTGCCAGGTGCGTACTTTTGGTTTTTAGATCAATGTGAATTTTGTACACAGTCTTACAAAATTTGTATACACAGTCTACAGAATCTATTACAAATGTCTATACACAAAAAATTTATCATGTTCGGGAAATTGAATGTTGAACCAAAAATTACTATCTCTCTCTCTTAACAGTAGAACATAATCCTCTTCATGTTCTCCTTGAGAACATGTAGACGTTTAAAACGACTTCCTCTTACTACTGGGAGCCTTGCATCCTTCATTACTTTCTAGGTAGTCTTGCAGTCTGGGGTTTTGTATCTTTCGTAATTAGAAAATCCATCAATTTTTTGTATAGTTCTGTGCAGAATCCAGGTATATCATCATGAAAAAAAACCTGAAAGTTAGACCAATATAGAAACCCTTACACCAATAATATAGGATAATAAAACATGTTTAAGTGTACAACATACAACGATGATATCGGGTTCACGTCCATAATATATTGCTTCAATATATTTCATTACAATGACGCCACAATCGACGCCATTATTTTGTAAAGAAGCATCCTCTGCGACGTGAAGCCTCCATGGGCCAATGTCGACACCCAACATGTCTCTGAATAATCCAACATGTGGTTTATGCAAAAGCAAGTAAATTCTAGGCCATGGTACAAGATACGATAATCTTATAGATAGAAACTTACCAAATGCACAATGTCACGGTCTACACAAATGTTATAGTCCAAGGAGTTGTATAACCATATTTTTTGTTTTCATACATCCAACACGTATAAGACCCAATGCTTTTCCGATTGCCATAATGTAGGAATCAATATCTGCAAATTGATTATAAAATATCTTACAAAATCGATATGGAAATGTGTATTGATAGCATAAAAATTGATGTTAAAAATCAACATATAAATCGATATTAAGAATCAAAACAATATCTCAAATCGATATTAGGAATCAACATAGAAATCAATATTAAGAATCAAAACAATATCTTAAATCGATATTAAAAATTAGCATAGAAATCGATATTAAGATTCAAAATAATATCTTAAATCGATTTGGAAATTCATATTGATATCTTAAAAATCGATATTTAGAATCAAAACAATATCTTAAATCGATATTAAGAATCAACATAGAAATTGATATTAAGATTCAGAACAATATCTTAAATTGATTTGAAAATTTGTATTAATATCTTTAAAATCAATATTTAGAATCAAAACAATATCTTAAATCAATATTAATAATCAAAACAATATCTTAAATCGATATGGCAATTCCTATTGATATCTTAAAAATCGTTGTAATGTTTAGTCGATTTGTCTTTGTTATGAAAATATTGTCATAGTATAACGCAAATTGATGATCAAATATCATACAAATCGATATAAAAATTCTTGTTGATAGCTTATAAATCGATATACAGAACCAACATATAAATCCAGGGTTTTGGTTTAGGGTTTATAGTTGAGGTTTAGGGTTTAGGGTTTATGGTTTAGGGTTAGGGTTTTAGGGTTTGGGGTTTGGGGTTTAGGGTTAGGGTTAGGGTTTAGGTTTAGGTTTAGGTTAGGGTTTAGATTTAGGGTTAAAGGTTTATGGTTAGGGTTTAGGTTTAGAGTTCAGGGTTTAGGGTTTAGGTTTTAGGGTTAGGGTTTAGGGTTTAAGGTTTAGGGTTTAGTAATATATTAAGGGTTTAGGGTTTAGCGTTACGGTTTAGTAAGATATTAAGGGTTTAGGGTTAAGAGTTTAGGTTTAGGGATAGGGTTAGGATTTAGGGTTAGCGTTTAGGATTTAGGATTTAGGTTTAGGGTTTAGGTTTTAGGGTTAGGGTTTAGGGTTTAATAATATATTAAGGGTTTAAAGTTTAGGGTTTAGTAAGATATTAAGGGTTTAAGGTTTAGTAATATATTATGGGTTTAGGGTTTGGGTTTAGTAAGATATTAAGGGTTTAGGGTATAAAGTTAGGTATAATAATATATTATGGGATATATGTACCGATTTATAAAATATTAAGTGCTTTCTAGTGTCGATTTATTAGATATTGTAGTATGTAATTGAAAACTGTGTGTGAGGAATTTATATTGTAGTGACATGAGGTGGTCATTTGCGTGTTTAAATTGTTGTTCATTTAGCGATTTCTATGAAAATCACTTCAAATCTTTGTACCTATAATTAAATAGCTGCCACGTGAATCACTATCGTCAACAAGTATAAATCGTTATTTCATCAAACGTATAAATTGTTCCTACTTTAAATGTATAAAGCGCTGCTTCAAACATATAAATCGATGTAGAAATCACACTCTTCATAAGTACATATCATTGTAATGTTTGGGCTTCAACAGTAAACGACATTCCATATCCCGCTCATTGTCAAAAATCGATATGCCTTATGAGACCTAGATTTTGGTTGACGATTTATGTGATTTATGCGATTTACGCAATTACGTATATGTCAGCCACAACAATTTGCCTTTGTATAAAAAATATTGGAATAGTATAATGCAAATCACGATTGTAGTAACATAGTATCGATTTGCGAGATATTGTTTTGTTTATTAATATCGATTTGTAAGCTATTATGCTAAATTTTTTTATCAATTTATAATATATTATGCGATATGTATATCGATTTATAACATATTATGTGTTTGCTAGTGTCAATTTATAAGATATTTGCATTATGATATTGAAATGTGTGTTTTCGGCATTTACATTGTTGCGCGATTGTGCTGGCAATTTGCGTATTCAAATCGTTGTTCATTTAACGATTAAAATTGAAATCACTTCACAGCATCGTAGCTGTCATTAAATCGCTATCACGTGAATCGCTATCATCAACACACATATACAATAAGTCATTTCTTTTATTGGCATGGTAAATAACAACTCAATGCATAGTATAGTGTGATGCAATTGATGATCATGACAGATAACATGAATAATGATGTGCAAGTAGATTTAATTTTGCATGGTCGGCAGGAAGAAATCATTTTGCTTCTTAAGTGCACGTAGTTTTCATTCTCCTCCTTCTTTCTTTGCTTTTCCTTCTTTTCGTCATCCTTCTTTTTCTTCATCCTTAGTTCTTCCTCATCTTTCTTCGTTTGCTTTTCATCTTCAATATCTGATGGATCAAGCTCCGCATAATAAATATCCAATAATTTATTCATATCTTTTTCATTTCAATGTTCATTATATTTTGGTACTTTACATAACCCTCGTATATATCGGATTGGCGGATGATTTCTCCAAGAGTCATCCCCTCCAACGACAAAGACTTTCTTGTCTTACGAATTATAGTCATTGCTAACCTGCACAACACATAAATTTAATCACATTATTATATGTTACAACCGCCTCCCCAAGTATATATTATTACAAATTATCACATTCGTTACACAATCACCATCATTAAAAGTCATCACAATATTTGGCTTAATAAGTAAACATCATAGTATGATTTAGCAAAATTAAGTACAAATTGAGGTAACTTCATAATTACACATCGCTACTGCATGAAACGTATAAATTGTTGCTGCTTCAAACATATAAATTGTTGTTGAAATCGCACCCTTCATAAGTACATATCGTTGTAACATTTTTGCTTCGTAAGTAAACATCATAGTACGATTTAACAAACTTAAGTACAAATCATGGTAACTTCATAAATCATAAATACACATGTCTACTGCTTCAAACATATGAATTGTTGCTGCATCAAATGTACAAATCGCTGCTTCAAACATACAAATCGTTGTAGAAATCGAACCCTTCATAAGTACATATCGTTGTAAATCATAAATCGCTACTGTATTAAATATATAAATCATGGTTGCTTTAAATGTATAAATCATGAATCGTAAATCGTAAATCGCTACTACTACTGCTTGAAACATATAAATCGTTGCTGCATCGGACAAATCATTACTACATTAAATGTATAAATTATTGTTAAATTCAAACTTACAAAATCCTTGTAGAAATTTAGCCCTCATATCGTTGTAATGTTTGGCCTTCATAAGAATAAATTGTGCTAACTGTTTTTCGACGCCCAAAAGGTGGATATGTACAAATCGATTTGTTTCATTATGGAAATAGGTGTTATTTAACATGAATAGTATAACCAGTTGTAAGATTTAACATTCATATTTACAAATCGATTTGTTTACATAACGAAATCTTACACAAAACACACTGAAAGAATACAAGTTTTGCTAATCCGATAGTGGAGAAGAAATACTTAGAAGGTAGATACAACCGATGGTGGCAACGGTGCTTCGACTATGCTCCGACGACAGTAGACGATGAAAAAAGGTGCTCCGGCGGCAGCAGACGATGACAAAGGGTAATCTCGCGGCAGCATACGACGTCAAAGACTGCATCGTCAATGGGAGCTCATGTTATAACAAATAGTGCATCGTCAAAAGGTGAGTCAGAACATTTAAGGCGACGGATTGTGAGGAGCTCCTCTTAAAGCAGAATCATTTACTCCTTAATTAGGGCAAAAATGATGATGATTTTTAACTCTTTCTTTCTTTTGGTGGGAATTACTCGAAACGTCGTTTCATGGCGCTAATGATAGGAAAGGGTACTTAAGTCTTTGCAAATAAACCGGCCTCCGATGCTGAATGATGCTAATACACACAGAGAAACGAACCCCACGTGCTTACATACATGACACTCATCCCGAGATTAAGCACCTGCGTGTTCTTGGGGGAACATATAACCTGCTTCCAGAGAATCAGGTAGAGAATGATGCCCATGCTTTTGCATTTATTACTAAAAGTTCTGGCATTCCACTCCATTCAAATAGATTTCCGGGCTAAAAGTAGCCAACAGAGCCTTTACGTTCAGGGATATACTTTTGGCATCTGAGATGCAAAGGAAGAATGAAGAATCGTGTCATGATGAGAAAAAAAGACTGACCTTAACAACTGTTAGGCTGAACCATGATATGAGACTATATTTGTTGAGATATCCAGCCATTTCAATAAGTGCAGAAAACCATGTGAATGTGTCCCAACTACAGTCTCAAGCACTCCTTCCATGTCACCACTCCGGTTGTGAGAAGCATAGAGAGTCTAAGAATGGCTGCTATAACACATCCACATTCAACATTCCTCCAAGTACCTGCAAACCTACCTGTACAAGGAAAATTTTGAAAATTTTTCCATACTTGTTGGCAATAATATAAAAGGCTATTAAATTGTTTTTCTCTTTTTTTCCTTCAAATTAACATCGATAACCATGCATGCAATCTTGTTTAACAAGTGGAAAATTGTTAACACTCTTTTCCATCCTATTCTGCTTGCATCAACAAAATAAATTACTTTTGGATAGTCCATTGACTTGTCCTATTTTGTTCATCTTCCTTTTGTTCTTTCTTTGCTTGCGTTAAGGTGTTACAGGATTACTTTGTAGCTGATTTTGTCGTGAAAATATATTGACTGACCCCAATGATGAAGTTCTTAAGGCAATGATTATATATCAAAATTTTTAGAAAGTCAAGGCCAAAGGGATATCGCCTTTGTGGCTAATGTTGCTGTATTTTAAAGGAGGACTTATAGCTCCTTAAAAGTTGAATGTTTGAGCGAGAGACTTGGTGGGACAAAAATTTATGTATGATGATGTAATTTAGTTCTTTTTTATTTTTTTGATAGAGAAAGCTGGGGTTAGGCAGACCCCTACCAGTTTTACAACTGTACCATTGGGATTGGAACTTACAACATCCCAACACATGGTGACGTGCATTAACTGCTCATACCAGACAAGCGGAGCCCCCTTTGGTAATTTAGTTCTTTGAAGAACTGAATTTGTTTGTATAAATCTATTTATATTATAAAAGTTTGATTTTGAATCATTGAAATTATTCAGGTTTAGATGGAATGTCATAATCAATATAAAATGCATATTTTATTACTTGTTCAGGGATTATAATCCTATCCAAAATGTACAGAAAAATAATTTAATAAAAAAACTTTGTAAAGCTATAGTGGCGTTTTATATTGCCACTAATAAACTATAGTGTAATTATTAACTGCCACTGATAGTCTTAACAATTGTTTTTTATTGTGAAACGGTATTTCATATTTAGCGGAATTTAGATATGTCACTAAATATGTAGTGGCAATTTCCTAGTGCCACTCTTGATCTGGACGGACCACCCATACTTATTGGTTTAGTGGCATTATTAAATTGCCACTAAATGTGGCCATGAAAAGCGCATTTTTGAATTGCCGTTATATCCCGCTGAATTGCCGCTACATGCCAAACCCCACCCCCCACCAATTTTTTTTTTTTTGAAACTCACAGGGAGATTGTTTTGGCCAAATCTGACTTAAAATAGTAGGAATTGTCCCTTGGATCATAGTTTTTAGACATAAAATTTGTTTCTTTGATGCTTGAAAATTGGATACACGGTAGGCCATTGGTTTTTCAACTTTGTTTAAATCTAATATATACCACAGAAAAACAGGATCTAAAAGTCAGTTTATGCTAAACTTAATATGTAGATCACATTTGTTTCTCCCTCTAAAAAAATGCAGATCACATGTGAAGGATCAGATGCCAAGGTGGCAAACATTACCCCTTTTATTGCTATTACAAACTTACTAATTGGTTTTGACTTTTGAAAAAGGCCAAGTAGGGGTGTCTATGGTTAGGGTTTGACCTGGACCTGACCTATACCAAACCCTATAGGGTTAGGGTTTGGTTATAAATAAAAGGGCCCGATTACAATCTGGGTCAGACCCTTCAGGTCCAATTATTATATAGAGTCGGGATTGGTTTGTGAAATTTCATACCAGACCCAGGCCTCACCCGAGTTCTGATTAAGATTCATAATTTTTCAATGTAAAAATGATAAACAAAATATTATTTTACTGGGTAAGGTGTAGGTCTGGTTCATGCAATTCTTATAAGATCCAAGTATAGTTTCTCTAATGTTGATCCGGATTAGAAATGGATCCAAACCTGGTACCATCATCTTAAATAAGGCTTGGGTTTGTTTTCACCTGGGTCCGAACCAAACCTGACACGTTGATACCCTGAGCCTAAACACCACTCAACTTAGAGAACGCTAAGCCTTAAATAACTATGTTCTCAAATGTTTGGTATTGTTCCCATACTAAATTAAATGGTGATGGAGGTGCCCCTTTATCTTTTTACATGTAATGTAAGTGGGGCCCAAAAGTACTCATTTTTGTGTGGTTTAAGTATAGCTACGTAGCCCTTGGTTTTGACCACAATTAGGTTGTATGACATAAAATAATGTTAGTGATTTAACAATAAAAATGAACAAATTCAACTAAAATTGACTTCATGATAAATTATTGTATTACTCTTTGCATAAGAAAATACAACCAATATTGGTATATATTCGGGCTGTTAACATAGTCACATATTATGGGAAAATGATCATGGAGGAAAAATCTCGTGAAAATTTTACAATTTTAGTTTCCCTCAAGAAAATCTTGGATATAGTGTGATATGACATATAAATAAAGAAATTAAAAATAAAGGATATAAAGCTCTGCAAAAAGCATCTTTCTTGTGATAATATCCTTATGATATTTTCAAAATATCTTAAAGATAAATATTTTTTTTGAAAATATAAGTGTAGCACTCAATGTCGCCTTCGGGCGTTCAAATTGGCCTGACATTCACTTGACTTGATCGGATGCAATTATGGAGAAAATTGATGAGGGGACTACCAAATGTACGATAGGATAAGGTCATCCATGTGAACGATAATCCAAAGACCATGGTTGGATAGTTTACCTCTCAGATGGGTTTCACAAAAAAAATTTAGAGCCGTTCATCTTCTAGATGAATAACATCTAAATTTTACAAAAAGATTAACTAATTAATTGGCTATTTATTTGTACAATATTTGTGTTTCTTTTTCACATCTGAATGCATTTTAAGATCAAAACTCGAGAAATATCTAGTTTTTATACAAAATAAAACTAAAATTTTGAAATATACAAGTTTCTTATTATGGTACTATGAAGTTTTTCACTAATTTTCTTTATTATTAAAATTGAAAATATATTGTTAGTTTAAACCAAGGTTTCTAATTGTGAATATCTCACCGGTAATTCTTTAAATTTTTTTTTTTTTATGAATATCTCACCTGTAATTTTTTATTTTTTTTTGCAGGTGTCAGTACAGTTTATTCTGTTTAAATTTCGTTCCTAGCTCCTTCGCTGGTACAGTCTTCTGTTCATTTTTTTAAATTTAAAATTTTAAATGGAGAATTTTGCTTGAGCCTCGACAGACTCCGGCAATGTCACAGAGACGCTCCAAGTTACTCCAGTGTCTTGTCCATTTGCGTACCATTTTTCAATTCTAATTACACAAGAATATCATGACTTGTCCTGTTTGTCGTATCTACGTGTGACAGGGACACCGGGGACTCATTTATATACAAATAAAAAAATGTAAAATATATTGCATCACAATAAATTTTTATACAGATAGAAAAATGTAAAAAGACCACATCAAAACATTTTTTAGTATTTTACTGAATAGCGATACATTGAAAATATCACAATAATTTGGCTTAATATTTTAAATTTTTTAGTATTTTACTGAATAGCGATACATTGAAAATATCACAATGATTTGACTTAATATTTTAAATTTAAATATGTCTACAATATCATGATTCTGTTTTTTAAAGCCACGCTTTCCAGATGGGGACACAAGCGGGTCCGAGACTCTCTGAGTCAGGGCCAGGGTCAAAACTGGATTCATCTCATGGTATTGGATCTTTATATCTGAATCCAGGATGGGTTTGGAGCAGGTTGGTCAGGCCCGGTTGGATATGGGTTGGGATTGTTAAAAACATTCAGTTGGCTCCATGTCAGACTCAGCTCGTTTTACCTTTTCTCAAAATAAATTGGTTTACCATTTTCAGCATATCTAGTACCGGAGAGACTAAGATTAGATCCGATCCAATATTACATTATGAGATCCGATTTGGATCTCGTTTGACATGAGTCAGAGAGAGAAAGTATCGGGTTAATCAAGACCCAATCTATACCCGGCTCCTTAAGCAGATCCCGGTCCAGATCTGGATTTAAAAATATGGACCAGATTAGCAGAATCTTTGACTTTTCGCAAGGGGGAACTAAAGATATTGGATCTGGCATACCTCTTCACATATACTTGACCCACATATGTTCGGATTCACCAAGGCCGATCCAATCCGCAAATTCAAATGGACGGCACTACGGTTCCAATTCCAATAAAATGGACCCCATGTCTGGACCCGAGTTCGCTTTCAGTGCTGGTGAGCATTGAGGAACACTTGTGCCCTTTTCATTGGACCTCATCTTTTCACTGCAAGTGGCTTTTCCGTGGGTCCCACACGGACCTTTTTATATTTCGAACAACAGGGCAAAGTCCAACCGATACGAAAACGAATCGTATAGTTTCAAACCGATCCTCAAAAGAAACCACGTTTCCTCTCCTTGAGAGTTGAGATCGTCAGTGACAAAAGTTAAAAACGGCAAAATCTCTGCTGGCAAAAAACTCGGGAGAATTTGAATTTTTGTATAAATCTCACATTTTTTGGGTAAAATATTGGGAATAAAAAAATAATAAGTTTTTATAAGAAAACATAAACAAAATACATTTAAAAATCAAAATCTCAGGTTTTTTCATGATAAATATCTTTTAAAAATATAAATATCATGATATTTGTCACGGTTTGAAAATCTTGTGATAAATTGTCGTTTTAAACTTTCAGGCAATTTCTCATTATCTATCGGTGATATTTTTATAAATATCGCAATATAACATATTTAAAAGTACAATCAAGATGGATGAAGAGGCAGATTGACAGCAACTCGAACTTGTGAAGTGCAAACTAGGCTTGATCGGGCTTGAGTTTGAATGTGTTGAGCCGAAACGAGCCAAACTTGATCGAAGCAAACTAGATTGGTTTAACCGGTTTCCACGGTTTTAGTCATTAGTGAAGGATTATAACATCGTAACTCATCAATTTGGTTTTGTATTAGAGCTTACCATGGTCGTTAGAATACATGCTCTTAGCCTTGATCCAGTCTTTCTCTTGGGTTCGTATCGTGTTGCAGTGCTGTCCCATGTGCAAGAGATGACGAGTTCTAAACTAATGCGTTCACGGATTTGAAAACTATATTTTTTTTAAAGGCAAGCTGGGGTTGGGCAGACCTCAATCAGTTACACAACTATACCATTCTGTTTTGAACCTGCAACGTCCCAACACAAAGGTAACATGCATTAGCTGTTCCTACCAAACAAGCGGAGTCCCGGTTGGTGGATTTGAAAACTAATCCTGGACGCTCAATATCCAATTGGAAGAAACTCAATGTTCATTGAGGACTTGAAGACTATGCTTAGAATTTAATAAGAGTGAGTAAAGGGTCCATTTCTCAACCTAACACATACACATTGAGGTACGGTTTGGATGACACCCAAAACCCAGTTTTGGGTGTAAACCAGGTTTGAGAAAAAGAAAACTAAATTTTAGTGTGTTTGAGAAAACCTGGTTGACTTAATTAGTTTTTTTGCCAAAACCCAGCTAAGTCAAAGAAATCCTCTCCCAACCAATTGGGGGGGGGGGGGGGGGTCTCCCTTTGTTTTGGTAGTAATTGTTAGTGCATGTCACCTTGTGTTGGGACATTGCAAGTTCAAATCTCAATGGTATGATGTATAACTGGTCAGGGTCTGCCTAACTCGAGCTTGACTATAAAAAAAAAACTTCCTTCACAAGTTGCAAACTAGGTTTTATGGGAGAGGGCTTTTCGGCCCTTAAAGCCCTGTCACCACCACACCTCCCTCGTGGGTGGTTGGAAAATGACCTACCATTTTTCTTTTTTCTTTTTTCTTTGTTTTTGTTAGATAAATGGCTACTCGGCCATTTTCAGACCTGTTACCAGCCAAGAGAAGGCCGGGCTGGGGTCGCCCATGTCAGAGACCCTTTTGAGGTCGGTGGCTGGCTGGCCATCCAATTTAAATATATTTTCATAAAAATGAGGGCTAGCCATTTTTCGGCCACTCACCGGTCAGGCTGGAAAATGGCCAGTCATGTCTATTTTCAATTTTTGGGAGACCAAAAACCTGAAAATCAAGTTTTTGTTACCCAAACAGTTTTTTTAGCAAATCAGGTTTGCCAAAAACCTGATTTTAAGCAAAACCTGGGTTTTTCAAACCCAGGTTTTGCACCCCCCCTGCACTTCACAATCCGATCCGAGACTTTATCGTCTAGGACGAACTCTGGGATTTGACCAACAGTCACTTTTTTTTTTCTTTTTAAAGAAACGCTGGCGGATAAACCCCGTGGGCGCTACGACACGGAAATTTGGTTGTCATTTGGAGTGAATTTGGAACGAGTTTCATTTCAACCGCTCCTCCGCCTCCGGGGTGTTCTTAGGCCTATAAATGTTCGATCGCCTCCCGCTTCGCCCCTTAGTCCGGATCGTCGAAGAGGAACGAGACCGCAAAGGAGGCGTAGGCTTGGTGTCGTGGCAGATTCTCCTTCCTTCCTCCTTTCTTCTTCTTCTCCTCTTGTATCCCCCTTTTTATAGGGTTTCCTTTATTCCGTTTCGGAAGACAGGAGTTCTTTGTTCTCACTCCTCAGCCGTTCACAGAGACGGATCCGATCGATCACCGGGACAACGTGTAAGTTTCTTCTCCTTTTCTCGCTGATCTCTTGTTGGAGATCAATCTTCGGTCTTTTTTGCTAGGGTTTTTCTTTTTTTCCCTTTTTTGAGTATTTTTTTCTTTCTCTGCTGTTGTTTCTTTGATCTGTGCTCGGATTGTGTGCTCTTAGCCGTTCAGCGGTTCAGGTGGTGATTTTTAGGTTTCTTTTTTGTTCTCGTCTATGATTTGGATTTTCTAGGTGTAGGGATTTTTAGTTTTTTAGGTGTGGATTTCACACGTACCCGTTTCTTCCGGCTGTTTAAGGCGATCTTCGTTCCTTTTATAGGGGCTTCGCTCTTTTTTTTTCCCTCTTGGATTGGGGTTTTATAATGTGATTGTTTAGTTTGGTTTATGTTCGTAGGGGTGGGGTTTTCTTCTTGCTTAGGGTTTGCATTTTCTGGATCTGGTGAATTTTCTTTTCCTTGTGCTGATTTTATTTGTTTATTTATTTGGGGAAATTGGATTTCATTGCTCGCTTTCTTCCTTGATTCTTTCTTAGTGTCCTCGTGGTTGTGGCCGTCTCTCTCTCTCTCTCTCTCTCCTGGGGGTAGGAGGTACATTTCCTTGTTTCCTTTGAAGCTTCTTATGAAAGCTATTGTTATTTGAGTGTTGGGTATCTCATGGTCGTCCTTGTTGTTACCTAGAGAGTCCTACTATCGTTGTTGCTGTTGGTATCTGGGGAGGATAATCGTTTAGTATGGATAGGTCAGCTCGGTGGTGAAACTGGTTTGGGCCTTAAATTATCTAATTTCGCAACGTGAATATTTGGAACGTGGTGGCGGCGTTCGAGCTTGTCACCGAATGCTTCTATTCCCCAACTTATTTCACCTTTCTTATTTCTGTTGATCTGCTGGCTGCAAACGATGACCTTGTTAAAATAAGATTTTTGGTGTATGTTCTTTTTGAAACTGCTGCTCCTCTATTATTGTAATATGATGCTGACATCTGACCGCTCACCGATTTGCGTGTTTGAATGCACATAATGGAAGTAAGGTGGACAATAAAGGGGATGAGAGACTTGGCACATACGCTGGATTAATGTGAATGCTAGTATTCACCTTCCATTATGAGAAGGATTATATTGTACCATGGGAAATCGTTGATGCCTAGACAGATTGTTCCTGCCATTTATAACTTTTGATCTTCCTTTTCTTTTGTCCTATCTTTATAACTTGAATGCTTGTGTAGCGTTCTCAAGCAGAATCGGTATCCACTAGAGTGAGTTCCGTCTCTTTCAGTATCAGAGAACCTTGCTTGCGTTTGACTTTGTTCTCTCTATTTTGACATGCAGAACAGAGGTCTGTGAACTTAAGGTGTATACGAGAACGAAGGCTGCTGAGATGGAGGTATTTGGCAAAATGGTTGCCGAGCCAACCAATGTTATTTTTCTGTCGAGTATTCTCAACCGTGAAGATGGTCAACAGAGTCACAAGTGTGATTGGCACTGTCAAAACGAACATGTTTGTGCAAACATTTATCGGTGCAAACTAACAGGGATTACCCATATCTGTGATAAAAATTGTAACCAGAGAATTGTGTATGACAACCACAGTTCTCTTTGCAGAGTGAGTGGACAGCTTTTCCCTCTTACACCGTCTGAACAGCAGGCTGTGAGAGGAGTCCGAAGGAAGCTTGAAGCAGAGAACTCTGATGGCTGTGCTTTTAAGCGCAGGCGTGATGTGCGTCTGCATCCGTCACCATTTGAGAGGTCATTCTCTGCGGTTGCTCCAATTTGCAGCCAAACTGGAGATGTCATGGATATGAGTTAGTAGTGTCATAACATCTTCCCTGTTTTGGGGTTTCAAGTTTTTTGGATATTATGAACAAGAACTTAAGGCGCCTCTTGGACTTGATAAGGTGGCGAAGTTGGTGTTATTATATATTCCTAGGAGAGACGATCTTTTTCTATCTTTAGCCTTTTAACTTGTTCTGAACCACTAGCTATGTAACTATTGACAATCGTATAATCTTGGGAATAAGCTGATTTTATTCTATGCTTGTGCTTATTGGGGGAGGTTTATGTTATGCTATGTGGATGTTTAGAATTCTTCCTTTCGACATATGGCTCATCATTAGACCTGGAGTTTGATGTCAGTTTTATATCTCTTTGCTTAGTTGATTAATTGATGTATGGATTAAAACAAGTAATTGTGCTGTCTGTTTGATCTGTGTTATGTATTTGTTATCATACATGTTGCCTTCCATTGAACTGAAGGGTTGCAGGTTTTATAACAACACAGGTGAAGCCTGATAAATGTGATAAGACGGTAGTGTTTTTGCTTCCCTTTCTCTGAGAAATAGAGAATTTTGGGTTGATATCTTGTTTTCTGCACCATTTGTTTTCTGAAATTGCATATTATTTTGCAGGAGTTTCAGACATGTGCAAGACAGGAGAGTTGAAAATGATATTATGTGTTTCATTTGATTATTATTTCTTCCAGCATTGTTTTACTGTGAGCCTGAAGGGTTTTGTTTTGTTGTCTTGCAGGAGGAGAGTGCTGATACTTTATGCCCTTTAATTGGTCAAGCTTGGTCGTACCGTTGGGAGGCACACGCATTCACCGACCTCGCCCACCTTCCCTCCGCATAATTGACTTTGTGGTAGATGTTGTTTCAAGTCTTTGTTTTAATAACAAATTTTATTGTACGTTCTACAAGTGGGGGTTAACTCGTTCTCTTTCTTCTCCCTCTTTCACCAAACCACCTTTGCCTATCAAGGGGTGTAAAAAATTTGATGTAATTGGAAACTGTTGTATGTTGAAAATTTTAAGACTTTTGTTAGTTGGGGGGGGGGGGGGGGGGTTGTACTAGTCCATGATGTAACATGTAACCTTGTTGGTACATGAGCAAGCTTATCAACTGTATGAATGCCATACTTTTCTTTTGCCCATCTTCTTTGTTGTATATTGTGTAAGCCTAAGCTCGGCGACTCCATGGGGTCAAGGGGTAATCTCTGGGAGTTTTACGCCGACATGGACAGAGATGGTAGTATAGCAGGCTGAGCCTCGGAGTTATATGCCGACATGGACAGAGACCTTAGTATAGCAGGCTGAGCAAGCACGGCTAGGTCTTTGAGCCTCGGCGGTTTTTCTGAGTAAATCTCAAAAAGAAAACTGATTGTATATATTCCTAGATGTTTACATGGCCAACGCTGTGCTGTCCTCAAAAAAATAAAACTGAATGTATTTTATCACAATTCTCCAAATCTTAATGTTTGTTGTGATTGGGAAAGTGGTTCCCTTAATAATGTCCGACTCTCACCAATTAAAGAAGGGTAAATAAGGCTGATAGAAAAGGACGTAACGTGAATGGCTGTCTAGGTTCTACCATTGTCTATGATAAGCTGAGTTTTTTTTAAGGTGTGTTCCCCCGTCCTGTTCTCACCGTAACAGAGGGAGAGGGGGAGAGGGTGGGTGGGTCCGCTTTGTCCCGCACGATGCACAGAAGGTGCGATCAAAGATACCCTTAAGAAGTGCACTCTTGAGGTCCTCATTGCCCCACCTGGGTGTACACCCCAAAGTCGACCTTTCTGCAAGGACGTTTTCTGTGGCTTTCGAATTCATGACGGTCTGTCTTCTTGGTGACATTTATATCGAGCTTGGGCTAAAATAAAGAGTGAAATCTAGAAGAGGGTCGTTGTTGCTGTCGCTCTGGATACCTTGATCATGTTTAATGTGTTTTTGTAGTTAATTGATCAGGCCAGAGAGCTATGAAATCCGGCTGAGTTGTTGACCCATACTCGTCCAACACGGAGCTGCATCAGGCGTTAAATTTGCCACGCAGAGAGAGAGAGAGAGAGAGAGAGAGGCATATTCATCGCCGTCCATCTAAAAGATGGATGGTGCTCAATGTGGGTATGGTCGTATACTTTGTATGGCTGTCTGTCGTAGTTGTGAGAGAGAACTGCCGTCCATCTGAAAGCTACTGCAATGAGCCAAGGGTGGCGTCTTTGTCCTCCTTGAAAAGGAGAGACCAAGAAGAGCACCCACTAATGTTTGATCTCATTGCAAAAGCCCCAGCTGCTCCGTTCTGCAGCCTAGCTTGGGAGAGAGAGGCATGGAGTTGGCGTTTGGTAAGTGCTTGTCCTGTCGTCTCTTTGATTCCCACAAGGGTGGTGCAATCTCGGTTGCACCAAGGAAGAACACCAAAATCCAAGTACCAAGCAGTAAGCGCTTTCAATGCCTCGCCTCTGTTGGTACCAATATCAATTTTGAGGTAATTTCCTCTCTCTCTCTCTCATTCTCTCTCTCTTATGGTGCATATGTTTCATTTGTTTTTAAGGTGAATCAAGATTTGGAGAGGACCAAAATGGACTTGTTGAGAGCTGTACATGACACCCAACGAGGATTTGTAGCTACTCCTGAGCAACGTGCATCCATTGAAGAGATTCTGGTTCGTGTGGTCGTTTTTTGTTCCCAATGATTGGTTTTTATTTAATTTTTCTATTTATGGTTCTAATAATGGTTTGGAGACAAGCCACACTGGAGTTGTTAGATCTAATGAAGTCATGGGATAAGATAAAAATGACAGGTGAAGTTGGAGTGCTGTGACGGTGGCTCCACCATTGATCTCCAGAAGCTAGACGGAACGTGGCGTTTGCAATACACCTCGGCCTCTGATGTCCTTATTCTTCTTGACTCTTCGAACAGGTTTTCATTCTTTCAGGTCTCCAATACCACCTTCCTTTCTCTTCTGTTTTTGTACAGTAACTCTAACTCTGTTACTATCAAAGCTTGTGATTTTTTTTATGTCAACAGAAAAGAAAAACAAAGAGAAAAAGGAAAAGAAAAAATAATCTCCTCAATTTTAATTGTTTTACAAGGATTCTGTTTTGGAATATGGTGCATGGTTTTATGCGCCGAGTCTTGCTATCGGTTTAGCCAGCTGGTAGACGTCAGTTGCAGTCTAAAATCTTTCATTGTTGCAACAAGCTGTACTTTAGGCTAATATAGAGGTTAAGGATTATGTGGTTCAGGAAATTCTTTGGTTGAAGTTGTGCTTGTTTCTTCCTCCTGACATTGTGAAAAGAATAGTGACAGCTTGAATGCATATACAATATGAAAATCAAGCCGACATTGTTTTGCTGCTGAATGGACAAAGATGCGGGAATTAACAAAAGACATTCTGTTGAAAGAGCCGTCTCATATTGACATTGCAGTAAACTATTGTTGGGGATGTTTTTCCAAAAGCAATTTTGTAGGCAGATGATCAGTTTTCTGGTTGGTAAAAACCCTTGCACTAGCTTTTCATGCTCTTCTTCTTAATTTGCTGTTTGAAGCTATTCTTTGCATATATTGTATATGGATCACCAAGACTGATGACTGTTCATGAAATGGCCCTTTGTTGGTTTATCAAGTTTCACCCTCCTTTCCATGGACGTACAAAATTTTATAATTCTCAAACACAAACTTAGTGTGCATTCACAAGATTAGTTCAAACTTTTTAAATTGATACCTACAGTGATAAACTATTCTTGATACGTTAGTATTCTTCCTTTCTTTCCCTTCATCTAAGCTGATACCTAGCAACGGTTATATGTCACTGTTGCATACAAAAGGATTATACTGCTATTTACAAAAATATTTAGTTCAATTCAATGTATGGTGATCCTGGAAATCTTTTACAGTTGAGTCAGACATGATTTCTCATGGTATTATTATCTTAAAGCAACTAAATAGTGATTAAATTAGAAATTTCTTAAAAGTGAAATCTTCCTTATTACTGCCACTGTCCAACTTGTTGCACTGAGTGTTGCCAGGTGGGACAAATTTTTCAGAAATTTGAATGCTGGGATCGGATTGATGGAGGCATTGTTCGAAATGTTGTTCGTTGGAGTATCCCATCTATACTGGAGGTAATCACACTTTCTTCCTGCTTGTATTCTTCTAAGGGGGTGTTTGTTACTGTAATAAAATGAAGGTGCTCTCACAACTTGCACAAACACAAACCAGTAGGGTTCATGCATAAGAGCCACTAAGGTAAAAAAGAGTCACTCACACAACCCAAATATGGGTTCAAGCACAAAAGCCACCAAGGGCCAAATGAACACACTTAAAAAATAATCAATTTATTGATGAGAGAATGCACAAAAAATACACTGCTCATAAGCCGACTAGAGGTACCTATTTATACAACACAAGGGGGGAATATGGTCCCAAAAGAGCCGTTGGGAATACCCCTAACGACTCTATGCCATATTGCCCACACTAAAAAAGAAAAGAAAATATTACAAAAAGAAAAAGAAAAAATTGTACTGCCCCTAATGGACAGTCCTGATTATAAGAGCATAATTACCAAAAATACCCCTAGAGGGTATTTCTTATTATAATCTTAGAAAAAATACATATAATATATACACAAATATATATACCTATTACATATATATATACGCAAATACACAATCAACCTATGTCACATGGGTGCGGGGGTGCAGCACTTTCAAAAACCTTGGGTGTGGGGGTGCGGCAGGGGCAAAAATGTATATATATATAAAAGGGGGGTCCAAGGGGGGCAGCCCCCCCCCCCCCCCAAGTTTTTTTTTAAAAATTCCGCAGCCCATTTCATAGGGCGATTTAAAAAAAATTCAAAAAATGGACCGAAATGACCATGGGTGCGGTCAACACAACCAAGGTCGGGTTGACCGCACCCGATGCCGCATCCACACCTGCGTCGACGCGGGTGCGACACCCTGCTATCCGAATCCCTGTTACATAGCAATCAACATATATTTTAACACCCCCTTCAAACTCACAGTGTCACAACAACGAGTTTGCTAAGAAGGAAGTGAAATATGGGAGATAACAATGCCTTGGTGAATAAGTCTGCTAGTTGATACTTGAATGATACATATGACAATGTAATGACCTTCTTCCAGAATTCTTTTCTAACATAGTGACAATCCATTTCTATGTGATTAGTTCTCTCATAAAACGTGTGATTGCTTGTGATGTAGACTGCACTTTTGTTGTCACAACATAATCTTGAAGGTTCTGCTGTGTGAAATCTAAAGTCTTCAAGCAATTGTCTCAACTACACCAACTCAGAAGTAGTGGTGGCCATGCTTTTGTAGAGGATAAAAATACCTTTTGTTTCTTACACTTTCACGATATCAAGGAGTCACCTACAAAAACACAAAATCTTGTGGTTAAGTGCCGATCATTCACATCTCCTCCCCAATCAGAGCCTGAATATGCAATAACTTCCAATAGGGAAGAAGTTCAAAAAAATAAACTATGTTTAATAGTTTTTTCAATATATCTAATAATACTCATTACAATACTCATATGTACTGTAGTGACATAATCAATAACATGTGCAATGTCAGGATGAGTAATAGAAAATATGTTAGAACTCCAATTGTTTGTTTGTATGGAGTTAGATTTTTCAGAGGTTCTCCATCATTAAGTCTTAATATTTTTATTATCTCACTTGCATATTTAGTATGTTATAAAAAATAACCACAAGGTGAATAAGCAACTCTAATTTCAAGAAAATAATGAAGGAAACCAAGATGTGTCATATCAAAGTTAGCCTTGAGGACATCTTTGATATAACTAACTCCCTACTTATCACCTCCTTTAATAATCATGTCATCCACGTAGAAAAGTAGAATTACTATACCTGTATTAGAAGACTTAACAAACAATGCAATATCAGTATAACAAGATTTAAAACCTAATTGAATCATCATACTACTCAAATAGTCATACCAAGTCTTTGAAAAATATGCCACTTTCTAATAAATGCTATAGCAATAAGTATTCTAACTGTAGTCATTCTAGCAACCAAAGCAAATATTTTCTCATAGTCTATTCCACATCCTTAACTGTACCTCTTGGCCACTAGTCTAGCTTTATATATTTTTAAAGTCCTATCACTTTTAGTTTTAATTTTGTAGACCCATCTACACCCTGTTTTTTTTTTTTTATAAGGAATGATTGGATTTCTCAAGTTTTTGCCTTTTCTAGAGTTTCTAATTCATTGTTCATAGCTTTAATCCATTTTTAGTGATTCTTAGCCTTATTATAGGAAGATGATTTTACATATGAATGGATGGCCATAAGACATGCTCTATACCTAGGTTTAAAGGATTCATAGGACACAAATCTACTAGGTGCTTTAGGTGCTTTAGAGATCCTTATGGATCTTCTAATACTAGATTGATCTATGTCTTGGTTTTGAGAATATTTTTCTAAGGTACATTGAGGATGATCTTCGGTACGATGAGTATACACTTGAATTTCATTGTGTGGTTCAACTATATCATCATGACTTTCATTATCATTCTTATGTGCATCACGAGTATCCTCATTGTCACTATCATGCACATCATGAATGTCAACATCATGACTTTCATTATCATTCTTATGTGTATCACGAGTATCCTCATTGTCACTATCATGCACATCATGAATGTCAATATCACTATTCTCATGCATATTATTATCAAAATCATCATCAACTTTATCATGCATATTAGCAAGATAAAAAAGGAAAGAGTATTAATAATATTTCTTAGATTCAATCTTATCAAATTTATTTTTGTTTCAAGAAAAGTAACATTTCATGAAATTTTAGTTTGTCATTTTCAATCTCATGACACCTATATCATTTTTGATTTTCAGTATATCCCCAAAATATACAAGGAATAGCTTTTGCAAAAAGTTTATCATTTTTGTTAGTAAGGACAAAACATTTACAACAAAAACTCTCAATCTTTTATAATCTAGAGGGGTTTTAAACTATTTTTCTATAGGAGAAATGTTTCCAAGAGTGTTTGAAGACATTCTATTAATCAAATAAATCGCCGTAAGAGCGACTTCGGCCCAAAAATCTTTAGGAACATTTTTTGATATAAGAAGAGTCCTTGATTTCAATAATATGTCGATGTTTTCTTTCAGCTAAGCCATTTTGTTATAGAGTATATAACTATGATCTCTGATGAACAATTCATTAATGATCAAGGTAATTATTTAAAACATTTGATAAGAATTCTCTTTCAGAATCAGATCTAAAAATCTTAATGTTTGCTTTAAATTGATTTTTAACATAGTCGTAAAATTTTTGAAAGTAATCAAGCACTTCAAATTTGAGTCTAAGAAAATATATTAAAGTATGTCTATTATAATTATCAACAAATATAACATAGTATGATACTCCTCCCTTAGACATAACCGGTGCTGATCCCCATACATCAGAATGTATTAACTCGCACCGTTCTTTAGAGACAAAATGACTAGACCCAAAAGGCAAGGATTTCATTTTTCCAATAATGCAATATTTACCAACTAAATCATTTTAATTACAAATTTTGAGAAATGAAAACAAGTGCAATTTTGACATACTAGGATGATCTAATCTCCTATGCCAATTTTCCGTCTTTCTTTTCAACAAAATTTACAAAAAACTTGCTTTGATAACTCTAGATCGATCTCCACTTCTAGGGTCTTGCCTAATTGGCCTCTCGGACTGGAGATCCTGCACCAATCCCACCACTAGATGAAAAAAAGATTCTACTGTTAAATTATGTATCGATATTTGTAATCTCATATATATTTATATTCATATATATATATATATATTCTTATCCACCCAAAAGGGTATTTCTGTAAATTTCTGTTTTATGCATATTCCATTTTGGAATATGCTTGTAACTTTGCTTTTTCTTTTTCCTTTTCTTTTTTTACTTTTTCCTTTTTTCTTTTTTGCTCTTTTGTTTTTTGTGCCACATAGGGAGGCTCCCCAAAGAGTTGTTGGGGAGCCTCCAACGGTCACATATGTGACCGTTGGGGGCTCCCAACGACTCTCTTGGGAGCCCCCTATGTTGCTCCTTTGCTTCCTTATAAATAGGGGCTTCCCTCTCTTGTATTCTTTATGGCTTTAAGTCAAAGCTCAAGTGCTCAATAAAGTGATTCCAATATTTTTTATGCCTTTGTGCATTTGTGAGTTTTTGTGAGTTGTGCTTTTGTGCACAAGTGTTCTAAAGTGTTCTTATTGTGCATGTGTGCCGGGTTTATTATCAAGAATATTAAGGTCTTGATCTTAGTATCTTGTTTGGAGATACTTTTACATGGTATCAGAGCCTCGTTGAAGAAGGAGGATCGTGCATCTCTTCATTTTTGAAGTGCTTCGAAAAACGTGCCTTCAAGTTATTGAAGTTTTGAAGTGGATCATCTCCTTCGGGCAATATTTTAGAAGCATCTTTTGTCAAGAAAGATTTGAAAATCATTTGAGGTACGTGTTATTTTCTATCTTCTTCCCTCTCTAATGGGTGAAAAAGACTCCCACTTCTCCCTTGGTTTTAAACTTAGTGGTTCGAACTATCATGTTTGGGCCGGCAATATGGAAGCCCATATCAAAGGGAAAGATCTTTGGGGGTACGTTCAAGGTTCAATATCGGAACCCGAACCCAAACTTATAATCATAGAAAAAGGGGATATTAAGATTCTTGAAGGTGAAGATAGACAAAAAGCCCTAGAAGATTATTCAAAAAGGCATGATGAGTGGGAGATGAAGAACTTCAAAATCTTGTCTTGGATTTTTTCATCCGTAGAAAAGATCAACGCCAACATCATTAAGTTCAAAAAGGCCTCTGAAGCTTGGTTGTACCTTGAAAAAATGTATACTTCAAGGGGCTTATCTCACAAATATTACCTCCAAAAGAAGGCATTGATCCTTCAACAAAACGATTTGTCTATTCGGGAATATTTTGTCGAACTATCATCTATTTGGGACGAGCTTGTTATGCTCGAACCAAAATAGAGCGGAGAAGCAATCGAGTTATGACACAAACAACTAGAGGAAGATCGATTCTTTAATTTTCTAAATGGTCTTAGACCCGAATTTGAGCAAATTCGGTCCTCTCTTCTATCCGTCTTCACATCTCTTTCTATTGAAGATGTTATCACTAAGCTAAGTGGTGAGGAAACCCGTACGGGAATTAGTAAAAATAATCCTAGCATCTTTGCTGCACCTTCTCAAAATGATTATGAAGCAGTTAATGCTGTGTCAAGACCCGAGAATAATATGAAGGCCTACAAACCTCCTCATTTCAAAAATCAAGGACAAGGAGGAAATGATCGATATGGCAAAAGAGACTATAGCAAATTAACTTGCCATTTTTGTAAAGAACCCGGGCATATCAAACCCATTTGCCCCAAATGGAAGAAAATTCTTGCCGCGGCTATGGCATCCCAACCAGAGGAACGACCTTCTTCATCAAATGAGCCTCTTTCCCTTCAACAAATTGTGGATGCTCTTCAACCTCTTCTCAAAGGAGGCATTTCCGGAGCCGCTATGTCATCCTCCTCTTCTCTCGGTAAGACATCTTGGCTCTTAGATTCCGGTGCATCATTTCACATGACTCCAAGTTCTTGTTTTCTTTCTGATTTTTCTAAAAATTCTCTTCCATCTTTTGTCTCAACGGTGGATGGAACACCTCTTGAAATTAAAGGAATGGGCAGTTTTGAAAAGCAAGACTTCTTTATTCCAAAAATTCGTCTTATACCAAAACTAAACTTAAATTTACTCTCGGTTTCTCAACTCTCGGACTATGGTTGCGATATAAAATTCTCTTCGAATAAATGTTAGATACAGGATCGCCAGTCTGGGAAGTTGATTGGGGAAGGCTCTAGGAGAGAAGACCTCTACTATGTTGATTTTCTCAAAATTCCAAAAAACCAATTTTGTAATGTTGCTCAAAACAAAGATATTCATGTATGGCATAAGAGATTGGGTCATCCCAACATTGTTAAAATCTCTTATTTGCCTTTTATTAAGCATCTTTGTAATGAAAATTTTGTATGTAATGAATGTATTCTTGGGAAAATGAAAAGTCTTCATTTTTCTCAAAGATCCATGTTTACAACAAAATCTTTTGAAATTATTCACTCCGATGTATGGGGTCCGGCTCCGGTGATATCTAAATGAGGTTTCTCATACTATGTTATCTTTGTCGACGATTACACTAGATTTAGTTGGATATATTTTCTTAAACATAAACATGAAGTTTTCTCAATTTTTAAAACATTTCATATGATGATTTTAAATCAATTTAATGGAAGTTTAAAATTTCTTAGAACCGATTCGGGTGGCGAATATCTTTCCAATGAATTCAAAAGTTATCTTGAAAATCATGGTATTCTCTATAAAAAATCTTGTCCTAAAACCCCACAACAAAATGGGTTGGCTGAACGAAAAGATAGGCATATTATTGAAACAACACGAACTTTGCTCATTTCACAAAATATTCCGAAAAGACTCTGGGCTGAGGCAACCCTTACATCAGTCTATCTCATAAATAGACTCCCATAAAAAATCTTGAACAAGGTTTCCCCATTTGAAAAATTATACGAAAAAGAACCTGATTATACTGATAAAAATGACAAACTCTCCCCCAAAGTCATTCCTTGTGCCTTTCTTGGTTATTCCGAAACTCAAAAAGGTTTTCGTTGTTATGATATTAAAAATGATAAACTATATGTTTCTAAAAATGTAAGTTTTTTGGAAAATATCAGTGGTTTCGAAAAATTTGAATCTAATGACGAGAATATAGACTATTCTTTTCTTTTTGATCTGTTGACTGAAGATGATGATACTAGTGATGATGAGTCGAATCAAAATGACTCAAGTAATAATGAAACCAATTCTGTGCTCCCAACGTTTCATCAACATGTCAATGAGGAACCACATAGAGATCCCATAACCTACACTCATAGAGATAAGAATACTTTCAGAAGTGCCCTCGAAAGATATGATGATGCTAGTGGGACTACTCCTAAAAGTGAGGAAATCCTTCGTAGGACCGAAAGACAGAGAAAACCCCCTTTTAGGTTCATCTCATATGAGTCTTTTTCACCTAAATATAGAGCTTGTCTAAGCGCCATTCACTCTTACATAGAACCTAGAAACTTCGAGGAAGCACAAAAATGTCCGAAATGGATAGTCGCTATGGATAATGAACTTGAAACTCTAAGGAGAGCAAAGACATGGGAATTTCAAGACCTTCCTAAAGATAAGAAAGCAATAGGGTGTAGATGGGTGTTTAAGGTTAAGACTAAGAGTGATGGGACTCTCTAGAGATACAAGGCTTGTTTAGTTGTAAAAGGATATAGTCAAGAATATGGGATTGATTATGAAGAGACCTTTGCCCCGGTAGCTCGAATGGTCACCGTCCGATGTCTTATAACCGTTGCCTCAATCAACAAATGGAACATCTATCAAATGGATGTTAAGAATGCTTTTTTAAACGGAGATCTAAACGAAGAACTGTATATGGATGCTCCTCCTGGAATGGAGTCTCCTAAAGGAAAAGTGCTTCGCCTTCGAAAAGCACTTTATGGTTTGAAACAAGCCCCCAAGGCTTGGTATGATAGGTTTAACTCCGTAATGTTAGAAAATGGTTTTTCATCCTGTTTTACTGATACTGCTTTGTTTGTTAGAAAATCTAATGCAGGGATTGTTATTTTACTTCTATATGTGGATGACATGCTTATAACCGGAAGCGATTCTAAAGGGATTAAAAGCATATAATCAATTTTAAAGGATAAGTTTGAAATGTCTGACTTGGGATTTTTAACTTATTTTTTGGGTATTGAGGTAGTATACTCTCATAGAGGGTATTTTTTGTCTCAAACTAAGCTTGCATCTGAGATTATTGACAGGTCAGGTATTACAGATGATAAAGTTTATGAAACTCCTGTTATAGTAGGAGCTAAAATGAAGATTGATGATGGTGTTCTTCTCTCCGATCCTACTCCCTACAGACAACTTGTAGGATCGTTGATGTACCTGAGTATTACCAGACCAGATATCTCACATGCAGTACATACGGCAAGTCAGTTTCAGCATGCACCAACTTCTATTCACATGAGTGCCGTCTTACGTGTCGTAAGATACCTAAAGCGTACTCTTAATAAGGGAGTTTTTCTGTCATCCTCTTCTGAGTTAAAATTAATTGCCTATACTGAGTCTGATTGGGGAGGTGTCCCAAATAACCGTCACTCCACCACTGGTTTTTGTGTATTCTTAGGTGATTTTTTAATCTCATGGAGATGTAAGAAGCAACAAAAAGTTTTTCTATCTTCGACTGAAGCTGAATATCGTGCCATGACAACTACTACCATGAAAATTGTATGGATTCATCAGCTGCTTAAAGACATGGGGATCACTATTGAAGGGCCCACTAAGCTATGTTGTGATAACAAGAGTGCAATATACATTGCCAAAAATCATACTTTCCATGAGCGGACTAAACACATTGAAATAGACTGTCACTATGTTCGTGAAGCCTACTTAAAAGGAGTCATTGATCTACCTTATGTTACTTCATAATATCAGTTGGCAAATTTTTTCACCAAAGCCTTATGTGCCCCAAGATTCAACTTTCTCCTTGGCAAACTCTCGGTCATCTTGCCCTAAGTTTGAGGGGGGGTGTTAAATTATGTATCGATATTTGTAATCTCATATATATATATATATATATTCTTATCCACCCAAAAGGGTATTTATGTAAATTCCTGTTTTACGTATATTCCATTTTGGAATATGCTTGTAACTTTGCTTTTTCTTTTTTTACTTTTTCCTTTTTTCTTTTTTGCTCTTTTTTTTTTTGTGCCACATAGGGAGGCTCCCCAAAGAGTTGTTGGGGAGCCTCCAACGGTCACATATGTGACCGTTGGCGGCTCCCAACGACTCTCTTGGGAGCCCCCTATGTTGCTCCTTTGCTTCCTTATAAATAGGGGCTTCCCCCTCTTGTATTCTTTATGGCTTTGAGTCAAAGCCCAAGTGCTCAATAAAGTGATTCCAATATTTTTTATGCCTTTGTGCATTTGTGAGTTTTTGTGAGTTGTGCTTTTGTGCACAAGTGTTCTAAAGTGTTCTTATTGTGCATGTGTGCCGGGTTTATTATCAAGAATATTAAGGTCTTGATCTTAGTATCTTGTTTGGAGATACTTTTACATCTACATCCATGGTCGGCAATTTGCAAAATAGATAGAAGATTCAAATTTAATTTTGGTACTACTCTAATGTTTGATACATAAATTTTTTGACTATTTTTGGAAAAATCTTTTAATGTTCCAAAATTTTTAATTTTCAAGGAAGTCCCATCGGTGGTTGAAACATAAAAATCATTTGGGTTAATATGATATTTGGATAGTATGAACTCATTAGGATTCATATGGAAAGATGCACTAAAATCAAGAATCCAAGAAGTCTTACTAGGATCAACGCATATAGATGCGGCTGCATTGGAGAGGGGAGAAGCTTGGTTCTTGAATAGTAGTTGTAGTGCCTCCACTAGTTGAGCTAGTGACATCGATCCAATATTTTTGGAGCATTATCTACACCATTTTTTTTTAATGATGGCCCCATGGAGGTCACTTTGTTTTCCTATCTTCTATCTTCTTTTCTCCTCTTTGGGCAAAAAGTTTTGATGTGACTTGGCTCGTTGCAAAAATAACATATGATATTATTTTTGGATTTATAGTCATTGGAGCTTCTTCCAAAGTGGGGAGGCTTGTAGGTCCTTGTATGATTTTCGGGTCTTGACATAGCAAGAACGGAGTCTTCAGCTTTGGAGGGGGTAGATTTTTTTAACCTATTTTCTTCCATAGTTAATTCTTCTAGTGTTTTTACTATGGAAGAAATACCTCCTCTATGACTGAGAGCGGACATAGTTCCCTCAAATTCAAGTATAAATCCATTTACTAATTGATAGAAGTACTTTGTATTAACTTGTTTTTCATGGAGTTCAGTGTCCATGGGACAATGCCATTTGGGCTCCAAGGGAGCTAACTCATCCCATAGTAAAGATAAAGCATTATGGTATTCTCTTATGCCCATGTTTTCTTGGGTCATGATTCTTAATTTATTTTAGACGTTATATACATGCGCAATATCCTTTAAGTACATATTTTGAAGATATTTCCAAGCATCGCTATCATAATCAAACTTTGCTAAGCTAGCACATTTCTTTATATCCACACTATTGATGTGCCACAACATAATATTAGAGTGCCCCATCTTCCATTCATTCCATTTTTTCTTATAATTGGCAATAACTTTGTTCGTGTCATCTCCTTAGAGTGCCACTTTTTTTTCGTTGTCATTCTTTGTGAGCATAATTTTTGGCTCTTTTTCGGTCCCATCCACCTAACCCTATAGACCCTTGTTCCAAATTCGATGTTTTACGATTGACACCCACATCACATAGTTGAAATCATTTAGTCTCACGGGAATGATGGTGACCAAGATGAAGAGGATATAGAGAAAGAGAGAAAGAGAGAAAGAGAGAAAAAGGGAGACAAGAAGGACAACACTCTTTCGAACACCACGAGCTCCACGATCACACAATCCATGAACTCACATCCACACATGCAACTCGTCTTCAAGAGTCGATACTCCAAAGTTCTGATACCATGTAATGAAATGAAGGTGCTCTCACAACTTACACAAACACAATAGGGTTCATGCACAAGAGCCACTAAGGGCAAAAAAAGGCACTCACACAACCCAAATATGGGTTCAAGCACAAAAACCACTAAGGGCCAAGTGAACACACTTAAAAAATAATCAATTTATTGATGAACGAATGCACAAAAAATGCATATAAGGGGACTAGAGGTCCCTAATCCCTATTTATAAAACACAAGGGGGGAATTGTTAAATTATGTAATTGAATCTTGTAATCCAATATATATTATATATATATATATATAAGGTAATACATATACATATATATATAATATGTATACATATATATATATATAATATGTATATGTATCTACCTAATATATATATAATATATATATATTTATTATTAGCCGTAGGGGTAGTTTCGTCTTTTCACACATTTTATGCATATTCAATTCTTGAATATGCTTTTTGTAATTTCCTTTTTTTCTTTTCTTTTTCTATTTTTCTTTTTTCTTTTTCAATGTACTCAAGTACCTTGGGGGGCTCCAACGACTATGTGGGAGCCCTTCCAAGGGTCTTTCCTTGCCCTGTATAAAGGGTCTCCCTCTATTGTATTTGGTAGAGCTTTGGGTCAAAGCCCAAGTGACTAATAAAGTGTTTTTATTCTCTTATGCCTTTGAGCATTTGTGAGATTTAGTGGGTTGTGCTTTTGTGCACAACTGTTTTAAGAGTTCTTATTGTGCATGTGTGCACGTGTTTATCATAAAGAATATTAAGGTTTTGATTATAATATCTCGTTGAAGATACTTTTACATGGTATCAGAGCGAGGTTGGAGAAAGAAAGATCGTGTGGATTCTCACATTTTTTCTGTGCCTCAAAAAACGTGCCCTCAAATATTTGATGATTGGGGTGGATCCTTTTGTTCATCCAATACTTTAGAAGATTCTTTCACCAAAAAAGATCTAAAAATCTCTTAGGGTACATATCTTTTTTTCTCATTTCTCCTTTCCAATGTGTGAAAAAGACTTCCATTTCTCTTTCGACTTTAAACTTAATGGCTCCAACTATCACGTTTGGGCTAGAAATATGGAGGCGCATATTAAAGGAAAAGGGCTTTGGGGTTATGTCCAAGGCTCGATTCCTGAATCGGAGCCTAAGATCACCTTGATGGAGAGAGGAGAAATAAAATTTAAGCATTTAACTAGTATGAGAAGCTAGTTATTACTCAACAAAGAACTGCGTAAGCAGTTTAACCAACTAGAGTAACGCTTTGATAGGCGTGCATAGCTCAACGAGTAGCATACTGAACTACCGAGCAAGCAAGCAATCAACCAGTGTGAACAAACTTTATGTTTCGATATTACTATCTGTGGGTACGCGTAGCCAAAACGTAGAAACAACTAAGACTAGTTCGGGCGTCTGTTATTCTATGTATTTTCAATAACCCGAATAGCTAGTTGAGTCCGCTCCTAAGGGGACGACTTTAGCCGAGAGAGGATTCCCCAAAGGCAGGTAAGCAGTGCCACGGATGCATCCAACTTCTGCAGAAGTGTTGAGCTAACTTTTGTAGCCCCTTTCCCCTAACCTCCGATGACTGGGGAAGTCGGGTCTTTCGCCCGTGACTGTCATTAATGGCCTGTCCATCGGAGTTTTGTACTGCTCTGTCATCTCCCTTGACAGACAACAAGAAGCGAATGAGTGCGTTAGGGGTTGCTTAACTAACGACCCATTCTATGCTGTGGTCTTTAAACCACTCGAGCATCTTGCCTGTGAAGGCGAAACAGTCACCACTTTAGTGATTACAACATTGTGCATTTATCACTATTCGAATGCGCACGACCGTCTCATCCGATCATCGCAGTACTAGCGTGTAGTGCACGACTACAAATACTCTAGGATGAAAGGGGTATAGCTCCTCAATAGAAGCCTCAACAGAAGTGTTTCACAAAGATGTAATGTTTCTCAAACTTTACTTTTGACATTCTTTATCTTTTGAAACAGCCAGCAGCTTGTGCCAACATTTGGCATGCAACTTTCTAGAATCTCATCCGCTATCGGGGTATCTACATGCCTCGCATGGCCCGATACCGTCCTCGATAGACAGGATACATGTTTCTCAACAAAACCCCCGCTAAGAAGTTCGCTCGAACTCTGAATCGTCTGCATGACTACGTACTCGAAGAACCAGGATCCTTGCGAGATATCCCTCTCCTTAGATGAGGATGAATCGCTAAGCTCCCGACTCAACTTTTGTCGCAAGAGGGAGAGCGATAAGTGCCTCTTGCATCCTCCACGAGGATGCCTCTAAAGCGCATGCAATGAGCGAGAACTTGAGCATCATCTGCAGTGGCAAGGCAATAACAACATATATGCAAAAGCAAGAGCCTGGGCGCAAAGCATGACAGTAAAGTAAAGATTGTAAGCAGGAGTGCAACGCAAAGCCTGGGCGCAATGCGCGACGACAAAGTAAAGACTGATAGAAAGTAAAAGACAAGATCTTAAAACCGCATCCTTGAGTTAAATGTGCTCGTATAAATATATATTTGTATATATATTTACTTAATTGTCCTTTTTAGTTAATTGAACTTAATTCAATTGTCAAGTCCTTCGTGCAATCTTCCCCTACCTTGGGGAGTTGCGAGCTTGCTGACGTCTGCGGGTGTAAGCGATGGACGGCTCTGGTCGCGGAGCACGAGCGGGATCTGTCGTACGAGCTGCAAAAGCGACAATCTTAGCAAGCTAACACCAAAAAAAGGTCGGGGGCACTGCCATCGTCCTGACGTGAAGGAAGCAGAAGCAGGGGTAGCGTGCCCCCGACGAACCTGCTTTACGAGCAAGAAACAGGGGCAGGGGCTGCGAGCCCCTACTGACTTGCTGTTAGCGAACTACGAGGAGGCAGGGGCCTCACTCTTGCTGACAAAAAGCCACAGAGGCAGGGAGCTCATGCTCTCTGCCTGCCAGGACAGAAAAGGCAGGGAGGGAGTAGAGGCTCCCTGCCGGACCTGCCTTAACAGGAAACAGGACAGGGGGCGCAACCCCCTGCTGAAAATGAGAAAGGTAGGGGCTCTGCCCTTGCCGGCAACAAGATCGAGGCAGGAGGGCGAAGCCCCCTGCCAGAAAACAAATAAGATGCAGGGGGGCTTCGCCCCCTGCCCGGAATTAGGAAGAAGGCAGGGGAGGCTTCGCCCCCTGCGAAGAAACCAATGGAGGCAGGGGGAGCCTCGCCCCCTGCCGGCAAAACACAGGAGAGCAGGGGGAGCCTCACCCCCTGCCGGGAAACACAAGGAGGCAAGGGCCTCGCCCCCTGCCGAAAAACACAAGGCAGAGGGGCGAAGCCCCTTGCCAGGAAACACAAGAAGGCAGGGGCCTCGCCCCCTGCCGGAAAACACAAGGTAGAGGGGCGAAACCCCCCGCCGAAAAACACAAGGTAGAGTGGGGGCAGGGGGGTAGAGGCCCCTGCCAGAAAACCACAGGAGGCAGGGGGCAAAACCCCCTGCCGAAAAAACAGCAAAAGGCAGGGGCTTTGTCCCCTGTCGGGAAAACAAGAAAGAGGCAGGGGCTTTGTCCCCTGTCGGGAAAACAAGAAAGAGGCAGGGGCTCCGCCCTTGCCAGGAAAATCCACAGGAGGTAGGGGGCGGAGCCCCCTTCCGGAAAAGCGAGCCGACACAAGGAGCGGCTCCCTGCCAGCAAAATGAAAGAAAGGGGGGGGGGGGGGGGAGAAGAAAAGAAAAAAGGGGGAGAAGAAGCGGCAGAGGGGTACGCACCTAGGCTGCCAGCGGTAGGTGGCCCGACGCAGGGTGAGAACGGGGGGTGCCGGAGCGAAAGGCGGTGCGTCGCCGATGCCTTCGCTGCAGAGAGAAGGAAGAAGGTGGTGGCTGGCAGCTTTGGTCGCCGATGCCTTCGCAGCAGAGAGAAGGAAGAAGGTGATGGCTGGCGGCTTCGGTCGCCGGTGACTGTGGCCGTTGGTGGCTGCGGGGGGATGAGAGGAGGCAGCCGGGGGAGAGAGCAGTGATCGCCAGGTGGAGGGAAGGCCGCCGACGTGTGGGGGAGGGGATCGATGGTTGTCCCTCCCATGCGTGCTTTATTGTTTTAAAGCATGCAGTCAGTGGCAGCAAGGTGGTGCCCGACCCGACTGCATGTTTGGATCCGGGTCGGTCCGAATTCGGATCCGACCTGGATCCAACAATTTTTTTTACGAGTTTTACAAACAGTCCCTATTACAAGAACATAATTATGAAAATACCCGTAGAGGGTGTTTCCTATTACAATCTTAGAAAAATAAATATATATAATATGTAAACACATATATATATATATAATATTTACACAAATATATATATATATATATACCTATATATGTATATACACAAATACATATTCAATATATATTTTAACCTATGTCACATGGGTGCATGTACGGGTACGGGTGCGACACGTGTGCGGAGCAATTTCAAAAATTTTGGACACGGGGACACGACTATATATATATATTTAAAAAAATATAAATATATAACAATAATAAGATTGTAAATTTTAAAGCAATAAGTTGACCGGTCAAAGTTGACAATATATATATATATATATATATATAATCATAAATAGACAAAAATAGACTCGGTCAAAGTTGACTGAGTCCAAAATTAATTTTAATAAATAGACAAAAATAGACTCAGTCAAAGTTGACCGAGTCCAAAATGTGGATGGACTCGGCTCCGGTGCATTGACCGAGTTTGACACTTCGTTGACCGTGTCCACCCCGTGTCCAAAGCCGCACCCGTGTCGGGTACGGGCGACGTGGGTGCATCGGCCTTTTAGCTGAGTCCATGTGACTTAGATTTTAACAGTTACTCTCGCACTCAAGGGAAGCCTCTTTTCTTTGAAAGAGCCATTTTGGAAGGAAAGTGCTTCCCCAGGGAGGGAGGGAGGTATGAAACCATTTTGATAGGAAAAATGATTTTTAGCATTTATTACGTGGGTTCCACCATATATTTCTCATAGACATGTTTGTTTCACTCTTTGTAGAAAAGAGACCCTACTTCCTCTGAGAGATCTTCTTTCATAGGAAAGGGCATGAAACAACACCCCAATCCCCCACCCACCCAGCCACCCCCGAAGTGTATTTATTTGGGAAAATAAAATCATGATGACTTTCTCCTTTCTTATCTGTTGGTGGTTTGTTTGGGGAAGAGGAAGTGGGAGGGTTGGTGAAGAAAGATACTGTGGTTACGTGAAATACTCAGAATCCATTGAATCATTTACACATAGAATGGGAGGAATAGGGAGGGGTAGTGAAGCAAGACACTATAGGTTCTATGAAATCCTTAAGATCCTCTTGAATCATTTATGTAGGGAAACTCCTTTATCATGTTGTTCATTTCCCTACTGTAATGCCCGTCCAATGCAATTCCACTTGTGGAGTAAAATATTAAAAGTCTAGACTGGCAGTGTGTTGGTTACTTGGTTGTTTCGTAAAGGAGAGATTGACATGCTGGGAAATCACTTGATGTCTCTCAATTAGATGGTTGTTTCATTTTCTCCATTTTTGTTGCATATATTCATATGCTTATTTTGAATAGTGGTGGATTATCATGCTCTGATGTTGGAAATTTTTGTTGAAGGAAAAGGGGGTCAAAAGTGGCCTCATTGTAAAATTCTATCCACTTCTATTGTTAATGTGGCTTGGTTGCAAAGGTTTACTATCATTTCATGCATGTAGCATGCTTCTGTGGCCTAGTAACTTAACCTGGTCAGTCTGCATCAAAAGTTGGCTGTTGTTAGGTTCACAATTCAAATGAATGGTCTGCTTAGTTCATCAAATTAAGTAAACAAGATACTAAGATACGTTCTCTGGGTGGGAGGACTTAAAAGGTTTTCCATTCTCATCCTACTACAGCACAAGATTAAAAGTTTCATGGATCACAGTTTTGATTTTATGGATTGAAGGTGCACATATTGGGTTCAGTATGCTTTTTATGGTGACATCAATCCCAAATGGCCATGATTTCTGCTCTATGCTCTTGAAGCTAGTGGAGGTCAATAGCAAAAAGAAATGATAATACTGAGGTAAATATATCGGGTATATCCTAAATATTATAAAAGCATAAGCAGGGGTTGTACCGTTGTAGGTACCAAAAATTAGATGCTTCATTACATTTTTTAAAATGATGTTCTTGTCGAACATATTTGCTACAGTCGACTGCATGTGTGGACAACCTGGAAACTCATGTGCATGTTCTTTTGACTCAATATGACACTGTATATGTGTTCAGCATGGTCAGTTGGCTAATGATCAAACCTTGGATCTGTGAAATCATGGTGTTGTCGACCGTTGATTTATGAAGCCCCCAAAACACCTGCTTATACATCGGAATCAGATGATCTACTAAGAGGACCATGCAGATCACATCTGTAGGGTTCAGTTTTCCTAAGAAAAAAAATAAAAAAAAGAAAGCCAGACTCCAGAGACCACAGGCAGCAAATATACACCCAAATTTCTCTTTGAACAAGTGAACTTTTTTGTGGATGTTTTTCTATTTTGACTTTTAATTACTTAATCCTGATACAAAGGAGGCTTTCTCAATGCTTTATGAACCTCATGTTTGTTAGGTTGATCTGTAAATGATCCATCGGTATCTAGAACACTATATATATATATATATATATATATATATATATATATATATATATATATATATATATATATATAGTGAGAGAGAGAGTGGTGACTGCACAACCCTTAGGTGCTCAACTACCAGCAGGATGACGCTGAGCATCCATCGCGTGGCACGATGGACACTCGATATCAATTTGCACCAAAGACCTCTACTGGCACACTAAAAGTGTGTGCCAGGAAAGGTCCCAGCCCAGATCTTTACTGGCGCACATTTAGTGCACCAGTAAAGCTATTTTTGCGAAAATTGATGCTGAGCATCCATTGCGCCATTTGATGGATTTTCAACGTCATCCCGCTGACATTACTCTCCTAGTGATTGCACAGCTACACATCACTCATATATATATATATATATATATATATATATAAGTGCTTAGCTTTTAGTTTTCTCTTAACATTTGATTCATTTTATACTGCAGGAAAATGGAGCAACTTTACTAGTTTCTGCTAAGTTCAATGTTGTTTCTAAGCGTAATATATACTTGCAATTTGAAGAGGTTTGCCTTCTAAAACCATAGTGATCTTCATATTCATGATTATGCAAGATAGTTTCATCATGGGCACTTATGGGTTTGGATGTGATGCAGCAGTTGGCAAAAATGGGATACATTTGCTTGGCTTCTTCTTAGAGGTCTTTTCCTTTGATTCATATACACATACCTGTGAACAACGGGTTCTTACCTTTCTCAAGGTGCATCTTGCCGAAATATGTGCAACTTTGGCAGTCTAATTATTTAAACGGAAGGACTGGGTATTTACTAATGGAATTTATATGTTGTTATAGTCATTGCACGAAATATGTACCAACTTCCAAGTCATGACCAGATTGTGTTGTTATGCACAGAGACTAGATTAGTGTGCCCTATTTTGTTGCTTAATTTGTGTATTTCTAGTAGTGGCACAAACTCTTAAGTTGTACATGTATATATATATATATATATATCAACCACAAACAACAACAACTACGCCTTCATCCCAAAACAATTGGGGTCGGCGATATGAACCAAAAAAAGAAAATCATTCTGGGTCTTCCACATGAATCCTTCTCCTCCAATCATTTCTATCCAATGCCATGTCCTCGGTGAGGTTCAAAGCATTCATATCCTTTCCTATCACCTCCATCCATGTCTTCATAGGCCTACCCCGACCTCTTTTAACTAATATATTTTTCCATTTCTCCATCCTTCTAACTGGAGCATCATTAGGCCTTCGCCGAATATGTCCAAACCACCGTAAACGATTCTCCCTCATCTTATTTTCAATGGGTGCAACGCCTACCTCCTTACGTATCTCCTCGTTCCGAATCTTATCTTTTATTGTATTTCCACACATCCATCTCAGCATACGCATCTCAGCTACACTCATTTTTTGAATATGATGTCTCTTGGCAACCCAACATTCTGTACCATATAGTAAAGCGGGCCTAATCGTCGTCCTATAAAACTTTCCCTTCAACCGCAATGGCATTCTACGATCGCACAACACTCCAGTTGCACTCTTCCATTTCATCCACCCAACCTTTATCCTATGATTTACATCTCCATCAATTTCTCCATACTTTTGAATGATAGATCCCAAATATTTGAAACAATCATCCACCTGTATTTCTTGCTCACCAAGCTTCACTACACTCCCATCATTACTTCGTTGCTTACTAAATCGACATTCCATGTATTCTGTCTTACTCTTACTCAACTTAAAATCTCTTGCTTCCAATGTCTGTCTCCATAATTCTAACTTAGCATTAACCTCAGCTCTAGACTCATCAATCAAAACAATATCATCAACAAACCAAATACACCACGACACATTTTCTTGAATTGATCTCATAAGCTCATCCATCACTATAGCAAATAGGAAAGGGCTTAAAGCAGATCCTTGATATAACCCAACCGTTATAAGGAAAATTGGTTGTCACCCCTCCACAAGTGCGGACATTGGTTACTACTACTTCATACATATCTTTAATTATACTAATGTACTTGAGATAAACACCTTTCTTCATCATTGTCCACCAGAGAACGTCCCTAGGTACTCTATCGTATGCCTTCTCCAAATCAATAAAAACCATATGCAAATCTTTGTTCCTCTCTCTATTTCGCTCAATAAGTTGTCTAAGAAGATGTATAGCTTCCATAGTTGATCTTTCAGGCATAAAACCAAATTGATTCTCCGATATCATGACAACCTTCCTCAACCTAGACTCAATCACCCTCTCCCAAAGTTTCATAGTATGACTCATGAGTTTTATACCACGATAGTTTGTGCAATCTTGTATATCACCCTTATTCTTATATAGAGGCACTAAAGTACTCTTCCTCCACTCATTAGGCATCTTATTTGTCCGCCAAATCTTGTTAAAAAGATTTGTCAACAATTCTAAACCTTTCTCTCCCAAGCATTTCCAAGCCTCGATAGGTATACCATCTGGGCCAACTGCCCTTCTTGATTTCATTTTCTTCAAAGCCTCTGCAATTTCTTTCTTTTGAATCTTGCGCATGAAGTCACGATTCATCTCATGAAAAGGAATGGAGAAGTCTCAAAGATCCTGAGCATGACTTTCTTTAAATAGCTTATCAAAATATTTTTTTCATCTCTCCTTAATCTTCTCATCTTTGACTAAAACCCTTTGCGTTTCATCTTTGATACATCTAACCATACCCAGATCCCTCGATTTCCTATCTCTCATCTTTGCAAGCCTATAAATATCCTTCTCGCCCTCTTTGGTATCCAACTTGTCATAAACCTCCTTATATACCTTATCCCTCGCGTCCAAACTACTTTTTTAGCTTCCTTCTTTGCTATCATATACTTCTCCAAATTCTCATTATCACGACTCTTACTTAGATTTCTATAACACTCTCTTTTAACCTTAATAGCTAATTTGACATTCTCGTTCCACCACAATGTATCCTTACCTAGTGGTGCATCGCCTTTAGACTCACCCAATACCTCCTTAGCCACCTTTCTCATTCCACCCGCTATCTTATTCCACATTGATTCTTGTAGAGAGATGCACCAAACCCTAGGTAGAGAGAGAGAGACGGCTGCACAGGAAGAAAAACTCGTTCATTCATATTAGGGTTGCTCTCTATGTTAAATAGAGAGAGGCCAAAACAATAAATTACATCTAAGTCCATTATTAAGTAAAAATATCAAATAACCTCCAAACTAAGAAGATTTAAACTTAAACCACCTATTCTCAACACTCCCCCTCAAGCTGGAGCATAGATATCAATCATGCTCAGCTTGTCACAACATTTTGAGAAATTTGGTCTAGCAAGGGGTTTTATAAACATATCTGCAACTTGATCTTCCGACTTTAGATATTTGGTAGTGATATGTCCAGCTTGAATCATATCCCTTACGTAGTGGCAATCAACTTCAATGTGCTTTGTTCTCTCATGAAAGACAGGATTGTTCGCTATATATGTTGCAACCTTGTTATCGCACATCATGGTCATAAGAGATGAAACCTTCACCTAAAGATCATGAAGAACAGTACGAACCCACATAAATTCAGCAGTTGTTTGGGTCATAGCCCGATATTCTGATTCTGCACTCGACATGGAAACCACATTTTGTTTCTTACTTCTCCAAGAAATCAAGTTGTCTCCCAAAAACACACAGAATCCTGTGGTAGATTTTCTATCTACTACAGATCCAGCATAGTCAGCATCAGAATAGGCCACTATCTCTAGAGTTCCACCTTTCTTGAACAATAACCCCTTTCCAAGAGAAGATTTTAGTTATCTGAGAATCATTATGTCTGCATTCCAGTGTACCTCAGTTGGTTTGTCCATAAACTGGCTAACTTTGCTTACTGCTAAAGCAATATCCGGCTTGATCACAGATACATATAATAGCTTCCCTACTAGGGAGCGATAGCTTTTGCTATCAACTGGTTTTGACCCTTCTTCAAACAACTGAACTTTATGGTCCATGGGAATATTTGCTGGTTTTGCTCCCAACATTCTCGTTTCCTTTAATAAGTCAAGAACATACTTCCGTTGAGACAAAACCATCCCTTCACGGCTCCTAGCAACTTCTATACCCAGGAAATATCTAAGTGAACCAAGGTCTTTTGTAACAAAGTGCTTTTGAAGATGAGCCTTTGTGTTTTCAATATCTTTCACATTGTCTCTTGTAAGAATGATGTCATCCACATATACCACCATAACAACTATGCCTGAGTTAGTTTTCTTGATAAATAGAGTATGATCTGCCGCTGACCTATTAAAGCTAAAGCATGACATCACTTCAAACAACTTTTGAAACCATGCGTGAGGACTCTGTTTCAAGCCATAAATCGTCTTTCTCAATCTACACACCTTCTGACACTCCCTCTCAACCTCGAAACCTGGAGGTTGTTGCATGTAAACGGTCTCAGATAGATCCCCATATAGAAATGCATTTTTCACATCTAATTGGCACAAGCTTCAACCATGCTGAACAACTACTGAGAGAAGAAGACGAATGATACCCATCCGTGTAACAGGAGAAAAGGTTTCAAAGAAATCAATACCATATGTCTGAGTATACCCTTTCGCTACTAATCTGGCCTTGTACCTTTCAATAGAACCATCAGATTTGTACTTTATTGTATATACCCATTTACATCTAACAATGTCAGCATCTGCTGGGGAATCAACTAGATCCCATGTATGCTGAGAGACTAAAGCATCCATTTCTTCTTGCATAGCCAGCTTCCAGCGATTATCAAGCTCTGCCTGTTGATAGTTCAGAGGAATAGTTTCAGCAGATAAGGCTGAAATAAAAGACTTCATCTGATTTCCAATTCTGGCATCGGAGACAAAATGAGATATGGGATATAAGGTACATTGTCATGTCCCTTTTCGTAGAGCAATAGGCCTGTTATCATCATCATGAAGATCACTATTGTCAGTAGAACTTACCTCAGGAGAAGAAGAAGATGAAGGCACTTGCAAAGGTGGAGCTCTACGCACATATACCAATGGAGGATTATGAAATCTGGAAGAGGATGAAGTTTGGTTCGGTAATGAGGGCACGAATTCTAAAGGAAAAGGAGGTATAGGTAATGAAAAAGACTCAGCTGGATCAACCTGCATCGGGGAACCGGTACTAGAGTAATATGGAGTGGATTCCAAGAAAGATACATCCGCACTGACATACTCTCGGCGAGAAATAGGATCATAGCATCGATATCCCTTTTGATTTTTGGGATAACCTATAAATATGCATTTTGTAGCTTGAGCAGCTAATTTATCACGGTCAGGACCAAGTTTGTGGACAAAACAAACACATCCAAATATTTTGGGCGAGAAAGAGAAGAGTGGGGCATTAGGTTTTAGGATATGTAATGGAATTTGATCACCCACGAAAGATGAAGGCGTGCGGTTGATCAGATAACAAGCAGTGGTAATCGCATCACCCCAGTATAACGCAGGAACATTAGATTGAATCATAATGGTCCAGGCAACATCAAGCAGGTGCCTATGTTTTCGCTCAGCCACCCCATTTTGTTGAGATGAATAGGCACAGGAAGTTTGAGGTTGGATGCTATGATCTTGGTAAAATTGTAACAGAACTTTTGATTTAAACTCAAGAGCATTATCAGTGCGAACAATCTTGACAATAGATTCAAACTAAGTTTTTATTTCAAGAATTAAGGATTTGATAATACTTGGAACTTCAGATCGTTCTTTTATTAAAAACACCCATGACAACTTAGAGAAGTCATCAACAATAACTAGATAGTATTGACACTGAGTCCTAGTAGGAATCTTACTAGGACCCCATACATCTGCACGAAGAAGTTCAAAAACTTTATTACTAGACTGACTCTGACTCGAAGGGAACGAACTTTGATGATGCTTGCCCGGCTGACATGCTTCACACTGAAATGATGTGGTGAAAGGAATTTGAGGAAAGACTGAGCGAAGCTTTGACAATGAAGGATGACCAAGACGACGATGCCACTGAACAAGACTGAATGAGTGTTCCACTGCAGCATGAACATTACCCATTGGATGATGTAGGTAGTAAACTCCATTTTCTTCATAGCCTTCACCAATCTTCTTCCCCATCAGCAAATCCTGAAAATGACAACCCATCGGATCAAATATTACTCTACAGTTTTGTTCTCTTATAAGGCAACTAACAGAGAGTAAACTTTGAGGAAAATTTGGAGCATGAAGAACATTTTTCAACTGTAATGAGGAGGATATAAAAATATTTCCCTGACCAACAACCGGGGAGGAACTCCCATCGGCTAATGAGACTCCTCGATGAGCATTAATATCCTTTAGATCTGAAAAAACAAGTGAATTTCCACACAAATGTCTGGATGCACCAGAGTCAATAATCCACTTACTGTCAGTCGGATGAAGATGATTTCCGGTTGAATAGGCAACACCAGCTACAGGAAGGGTGGAACTCAAAAGACAAAAAGCTATCAACTCATCATATTTAGCACGACTGAGTAGTGATACTACTGTCACTTGTAGAGATATTTTCCTGTACCTTTGTTGCCTCGAGAGTAGTAACATTTGCTTTAGGAGCATATGACTTTGATGAAGCAGAGGTTGGTCGGCCATGCTTATCCCAACAACGATCTTCTAAATGTCCATATTTTCCACAGAATGTACATTGAAGCTTTCCTTTGCCTCCCATGCCTCGTCCATGACCTCGTCCTCTGATATTCTGAAGATTTTCACGCCCATAACCAGATGAGACAACTAGAGCAGATGACTGAGTTGCAGGCTGAGATTGTGGAAGAGCGATCGCAAGTCTACTCAGACGATTATATGCCTCAGCAAGAGTAGGTACATCTGAACCAATCAACATTTGGACTTTTGCAACAGAGAATTCTGAAGATAAACCTGTAAGAAACCGAGCAACCATAGTTTGTTATTGATGATCCTTTTGTTTCGAACAACAGAGGGGTTTGTGAGCATTAAGTCTTTCAAAGGCAGCTTTGACGGAGGCATAGTACTGGGCCAAGGTCTGATCTCCCTGCTGTAAATTATATATCTCCTGTTCAACTTGCAGGATACGACTCACATTAGTCTCTTGTGAGTACGTATCTCGAAGATTGTCCCACATCTGTTTGGCTGTATTATAGCAAATTAAACCATCTGCAATAGGGGGTTCAATACTATTCATAATCCACGACATAACTATGTTATTATCTTCATCCTAGGTAACATATTTTCCCACTTTTTCAGTGGGTTCGTCTTCCAACAAGATATGTTTTCTACGATGTTCAGATACCGACATCATAAACATTCTGGACCACCTGGCATAGTTAGTTTCATTCAACCTTACAGAAGAGCCGTACGAAAAGGGATTGGCAAATGCCTTATACTCTCCAATATGTTCCAATTTGGAATCACATTTCGAAGTTTCAGCCATACTGAAGATATACTTCTGTTTCAGTAGAGATAAAAATCTGGACAGACTTCAATCAACACAAGGAATAGCGTGTGTTACACTCACACATCAACCGATACGACAACCAGCAGCTGTTCACACACACAAAAAGACCACGACAATAAGGAACAACAGCCCACAACAAGAATATTTTCCGAGCACAGCAGAGAATCAAGCCTGCAATTTCCACGACAATAGTGAACAACAACCCACAAACATGAATAATAGTTTTAATTTTTTTTCAGCACAGCAGGGAATCACAACCAACATAACTATGCATACGCAGAAACTGAATCATAACAGAGGCTGCTCCCAGACATATATAACTCAACAGTTAGTCATATCTCAATCATGAGCAACAACACAACAAGTGCGATTGCTGTTTTTCCCAAATAACAGGAAGTCACGACAAGAAATCACAAAAACAGAAAAAACCACGACAAGGAGATTGCTGTTGTGCCCAAACATCAGGATATCACGACAATAAAACTCGGCAACAAAACATCACGACAGGAAATCCAGGAAATCACGGCAGAGATAAAACTCGGCAACAGGGAATCACGGCAAAAAAAAAAACCAAAAACGAGGAGCTACCAGACCAACAGCACGCATCCTGCTCCCTTAGATCTGATGACAGATCTGGGCCATGACCTTGGTCAAATCCCAGATCTGTTATCAGATCTTACACAGAAAAATAAACAGCTGACCTGATTGAAAAAAAAAAAATCGTTGGTGTAGATTAATCGTAGTTTGATCACGCTCGATCACGCTCCCACGATCGATGACTCTGATACCATGTAGAGAGATGCACCGAACCCTAGGTAGAGAGAGAGAGAGAGAGAGAGACGGTTGCATAGGAAGAAAAACTCGTTCATTCATATTAGGGCTGCTCTCTATGTTAAATAGAGAGAGGCCAAAAGAATAAATTACATCTAAGTCCATTATTAAGTAAAAATATCAAATAACCTTCAAACTAAGAAGATTTAAACTTAAACCACCTATTCTCAACAATTCTGAATCCTCCTCGAGACACCAATCAACTTTCTTAACTACCCGCTCTACAAACATTCCTTGTTTAGCTCCTTTCAGTGCCCACCACTTAATTCTAGGATCTATCCTATGTCTATCCCTTTTGCGGCATTGTCTAATTCTAAGATCTAAAATTAAGACTCTATGTTGTGTAGTTACACTTTCTCCCGGTATAACCTTACAATCGATGCAACAACCCTATCTCTCTTTCTAAGTAGGAAAAAATCTATCTGACTCGTATTAACCCCACTTTTAAATGTTACTAGGTGAGACTCCCTCTTCCTAAACCAAGTGTTTGCTAAGATCATATCATAGGACAAACCAAAATCTAAAATCCTTTCTCCACTTTTGTTTCTTTCTCCTATACCATAGCCTCCATGGATACTCTCAAATCCATCCCTACTAATGCCTACATGCCCATTAAGGTCACCGCCGATGAAAAGCCTTTCTCCATAAGATATCCCTTGTACTACTCCATCTAAATCTTCCCAAAATTGATGCTTAATGGAATCATCTAAGCCTACTTGAGGTGCATAAACACTAATAATATTAATAATATCCGTACCTAATACTAATTTAATAAGTAAAATCCTATCACCCTTCTTACGGACCTCAACTATATTATCTATAAACTCACGAGTCATAACAATCCCTACTCCATTCTTATTCCTATTTATTCATGTATACCAAATCTTATATCCCCAAGGTTCTATCACTTTTGCTTTCTCACCTACCCATTTGGTCTCTTGTAGACATAAAATATCAATCTTTCTCCTACACATAACATCTACTAACTCTACCAACTTACCAGTTAAAGACCCTATGTTTCAAGTGGCTAACCTAATTTTATGGTCTTGGACTAACTTCTTTACCCCCACCCGTCCAACAAAGTGAAGGAACCCTTGCCTATTTGACACCACACCCGGGTGCCGGTGCGACGCGTCGCTTCCGGGCGACGACCTAGCAACCCTTGCCCATTTATCACTGCCTCCGGGCCTATAGAGTACAACACGTCGCTCAGTAGGAAACGCCCCAACGAAATTCTCATATTGGTTCATATTCATAGGGTATGACTAAGTTTTTATGCTGGCTGTCACAGGCCTACCTAAACCCTCCTCCTTTATCCGGGCTTGGGACTGGCAGTGTATAACTAAACAGGTATACACATAAGGAGTTATATATATATATATTTTATTTATAATAATATAATAAGTAAATACCCATTAGGAGTATTTTGGTCATTTCAGTCCTTGTAATAGGTTGTGCCCATTAGGGGAACATTAGTACTTTTACTTTATTCTTTTTTTGTCCTTTTCTGTTTTTATAGGGACTATTTGATCAAATACCAAATAGAGCTGTTGGAACAGTCCAACAACTCTATTGAGGTCTCCCTCTCTCTTGTATGTATATAAATAAGGGATTTTATTCCCTTTCATTTACTAATGCTTCTCTTAAGCATTCATGCTCAATAAAATATATATTTTTTATATTTTTGTGTTTTTTTTTAAAATTCTTTTATGTCTTGTATGCACTTAATGCTTGTGTAGTGCCTTAGTGCTATTGGATTGTCCCTTAGTTGGACTTGTGTATGTGCATGTGTACTTTGTGTTTATGATCAAGTAAGCCCTTAGATGCCTTTGTATTGTGTTTTTGCATATTTCATTACATGGTATCAGAGCCAAAAAATCTTTCTTGGTATTTTGCTTTATTTTTAGGTTTGGTTCTTTGGTTCGAGTTCATGCTTTGTGATCATTTTGTGGCTTGGATTCAAGGGAAATCTTGGCCCGGTATGTATATTAAACCTTTAGTGTTATTTGAGTTATCTTTCGCATTCATTATGCATGAGAAAACCTCAGTTTTTCTTTTCTTTGAAAAGTTGTTTGTTATTTTTGTTAAAATCTAAAATCTCTAAATGCTTTTCAAATTATTGTTGGTTTTATTTTTATTAATTTTTTTATAAGGTTTATAATATTTGTTTGATCTTGTGAAATAATACGTGTATGCTTCCATGAGATCTAGTTGAATCTTAGATTTTTTTGAACTCACCTTATTTAAAATGTATGTATATGATCTAGTAATTTTTGAGCATGTGTTGTTGGCATTTAGATGCTTTATTCGAATATTTCATGGGAACAAATGTCAAATCATGTTCGTATTTATTGTTGTATTGAACTTTGGTTTGGTTTGTTTTGAAAAATTGTCAAATATTTTTAAAAAAATTTGAAATATTTATTTTAAAATGGTTTTGTGTGTCATTCACAAGTAGGGATGCACACCAAACTGAGCTGGCTCGGGCTCGAGCTCATCCGCTTTCGTAAATGAGCTGAGCTTGAATCGGTGTATGAAGCTCGAACGAGCTATCGCGCAGAGCTTGAATGGCCTGTCGAGCTCGATAAGGCTCGACATGATTGATAAGGCTATGTTCATTGCAAACCCCATATATATAATATCTTTGCAAAAAAAAATCAGAATTGCACCATTACTGTAATGGCTAGGGCGTTAGTCTTTATTAATAACGTATTGGGTTCGAATCCCACCTTTTGTGCCTTTTTTCGTTGAGAATTTTTAGTATGTATATATTTTTTTCAGTAATAATAATAAAAAACCATGTTTTGGCTTAATGGTAGGTCCCTTGGTTAACGTTAATGAAGTCAGGGGGATCAAATCCCTCCTCCACAAATTTTTTTTAATAAATCTTGTTTAAGCTCGGAACCGAGCCGAGTTCAGACATTGCCTTACAAGCTCGACTCCGAGCTCGAGCCGAGCTTGGACAAAGGGATTTTGAACCTAGCCAAGTTTGATCAGCCCAGGCTCAAACTCGGCTCGTGTCCATCCCTATTCACAAGTATGATTTTATGAGATTTTGCTTAACTTGTGTTTGAAATTTTCTTTTTTCTTTTCTCTTTGATATATTTTTATATGAAACATAAAATATTTTATGAAGTATTAAAAATTGTATGTGGTTAGGATCTTAGTGAACATGGATACCTTGCTATTTTTGAATTTTGAATAAATAATTTTTATATTGATATATGGTCCTTGTGCACTTGTGATTGTCTTACATGATAAATGAGATTATCTCTTCGTGCACAAGGTATTGAGCATGATTTCTTATGGAAACCATTCACTTTTATAAATGCCTTTTAAATATGTTTTTTTTTTAATTATTAAAAATATTTATGTTATTAGGTGTTTCTCTTGTTGGCCCTTTTGTGGTCCTTGTGATTGTGTTATTTTCGTAGTCTCATGGCTCTTTAATGAACATTATCTTACATGTTTTGCATGAGATTTAAATATTATGCTTTTTTGTATACTTAGTTTTTATAAAATATTAATTTGAGAATTATGAGAACCTTCTTTGTGTTTTCCCTTTGTGGGTATTAGAAGTGTTTCTATTGTGGTTCACTTTAGTAATTGTCCATTATTCATTGACATGATTGTTCGTAATTGAAGACTCTCATTGGTGGACATATTATCTTGTCGTATCATTGCATGTTTTTACTAAAAATTATTTGCATCATGATACCTCACATGAATTTTAAGTGTTATGTTTCTATTGCATACTTATGATATTCAATAAAATATCATTTTTTATATTGTGAGACTTCTTGTGTAGCTCTTTGTGGGTTTTGTGGAAATGTTCCTTAGAAAACAAATTTTTTTTATCCACTTAATATTGGTGGACATTTCGGTTGGTGATTGAAGGCTCTGTAAATGCATTACTTGAGGATTTTCTTGTCTTGAAAATTTTTGTCTTATCAATTCTTGTTCCTTGGGATTGACCTCTGAACTCATTGTTGTTGGAAATCCGAGTTAGTCATTAGAGTGAGTTGTGTGCACACCTTATGTCATCTTGTCAGTTTAGGTATATATTTAACTGGTAGGTGATTGACCTCAGTTTTTATGAGTGTTTTACTACTAATTTGTTTGTGTAACTTGTTACAATATTGGACGCTTGATATCTTGATTTTTCTGTGATGATAGTTATGTTTTTAGAACCATAGAGTTTCAAAAGATTTTTAAAATCGTTATTCTTATTCTTCTTGTTGACATTAGTTTGTTTTCATTACAAGCTCTCTTACCTCTTGTGTTTCCTCATCTTATGCCTTTTATTTAAGTGTCATTTTATTTAGACAAGTGATGTTTTTCAAATGTGGTGAGTTATGTGCACCGGTTGGTTATTTACACTTTTTTTGTGTTTGTTTTGTCCATACGTGGCATTGTGATTATGCCCTTGTTCTAATAGCTGCTACACTTGTTTAAGTGTAATTTTATGTAGACAAGAGATGTTGGTTATCCATACTTTTTGTGTTTTTAGCCCATTAGTGGCATTGTGATTTTACTTTTGTTCTAGTAATTGATACACTTGTTTAAGTGTCATTTTATGTAGACAAGAGATGTTGGTTATTCACATATTTTGTGTTTTTTAGCCCATTAGTGGCATTGCGATTATGCTCTTGTTCTAGTATCTCATATGCATAATTGTTTATCTTTTCTTTATGATTTATATGTCCTTTAGTGATAAAATTCTCTTATGATATATATTTATTTTTTTCTTAAAAAAATGTTGATTTTGGGTTTATGATTTGATTTCATAAAAATTTATCCTTGAAGTATGCTCCTCTTATCTTTCTTTATGATTATCTGATGTTTCTCTTGTTCAAAAATATATTTATTTTAAAAACTTTATAACTATTGGGTTATGATATTTTTCTTTGTATAGTTGGAACATTTGTTTTGTTCTATCTACAGCTTCTTAAAGATGTGATGGATTAAGAAAGTAATATCTTTGATGGATCATATCATGAAAATCAAGATAACCGATAAAAGCGTTTGGGGACGATCACCAATGAAGACATTCAGAGACTTGTATTTGCAAAATTCTTTGATGTGACATAAAAATGAAGACTTCTAATGAAAACACTTGAAGACTTTAATTCTTCTCATTAATTCTTTTTGTATTTTCAAACTTTTGGTATATCACACCTCAAGTTTGAGGGGAGTGTTAAGTTGTATATATATATGTATATATATTTTATTTATAATGATGTAATACGTAAATACTCATTACAGGTATTTTGGTCATTTCAGTCTTTATAATAAGTTGTGCCCATTACGAGCGCATTAGTACTTTTACTTTATTTTTCTTTGTCCTTTTTTTAGGGATTATTTGGTCAAATATCAAATAAAGTTGTTGAGTTCTTTTTTGACTAGTCAACATAGAGTTGACTAGTCAATAAAATTAATACCTCAAAGAGCTCTATTGAGCTCTCCCTCTCTCTTCTATGTGTATGAATAGGGTTTTTTATCCCTTTTCATTTACTAATGCTGATTTTAAGCATTCGTTCTTGATAAAATATATATATTTTTATATTTTTTAGTTTTTTCTTTTAATTTTTTTGTCTTGTATGTACTTAGTACTTGTATATGTCACGAAATATGCAGAAAAACAAAACCAAAAACCACAAAGGGCATATGATAACACAAACACAACGTGCACGTGCACAAGTCCACCATGGGATAATACAAGGTGCCAACATGGGCAATACAAACAACCACTAAAGGCAATACCATGTATTAAAACACATAAGCAAGAATAAAATAAATAACATTTTATTCATAATATACTCACAAAGTGAGTTAGAATGCATTAGAAGAGCATTGGAGAATAAACAGGGTTCACCAAACTCTATGTTGACTAGTCCAAAAAGAACCTAATAGCTCTATTTGGTCTTTGACCAAATAGTCCTTATAAAAACAAAAAAGGATAAAAAGAACAAAATAAAGTAAAAGAACTAAAGTACCCCTAATGAGAACAACCTATTACAATGTTGTGAAATGATGAAAATACCCCTAGAGAGTATTACTTATTACATCATTATAAATAATATATATATATATATATATATATATACAACTTAATACTCCCCCTCAAACTTACGATGTAATATATCGAAAGTTTAAAAATACAAAAAAGAATCAATGGAGAGGATCCAAGTCTTTATGTGTCTCATTGAGAGTCTCCATCTATGTCACATGGGTGCGGGTGCGACACTAGTGTGGCGCAATTTCAAAATTTTTGGATACGGGGACTCGAATATATATATATATATATATATATATATATATATATATATATATAAAGACTCTGTCAAAGTTGTGCCAATTAGGAGACATGTGATGAGTTGTGAAACCTGATTAAGGGTTTTTTTTCCTTACAGGAGGGGGGGGGGGTGGACCGCACCTAGGGTCGGGTTGACCGAGTCCGAGCCACACCCGTGTCGATGCGGGTGCGTCGACCTTGGAGCCGAGTCCGTGTGACATAGGTTTCCATCTTTATGACACGTTAGAGAATTTTGCAAATATAAGTATTTGAATGTCTTAATTGGTGATCATCTCCAAACGCCTTCATCGACTATCTCTATCTTCATAATATGATGTATCAAAGATATTCTTTTCTCAATCCATTACATCTTTAAGAACCTGTAGAGAACAAAACACAGGCTCCAACTACATAAAAAGAAGATATCCTAATCAAATAGTTCCATAGTTAAAAAAAAAACTAGTATATATATTTTAAATAAGAATAACACTCAAGTACAACAAAGTAATAAATTTAAGAGAAGCATACCTCGATTATAAAATTTATAAAAACAATTTCAGACAAGCATAAGCCCATAATCAACATATTTTTCAAGAAAACATAAATATTGACTATAAGAGAATTTAATCACTTAAAGAACATTTAAATTATCAAGAAGAGATAAATAATCATGTATTAATAATATCCCAAATTTTCAGAAAAACCCTTCAAATAGAACAAATAATCAATTTATACTAAAAACAATATGCACATAGAGTATAACACTTAAAAAAAACCCTCAAGAAAAGCGGAGTTACTTAAATTTATGCATACAACAATGTGAACAAGATTATAAATTAGAAACATTTATATATATATATATATATGCAATGTATTTAATGCATATAATAATGAATGAGAGCAATCCCATAAATCACAACTTATTAAAATTCACTCACACATCCTAGAATGCATTTAAGTACAGAGGACCAAATAACAATTTTAAAACATATATATATATATATATATATATATATATATATATATATATATATATATATATGTTATCAATTAAATGCATACTATTTTATTGATAAGCATTTTTTCATACAAGGAAAACAAGTAATCACCTCACTAGACTTCCAAACCTCAAAAATCAAGTGTATCAGCTACTAGAACAAGTGCATATACATAATGCCACTAAAGGGCCAAAGAGACACACAAAGGTGTGTATAAATATCTCTTGTCTACATATAATGACACTCAAAACAAGTGTATCAGCGACTAGAACAAGAGCCTAATCATAATGCCAACGATGAACTAAAATCACATATAAAGGTGTAAATAAATATCTCTTGTCTACATATAATGACACTAAAAAATCATGTGTATCAGTGACTAGATCAAGTGTATAATCACAATGCCAATAATGGGCTAAAAACATATGACAGTGTGAACAAACATCTCTTGTCTACATATAATAACACTGAGATGAGAGATACAATAGGAAGAACACACGAGGTAAGAGAGCTTATTAATGAAAACAAACTAATATCATCAAGAAGTATAAGATTATCAATTTTAACAATCTTTCGAAACACCATGGTTTCAAAACAGATAACCATCACAAATAAATATAATTATAAGCATCCATAATAATAATGGCCAAATAAACAAATGAGTGATACAACACACACACAAAACCAGAGATAAAACTATTGAGATGTGAGTTTCTGGGTCTAGATACAGATTGATTAATGTGTTTTGAGTATCATGTTTTTGCTTGTAACTGTATTTTAATATTTCTTTTGTTGCCCCTATTATGTATCTTTTCTATGTATTATAGCTAGGGACATTATTGGAATGTAACCTAATGGTTAATATAAAAAACCCACGACCCATGAGGAACGATGTGGAGAATCAGTTGTTGCATCCTTTTCTTCTTTCTCTCTTATTTCCTATAAACTGTGTTTGTGGTGCAGATCTGCACATCTTATAAGGTATTAGAGCTCCTTCGTGGTGAGTTTCGAAAGATCTTGGTGTTTCCCTTCCTTTTTTTCTCCAATCTGAAACCTTAGACCACGATTTTGGTTTTGGGTTTTCTTTTTCTCAAGTCTTTTTCTGATCTGAATCTGGACCAAGATTCAGATCAGATTCCCTTTCTTAAGGACGTGAATCTGTTTTTCATGTTAGTTTCGATACCCTAGACCGCGACTTGGTTTTGGGTTCTCCTCCTTTTCTAAAGTCTTTTCCTGATCTGAATTTGGACCAAGTTTCAGATCTAATCCCTTTTCTTAAGGATATGAATTTGTCTTTCATGTTAATTTTAAAACCCTCTGTCCTATTTTGTTTCAGATCTAAATTTGAGTTCATATCTGATTTCAAACCCTAATCTCCCAATCTGAGAATCTGAGAATCTGTTGTGTTTTATTTTATTTCAGATCTGAATCTTAATCCAGATCTAAACCTATTTCTCCCTTCAAAAGTAAATCATGTTTTCTCCTCAGATCTGGAACTCGTGAACCCATACCTATTCATTTTTTTAAAAAAAGGGGGCAATATATATTATTCCTGCTTAGAAATTAATATAGCATTTTTTACTGCTGATCAGATATTTATTTTTTGTGACTGTCTGTGCTGCAAAAAAAAAATGCAACAAGCTTCCTCAATCAGTTAGTTTTCGAAAAATTATGTGATGCCCCAAAATTTAAAACCCAAAATTTTTAACAAAAATGTTGAAATTTGTACAAAAAATGTGGATTTTTTTTCCTTTTTTAATATTGACATCATAAACAATTTTAACATTGAGTCTGATTTTGATAATTTCAAGCGAGCCATAAGGGTGAAGTAACACAAGGCTTTTATCAGAATACAACCAAAATATTATTTACATCATTCTTGACAAAATGTACAGAAGGTTCAAAACGTAGGAGCACAAAATATTATGAACAAAAAGTCCCAAGCTTGGCTCTGGATCCTTTGGAGAGTGCTAGTCCTCGACGTCGCTCCTGCACCGCTGCATTCACTGTCTTGTACCTGAACAAAACCCATTAAAGAGGCAGACTTCTGACAGTATGGTAAGTTTATACCAATTCTGGTAATTCAGAAAATTAGACATATTCAGACATTTCAGATAGAACATTTTCACTGAAAAAGTAAGACATAATATAGAACAAAACTGTTTGCATAATTAAGGCATTTTTTCATTTCAAACTGTGATTCAAAAGGTCTTTGTTTCGATAATCAACCATCCACCCTAGTACGTGGGGGAAGACCATTGCTGTCAGCAGAAGCATTTCGGGGGTATATTATTCTCAGATGTTTTAAACCCGGGTACTTGACGATAACAGACTCAAAGCGGGCGGTCCGTGATTGGAAAAGTCACCATTAAGGCAGAACAAAAAGTAGGATGCATCCTGGACTACTGCAATAGTTGGGGTTAGCCTCGGCCTCCATAGACCTACGAGTGAGTGGAGACCATTAAGACACGTCGCTCCCAAAACTCAGAACAGAATCACTCGAGGTTGTATCATCTACCTTCTCCAAGGTAGAGATCAAAATAGAATAAGTTAGAAGGGTTATCTTTATTATAAAGATTATTTTAAGTGCCTTACACTTTGTAGGCCAGAATGAGGTTCAGTAACCCAAGTACCCATTTTTTAGGGTAATAACTAGAGTCCTGTATGTGTACCCCACCCAATCAGTACTTGATATGTATATACGAGTACTTTGCCAATGTGGCAGATCAATATCTTAAGTTTTGTGTGTAGGCATATTTTATTTATCAGATAGTGATTTGTTTCGTATTTTAAGAGTTAATTTAGTTTGAGCTCGCACACAAGCCAAATTCAGAACGGAAGTATGCCCTACACACTACTGTGTACTTGTGACACCAGAAAGGTCTCTCAGAACCTTAGACTCTTTTGGTCTACAATCGTGTTTTTTTTATTCGATGCTAAATATTCTATTGTCAATAGGGTTCTCTGAACTCAGAGCTCTATTCTTGAGCTAAGCAAAGATGCACATTGTTCTATTTATGCTTCAAATATTTTATCTTTGAAGAGGCGAGTATGCGAAAAGTATTATTTAATATGTGCATCTTCAAAATATTTTATTCGGAGTATGATGTGTACCAAACTTTATTTTATTCGAAATCTGATCCACATATTTTATTTGGAAATGATGTATGCAAAACTATTTTATTCGGAAAGGGTGTATGAAAAAATGATTATTTTATTCAGAAAGGGTGTATGCAAAAACTATTATTTTATTATTATCTTATTTCAAATACGAGATGTACCAAATTCAAAATCCAATATATATATATATTTTATTTGGAGTACCATATATATATATATTGTAATCATTCAAACATAAGAGAGCATATACGTCTCAAAGATATATTTAATTATTCAGAATTTACACGCATTTGGCGATAGAACTTACTTTGGAAGTGCGTTGGTAAGAGACAAAAAAATTCCCAAAAGTCCTGGAGGAATTTTCTCTTTGACACGTGAAGATGAATCGGACTGCGTTGCGGGTTGCAATTGTTTCGAACAGAGTTGAGGTGGCGAAGAAAGCAACCAGGCCGAGTTGCTCGAAGAGAACAGTTGGAGAGAGCCGGGTCAACGAGTGAGAGAGAGAGAACCTGGTTGGTCAATAGGTGAACCGGGTCAGGTTTAGGGAGGTGCTGGGGCTGAACTGGGTTTGGTGAAACTGAGTTCAATTCAGTTTAGCTGAGCAAGTATTGGTCAGATGGAAGGTCTTACCAGGCGGGTTTGGTAAGGGTCACCACCACCTGTGGTGAGCAAGAGAGGAAGCTGAGTGTTGGTTGATGGTGAAGCCCACCACCAAAGGATGTAAAAGGAGAGAGTGAGGAGAAGAGGGAGAGAGTAAAGGAGGGAAGGGAGTAGAGAGAGGTGAGGAATAAGTACTACAAGGGTGGGGGCTTGAGCCCTTTAAATAGACGGAGGTAGCAACACAAGGTCAAACAAGTGTTAACACTTGTGAAAACACATGCAAACCATGGGGCTGAACAGTGGGCACCCCTAGGCTTTAAATGGGCCTTGGGTTGGATCTATTATGATCCAACCCAAAGTCCAAGGCCCAGCCAATTCAGTTGGCTTAACTGGACTGGTGCCAGCTAGTTACATTAACTAAGCCCAATTACATTATATATATATATATATATATATATATATGTATGTATTTGTTTTTCTTTGTATATTAAATCAGGGTTGATTGGACTCGGTCAACAGGTGGCTGGACAGGTATGACACTAATGGTCAAAATGTCTTGCGATATTTACAAAAATGATTATTTTACCCTCGAACTTATCGGGTGAGTTTCGAGAGCATACAAACTTCATTTTCGAAGAAACCAAAATCGACTTTCTTAGAATTTCGATATGAATGCAACAATGTGTTCGAAACTTATAAAATAGATCTTAAAAATTATGATTTTGCCCTTGGGGTTATTGGGCATGTTTTGCGAGTGTACGAGCTTCGTTTTTTGACGAAATCACTTATGCTCTTTTCAAAATTTTGATGCGGTCACAACCGTGTAATCTAAAATTACAAAATAAGTCATCAAAAACATCTATTTTATTCGATATCTATGTTTTGAGCAAAATGCCCAAAAAAATTCCGAGTATTACAAATTAAATACCTCAAATTTTCTTACTTGGAAAAGACAGATCTTTCCTTTTATTTGAAGCTAAGATCTTTCTGGTCATTTAGATTGATCGATTTAGACTCCACCAGAATTCATACTAAGGGAAGAAAAGGATGAAAAAGGGGCTGCTATTAAATTCTCACAGGTTCAGAACCCAAAATACATTTCTTGGATAAAATGCGATTTGGCGTATATCACCTCTACACTGTCAGAGGAGGTTTTGGTAAGCATTCTAGATGATTGCACAAGTATGGAATTGTAGACCCAACTTGTGTAAACATTTTCACAGGTTTCTGAGGCCAGTTATGTTTCTCAAAAGGGAGTTCCTAAATCTTAAAAAGAGATCCATGTCTATCATGGAGTACCTTAATAAGATGAAGGAAATTACAGATCAACTTGCTCTGATTGGTCACATCATTTCAGATAAAGATAAGGTACAACAGGTTCTTAATGGATTAGGACCCAAATACAACGTTATCTATACTACCTTATCTTATTTTGATGAGCTGCCTACTTTTGAAGCTTTACATTCTAAGTTGTTGCAATTTGAGATGAATTTAAGAGGAGGATCTGTTGAGAATCCTATAGGGGCATCAAACAATCATTAGGTATTTATTTCAAGCGCACAATTTGGGAAAGAAAGAGGCATGAGAGGACGAGGCAGAGGGTGAGGTAATCAAGGAGGACGTGGGCTGTTTCCACTTCCTAATACACCTCATATTTTTTATCAGGACAAGAAAATACCCACATGCTACATTTGCAAGAAAACTGGATATGTTAAAGCAAACTGCTAGTATAAAGATGATCACAAGTATGTTAGAGAGTAGAGCTCACAGATAACAACAACAAATGATGCAAACAATGATAAATTAGAAGGTGCACATGTGGGGTCAGACCAACCAAATGTTCAGGTACAACAAGTTGATCATTCTGATAGCATAGAAGAAAGGTTCAAAGGAATTACATACAACCGCAGAATTCAAAATTCAATATGAAATTACATACGAGAGCAGTTCAGAACATGAAAATGTTGAATATGAAAATAATCCCAATGAACAAGGACAAATAATCAGAAGATTTGGAAGAGTGCAACACCTCGTTGATAGATGGGTAAGTTATGAAAATTTAATCATGGACCATCAAATATTTTCAGCTGCAGTATCTCACCGTGAAGAACCTCAATCATACAATCAGGCCTCAAAATCTAACAAATGGATTGAGGCTATGAATGAAGAAATGCAAGCTTTATATGAATGTAAAACATGAGATGTTATAAAAAGACCTTCAGGAAAGAATGTAGTTGGATCAAAATGGGTCTTTAAAATAAAATATAAACCAGATGGCAGTATAGAGAGATACAAAGCAAGGCTGGTTGCAAAGGGTTTTACTCCAGAACATGGGTTGGACTATGATGAAACATTCAGTCCAGTTGTGAAGATGAGAACTATCAGAGTTGTTCTTTCTCTAGTGGTGGATCATGGTTGGCACTTAAGTCAATTAGATGTTAAAAATGCATTCTTGCACAGAGACCTCAAGGAGGAGGTGTATAGGGAGCATCCACAAGGGTATAATGAGAAAGATCCAGCTAACTATGTGTGTAGATTGAATAAAGCTCTATATGGGCTAAAACAATCTTCTCGATCATGGTTTGAGAGTTTTTCACTTGAAATCTAGTAGCATGGTTTTTGCGGATTTCATTTGGATCATTCTTTATTCATCTACAAAGGTGACAAATGTTTTACAATATTACTTATTTATGTTGATGATATCATAGTTGCAAGAAATTCCAAAGACCATATTGATGATGTCAAGAGTGTGCTAAATAGTAGATTCAAAATGAAAGACTTGTGAGACCTTAAATATTTTTTGGGCGTTGAGGTTGATCGAGGAAAAGACTCATTAGTATTGACACAACATAAGTACACTTTACTCAACTGGGCTGAAATGAAAGATTGCAAGCCGATATTCACTCTAAGTGTTTTGCAACAAAAACTTTGACGTGATGGAGACATTTTTGATGATCCTACAAGGTATAAGAGTATTGTGGGTATGCTTCAATATCTTACTTTTACTCGTCTTGATATTGTTTATGCAGTCAATCAAGTTTCTCAGTTTATGCACTGTCCTCGTATTACTCATGTTGAGGTTGTCAAAAGAATCCTTAGATATCTAAAAGTGACTCTTGGTGATGGGCTTTGTTATCGGAGAAACAATACTGATAAAGTTGCTTCATCAGTTATAGCCTTTTCAGATGCTAATTGAGCAGGGGATTCAGATGAAAGAAGGTTTGTCTTCGAGTATTGTGTTTTTATTGGGAAGAACCTGGTCTCATGGAACAGTAAAAAGCAGAAGGCAGTAGCTCGATCGAGTACTGAAGTTGAATACAAGTCGATGGCGACAACATCATCTGAAATCATTTGGATTAGATATCTATTATTTGACTTATATCAACAGATGTCAAGTTCTATCTTATTTTGTGATAATCAAAGTGTGATTAAGATATCTCTCATTCCTATTCGACATGGAAAAATGAAGCATATAGAGATAGATTTAACACTTTATCAGAAGCAAAGTTGAAAGTGGGGAGATTTTTAGTCAATTCATTGTGACTCATGATCAAGTTGCAGATTTGTTTATAAAATGATTAAGGAAAGATTTTGGTACCTGAAGAGCAAGTTGTTTATGGTTCTTACCATGCACAACTTGAGGGAGGGTATTGAGACGTGAGCTTTTGGGTCTGGATCCAGATCAAGATTGATCGACATGTTTTGTGTATCACGATTCTGCTTGTAACTGTATTTTAATGTTTCTTTTGTTGCCCATATTATGTTTCTTTTCTATGTATTATAACTAGGAGCATTATTAGAATGTAACTTAATGGTTAATATAAAGAAACCCACGACTCATGAGGAAGGGTGTGGGGAATCAGTTGTTGCAGCCTTTTCTTTTTCCTCTCTCTCCTTTCCTACAAACTGTGTTTCTGGTGCAGATCTACAGATCTTATAAAAACAACAGTTAGTTAGAGCCAAACTATAAGCTGACAATCTAAACTGACAAAAAATTGAGGTGCACACAATTCACCCCAACAAACAACTCTGGTTCAACAACACTAACAAACCCAAAAATAAATAAGTCATTGTATAAAAATCTGTGATGGACAAAACAAATGCCATAAGAAAGCAATACATACTTACGGAAATCAGTTTCCAAATAAATGAGTTCATATATAAGAACTAATTTGAAAAAACAAAGTTTCAAATCAAATCCAATAAATGTAGATGAAAACTTTAGAATGAGTATAGTGCAATCATATGCACAACAAGATATCAAATGATGCAATCATATGCAATTATATACATGGTCAATATAAGCAAGTCTACTATGAGACAACAATGACATACAACATTAAAGATGACCAAAAACATATATAGAGATTTTTAAAGAACCATATGAAAAACCAAGAGTATACACAAGTACAACTAATCATGGATACTCACAAAGAGATCAAAATTCATGTATATGCAATAATCTAATAAGTGCAAAGCTACAAAAAATTATGAAGGAACACATAAGATATGCATATGAACTCCATGATTTCACATAAGATACCAATATACCCAAAATATATTTTGAATTATCTTGCTTACGCAAGAGCCAATAAAATAATATCTCACTTAAAAAAGAGATTTTTAAGATAAAACTCTATTTTCAATTTAATTTGAGATCATAAAACAATACCCAAAATGTCTAAATTTTCAACCCCAAATACCAAAACCAATTTTGAAATGACACATAATCATTAATGGCGCATAAAACATGCATAGCCATATGTCCACAACACATAAATATGAAGATGATATGCCGATAGAGCAATCCCATGAGAGCATACAAAATATCCATGGCATGACTAATGAACTTAAAATCATGATGACTCAAGATATAAAATATATAAGAATCTAAAAATTCTTAATGAGCACATCTCAATGAATGCAACAAATAGAATTCAAAGAACATGCTTTGATACTTGCATAAAGTCACCAATAATAATAATGGTGTCCAAGAAACCCAAAATAAATATATATATATAAGTACATGAGATCATAAAATTATATATTTTTTGTATTCAAAATAATAATAACATGAAGAACTTACAATAATTGGCTCAAGAGTAGACTACTTATGGGTTAATGTCAAAAGAAACAAACACAAGTCATTAAAATAATATTTCATTAAAACCATTTCACAAAACTCTAATTCTAATTGATTCAAAAAACACATTTTACATACCCAAGAAATAACCATAATATTTAGACAAATTTTGAAAAAAAAGAAAGAAAATATATATATTATAAATATATTTTTTTAATTAAACAAGCGATAAATACCAAAATACGAGAGCCTCGAGTCCAATCCATATATATCAATCCAAAATTTTCTTTCGAAGCATGAACTCGAACAAGATACCAAGATCAAGAATCCCTTGCTTTGATACCATTTCACCAAATATGCGAAAAAACAAATGCAAGAACCATAAAGGGCTTACGTTAACACAAACACAACGTGCACATGCACAAGTCCGCCATTGGACAATACAAGGTGCTAACATAGGCAATACAAACAACCACTAAAGGCAATACCGCCATGCATTAAAACACAAAAGCAAAAATAAAATAAATAACATTTTATTCATAATATAGTCACAAAGTGAGTTAGAATGAATTAGAAGAGTATTGGAGAACAAGAGGGGGGTTCACCCCTATTTATACACAAGAGGGGGGTTCACCCCTATTTATACACAAGAGGTAGTCTCAAATAGAGCTGTTGGACTGTTTCAACAGCTCTATTGACTAGTCAACTCTATGTTGACTAGTCTAAAAAGAACCCAACAACTCCCTATAAAAACAGAAAAGGACAAAAAGAGCAAAATAAAGTAAAAGAACTAAAGTACCCCTAATGGGCACAACCTATTACAATGATGTAAAATGACAAAAATACCCCTAGAGGGTATTACCTATTACATAATTATAAATAAAATATATATACATATATATATATGTATACAACTTAACAGTGCAGTGCCTTAGTGCTCTTAGATTGTCCCTTAGTTGGGCTTGTGTATGTGCATGTGCACCTATGTCACATGGGTGCGGGTGCGACACGGGTGCGGCACAATTTTAAATTTTTTGGACACGGGGACTCGGCAAAATATATATATATATATATTTATAATTTTATTGAGCTTGTTGAAAACATTTATACGGCATTGACTTTTCCTGTTATGTGAGATTTTTGTGATTCATCTTCTCAAAATTTACTAAGTGTGTTAAATAATTTCTAGTTTAAAATATCATGGAGATGGAAGCCTTTTTATTAACTGAAACATTCTTTTCTTTAGGTATTGGATTTCTTCAATAGTCGCATGGATGCACAAAATGTATTTATTTTATTTTATTTTTAAAATGCCACAGTGTGACTGTGCACAGGCACAATCCACAGCACTGTGACTGTGCACAGTCACAGTCACAGACTGTGCGACTGTGCACAGTCACACAGTCACAGACTGTGCACAGTCTGTGACTGTGCACACTGCACCGCCTGTGATTGTGCACAGTCACAGTCTGTGACTGCAGCACAGTCACAGTCTGTGCCTCTTTTTATATATATTTTTTTAAATAAAAAATATAAAAATTTGATTTTTTAGGGACATTTTTGGACTCGGTCAAAGTTGACCGAGTCCAAAATGTAGACGGACTCGGCCTGGACTCGTTGACCGAGTCCGACTCGGCGTTGACCGAGTCTGGGCCGAGTCCGAAGCCGCACCCGAGTCCGCACCCGTGTCGGGGCGTGTCGACTCGGGTGCGGCACCTCCTTAGCCGAGTCCGTGTGACATAGATGTGCACTTTGTGTTTATGTTCATGTAAGCCCTTAGAGGTCTTTGTTTTGTATTTTCGCATATTTTATTACATAAACATCGTAGAAAACCTAGTAGATGTTGTTCAGGGCCATTGTTGCCTTGATTAGCAGTGGAGTTGATATGAGTGTAGAATCTGATACAAAGATCACCACATAAATCTAAAGAAAACACTTTCATTTAAGCATCACTGACTAGTGAGAACTCTTTATTCTTCGGTTGGTGGACATGAAGGCTGGATGGGAATAGGATCCGGCAAACCTGAGTAACCTTTAAGTTAGCTAAGAAAAAAATTTTGATCTTGGCAAACAAGGACAAGGTTTTGTTTTTTGTTTTCTACCATGTGCTTTGTTTTTACGTTGATTCAGGCAACCTCAAGTCCCTGGCTGGCTACTGGCTTTCTGTTCTTTTTCTGGAATGTAATTTTCACCATTTAGGTGTTATTCTGTATAAACATGTGGATTGTATTCAGAGTTATAGATAATGACCAGAACTTTTTTGCTTTTTAATTTTTTATGATGCAAGGGTACTTAAGGCTTATTATAATAAAATCAAAGCACAATTTCAATGGCCAAAATATACGAGATTTGGAAAGAGAAACTCTTCAAAATAGGGGACAATAAACACATGTGTGCATGTGAGTATGGTTGTGCTCTGTTGGCTATCTTCTCAAGGATGATGGTTTGACAGGTTGGTGTTGGGAATCTGAAGATCAGTGAAGAGCTTCAGGCCTTGATAGCTCCAGCAATACTTCCTCGTACATTTTTGAGCTTACAAGTATGGAAATTGAGCTGATATCCTACTTTGTTACCTATTCCTACTGGGCAACCAGTTGTGTTGTGGATGCATTTTCTTTCTTTCCCTATTGCACTGATTGATTTTGTATATTGTAGATCTTGCAATTCATTCGTACTTTCCTTTGAGAAGTCCAGTAAGGTGATCTTCATTATTTTTGGAATTATTAAATTCTGCTGCCTGCTAATATGGATGGTTTTTATGTTAGCATGTTAGTGGGACTTTGTTTGTTTATTTTTGCTATCAGATATTTTTGAAACCTTCACAAAGTATTTCATTAAAACGTTGTAGGCGGTCGGTTGGTGGTTTATACTATCTGTCATATTTAGACCGTGATATGCTGTTGGGTCGTGCGCTTGGAGGTGGAGGTGTATTTGTTTTCACAAGAGCCCAACCTCTAGCTTTATGAAGTAAATGGTTTGATCATGTTTCTGCTGCATTTCTCGGTTCAGTATACTTGCATGCTCATGTATGAAACTGAAACAGCAAGAATCACACTGCCAAGCAGTGAGTTCCTTCAAGGATACATGGGAAACAGTGTGTGCATTTATTCAACTTCTTGAGATTAGATGTCACCATATGAAGAGATTCATGTTTAATTTCTTTCATGAATAGTATTTTCTCTTTTTAATTTTTTACAATGAACAATTTGATTAATAGAAAGATAAGGATTGATTTAGTCAGTGCAGGGCGAGGTGTAACTATGTGCTGGAAAGAGTAATGCTCGTGTTGTTCTTGGGAACTCTTTTAATTTGCAAGCTTATTAATTCATTGGCTGTGTGAAAAGCTAGCTAGTTGATTCAGAGAGTGGCAACTCCAGTCTCTTATGTTCAAGGCTTTTGAAAGTTTTTGGCAACATTGCCATTATTTCATTCATGCAACTGGCAAGTCTAGGACGAGAACCTAAGTTGCATAGCTATAAGTTTAAAAGGTTATGGTTAACGGTTGTTTAAATCCTTCTGCCCTTAAACCTGCAAACCATGTTACAACCACTTGAATATAAACAATTGAATTATGTTTTGTTTTCACCAATAAACTCTACAGCAAGGACATAGGGACAGTTGCAAAATACTCTAATATTTGAATGGTACATAATTCAAGTTCACTAAACTTAAAATCCATGCTCATTCACGTCTTTACTGTGGACTGCTTTATGAAAGTTGTTCAATTAAGAGTATCAGCTTTTTTTCTTTCAAAATTTTATCATATGATTGTTGAAACAGTATGGTGAAAAAAATCCTGTTTCAGTCTCTTGCTGCCCACCTAGACAATGCACATGGTGCATTCTTCAAACTGTCTCCTGAACAAGAAGAAAAGGATAAGTTTTCTGAGCTACAAAGGTTTACACTAACTACAAATCCATACCAAGAAAATTCATCTTTCTTTTCATTGGGTTCGAGAGACAATCAAGATTGCCCATCAGGTCTAATTCCTACAATAAGCAAAAGGGGTGCTCTGGTTCCCCCTGACGTCTTGATGCTAAAGCTAGCAGTCGATCAGAAATTACAGCAGAAATCAGAATGTATTTTGCTGACAGACAAATTCTAGGCTACAAGTCAAGAGGCCATTCATAGATTTATAGGTGATTGTGTGATATATTGCAGAAGGCAATTTCCGTGTCTTCTCTCAATCTTGGTGTTGTATTTGCATCTGGATTTTTTGCTTGATGATTCACAGATTTTTTTATTTGATATTTTAATCAGGGGACCTGCTATGTGCCCCCACCCATTCCTAGCCCACTAGGGAGCCTAATGCTTCAGCCTTGCAGCAACAGAAGTGCACCCCAAGTATCAAACTCTCGTTATCCATCAGCTTCAACACCTCAAACAGACCCAGCTAGCTGGGTGTGCGGAGTTCTTGGGGCCTTGCTTAATGATTCATATGTTCCAGAGATAATAAGGTGAAGCTGGGGGTAGGCAGTGGAGAAGTCGCGATGAGTTCTGAGTCGGATCCTCGGTGTGTGGTGGAAGGTTCTCTTAAAATGTATCTCCTAAAATCGTTGATGTAAATATAAATATATATACTTATATACTTAGAGATACATATACATATAATATTTATATGTATAAGTATCTCTCTATATATAACTATATATATTTATATATTATTTTCCTTTTTGTTCACCCGATAAGGGTATTATTGTAAATTTCCTTCTTGCGCATATTCCAATAGGAATATGTTGTATCTTTTCTTTTTTATTTTTTGTATCCTTTTTATTTTTTTATTTTTATTCTTTTCACCTTTTCACAAAAGGTGCATTGGGGATCCCCCAATAGAGTCGTTGGGGGGTCCCCAACGGTCACAAAAGTGACCGTTGGGGGCTCCCCAACGACTCCTTTGGGAGCCCCTTTGCACCCTCTTCTTCTTGTATAAATAGGGGTGTTCCCCTCTTGTTTTCTTCAAGCTTGAGAGTCTCAAGCATTTGGTTCCTTCTATAAAATACATGTCATTGTGCATGTTTATTATTTTTACGCTTTTTGCGTATTTATTCAAGTGTTGTGAGAGTGCCTTCGTGCACATCTTTTTTATACTTTTTGTGCTCGTATGCGTATTGTCTTTTCATAGACAATTTTACATGGTATCAGAGCAAGGTTGACTATTGAAGATCGTGGGATTCTCCTTTTTTCGAGTGCCTCAAAAAACGTGCCTTCCGATCTTTGAAGTTTGAAGTGGTGGATCTTTCTTCTCAAATATTTTAGAAGAATCTTGTGCAAAGTTGGTGTTGGAAATATTGTGTTGGTACGCTTTTTTCTCTATCTCTTTTCTCTCTAATGGGCGAAAAAGAGTCCCATTTTGCTCTTGGTTTCAAATTAAATGGGTCCAAGTATCATGTTTGGGCCGGAAATATGGAGGCTCATATAAAAGGGAAAGGCCTATGGGGATATGTTCTTGGCCCAATTCCGGAACCGGAACCCAAGATTACCATAGTAAATGAAGGCGAAATCAAGATTCTTGAGGGAGAAGAAAGAACCAAAGCTCTTGAAGAATACTCCAAGAAACACGATGAATGGGAAATGAAGAATTTCAAGATTCTCTCATGGTTCTTCTCATCCGTAGAAACCAAGATTAATGCCAACATTATTAAATTCAAAAAGGCATCGGAAGCTTGGCATTATCTTGAAAAAATGTACACCTCAAGGGATCTCTCTTATAAGTATTACCTTCAAAAGAAGGCTATCTCTCTCTCCCAAGGTGAAATGACGATTAGGGAATACTTTGCCGATCTTTCCTCTATTTGGGACGAGCTTGCAATGCTTGAACCAAAATGGAGTGGAGAGGCAATTGAGCGCCATCACAAGCAACTTGAAGAAGATCGGTTCTTCAATTTTTTGAATGGGCTAAGGCCCGAATTTGAGCAAATAAGGTCATCTCTTCTCTCCTCTTTCTCTCCCCCTTCTCTTGAAGATGTTCTCACCAAGTTAAGTGGTGAAGAGACTCGTATGAATTTATGTAAACAAGGACCAAATGTCCTTGCAGTCCCTTGTAATATTGAAGAACATAGTAAGGTCAATGCCGTATCAAGACCCAGAAACAATGTAAGAACCTATCGTCCCCCTCATTTTAAATTTCAAAATAAAGGTGAAAATGGTGGTCAAAGAGGAAGAAGGGACTATAGCAAAATTATTTGTCATTTTTGTAAAGAATCGGGACACATCAAACCCGTATGTCCTAAATGGAAGAAACTTCTAGCTATGGCTACCACTGGTTTACCGCAGAAGGATGAGGCATCTTCGAGTGGGACCCTTTCTATAAATCAAATAGTGGAAGCTCTTCAACCTCTCCTCAAGGGATCTACCTCCGGTGCGGTCGTATCCACTTCTTCTTCTCCAGGTAAAATCTCTTGGCTTTTGGACTCTGGTGCATCTTTTCATATGTCCCCAAACTTTTTGTCACTTTCCGATTATTTGAAAAATGGTTCCCCATCTTATGTCTCCACTGTTGATGGAACCTCTCTTGAAATTAAAGGAATAGGTAATTTTGAAACTCAAGAATTTTCTATTCCAAAAATCAGATTTATACCTAAACTTAACCTAAACCTCCTCTCTGTTTCTCAACTCACGGACCATGGCTGTGATATTAAATTCTCTTGTGATAAATGCTTAATACAGGATCGCCAGTCCGGGAAATTGATTGGGGAAGGCTTTAGAAGAGGAGATCTATACTATATGGAATCTCTTCAAGTTTCAAAAGTTTTGTGTAATGTTGCCCGACATAAAGATATAAATGTATGGCACAAAAGACTTGGTCATCCTAATATCACCAAGTTATCATATTTACATTTTGCAAAAGACCTATGTAAAAGCTCTTTTTCTTGTAATGACTGCATTCTCAGAAAAATGCGAAGTTTACCTTTTGAGCAAAGAACTATGTTCTCTTCTAAAACTTTCAAAATTGTTCATTCAGATGTTTGGGGACCCGCACCTGTTGTTTCAAAAGGAGGATTTTCTTATTATGTAATATTTGTGGATGACTTTTCCCGATACTCATGGATATATTTTCTTAAGTTTAAACATGAGGTATTTTCATGTTTTAAAAATTTTCACTCAATGATTAAGAATCAATTCAATAGCAACATAAAGATTTTTAGAAGTGACTCTGGGGGAGAATATCTCTCCAATCAATTTAAGGTATATCTTGAGGATCACGGTATTATTCACCAAAGGTCTTGTCCTAAAACACCTCAACAGAATGGGTTGGCTGAAAGAAAACATAGGCACATTATTGAGACCATTAGGACTCTTCTTATATCTCAAAATATTCCTAAAAACTTTTGGGCTGAAGCAGCCCTTGCTTCTGTTTATTTGATAAATCGTCTACCATCTAGGTTATTAGGTAAAATATCTCCTTTTGAGATATTACATAAGCTTGAACCTGATTATAATAGGTTAAGAGTCTTCGGATGTAAGTGTTTCATTCTTACGGATAAGAATGACAAGCTTTCACCCAAGGCTATTCCTTGTGCTTTTCTTGGTTATTCCGAAACTCAAAAAGGGTTTCGTTGTTACGACCTTCGAGAGGATAAGCTATATGTCTCTAGAAATGTAACCTTTTTAGAAAATGAGAGTGGTTTTGAAAAAAATGTTTCTCAACAAGAAAATTTTGATTACTCCTTATTTGACTTATTATCTAGTAATGATGACATATCCAGTGATGATGATGTATCTTTAAACCATGATGAGGAAAATGATGGAGATATTGGTGAACATAATTCACTCAATGATCCAGAAAGTAGAGTTCCAAGTGAGCCTATAACCTACTCTCATAGAAACCAAGACACCTTTAGAAGTGCTATTGATCAATATAGTGAGCTTTCCACCCCTCTTGACCATAGAAGATCTGAAAGGAATAGAAGACCTCCAACTCGCTTTGTATCGTTTGATTCTTTTTCACCCCGATATAGGGCTTGTTTTAGTGCCATTCACTCTTATTTCGAACCAAGAAATTTTGAAGAAGCTAAAAAATGTATGGAATGGCAAAAAGCCATGCAAAGTGAACTTAATGCTCTTAAAAGGGCAGGGACTTGGGATTTTCAAACTCTACCTATAGGAAAGAAAACTATAGGCTGTCGATGGGTCTTTAAAGTTAAAACTAAGAGTGATGGTTCTCTAGAAAGGTATAAAGCTCGCTTAGTTGCAAAAGGGTATGAGCAAGAGTATGAAATTGATTACGAAGAAACCTTTGCCCCTGTAGCTCGGATGGTTACCGTTAGGTGTCTTATTACTATTGCATCTATTAAAAATTGGAACATTTTTCAAATGGATGTTAAAAATGCATTTTTAAATGGTGATCTTAACGAAGAAGTATATATGGATGCCCCACCAGGCATGATAATTCCTAAGGATAAAGTTCTTTGTCTTCGTAAGGCTCTCTATGGTTTAAAGCAGGCCCCCAAAGCCTGGTATGATAGATTTACCAGTGTAATGTTGGAAAATGGATTTTCATCATGTTATACTGACATTGCTTTGTTTACTAGAAAATCTAATGCAGGGATTGTAATTTTATTACTTTACATTGATGACATGTTAATAACAGGTGATGATATTCAAGGAGTCAAGGGTATTAAGTCTGTCTTGACTTCAAAATTTGAGATGTCAGACTTAGGTTTTCTGACATATTTTCTTGGAATTGAGGTTTCCTATTCGCAACGTGGTTATTTTCTATCTCAGTCTAAACTTGCCTGCGAGATTATTGACAGGTCAGGTATTTCTGATGACAAAGTATGCGAAACTCCTGAAGTTGTGGGAGCCAAAATGAAGATTGACGACGGTGTTCCTCTAACCGATCCTACTCCTTACAGGCAGTTGGTAGGGTCTTTAATGTATCTTAGCATTACTCGACCCGATTTGTCACATGCTATACACATCGCCTGTCAGTTTCAGCATGCTTCTACAACCACTCATATGAGTGTTGTGCTCCGCATCGTCAGATATTTGAAGGGAACGGTAAATAAGGGAGTATTTCTATCCTCATCCGCTGAATTGAAATTGCTTGCTTATACTGACTCAGATTGGGGAGGTGACCCTAGTAACCGTCACTCCACCACTGGTTTCTGTATTTTCTTAGGTGAGTCCTTGATCTCATGGCGATGCAAAAAGCAACAAAAAGTCTCCCTGTCATCCACCGAAGCCGAATATAGAGCCATGGCATCTACCACCATGGAAATTGTATGGATTCGAAGTCTTTTGGAAGATATGGGAGTGTTTATCAGAGAACCAACAAAGTTGTGTTGTGATAATAAAAGTGCAATTTATATTGCCAAGAATCACACCTTTTACGAGCGAACAAAGCATATAGAGATGGACTGTCATTATGTCAGAGAAGAATACTTGAAGAAGGTCATTGATCTACCATACGTAACGTCTGAGTATCAGCTTGCTGACTTCTTCACCAAAGCTCTATGTTCGCCCAGATTTCATTTCCTCCTTGGCAAACTTGTGGTTATCACACCGTAAGTTTGAGGGGGGGTGTTAAAATGTATCTCCTAAAATCGTTGATGTAAATATAAATATATATACTTATATACTTAGAGATACATATACATATAATATTTATATGTATAAGTATCTCTATATATATAACTATATATATTTATATATTATTTTCCTTTTTGTTCACCCGATAAGGGTATTATTGTAAATTTCCTTCTTGCGCATATTCCAATAGGAATATGTTGTATCTTTTCTTTTTTATTTTTTGTATCATTTTTATTTTTTTATTTTTATTCTTTTCACCTTTTCACAAAAGGTGCATTGGGGATCCCCCAATAGAGTCGTTGGGGGGTCCCCAACGGTCACAAAAGTGACCGTTGGGGGCTCCCCAACGACTCCTTTGGGAGCCCCTTTGCACCCTCTTCTTGTATAAATAGGGGTGTTCCCCTCTTGTTTTCTTCAAGCTTGAGAGTCTCAAGCATTCGGTTCCTTCTATAAAATACATGCCATTGTGCATGTTTATTATTTTTACGCTTTTTGCGTATTTATTCAAGTGTTGTGAGAGTGCCTTCGTGCACATCTTTTCTATACTTTTTGTGCTCGTATGCGTATTGTCTTTTCATAGACAATTTTACAGGTTCCTCTTCCCTTCCTGCGTTTCATAGCCCTGGTCTGTCGATCGGTGATGATGTTGAGAGGAAGTCTTGGGTGGGCGTGGTTTAAGGTAACCCCCAGCCTTCGATGGAGTCCCTTCCTGATTGCAGCATCTCTTTTCTGGGTGAGAAAATTAGGTTGAATATCCCTGGGTTTCACTATAGGAGTAGGGTCTCCCCCTTCCTTTTTGCGGCGGTGGTTGGATTTTCTGGTGGGTATAATAACAAGAGTATGGAGCAGAGTTACCGGAAGCTTCTTAGATAGGTGGGAAGCTCGCTTCCTGGAAACTCGCTTCAGAAGCGCGATACTCCTCACTTCCGAAACTTGATGAGAATCTCGATTCCCCCACGCTTCTCCTATGCTTTCCACACGCTTCATTTATTCTTATTATATGTTCTCTTAACTTTTCATGCTTTTTATGTGTTTCTCTTACGCTTCTCACTTACTTCCATGTGCTTTCGCTAAATTGGTAGTTATCATTTTTAGATTTTGTTAGAAATTTAATTCTTACACTAAAAAATCATGAAATTTAGTATTAGTCACTTTTATTTTAGTTTTTATTTGTGTTTTATTTTGATTCTCATTCAATTCTTATATATATTATTCCTCGCTTCCCACTTTCTATATATTTTAAAAAGCATCGCTTCTCGCTTTCGCTTCCCATATCGTTTCTCGCTTCCACTTCCTAGTCTGGCAACCTTGGTATGGAGTACACCTTCATATTTGATAATCTCTCCAAGATGTGGCCCTTTTCCCCCAAGTTTTTGGTAATTTCTAAGGGTTTGTTCTTAACCAGGTGATTATGCCTAGAGGAGCTTGGAAATTAGGAGGGAGGACTCTTGTTACTTGCATATGGAAACCAGGAATGGAATTCAAGTTGGATTCTTCTAGGTTAATTCCTGTTTGGATTCATTTGTTGGGGCTTCTGGCGGAGCTTTGAAACCTGACTGGTTTTTCTTGGGTTGCTCATTGTTTGGGAGGTTCTTGGGTAGGGGCTGCTGCTGCTACTAATGGGCTTGGTAGGTTATCGTTTGCTCGAATTAAAATTGATGTTCCATTGGGGTTTAACAGAGTGGCTTCTTTGGAAGTGGTGATTAAGAATGGGATGGTCTTTGATCAAGAATTTGTTTATGAAAGTCAAGTTTTGCCCTCGGTGCGGTGTGACTTTTCACTCTGGTGTTGCTTGCAGAGCAGCGGGATTGAGTGCTAATCCCTCTTCGGTTGAAGAGGATGGTTGGAAGAAGGTGAAGATTTCTTGGAGGCAGCACAATTGGCCTCAACAAGGACAAAGTCTTGGTAATTCTAATTGGTTTCATGCTTTGAGCCAAGATGTCGATTAAGATAGGGGTGGAGGGGATTCCTGTTTTCAGCCTGAAGGGGGTTCTTTGATGCAAAATTGTTTGAATCAAGGGGATCTTGACAGTGTATCTAAAGTGTTTGTAAAATCTCCTAAAGGAGATCTGAAAGGAAAAAGGGTTCTTAAAGATCCTAGATCCTCTGAGGATATGTTAGAGGATGAGCAGGGTCTTAGCTTACCTGTGAGTTCCCCCATGAAAAGTGATAAATTCTATGGAAGTATGCACTCCTGTGCACATGAGTAAACTACAACTATTTCTGCAAATCATAATTCTTTGCGTCATTCTGTTGATGAAAATGTAATTCATGGAGGGCAGACTGTTGCTGGTCTCAATGAGCAAAATTCTGTAGAAAAGGGGGTTATTACTTATTAATAATATTTTGGTGATTTGGAAGGGAGTGAAAGGATATTCTCCTTTAGGTTCTGATAAGATGGGCATTCATTTGCAGAAGCATGAGATAGTTTTAGAGGTTGATCCTGCGTTTTCTTCTCAACTGTGTACCAAACCCATATTATCTAACCCCTTTGGGTCTGAGAGAATTAACAAGCTGCCTATCGAGATAGTGGCTGAATTGGAAGCCACCCATGGGTTTTCTTTTGGTGCTGAGGATATGGCTAGCTATAAAGGGTGCAAGGATTTGGTACTTGTTGACAACCCTGTTAAGGAAGGTATTCTAAAAAATGCTAGTAGCAACAGAGGAAGGACGAGAGGTAATCTGGGGACGCTCCGTAGTGGGTCCAATCGTGTGGTTTTGGGAGTTAAATGTGAATCCCACTTCTGCATTATTGACTCCAGTGGGACAAAAAGAACAAGGTCTTCTGACCAGGTTAGTTTTGGAGTCGGAGACTCTGGGCATACTGCTTTGCAGGAGTGTTGTAGAGAGGATCAGTACCAGCATGATGAGAACCAGGTGATGGTTCTTGAATCTTTACCCTCTGATCATTCCCAATGAAAATCGTCTGCAGGAATATCAGAGGGCTAGTGAGAGGTGCTGCTAAGCAGGACCTTGCTTATATGTTGTAGGTGCATAGACCTGCTATTGTCTATGTGTTAGATTTGACGCTCTCCTTGGAAAGAATTAGACTGTTACCTCATAGATTTTTTGCTTATTTTGTCATGGCTAACATGGAAGTTGGGGATGAAGCTGGACGAATTATTTGCTTATGGGATGAGAGGAGAGTTGAGCTTTTGCAGCTAGATGGGCATCCTTTTTGGTTTTCAGGTCTTTTTTCAGGAGGAAGATAGGGGGCATATATTCCATGCAATCCATGTTTATCTTTCGCCTCATTTTCTAGTGTACTCTCAGTCTCTGGTGGAGCTCCATTATTATGTGAATTTTCTAGATTCTCCTGCTGTGATAATGGGAGATCCTCCTGTTCTTCGTTCATGTTTATCTTTTAATAGCTTTATTAATCATAATAATCTTCATGAGATTAGTGATTCTGGTTGTAAGTTTTCGTGAACGAATTTTAGAGAAGGAATGGAAAATGTTCGAAGAAAGCTTGATTCAGTGTTAATAGAGTGTGGTTGGAGTCCTTTGGATCGGACTGTGCTCTTAAAGTCCTTCCAAGGTCGACTTCAGACCATAGTTGCCTTCTTTTTTCTGCTTCTCTTTCTCAGTTTATTCCCACCAGTTTCAAGTCTTAGATATTTTTCTATGTGGGCTAATCATATCGACTGCAAGAAAATTGTTGCTGATAGTTGGAAGTTGAAGGTGCATGACTGTCCTATGGTGTTGTGGTGCAGAGGCTGAAAGAAACGAGTTTTAATTTGAAACTTTGGAATAAGTGCACATTTGAAAATGTTTTGATCGTGTCTTTGGCTTTCAAAAAATTCTCGAGTAAGTTCAGCATCAAGATGATATAGGTATTTTTGAAGCATTTGAAGAGGAAAAACAGTTGAAACAGTTGCTTAATCAGGACTTAGAGAATGAAGAGCTATTTTGGTTGCAAAAATCATATTCAATGGTTGAAGCAAGGATATGATAGCGCTCAGTTTTTTCATGCTATGGTTAAGGGGCGTCGCAGTCGGAATAACATCAGAGGCATTCATTTTCAAGGGTCTTGACAGATTTGAGGATATCTAAGAAGCATGCTGTCAGTCTTTTAAGAGGCTATTATCGAAAGAAGGTGGAGCTGGGAATATGTTCCAACATATGGGAGAAGGGCTGTTGGTGTCTGATGAGGATGGTGAGTGGATTCCAAGGCCTGTATTGGAGGAAGAGGTTAAGATTATTGTCTTTTAGGCTGCAGGTAATAAGGCTCTTTGGTGAGTGGATTCCAAGTCCTCTTTATTGAATGAACACCAAAAGGCTTACTAAAAGCATTAAGAAACTAAAGGGGGATAACCCCTATTTATACAATGTGGGAGTCCTCCCACGGTTATAAATATAATTGTTGCAGGTAGCCCCAACGTATATGGTGTGGGGCTCTCATGGCTAAACAAAGAAATTAAAAGAAAAAAAAAATAAAAATGTACAAAAAAATAAAAAGAACAAAATTACAAACATATTCTCAAAAATGAATGTGTAAAAAGACAGTTTTACCTTTATCGGGTATATATATATATATATAAAAGGGACAAATCCTTATTACAATTTAATACCCCTCCTCAAACTTAGAGTGAAATAACCAAAAGTTTGCCAAGAAGGAAGTTGAATCTTAGAGAACAGAGCGCCTTGGTGAAGAAGTCTGCTACTTGATATTCGTATGTTACATAAGGAAGATCTATAACTTTTCTTAGATATTCTTCACGAACATAGTAGAAATTCATCTCAATATGCTTTGTGCGCTCATGAAATGTGTGATTTTCGGCAACGTAGATTGCACTTTTATTATCACAACATGGTTTTGTGGGCCCTTGAACTTGTATATTCATATCTTTTAACAATCGTCGAATCCAAACAATTTTCATGGTAGTGGTTGACATGACTCTATACTCAGCCTTGGTGGATGAGAGAGACACTTTCTGTTGTTTCTTGCATCTCCAAGAAACTAAGGATTCTCCTAAAAAGATGCAAAAACCAATGGTAGAGTGACAGTTATTTGGGTTACCTCTCCAATCAAAGTCAGTATAAGCAATTAAGTTTAATTCAGAGAAAGAAGATAGAAATACCCCATTGTTTATAGTTTTCTTGATGTATCTGATAATTCGGAGAATGTCGCTCATATCAACTATAGTAGGGGCATGTTGAAACTAACTAGCAACATGCACTGCATGATAGATATCAGGTCTGGTAATGTTGAGATATGATAATGATCCAACCAGTTGCATGTAAGGGGTGAGATCTTTTAGAAGAATCTCATCGTTAATCTTCATCTTTGAACACACTATTTCAGTAGTTTCGCAGACCTTGTCATCTGTGATTCGCAGACCTTGTCATCTGTGATTCCTGATCTGTCAATAACCTCACAAGAAAGTTTAGTTTGAGATAAAAAATAGCTTCTATGAGAATAAACAACCTCAATTCTCAAAAAATATATCAAAAATCCTAAATTTGACATTTCAAATTTTGTTGTCAATGTGGCTTTAATGCTCTTGAGTCTTTTGGTATCATCATCTGTTATTAATATGTCATCAACATATAATAGTAATATTATGATTCTGCATTAGATTTCTTGACAAACAATGTTGTGTCAGTATAACATAAAGAAAAAACATTTTCTATCATTACATTATTAAATCTATTATACCAAGCCTTTGGAGCTTGCTTTAAACCATAAAGTGTTTTTCGTAGAGATATTTACCTTTAAGAATCTTCATACCTGGTGGAGCATCCATATCGACTTCTTCATTAAGATCTTCATTTTAAAAAGCATTTTTGATATCCATTTGAAAAATATTTTATTTTTCAATTGAGGAGATGGTGATAAGACATCTGACAATGACCATACGTGCTACCAGAGCAAATGTCTCATAATAGTCAATTCCATATTTTTGACTATATTATTTTGCTGCTAAGCGAACTTTATATCTTTCAAGAGATCTATCACTTTTGGTTTTGACTTTAAATACCCATATGCATCCTATAGTTTTCTTTTCATCGAGAAGGTTTTGAAATTCTCATCTGTTAGTTTTTCTAAGAGTTTTGAAGTTCATTCTCTATAGTTTCTTTCCATTCAACACATTTTTTGGCTTCCTCAAAATTTTTAGGTTCAAAATATGAGTGAATGACACTTAGACAAGCTTTATATTTAGTTGAGAATGAATCAAAGGATACGAATCTAGATGCAGTTTTTTTAATTCTTTCAGTTCTTCTAGGATTTATATCATATTCAGAGGTAGACTCACTAGGTTCACTATATTGTTCAATCACACTTCTAAATGTACATCTATCTCTACATGTGTGAGTGATAGGATCACTAGATGTCCTTCCTTCTTGATGATGATTGGCAGATGAGTTGGAATCATTGTTGCTTTCATCTAGTTCATTATCACTGATATCATCATCACTAGAAATATCATTTCTAGATAATAAGTCAAACATGAAGGAATAATCGTCAATTTCTATATGAGGTTCGTTTTTTTCAAAACCACTATCATTTTCTAAAAAAGTCACATTCCTTGAGATATATAGTTTATCATTTTTAGTATCATAACATTGAAACCTTTTTTTGTGTTTCAAAATAACTAAGAAAAGCACAAGGAATGACTTTCGGTAAAAGTTTATCATTTTTATCCGTACAAAACATTTATATTAAATTTTTTTTAACCTGTTATAGCCAGGTTCTTTTTGATATACTATTTCAAAATGAGAAATTTTGTTTAAAGTTTTGGATGGAAGACGATTAATAAGATAAACAGATGCAAGAGTCGCTTCGGCCCAAAAACTCTTTAGAATATTTTGAGATATGAGTAAGGTTCTAGTGGTTTCAATGATATGCCTATGCTTTCTTTCAGCCAATCCATTTTGTTAAGGGGTTTTAAGAGATGGTTTTTTGGTGAACAATATTGTAGTCTTCAAGATACCTCTTAAATTCATTAGAGAGATACTCACCTCTGGAGTCGGTCCTAAAAATCTTTAGGTTGTCATTAAATTGATTCTTAATCATCATATGATATGATATGATTTAAAACACGAAAAAACTTCATGTTTGTGACATCTAGAGTAATCATCAACAAAAATTACATAATATGAAAAGCCACCTTTTGATATAACGGGTGTCGGACCCCAAACATCCAAATGAATAAGATCTATTTCATATGGACAGGGGTGTAGCAAAAAAAAAAAAAACTTGGCGAGATAATCGGGGGTACGGGGCAGCGCCCCCGATTTTTTTTTTTTTTTGAGATAAAATAAAAAATGGCTACAATTATTAATAAAAATCTATTTCATATGGACAAATCAAACTATTTGCTGTAGTCAGGGCTGGGCTAGGATCTTGGACTGGGCTAAAAAAATGGATAAAAATCTATTTCATATGGAATCAGGGCTGGGCTAGGACTAGGCTTTTAAAAAAAAATTATTTTAACTGTTTCGGGAGGCAAGACTGGGCTACAGCCCAGTCCTGCCACCCCCCAGCTCCGCCTCTGGAGGTAGGTGACTTGTGTTAGCCTTGGTAACCTATCACAAGTGAGACTCGTGTATACAACATGACAGAGACTGCAGTACTTAGGCTGAGCCAGCACAACTAGGTTTTCCTAGTACAAAAAAAAGAAAGAAAGTAAGACTTATGTTTAGGGATGCACACCAGCAAAGCCTCGGCCGCCTTTGTTCAAGATCACTTTGTTCAAGCTAGGCTCAAGTTCGGAGCTGAGCATGTAAGGTGTTGTCCGAACTCGGCTCGGTTCTGAGCCAAACTGAGCTTAAACAAGATTCATTTTAAAAAACTTCTATAAAGGAGGGATTTAATCCCCCAACCTTCTTAAGGTTAACCGAGGACCTACCATTAAGCCAAAACATGTATTTTGATTATTTTTACTAAAAAAAATCTATATTTATTAAAAATTCTCAGCAAAAAAGGCACAAAAGGAGTTTTAAATAAAGACTAACGCCCTACCCATTACAGTAACAATGCAGTTTTAAATTTTTTTGCAAAGATATTATATATATGGGGTTTGCAATGAATTGAACCTTATCGGGTTCCACAGGTCGTTCAAGCTCGGCTCGATAGCTCGTTAGAGCTTCATATACTGGTTCAAGCTTGGCTCATTTACGAAGCGGACGAGCCTGAGCCAAGCTTTAACTGAGCCGAGCTCAAGCTGTGCATGAGTTAGCTCGGTTCGGTATGCATCCTTATGTTACAATTATGAAACTTGCTCTCAACATCCATAATGCTATTGGACACCTCCAACATGTCCTTGATATCTTTCATATTAGAGACCTTGTCAACCTTGGACTCTTGCTTGATCTCAATCCCATCTAACGTCTCATTTGGTCTGGATGAATCCTCCAAATCTGATCCTCTAACACTCACCAACTTAGGTCAATGGCAAACCCTGACCATAACCTATAACTTGTTTGCACCTTCATGGGTAAGGAACTCCTGATTAGAACTTATTGGGAGAGGTTCTTTGATCAAATCTGCTCTCATGGATGCGTTCAACATGGTCAAAATAGCAGGAATTGATCTTTGAAACATACTTTTCTTTATGTAAAAATATATTTTTTTGAGGTTTGAAAATTTGGTACATTATAAAACATTGACTTTTTAACCCTTACTAAATATGACATATATGTCAGAAAAACATGATCCAAAGATCATATATCATGTGCAAAAAAACTGAAAAAATAAGAACATTATATTTTTCACTAAAAGATTTTTTACCCACCTGATAGCAAACATTACGCTATATGTTATATTAATCGTGCATAGTCGTTGCAGTTAAAGATCGTGTCCTAGGTATTATGTAGATTTTGAATCATATGATTTCATTTGGATAGTTTAACAAATGATAAAGTCATGCCACCACGGATTGAGGTCAGCTCATAGCCAGCAGGGTGGGTGTGAAGGTGTTGAAATGAAAGCACCTTGGTGTCACACAGTGTTCGTTACTTTTCGAAGGTGGGTCATGTAAAGCAAGGTGGTCATGGGGCACCACCTAGGGTTTTTTCTTGTTTCGATGAGGGTTGATCATCATAAAAAATGCAAATGATAAAATAATGGTAGGTTCAAAATTTCACCCATTTTTACACATCGTAATTTTGCAATTAGTGTAATGATTTTATATTTGATATTTTATGATAAATTTAGAAAAGAAACATTTATAAATGTAACGCCTCAAAATTTTTAACTTGAAAAACTTTAGAAAAATTTAAAACTTTTGTAATTGATTATTTTTTAGACTTAAAATGAAAATACAATGAAAAAATTGTTCGAAAGGATCTAAGTTAGTGAACCATGAGCGGGTTACAGAGAAGTACATGATAACGAAGATTGGATCCCAGTCTTATTAGACTTGAGTCTGTTTTCACACTCATAAATTAAAAAATAGAGAAAACAAAATTTTCAAGATATTTCATTCTAAAAAAGACTGAATTAAATATTTTTTAACAAGTACTATTTCAAAATGTCAAACACATCTAGGAAACAAAACTAAGCAGAATTATGATTCCTTGATTGGTCAGAGTCATCTCGCCATTGCTTGTAACTACAATCTACTCATCGCTTGAAAAGATAAGGGGTCAGGCTACATCAAGTCTCATAAGTATAACAATATCATATATTTGTAAAGAACTAATACATATATGACAAGCAATTATACATTCAATAAAATCATGGTATATATCAATAATTGTCATAAAACTTATCAATCCCAAACATGTTGTGTATGCTTCACCAGAAATAAATATCATTATTAAAAAATAGTTCACATTAACAAGGCACATGTTTCATTTATGTAACTGTATGCATTTAAGATATTTGTTTCAATAATTACTCTCTACGGGTACTCACAGGAGAAAAATTAATGAATCAAACTGAGACTACATGAGGGGTTTATTATTCTATGTATTTTAATACCCCGTATGACTATCTAAAATGATACACAAAGAGAACTATTTAATAACTGAAAGAGAATTTTTCAAAAGTGTACATAATAGTAAAGATGCATCCTATGCCTTATGTAGAAGTTGTGAAAAACTATCAACCTAGGACAAACTTGTGGTAGTTCGGCTATCTAACTCTGACAATAGAGAATGTTGAGTCATTGCCACATGAGAAACATGATAATTAATAATAGTGTCCATCAGAGTTTGTATCACTTACCCCATTCAAGGTAAGTATAAAGATATAAATGAGTTATTGGGTTATCTTTAATTATTAAGAGGATTTAACATAGTTGCATATACCTCATACCATTGGACATCATCTACTCATTCTAGGTAGATCCCATGTTTATATATTATCGTAACTCATTTAATATGCTATGGTCTTTTAAATTGATTGATCATTTTGCTTGTGAAGGTGATTCCTGAATTAGGTGTGAATATATTTTTTCATAGTACAGTGCATTGTTGCACTTTGGGGTTTACCATAAACCTCAACTCATTAATAAGTATACGGGCATGTTTCACATGTCTTATAGTACAACAATAATATTAATTAATCAAGCTTTTAAAATAATTAACTCTTTCATATTTGAAAAACCGACAAGGATATTTTGAGAAATTACTATAGCCAAATCTGATGTACAACGTAAATAGTACCCGAATCTCAAGTCAAGATAATCTAGATTTTCTCAAATGCATATTAGAGAACTTGATATACGTGCGACCAAAGTCCACATAATCAAAATCCCGCATTTGCACAGTCAAAACATTTCTGAATCGCATATGCATTAAAACTCATTTTTGAACAACTTAAATTTATAAGAATGTGAATGTTGTCTCATGCAAAATATCCAAATGCATTGCAAGAGGAATCAATATATTGCCGAATACATTACCTCATTCAAAAGCATCTATGATGAATTGGCTGCCATGTGTAAGCCAATTTCAGATAGCAACAAGGTATTTTACTTTCTCAATGGGCTCAGTCAAGAATATGAATCATTTGTTACTTCTATGCTTAAGCCACCAATTCTGACATTCAAGAAGATTGTCCCACTACTCCAAAGTCAGGAGACGATGAGAACCATTAGAAGTTCGGAAGGTAATGTTTCAATAAGCCAAAATGTGGCTTTTGTGAGTCAACGACAAGAAAAAAAAATTTAATTGACAGGAGGAACTTAAAAACAAGTTCACATCAAAAGGACGTGGGTTCTCCCAAATCAGTCAACAATCGTCCAAGCAGATGCAATCTGCTCAAAATAAAAACCAAACAAGATCCAACAATTTTCAAGGTAAACAACCTCAATCCCCACAAAACAAACAAAACTCAAATCAAAAGGACAAGGGTTCAATTTACCAAATTTGTTTTAAGCCAAACCATACAATGTTATAATGTTATCATCAATTTAATCAAATGTATGGCTATGTCCGTTTCCGACAACCAAGATCATGAATGGTTTCCAAACACTAGTGCTAGCTCTCATGTCACTACGGACCCAAGTAAGCTTTAAAATATTTTTTAATATCATGGTCCAGAGAAAATCATGGTCGGCGATGGCAACAAGTTATCCATAACCCATTTTGGATCTACTTCCATCGATGTTGAAAAAGGAAAAATAAATCTTTAAAATGTCTTAGTTATTCTGAAAATAAAATGAAATCTTATTTCCGTTAGTCAACTAACTGCTGATCTATCTCTTATTTTTTAATTTTCTGTTGATAAATTTTTTATTGAGGACAAGAGGACCAAGGAAGTGATGGCTTATTTGCTTGAACCAAAGATTAGCAAAAAGAATAAAGAGGTGTTCTTTTTGGTGCATCAAAAAGTGATTCTTCTTGATATCTGACATCAACGATTGGGACACCCAAGTATAGACATATCATTGATTATTTGAGAAGAAAGAACTTTATTATTAGTTAAAAAACAATAAATAAAAATATTTGCTCTAGTTGTATGGCAAAAAAAGGCACATCAGCTACCTTTTTCTTTATCTGAATCTAGTTGTAATGAACCTTTCGAAAAGATTCCCTATGATTTATGGGGCCTTGCACCTGTTGAATCGGTTCAGGGGTTTAAATATTATGCAATATTAGTTGATGATTGCACTCATTTTATTTATTTATTTTTTTAAACGTAAGTCTGATTTTCATGCATGTTTTGTTTCATTTCATAAGAAGGTTTCAAACCGTTTCCAAAAGAATATCAAAATCTTTCAATCTGATGGAGGAAGTGAATTTATTGGAAAAGAGTTTCAAAGCTATCTTCAAGATAATGGGATTCATCACAATATGTCATGCCCTTACACTCCCGAACAAAATGGTGAGGCTGAGAGGCAACATAAAAGCATCGATGAATTCGGTCTCTACATGATTTTTCAAGCTAACATGCCTAAAAAATATTGGGTTGAAGCTTTTTATGTTGCTTATTGGCTTCTTAATCGGCTGCCAAGTATTGTTTTAAACATGATTTAACCTTATTTCCTTTTAATAAAAGACCTGACTATTCATATCTGCATGTTACCTGTATCTCAAAAATTATGCAAAAAATAAGTTTGAACCACGCTCTTTGTCTTGTATTTTTATGGGATACAACGATGCTTATAAGGGATATCGTTGCTTCATGTTCCCACAGGTAGAGTTTGAATGAGTAGGCATGTCATTTTTGATGAGGGCATCTATCCTTTTAATGACCTGCAAAACAAATCTAACGATACCCGTGAGACTGCTACTTTTTTGTGAATGGTTTACAGATAAGTTTACTAGTGTCACAAGTGATCTACAATCTGAAAACAGACCTGCAGTTGTGACAGTTGATCAGCGACATCAAATGTCTATTAATGTTGACAATCCAGACGTTGATCCAGCTTCCAAGATCCTCTTCACGATCAGGATCAATGCCATGTCTCTCATGTTGGACCAGACGCCGACCAGCATAGCTCAGGACATCCAGCTCCTTCCTGCCATGATCCGTCTCCTGTTAAGCATGATGGATCAGACGACGAACAACATAGATCTCGGATATATTCATAATTTCCTTGGAGTTCAAGTCCAAAAGTTTGATGGAGGGCGCTTTCTAAATCAAAACTCATTATGCCAATAGTATTCTAGACAAAGCTCAAATGAAGGATTGTCTTCCTATATCAATGCCTATGATCGGAAAGCCTCACCCCCCCCCCCCACGATAAATTCACCAGTCTTGTAGGCAGCCTTCAATACCTTACCTTCACCCGACCTGAGTTGTCCTACAACTTGAACTACGTGTGTCAATTCATGCATGCCCCCAAAAAATCCTACTTTCAGCTTGTGAAACACATTCTACGGTACATTAAAGGAACTGTTTGATATGGATTCGTCTTATTGCTCGAAATCCTATGGTCTTATACAAGTTTTCAGATGTTGATTGGGATGGATGCCCTCTTATTCGGAGGTTTACAAACGGTTATTACATCTACCTTGGTGACAATAATATCTCTTAGAGCATCAAGAAGCAACCCACGTCGCTCGCTCATGCTCAGAATCACCTACCATCTTCGAGATCTGACATATTTATTGCTCAAGCACCTATGATCTTCTGCGATAATCTTTCGGCTCTACACATGACAGTTAATCCCATTCTTCACAATCGATCTGAGCATATCGAGATTGATTATCATTTTGTCCATGAGAAAGTCACTCAACGATAGCTTGTTACTAGATTTGTTCCATCATAATCACAAGTTGCTGACATTTTTGCTAAACCACTTACTTAAGCCACATTTCATAAGTTAATTACCAAACTCGACCTTTGTCTTCCTTCGCCACAGCCGAGTTTGAGGGAGTACTTTGAGCAAGCCTTCAAACTCAAACGGACTAGGCTCAACTGATTCTAGCTCAATCGAATCTAGCAACATCATTTTGAGAAAGTTTTCTCTGTAATCAATCTAGCAAGATCAGCTCTTGTGAGACGTTGAAAACTAAAATGAGAAAGGCCAGCAATTACATAGTGAAAAATCAAATGAAGGAGGCAAGACTGTCAATTACTGTGAGAAGCCAAGGAAAACGTTGGAAAGATTTTCAAACCAATTCAATCTTAATTAAAAATCAGAAAATGAAGAAGGCAAGTCAGCTAGTCATTACGTGAAGTCAATGAAGGTTTCCAATGAAGAAAGAAGATTTTTAAACTCGTAAGAAGCTGTCCAGATTTTGTGAAGAACTAGGAAAGAATTCAGTAAAGGAAATCTGGCCTAATGTAAAGGGAAGGATTTCAAACGCTGTGTAGAAGATCCAACCTATGCATGGAAATAAACACTAGTAAAAGCAACGTGAAGGACTTGACAAATTTACAGTCTCTCTCAAAAGAAAAAGGCGTAATTGAAAGAGAACTATTTATGCTGTATTGTTGAAAAAAGTGAAATAATAAAAAAAAGATAAGACCTTTCCCATCGTGGACATAGGCTCAATTGGCCGAACCACGTTAATCCCTTGCCTCTGCTATTTCTCTCATTTTCACGTTTTTGTTCGCGTGTTACAATGGATCCAACTTCAGTTAAAATTCCAACAATCTCATGCCTAAAATATAGAACAAAGCCAGGTCCTTGTTTTAACACTTCTGAAAAGAAAAAACAAAAGCTTAGAAATTTGAAACTAATAAACAAGTTCTAACCCAGGAACTAAAGGGTAGATTGACTCCCCCAAATTGGTTTCTTGTCCAGGCAACATCAGCAAAACAAACACCACAATGGGTTATTCTGAGGGAATCATCATAACTTATCTGCACATGTTTCCTCAAATAAGTCGATAGTCGCTAAGAGCTATTGAAGACAACTTCTCACCAAGGCGAAGCAATCTATGTCACATAGGTGCTAGTAGCAATTTCAGAAAACTTGGGTGTGGGATGCGGAATATGTCTGTGTACGTGTGCTACAAAATGTATTTACAATTGTATAATTTTAAGTTTTTTTTTTTACTAAAGCAATTTTGGACCTGATCAACTCCAAGTCTAAAATTAGACCAAAATGGTTGGGGTGCAGGTTGATTGCACCACACTTGTTGACCCACACCCAGCTCTGCCGAGTGCTGCACCAGTATGTTCCCCCCGGATGATTCACTGAATCCCATGTCTGTGTTCGGGGCTTTGAATGAGAACCACGTATACAAGCACATGGGGCTCGTATTCTCGTGTATGTTGACATAACTTTGCATCGGACTCTGGTGTTGTTGCAAAGACTTAAGTACCCTTTCTTGCTATTCTTCTCATAAAGTGATGGTTTGAGAAAATGACAAAAATGCCCTTCATTCAAAAAAGAAAAAACAAACAGTTCAAAAAAAGGACAAACATGTCCTCCATCCAGAAAGTCGAGGATGATTTTGACTCTTCAAAGTCTTCTTCTTTTTTCTTCGTTCAAAAAAAGGACAAACATGTCCTCCATCCAGAAAGTCGAGGATGATGTTGACTCTTCAAAGTCTTCTTCTTCTTTCTCCGTTCAAAAAAAGGATGTCCTCCATCCAGAAAGTCGAGGATGATGTTGACTCTTCAAAGTCTTCTTCTTCTTTCTCTGTTCAAAAAAAGGACAAACATGTCCATCCAGAAAGTCGAGGATGACGTTGACTCTTCAAAGTCTTCTTATTCTTTCTCCGTAAAACATTGTAAAACCCTCTCTCTCTCTCTCTCTAGAGAAGAAATCAAGGGAGGCAAAGAGTTCTCCCTGGAGAAGGCCATGAACATCAACCCTCTCACTCTCTCTCCCTTCTCTCTCTACTTCTGTGCACATCCAACAGACGATCATACATTGCTCCATCAAACATCGACTGACCTGCACACTGACTGTAGCATCGTTCAACTTGAAGAGTTGTGGAGTCTGATTCAGAGTTTTTGCCCTTACAGGAGAAGGGTTTGGGGGCTCCTCCCAGCGTGGGTAGCATCGTTCAACTTAATTCGTTGTGGAGCCTGATTTAGAGTTTTTGCCCTTACAGGAGGGGGGTCCAGGGGCTCTCCCCCGGCGCGGATCCCGCTGCGCGGTCAGCGAGCCGGGGTCCAGGGGGGCCGCCCCTGGCGGGGGGCTCGGAGGGCAGCGTCTTCGGGACCAAAATTTTTTTGGGGGCTTCCAACAGCGATTTATAGTGTTATCGGGCTTTTCTACAATGATTTGTAGTATTTTCGGGTCTCCAACGAGCCCCACAATGATTTATAGTGTTATCCGGCTTTCCTACAACGATTTGTAGTATTTTCGGGTCTCCAACGAGCCCCACAACGATTTATAGTGTTATCCAGCTTTTCAACAGTGATTTGTAGTGTCTTTCGCAAATCGCTATAGCGATTTATAGTGTTTTTGGATCTCACTATAGCGATTTGTAGTGTCTTCCGCAAATCGCTATAACGATTTATAGTGTTTTTGAATCTCACTATAGTGATTTGTACTGTCTTCCGCAAATTGCTATAGCGATTTATAGTGTTTTTGAATCTCACTATAGCGATTTGTAGTGTCTTCCGCAAATCGTTATAGCGATTTATAGTGTTATTCAGTATGCAAATCGTTGTAAATCGCTACCCGAATTAGGACCAACTTGTGAGGGCCATATCTCCTTAACCGAAGGTCATATTCTAAATCCGTAAAAAATGGTGTCTTCGTTATTAAGTCTATTTTATTCTTGTAAATTTTAAGCAATTTCTATTGTCATTTCATTCCCCATTTTAACTAAAAACTAGACCCTTATTATTTTGTGTTATTTGCGTTGCACAACACCATTCTCGCTTGACATCCATATCTTGATTCTGGCATGCTCCCTGTTGGATTTTCCATTGATTTCTTCCAACCTTCCTTGAAACAAACATATGTCTTTCTCACCACGACACCCTGTGCATTTTTTGACCACGACACCCGGGACCCGTGCCAGGGGGGAGCCCCCGGACCCCCCTCTTGTAAGGGCAAAAACTCTAAATCAGGCTCCACAACGAATCAAGTTGAACAATGCTACCCACGCTGGGAGGAGCCCCCAAACCCTTCTCCTGTAAGGGCAAAAACTCTGAATCAGGCTCCACATCGAATCAAGTTGAACGATGTTATCCACGTTGGGAGGAGCCCCCAAACCCTCCTCCTATAAGGGTAAAAACTCTGAAGCAGACTCCACAACTCATTAAGTTGAATGATGCTACACACGCTGGGAGGAGCTCTCAGACCCCCCTTCTGTAAGGGTAAAAACTCTGAATCAGACTCCACAACTCTTCAAGTTGAATGATGCTACCCACGCTGGGAGGAGACCTCAGACCCCCCTTTTCTGTAAGGATAAAAACTTTGAATCAGACTCCACAACTCTTCAAGTTGAATGATGCTACCCACGTTGGGAGGAGCCCCCAGACTCCTCTCCTGTAAGGGTAAAAACTCTGAATCAGGATCTACATCTCATTTAGTTGTATGATGCTACCCACGCTGGGATGAGCCTCCAAACCCTTCTCCTGTAAGGGTAAAAACTCTGAATCAGGCTCCACAATAGTCAATGTGCAGGTCAGCCGGTGCTTGATGGAGCAATGTAAGATCTTCTGTTGGATGTGCATAAAAGCAGAAATAGAAGGGAGAGAGAGTGTGAGAGAGTTGATGTTCATGGCCTCCTCCAGGGGAGATTTCTTTATCAGATAATCCTGCAGTGCAGAGACTGGGTCTTAAATAATCATCTTCGGGGCACTTAAGTCTTTACAACCACTCATTTTCAAGAATCGCCATTTTTTTTTGCACCAATGGAGGAGAGGGTACTTAAGTCTTTGCAATCGCATCAAACTCCAACGCTAATTAATGCTGACAAACATGGGGATACGAGACGCACATGCTTACATACGTGGTGCTCTTTGGGACCCCGAACATGAGATGTAGCTAACTGCCCTGTTCGGGGGGGGGGGAACATATAACCTGCTTCGCTCCTGTTGGTGCAAACCATGAGCATTCATGACGCAGGTTCAACATGCAAGTTCAAAATTTTCTTGAAAATAGAACACGCCATGAATTTTTAAAATTTTTATTAATAAAAAACTAATTTTTTGATATTTTTAATGCTAAAAATATATTTCTATTAAAATAAACCTCTAAAACAATAAAAATAAATAATTATTAAAATATTGTGATTATGTGTCATTGTCCGTGTCCACTCATGTAACCAGGGACCTTGCACAAAAATGGTGATTCCCTGTGACATAGATAGAAACATGTCTACATCCACTGCCGTGGCAAATGGATCAAGTAACGTTGGCCGGATATTAGATCTGATTTTCAGTAAGGAGTTGGCCCGTTTTGACTCCAGATTTGGCTCGCCACACATGATGCAATTTCTTATCCAGATTTGGCTTCCCACTCTAATGTTATCCGCAGACGTGTCAAGTATATAGGATTTCGTGTGAAATAGAAAAAACGGATCGATTGGGTGAAAACCAATCTCGAGCCAGCTCGGGACCAATTTCTTTATTCATTCTTGACCCGGATTTGGTGAAACCCGATATTGTTTGTTCCGAGTTTGACTCGTTTATAACAAAAAAAAAAGACAACTTTTTTATGAAACTGGCCCACCTGTATCCGTGTGAGGTAGCTTCTAAACCTTTCATGGGCGTTTGCTCGTTACAGAAAATTTGGGTTTTTAGCAGAAACACATCAATGGGAGTGCGGGGGGGGGGCGTTTGCTAGTTTCAGAAAATTTGGGTTTTCTGCATAAACACATCGATGGACGTGCGTTTCCGCGAAGCTGACAATGCAAAAACAAACATGACATCGTGAAAACGCCTCGACCAGTATGCCATTTTACACGTTGGATCCGTCTTTTTCGTAGAAACGGTTCCGGTGGGAAAGTTTCTGCGGCAGAGGAATTCACGGAAGGGGTAACGCCGCACCCATTTCCGTGCCCCGTAAGGCCCAGCTTTTGGCGAGGAATTGGCTCAACAGCGTCTTCTCTTCTGCCAACTAAAGCCTCCCAGTCAGCCGTCAATTGTCTATAAAAAAAAATCAGCCCCCATGCGTCACTGCATTGTTGGCCCTTCGGTGGTTACTGGTTACAAAGCGGCCTTCATATTTAAAAAGTAAGTTCCAAACAAGCAATATATTTGTACAATAATCCTACACGTCAAAGCACACGTTGCTTTGTCTCATCCTATTTTAGTTTTTTCATACCATCTCTATAATAATAATAAAAATCTCAGTAGAGACTATTGGGTTGATAAGCTTCAGTGGATTATGAGTTTTTGGCTTTAGCCAAGCTGCTCCAACTCAGAGAGGCAGTACCCTTCTCAAAAATGGAGGGGTTGAAGCTTGGTGGATCTCTGCAGCTTGTGTTTCTTTTGGGTTTTCAAGGTTTTATTTGCTTGGCTTTGGTTGGTGGGGGAGCCCAAGCTCAAACTGCCACCGACTCATCTGATGGTAATCTCCTTCCTGTTGTGTAAATGAAGAAAAACGGTTCTTTATTTACTGATGAAATTTCCTGTTTTTGGTTGCTTGGAGAGGAAAAAAACAATTACCCATTTTAGAAATCATGGGACTCTGCAGTTTGTGTTTTGATTTGTTTGAAATTGATAAATAAAATCCTGATTTGCCAAGTTTAAAGATGATGGTTCTTTTAGAAAAAAAATCTGAGTTTTTTTTTTATTATTACTATCATGATAGAACCAGAAATTTTATGCTGTTTCTCTTGGATGGCAGTCGAAGATTTGTTTTGTTCTTCAATTCTTGAGAAAAAATAACATTGTTCAATCTGAATTTATACTGTCTATTTATGATGAACAGCGAGTGCTTTCAGAAGCATATCTCAGCAATGGAAGATTCCATCCTGTGTGTCGTGGAATTTAACCGAACCATGCAGTAGGACTGCCATTGATTCCTCCACCACAGAGGACACTCGCTACCACCCTGCCATCAAATGTGATTGCTCTTTCAATAACGGCACCACTTGCCGTATCACTAAAATGTAATGCCGCCCTCCCCACCTCTCTCTCTCCCACTCTAATTTCCATGTGATTAACGTGATTGAATAAATTTTAAGTGGCAATTGAAATGTTATATATAAGGTTTCGACTTTTAAATTGCAATGATTTACTGACAAGAACAAACTGTTAAAATTTGTGGGCGATTCATGTTATTGTGAGTCATTCTATTGAAGACGCTCTTGTGTTCTATGGTCATTCATTTCATGTTTATTTTACAGGAAAGTGTATGCTATCAGTGTAACTGGGAGTATACCATATGCTCTTTGGAACCTTACTGCCCTCAATGATCTGTATAAAACCCCCTTCATTTCTTCTGATTTATCATCATGTATAAACTGGCCCACCTGCAATACATTGATGTGCATGCATAGTATTAGTGTCGTTGCATTCTGCATGTGCAGCGTTGACTTGTCAATCGTCCTTCACGAGGCGCTTTGGGCACTGCCTGACGATATGTCTATCTTCAGAGAACCAACATATCACAATCGCACCCCTGTTGTTGTTGTTATACTTTGAGTAGTTCTGTTTTTTGTCGGATTGATGGTGTGTCGATGCCTCACCTTTGTTGTCACGTCGCTCATCATTATTGCTTCGGTGGTCAGGTCTCTTCCCGACTTTGGTTGATGGGAGTAAAAGGCTTTTGTTGGGTGTTAATTAAACGCTCAGCCACCACATATACATCTTCCAAAATACAAAGGTTGCTCCTTTCCACTTCAGACTGTACCCATGACTAAAGTTCCACAATGAACCAGTTGAGTTTGTCGTATTCTGACATATTAGGCACCTCCAACATAAGCTTATGAAACGTTCTAACATAGTATTGCAACAAACCAGTATGTTTAAGCTCGCCAACCATTCGGTATGCATGTCCTTGCGCATTCTTCAGCATGAAGTAGTTGTGCAACTCTATTTTGAGGTCGTCAATGGTGTCTATTACACATTGGCACATCTGCATGTCACTGCGCTTCCGCCTCCACCAAGCGATAGCATCTTCATCGAGTAGAGTTGTTGCAGCCTTAATCTTCAGATCTTCAACGATCACATTCTGAATATCCAAGTAGTTTTCTACTTAGAATAAGAAGTTCTCAATGGCCTTGCTGTCACGAAAATCATTGAATTTTGTGGATCTTGACACATCAATCTTTGATGGCCTCTCACCATTTTCGTCATTTAGGGTCACTGTCCGCTGCAACGAGTGGTTCTTCAACTGAAGCTCCCCTACTTCAGTCTGCAAGTCGGTTACTGTTGTCGTCAACGAAGTGACTTGTTCCACCAACAAGATTACTTGCTCTTGCAGGCTCACCGCCACATCATTCAGTCCACCGAATGATTCAACTATGCATGAAATCACTTCTTCATGCAAAGTCACATCTTCCACCAACCTGTTGACAATTACAGCCAACTCCTCTTGGCCCCAAGGTGAACTCATTTCCTCAGCTTCGGCAACTGCCTTGCCTTAGGTGTTGCACAAGTTTTGATAAGGCGCCACTATATCTTGCTCATAAATCGTAGTCTGTTGGCGTGTATGTCGACACTGACTTCGGAGTCTCTTCTCCAGCACGAAAATGGGCTCTGGTATTACTTGTTACGAGCCTATTTCCTTCAATAGGCCAGCGTGGTGCGATGGTCCTTCCTTACAATTATATGTTGTTTGTCATCTTGATACACACAATCATATGTTGTTTGTCATCTTTTTTTTTCCTTAGTCCTAACAAAGATGGAAAAGATCTTCTTATCAAAGGAAGAAGAAAGGTGGTTAGATGAATACCTAGAAGTTTATTTGGTCCACAACTGTAGAGGTCTACCGTTGGAATGATGTCCTTAGATGCATAGACTGAAGCAGAGGATTGCATCCGCTCAGTAAGGAAGTACCCCACGAGCTCTTCATAGGTCGGGGCAAACACAAAGCCTGCTTTCATCTTCAAGTTTTGCGTCTCCATATGAGACAAGTGACCAAATTAGTTGTGAGAAAGAAAGAGAAAAGAACATAAGGAATAAGAAAAAGATCAAAAGAGAAGGCATGGGAATAGGGAGATCAAGAAGAAGAGACTTGTATACTAACCTATTTATTGAAACACCTGAGAAGATATACAGAGAAGCAAATGAATAGAAGAATGCTCAACAGTAGAGACAATCAAGGCTTGTGGTGGTCATGATCTGATATATATAGATAGATATGAGATGTTATGAGTTATAGTTGAACGGGTCGGGTTTGGTTCCGACTAAGGTGAAAACAAACCCAAAACTGATTTGAGATGTTAGTTCTAAGTCCGTACTGCATCTAATCGGAGTCACCATAATGATAACCATACTCGATGTATTTTGAAACATATTTTCAAATGCTTGGACGGCGATAGAGAAGTTTCTTGGAGTAGGGTAGTCCTAGAGTTAGGCAACGGATGGGGTTGCCCGTAGGCCCGCCTGACCCGTATGACCCAACCCGATTATATATGTAAAGGCCGTAAAAAAAAACCTGTATCGAACACGTGTCAGACACGTGCCCTGCACGCGTCGGACACGCGTCAAGGTTGGTCCGTTGTGTCGGACGTGGATCCGAGCCAGACCCGAGCCCAAACACGAACCCAGATTCTCGAACGATCGAGAAGCCTATGACTTTAAAAAGTCACAGGCGTCTCGGGCGAGGGGCAGAAACCCTCGCCCCTTCTCTCTTCTCGCCCGTCTCCATCCCTCCCTGCAGCCACCGACACCGGTGACTCGCCGCCGGCCACCGCCTTTGTCCTAGGTGTTGCAGCCACCGACGATCGTGCCGCCGAGCACCCCTCGTCCCTTCTCTCTCCTCTCCCATCTTCGGCAACCCACTACCGACCTCCCCGTCGCCGGCGATCGCAGCTGTCCGCCATTCCCCCCTTCGATTCGACGACAACCTTCGAGTTCGACTACCGTCGTCGTCGATGACCTCGTCGTCGACCTTCGAGCTCCGACGACCAGAGATCCCCCCCTCTTTGTCCCCTGTGTCGCAGGACGCCGAGGATCGACGCCGATGGCGGCCTCTGAGCTCCAACAACCCCCATTGCTTCCTCCCCTTCCTCTGCAACCACCGACGGTCGTGTCGACGATCGCCTGACACCAGTAGCCATTGATCGCCGGTGACCTCTTGTCAGCGACCTCCCGTCCATCTATCGACTGCGCCAGAGCCCTCGACGCCAGAATCTCCTTGTCGCTTTTCCTGACTCGCCATCGCCGACGAGCACTATCGCCAAACGACAACGCCACCACCTCTTCGCCTCCTCTCCTTCGTCAGCAACCATCGCAGTCTGACAGCCCCATGCGAGCATCCCAACGATCGTCGCCACCTGCGACCTCATTTCCCCAACGACCACCAGCAACATCGCCATCTCCTGGGTGGTCTGTGGACTCCCCCCCCCCCTGTGGTCTCCTGAGGTAAGACCCCCTTCTCTTCTTCTTTTCCTTTGTGAGGGGTTGGTCGACAGGGGGCTGAGCCCCCTGTCGTCACCTCTCATCGACAGGGGGCTCTACCCCCTGTCGCTTTGTGGTTTTTCGGTAGAGGATTTTGCCCTTGTGCCTTCTATGGTCCTCTGGTAGGGGGCTCTGCCCCCTACCCCTCCATTCTGTGTTCGGCAAGGGGCTTCGCCCCCTACCTCATGTTTCTCGGTAGGGGGCTTCGTACCCCTGCCTTCTCTTGTTTCCCGGCAGGGGGCAAAGCCTCCCCTGCCTTTGTTTTGCTTCTCGGCAGGGGGCTTCGCCCCTTGCCTTTTTTTGTTTGCCGACAGAGGGCAAGGCCCCCCTGCCTTCAGTCATTTTCCCTGCAGGGGGCGGAGCCCCCCTGCACTCTTGTTGCTTCTCGACAGAGGGTTTTGCCCCTTGCCTCCTGCGTTTTGTCAGCAGGGAGGTTCTGTCCCCCCTGCCTCCTTTGGTTTCCCAGCAGGGGGGAAACCCCCCTGCTTTCCTGTTTTCGAGCAGGGGGCTTACCCCCTGCACCTCAGTTGTTCTCCGGCAAGGGGCTTTGCCCCCTTGCCCTGTTCTTGCTGCCGGCAGGGGCAAAGCCCCTGCCTGTCTCGTGTTCTGACAAGGGGTGTTTCCCCCTGTCTTGTTGTGGCAGGGAGCCTCTGCTCCCTCCCCTGCCTTTCTCTGTTCTGGCAGACAGGGAGTTCCTGCTCCCTGCCTCTGCAGTTGTTGCCAAGCAGGGCTGAGGCCCTTGCCTCTGGCACCCTTGTTTACAGGATGCAGAGTTCCTGCATCTACCTCCTGCAGGCAGGAGGCCTTGCTGCCTCTGTTGCTTCTTTGCAGGGAGATGAGCTCCCTACCTACTCTCGTGTTTGGGGTCTGGTACCGCTGCAGGTCTTACCTGACCCGCTTCTCGTTTATATTACGACATATACTAACATTCCAAGCATTGCAGGTTGAATGGTGGATCCAGCTCACCCTCTGTGGCTCAAGCTCTTGTTTGCTTACGCCGCAGGCGTACGAGGACCCGCAACCCCTCAAGGTAGGGGATTCTTGCGTGAAAGGACAATGAACAGATAAATGCTAAAATAAGAAAAGATAACTTAAAGAGAATGATATATGTATACGTATAATATATATACGTATGTTTTTACCTTCAATGACGCGGTTTCGCGATCCTTGTACTCTTTACTTTCTCGCACTTTCCTTTCTGTTCCCGCCGCGCTATATGTGCCCAAGCTTTTCATTCATGTCTTTACATTTCATGTCTTTTAACTCAAGGATGCGGTTTCACGATCCTTGTCCTCTCTACTTTTTCGTACTTTACTTTTTTGTTGCCCCACTCTTTGCGCCATGGCATTTACTTTTATATGTCTGCCTTTTTACTCTAGGACATCCTGGTCCTCCTTTATGTTCTCGCACTTTACTTTCTGCATTTACCTTTATTGCCCCGCGCTTTATGCGCCATAGCCTTACTAGCTTTTTCTCTTCGTACCTTACTTTCCTGTTGCTGTCATGCTTGCTCTCGCACTTACTTTTTGGATGTGTTGTTCGCACTTCGTGCATATGCCTTGCTCATGCATGTATTCTTATCTCTGTTGTATGCTCTTTTACTTGCTTACGCTTATCGATCTATCGAGGTGCAACCCCATGACTTGTGAGTCATCCTTTTGCACTTGCTTAGTCAGTATAGGATCTCATACCTCGTGTGTAGCTCTAGCATTATACCCTCGTGATGCAGCTTCGCACATCGAGTCTTGCCCTTTGATTTATCATTGTATTAGTATGTGCACGAGTTTGCCCTTTGTCAGCTTGCACTCCTTGAGTGCAACTTCGAGTGTATAGTGTATACGTTTTACTTGTCTTAAGAGTCACGACACACACTTATGCACTTTGGTTCTCCAAAGATGATGATCTTAGGTGCAAACCTATTTTCAAGGATATATAGCTTTGTAAAGCAGAGATAACGGCTGGATCTCCCAAATCGATGTATTTGAGAAAGGTGTGTTACAACCTCAGTTCGCCTATTCGATACGACTCAGATAACCTTGTTTAGGATCCTATGCACGAGTAGGGCAAGAATCCTATTAAGGTACTTGCGCCATCGCTAGATCGTTGTTACATCACTTCTGATGCGAGACCTAGTTCTAGGCTTTCTGGTCAAACCCAGATAGTAGCGCCTTCATTCCTTCATGAAGGTATTGTTGGATTTCTTACGATAAATCCATGTTCCTCCTCTTGTAGTTGTATCCTTAGTCACGTACGATATGTTTGGACTACGAAGAGCAGGACGAGAGGTCTATAGTAACCTCTAAGCGTGTATTGACACATTAAGCTAAATCCTGCTATATGGATATTCGCCTAATAGGCAAATTGCTTGCGATTGTCTAAAGGACCCGAGCACGATAAGTTGGAACTTGAATGAGTTCACTATGGACTTCTATAAAGCATATGTGTTGGGATTTTCTGCGAGAGATCTTTACCCCTCTTATTGTGGTTATACTTTTGAATAGGTACGTTGCATAGTACGATGAGTAGGATGAGAGGTCTATGTCTACCTCGAATGTGCAATGGCACATGTTTGAGATCACAAGAGATGCTTCTACACTCGCTATGAGTTGACCCCTCTCATCGTGGTTGCACTTTTGAACATGTATGTTGAGTACTGCGGTGAGTAGGATGAGAGATGTGTGGTTGCCTCGAACGTGCAATGACGCGTATAATTCACCTAAATAATAATCATGCGCCTTCACAGGCAGGATGCTCGAGTGGGTCGAAAGACCAGAGCATGTAGAATGGGACGGCGGTTAAAAAAACCCTCTATCGTGCTTATTCGGGACGGTTCATTAAGAGAGAGGATGGATGGTACAAAACTCGTGGACAGTCATTAATGGCAATCTCGGGCAAAGATCTGACTTCCCCAGTCATCGGAGGTTAGGAAAAATCCTTCAGGCCACTTCTGCAGAAGTTCGGATGCGCATCCATTGGGCCTTTGTTTGCCTTTGGGGATTTACTCTCTTGGTCATTGGTCGCCCCCTTAAGAGCGGACTCAGTCAGTCATTCGGGGTATAATAAAATACATAGCATAATGGACCCCCGAATCGATTTCGATTGTTTCTATATTTTGCCTTGTGCGTACCCACAACGACGAACTCATAATAAGACAAGATATAACTTATACACATGATCATGAGATATGCGTGTTGTGACGTGAATTGATTGCTTGCTTGTTAGCTCGGTAGTTTGGTACGCTACGCGTTGAGCTATGCACGTTTATTGAGGCGTTACTCTAGTTGGTTAAATTGCTTACGCAGTTCTCTGCTAAGTAATAACTAGCTTATCATACTAGTCAATTACTTATAATATTAGCATTATGCTAGTTGTTACATCTTTGTTATAACCGCTACCGTATGATTGCTTATCATATGTAGCTTATGAATTGTTTGTGATGCAATAGCTTGTGCCTTATGATTTATGTAGTTATTTGCTGATAGACTAAGTCATCCAATGGTACTTGTATGTATTGCGAGCATTGTTATGAATGCTTGTCTTATTTAGTTACTTTGTTTGATTGGTGGATAGAGTTAGTTACTCTTCACCTATAGTATCAGTTGGATTGTTGCTTGTTTAGCACTGTGGTCTTTACTGCTCTTGTATTTAGCTGGTTTCTTTACTAGAATCTTGCTCATTCCACGGTATGTTTGGTTAGTTCTGCTAGTCTTGTTTTTTTCTACTTGATTTAGCAGATATCTTGCTTATTGCAGCATTTGTACTTTCTTGTCTTTTGCACCCCTACTAGTTTGTTGTGAGACTGACTCATTCCATGGGCAGGTGGTAATCAGGTTATACTGCTTGTGATGTCAAGATGACGTGATGCGTTCAAGGCAAGACCCCTCTCCTGACGTTGCACTCCTGGAGACACTTTTGATAGATGTGGTATAAAGTTTCTTTGAAAGCATCTATTATGATTAAAACTCTGGATTTCTAAAACTGTATTACCAAAACGTGGTTCTTCTTTTCATTTCAATAAAATATATATATTTGAGTTGCAAATCGATTTATAAGGAGGAAGATTGCATTTGTGTTGTAATACGCCCAGAGTCTAGGGATTTGCTATCTTAAACTTGATCTTTCGTTGAACTTTTGTTTCAAACTCTCATAAATAATTGATTTCAAAACTTTCAACCTTTCTCGTAAAAAGATTTCAAGTCCATGATTTTGGGGCGTTACAATATATCTATTCACAAGCTAGCCCAGCCCAATAAATACATGGGTTGGGCATTGGTAATTGGCTGACCTGAACCGGGCCTACTCCTGACCCATCAATGGATGGACTGGACTTAACTCGGCCCAGCACCACTCTAGGCGGGCCCATTTAGGGACCCAAATCTGGGTGAGGGTTCCTTCGTCATAAAAAGAAAAATCAGAGTGCAAGTGGGCCAGATACAGAAAATGATGCTTGTGTTATAAACGGGTCACATTCATAACAAACATTGACAGGTTTCACCAGATCTGGATTTGGATCATATAAAAGAAATTGATCCAGAGATGGCTGAATATCAGTTTTGAATCAACCCGTTTTATCTATTTCACATGAAAATCAATATATTTGACATGTTTGCGGATAGTATCAGAGTGGAACAAATCATATTTGGATAAAAAATTGCATCATGTGTGAATAGCCAGATCTGGATTCAACCCGATTCAGGTCTAACGGATTTAGGTTTCAATTTTCAATTCCTTCAGGAAAAAAAATTTGAATGAGAATGTTGGAGCATTGCTCCGATTAATTAAAATAAAATCAAGAGTTTTACATCGATCCTCCTATGGGAGGTAGCCAATCCGGCAGCTTATCCTTCCAAAATAAAGAATTGTGCTTTCGCATAAGTAGAAATATATGACCTATATCAGCACAAGGGCCCATAAAAGAAAAGGAAATGAAATCAAAAGCCGCAGCCAACACCAAGATAGTTGCACTCCCACTATGGCCTCTGCTGGCTGAGTGCATAAAGGTACACCAACTACGATTGTTGGAGATGAGGGATACGCGAGATCCATGATCCAGCTTCAGAAAAGCATTGTTACACGCCACCTGAACCTGGGGACAATCTAGCACACATCTTTGTCGCTCCGAAACATATCATCCGATCCTCACACTCCCTCCAAACAACACATTGAATTCTTTCTTTCGAAAAAAATTCATCATTATGGAGAATAGCATTTCTTATCTTCCAAACCTAACATAAAACTGTATGGAATACTGTGATCCAGCACTTCTGTAACCAAGCATGCTTAAACTTGACGGAAAACATCCAAGATAACTCACGAACAACAACTGACGTATGCGGCACTCTCCTCTTCCCAAATTTGCTGCATATCACATCATAAAGATTATCATAGGGCAAGAGAAAAAGAGATGGTTGTGGTCTTTCTTCTGCCTTGCAACACAACACACATCTGTTTGGGAAAGACATCTTAAATATCTTCAATCAATCATATGTCAGAAGTTTAGAAAAGCGAGCAAGATATACCACCCAACAAGCTCTTGGAAGAACTCCTTTGGCCCACACAAATTTTAGCCCAGAATATGGTTGCCCTTCTTTACTGACAGAATTCCAAATTTCCTCACGAGAAACATCATTGGCATTTATGGAACCATTCTAAAGTAACAAATATGCCTCATTCGATAAAGAGAACGAGTAAATATGATGTCAAACCTGATCTAGAACCGGAAATGAAGGGTAGTAGCAAGAGCCAAACAAAAACATCCCTTCCGCAATCGCCCTGCCCTTTTACCAGGTTCAAACTAACTCTCTTGAGCGAATATAGGAAAGAAGTGGAGCCCCTCTCCAAGGATCTGTCCAAAACTTCGTGGAGACCAAATCTCTTATCAAACAAGAGACAAACACTTCAATCACCTCCCAACCCCTTAACAAGTAGGGGTGTCAACCGGTCCGGTTTGGTTCAGACCCAGGTGATACCAAACTTGGACCCAGTTTTTGGGTATAGTCGGGTCCGGTCTCAGGTCTAATCAGGTCCACTATAAGAAAAATCATACCCAGACCTGATAAAAACTACATGAACCAGACCCGGACCATACTCGGTAAAGCCATATTTTTTATCATTTTTACATTGAAAATTTGTGGGTCTTAATTGGAACTCAGATCGGTCTGGGTCTGGAATAAAATTTCAAAAACTATACTCAGGTCCATGTATTAATCGGACTTTCGGGGTCCGGCTCTTAATCGGGTCTTATTATTTATTACCGTGCCTCAAGATTCTATTTTCACTCTCTCAAGACTCAATATCCTCTAGAATCTCAATCCATCGATTCCATTCTTTGCTTCTCAAATTTCTTGGTTTCACCATCCATCCCAACTTGATAATATATTGACCTAAATGCTCTCTAATAACCAATTCTCGGATGTCCGTCCATTGAGAGGAGGGCACCATCTATTGGCATAAATCTAGTTAAGCTTTATTAAATAATCAGTACTTTGCAGAAACGCCTTCATGCACCATTCAGGACCTTTGACACTAAGAACTCTCCTTTGTTTTTTTTAAATGATCAAATTCCTGACCTCCCAAACTTTCCTTATGACCAACTAAAAAGCAACAATCCTTCCTTGCTTAATAGCTTTAATAGGCAGCTTCATGTAGCTCCAATGTCTAAGAGCATCCTGAATATTTGCTCCCATGTTCCCCAAGCAACAAAGCACCTTCAACGCATTCAAACTATATGTGATGTGTGGGTACAATTCTGCAACGCATTCAACAGAATAGAAAATGGAAGAGGAGATGGAGGGGGAGGGGGGTTCAATCAGACTTCAAGCAAGATGAATTCATGGCCAATGGAAGCCTTAACAATGCCTCTTTACAAAGAAGAGAGATCATTGTTGAATTAGTCACAGAGATACAATATAACAGTTGGCACAAATTGTTGATTGGGAAATTTCAATCCAAGATTGGGCGATTTCGGGATGGCAAATGAATCACATGATAAGAGCCCTGACTCCACTCTTACAGCAGGAACCATGGGTTACCTTGCTCCTGAATATCTTCAGTATGGAAAGGCAACAGAGAAAACAGATGTTTTCAGCTATGTGATGGTGGTACTTGAGGTTTCTTGTGGAAGGAGGCCTATCGAAATGAAACCTGAAAGTGGGTCAGTGATCTGCTTGATTGGGTGTGGGAATTGTATTGTGAAGGCAGGCTCCTGGAAGCCATAGATCCGAGGCTGAAGGGTGAATTCAATCAGGAGCAGATGAGGAGAATGTTGATGTTGGGCCTGAGTTGCACTCATCAGAATCATAAGAGAAGTCCTGCAGATTCTCAATGGAGAAGGGCTGGTTACTGCTTTGCTGGTTGTCAATGAGAGAGAGAGAGAGAGAGAGACTTAAAAATGGTGGTGGGGGAGGAACATGAAGATGGAGGAAGCTCTTGTTGCGGCAGCCCTTGAAATGAGATGTGTTGTGGGTGATTGGTTACCCTAATGGAAAAAAACTTTTAATAGGAAAAATTCCTCCACCACCTGAGGTGGAGGAATTTCTTCTATAAAAAATATACTTTTTAGAAAAACTCTGGATTGGAACGGTTGAAAAAAAATGTACCTTTTTACAAAAGAAAAAATAACTTTTTCAATTATTCCAAATGAGAGAAAATTTTTGAAATGAAAGTTTTGCTAAAAGGTATGGATTTTTATAGAAAAATGTTTCTCAACTTGAAGGGGCGGATAAATGTTTCCTATAAAAAAGAATTGGATTAGGACAACCATTCACCCACAATACACTTCATTCCATGAGCTGCCACAACAAAAGTGTGTCCCCCACCTTCATCTTCCTCCCACTACCACCTCTCTCTCTCATTTTTATCAAATTTTCAAATCCGTTTTCGCGTTCTACACAAACAAGTGAGAAATTTTCATTTAAAAAAGTTATCATATCAAATTTCTCATAGGCAAAGTGTTAGAATCAAAACCAGAATCATGATATAAATCAGATTTTCATATAACATGATATGCAAATAAAACATTTGATTCACATCGTAACAGGGTTCAAGCATGTTATATTCGGTTTTAAACCAAAATCCAGACAAGATCAAAAGAACAAACATATGTACGAAACATAATAAAAACAACAAATAACACATTATTTTGCGAAAGGCTAAGGCGTATAAGAATACTCTCCTTAGAGAAGATTCGCCCCCACATACGGTGCAAAAAGGGTCTGGTGTCCTTCCCCCAGGATACAATATCCTCGACAATTTGAATTGGTGCACTCCGATAGCAGATCGTCCTTCGAAGACAACCTCAACGAACGGATGTTGCAGAAGGGCGTCTTCGTATCTTTGTAACCCCAGACCTAACCACGTTTTATAACCCTCGAACGGTTACAAAACGTGGAAGAGACACGTTACAAAATACGAAGAGACGTGACCCGATAATGGAACGATCTGTTATCCATTTCTCTTAACCCATTATTTAATCCAAATAAAAACAGTAACGCGGGACAAAAAGAACATTGGACTTAGAATGGATATGGCCCTAAAGGGCCAATTACCCGGACCCGGACCCGACCCGACTCGGCTCGGCACGGCGCGGCGGGTGTACACGCGCGTGTGTGTGTTAGACATTCTATTCTCTTGTTCTTTGGAACAAGTGTAACAATCTCTATGTAGGTTATAAAGCCCACAACATTTTTTGAGACTCTTCAACATGGGACTATTCTAGATCATCAAAGTCAAAACACACTCCCCCTCATGTTTTCTTTATTTGAATTACTTTATTTTCTCTTCCTACATCCAACATTCTTCCACAAATTCAAAGAATGAAAATAGGAGAAAACAAAGATGCAAGATTGAGTAATCTGCAGCAAAACATACCATGCTTTCAGTAATGGTACCTTCCGGTTTGAACCACTACCTTAGTTTACTAACTTTACCCCCACAAGAACGAAGTGAACTAAAGTCTTGAACTTGAACATTTGGTGGAGTGTCCATTAGCAACAACAAGATAAAGGTTCTGATTGTAATCTTTAGGGGGCGGCGCATTCATGGTCATGTGCCTGAATCCTATTTCATGAGTGACTTCAGGAATAACTTAATTCCTTAAATTACGACCACACAGTCACACTCACATAGGTGGGCTTCTCCAGAGATGCATTGCTAACATCTCGCCTAGAAGGCTTTGAACTCATTCAGAGTTTTAACTTTTCCTTAACTTGTAAGTACAACTTTTTAGAATAATTAGGGAAAAAGACACAAATGCATAGTATCACATTAAGAAGGTGCTATCTAATTCACCCTACAACTTATTATTACCACATTGAACCTACTTTGTGGAATCTCCACTCAGATAGGTTGGGTTGTCACTATAGATTAACTACTGGTGGGTTTTAGTCTCATCCCCTCTCAGGATTTTAGGAATAATGACTTATCTAGTCCTTTCGTTAATGGATCAGTTGTATTCTCTTTGAATCCAGCATAGTCTACAGCAACTACTAACTGAGACACTAGTTTCCTTATAGATTTTATTCTGACTTGGATGTGTCTTCTTTATTTTTTATTATATTTTGTGCTTTTGATCTTTGCAATTGTGGTCATATTGTCACAATACGCAAATATTGCAGGAATTGGTTTGCTCATTAAAGGAAGTTCTTCTAGACATCCCTTTAACCATTTAGCTTTCATTCCTATGATATCTAAAGCACAAAGCTCAACCTCAAAAGTAGACCATAAAAAGATGGTCTGCTTTACTGATCTCCAGGCGACTGCGCCGCCACCCAAGGTAAATATATACCCTGTTACGCCATAACTCTCAGAGTTCATGGTTATCCAGCTCGCATCACTATATCCTTCAAGAACGACAGAGAATCTCTTGTAGTGCAAACTCAAGAAAATAGTTTCTTTCAGGTACCTAAGCACCTTGTCTAATGCCTTCCAATGAGTGCGATTTAGACAACTTGTGTATCTACTTAATTTTGTCATCGAAAATGAAATATCCGGTCTTATGCAATTTGCAAGATACATCAAACTTTCAATAATCTGAGAATACCTTAATTGAGACACAGGAACACCAGTCGTATTCTTATAAAGAGGAGTAGAAGGGTCACATAAAGTTGTTACAGATCTTCCTTGGTTATAGCCAAATTTCTCAAGTATTTTCTCAACAAAGTGAGATTGAGAAATAACTATCCCCTCAGTTGAACGAGTCAACTTTAAGCCTAAGATCACATTTGCAATACCCATATCCTTCATATCAAATTTACTACTAAGAAACGACTCTGTCTCATTCACAATTCTCATATTAGAATCAAACAATAGAATATCATCTACATACAGGCATAAAATGATACATGCATCACTTTTAACTTTGCAATAAATACATTTGTCAGATTCATTGACAACAAAGCCAAATAATAAAATAACTTTATCAAGTTTCTCATGCCATTGTTTAGGGGCTTGTTTTAGTCTATATAATGATTTAACAAGTCTACAAACTTTATTTTCATTACCAGGAGCCACAAAACCCTCAGGTTAATCCATATAGATCTCTTCTTCAAGATCGTCATGCAAAAAGGCAGTCTTCACTTCCATCTGATGGACCGAGAAATCATAAATAGAGGCAAGTGCAATAAGCACCCTAATTGTGGTCATCTGAGTAATCGAGGAATAGGTGTCAAAATAATTTATTCCTTCCTTTTGTTTGAAACCCTTGGCAACTAGTTTAGTCTTGTACTTATTAATGGATCCATCTGGTTTTAACTTCTTCGTAAAGATCCATTTGCACTCAATAGTGAAGCTACCACGAGGGAGTTCAACCAGTTCTCAAGTGTCATTAGAGACAATAGAATTCATTTCACTCTTTATGGCTTCTTTCTAATGCCTTGCTTCAGGTGAAGCCATTGCATCTCAGAAAGTGAGAGGTCATCTTCGATCAAGTAAGTGATATAATCACTTCCCAAATCTTTGATAATTCGTAGTCGCTTGCTCCTTCTTGGTTTAACTGCTTCCTCAGACTCAATTGGTGTAGAGTGGAAACAAAATGGCTCAACCCCCACATCTGTCATCCTTTCCACATGTTCGAGAATGAAACCAGAAGTTGAAGGTATATCTAAAGAAGAAAAATTCTGAGGTACACCAACTTTCATGAAAAATACATCCTCAAAGAATGTAACTTCTTGAAGCTCAATATAGAGTTTACATCTATGTCAGATATCTCAGATTTAATTACTAAGAACTTATAGGCATAGTTGTTCTTTACATAACCTACAAAGACAACATCTACAATTTTAGGACACAACTTCTTCCTGTTGTGCTCTTGGACAAGTATCTTTACAAGGCACCCCACACTTTGAGGTATTTTAAGCTAGATTTTTTATTTCTCCAGAGTTCAAATGGCTACTATCCTTATGCTTCTGGAGAACTCTATTCAGAATATGGCAAGCCGTATTCAAAGCATCCCCCACATATATGTAGGTAATCCAGAACTCTCAAGTAGAGCATTTATCATGTTAGTTAGGGTTCTATTCTTTCTTTCTGGAATCACATTAGATTGAGGGGAATATGAAGCGATAAACTCATGAATTATGCCAACAGATTTGCAATATTCATCAAGTTTGTTAGAGGTATATTATCTCCCTCTATCATACCTCAATTTTTTAAGTTTTCTACTAGTTTGTGTTTCTGCTTCATTCTTAAAAATAAGAAACTTATTAAAAGTTTTGTCTTTTGATTTTAGCAGATACACATAACAGTATTTAATGTCATCATCTATAAAAGTGATAAAATACTTTTTATGATTTCTAGTTAACACTTCATTAAACTCACAGATATTTGTATGCACTAGATCAAATATTTCAGAATCTCTAACAACCGTATGAAATGGTTTCCTACATTGTTTTGCTTGCACACAGATTTCATATTTTTTTTTGTTTTATCTATGAAATGTTCAGAAATCATCTTCAAGTTCATCATGCGTTTTACAGAATTAAAATTCACATGACCTAATCTATTATGTCATAAATCAGATGATTCTATATTATAAGCAACATTAGACAATGAATCAAAATAAACATCATTCTCTAATTTTTTACTGCAAACATGTTCAACACGAAGTTTAAACAAACCATCGTCTAAATACCCCTTGCCAATAAATGTTCCAAAATATAAAATAACAACTTTATTATATTTAATATTAAATTCATAACCCTCTCTAATTAGACATAAACCACTTAAAATATGTATTCTAACTACAGGCACATGGTGCACTCTGTCTAGAGATAGAACTCGTCCTGAAAGAAACTTCAGGTCCACGCGTTCAATCTCCAACACCTTTGCAACTATGGAGTTGCCCATAGTCATGGATCTGCCTGCAGCAGTCTGGTATGAAACAAAGATAGACTTATTGACACAAACGTGCACATTAGCCCCATTGTCAACCAACCACTCACTTGACTCATAAACATGATAGATTTGTGGGTTAACAGAAACATACCCAGTACTGGTCACAACGACCTCGGTCACCATATTGACTTAAGGCGTACCATCTGTGGCCCCATGAGCCTTAGCCTTCTTGAAGGACATTCCTTAGCCCAGTGCTCAACCTGTCCATAGTTCCAACACAGTTTGTTCTTTGCCTTCTTCTGGATTTTGGCTTTAGGTTTAAATTGGTTTTTCATTGCAGGTTTCGCTTTTTGTCCTTTGCCTTTAAAAGATTTGGTCATCATATTCACTTTAGGCTGTTCAGTTGACATCACCGTCTGTTTCTGACTTCTATGCTCTTCCTCAATGGCTATGGCTATTATAAGATCATCCAAGGAGATCTTTCTTCTACGGTGCTTGAGAGACATACCAAACTCTACCCAAGACTTAGGAAAATTTTTCACGATGGTCATTACTTGAAACTTCTCAGGAAGTTTCATATCAGCCTCAGCCAAACTATGAAGCAACAGCAGAAGCTCGTGTGCCTGTTTAGTGTCCGACTTGCCCCCAACCATTTCATATTTTAGAAACTTGGCAACCGAGTACTTCTCAAGACCTTGGTCTTCGGTATTGTATTTTTTGTCAAGTTGATCCCATAATGCTTTAACAGTGGTAGATGAGGAACAGTATACATCGAACAAGGTGTTGGACAGAGCCAACAGAATGCAACCACGACATATAACATCCTTCTCTTTCCACTTTACAGTCGCATTAACAGTAGCAAGACCATGATCAGTCTCAGAAACCGAAGGGCATTCAAGTTCTAGAACAAATAACAAGCCTATAGTCGTGAACCAGATTTTCATGCGTTGTTGTCAACGCTTGAAATTTTGACCGACAAATTTTTCAGGCATACCGGATATGTCTACTTTCGGTATAAAACCTGGTGCAATCGACATGCTTAGAATCTTCTCTAAGATTGTTAGAATCAAAACCAAAATCATGATATAAATTAGATTTTCATATAACATGATATGCAAATAAAACATTTGATTCACATCGTAACAGGGTTCAAGCATGTTATATCTGGTTTTAAACCAAAATCCAGACAAAATCAAACATATGCACGAAACAGAATAAAAACAACAAATAACACATATTATTCTAAAAAAGGCTAAGGCGTATAAGAATACTCCCTTAGAGAAGATTCACCCCCACATACGATGCAAAAAGGGTCTGACATCCTTCCCCCAAAATACAATAGCCCCGACGATCTGAATCAGTGCACTCTGATGGTAGATCCTCCTTCGAAAACCACCTCAACGAACGGATGTTGCAAAACTTCCCTTTCAGAAAAAATCGAGAAAGAGAGAGATATAGGGGAGAGAGAAAACCAAGAACGCAAGAGTCAAACGTCTTTGTATCTCTGTAACACCAGCCCTAGCCATATTTTATAATCCTCGAAGGGTCACAAAACGTGGAAGAGACCCATTACAAAATACGAAGAGACGTGACTCAATAACGGAACGATCTGTTATCAATTTCTCTTAACCATTATTTAATCCAAATAAAAACAATAATGCGGAACAAAAAGAACATTGGATTCAGAATGGATATGGCCCTAAAGAGACAATTACCCGAACCTGAACCCGGCTCGACACGGTGGGCACGTGCACGCGTGTGTGTGGTAGACATCCCAATCTCTTGTTCTTTGGAATAAGTATAAGAAACTCTATGTAGGTTATAAAGCCCACAACTTTTTTTAAGACTCTTTAATATGAGACTATTCCACATCATCAAAGTCCAAATACACTCCATAAATGAGTGGTCCCCTCATGTTTTCTTTATTTGAATTACTTCCTCTTCTCTTCCTACATCCAACACAAAGTTCTCCTTATGAGAATTTTTTTTGCTTCCAAATGTGCCCTTAAAGTTGAGGATATGAAACATCCATATACACTCCAACTCCAAGATCCCAAACTCCACCTGGGCTTTGGCCCGTTTGTGGACTAACCAAGATATCCAAGCAGCCAAGCAGATGGCTAAAACGATTAAAGGACTCTATTTCCTTTCCAACCAACTCATTCATAGACCTCTTTATTTCCCCAGCCTCAGTGAGATATAAAGCCAGAAACAAGCAAATCCTTAACGATTTCATGACACATGATTGAGTTAATAAAATTTCTGGACAGGTAATCCCCCGTGGAATCTGAATTCTTATTGAAAAAAACATTTTTTAGTGGCTTTGAAATGATGGGAGATTCTGGTGGCAATGTGCTATTACGTGGTATGCATGCTAAAAATAATTCAAACAATAAATAGAAGCCTTGAAGGAGGGCACTAGTTTTCATATTTAAGGTTTGGTTGCATTCAAATGTGATTTGGAATCTCATGCAAATGAGAGAATGAATCTTATTTGCACAGCTAACCAAACGTGATTTGGAATCTCATGCAAATGAGAAACTGAATGTGATTTGAAATCACATCTGATGTGAATCTCATGTGATTCCAAATCACATGGTGTAATATGTGATTTGAAATTTTATGAAGTCATATTTGATTCCATCTCATGTGATTGTAGTCTAGTTACTTCCATATATGCGTTGCAAAGTACACATGTTATTTACCTCATACATTACGATGTGAAATGCCACTATAGTCAGCAGATCATCAATAAATAAAAAACCACTGTAGTCAGTAAAACAACATTTGCATGACAGCAAAATCAAACTTTAAGTTATGGGAACCTATAAAAATTTCTAAAATTGACAGCAAAACAGATTTTATAGCATTTAGAAGTGACTATAATACAGTAAACCCATTAGGAAAAAAAGGGCAAGCAAACAAAATGAAACCGCTACAGTAGCAATCTATACCGAAATTGATCTAAATGTTCAAGCATACGTGCAAAACATATGCATACCTACATGAATCAGCAATTTCAAGCGCCAATGTAGCCAAGGCAGAAAAACAAGGGAAACTGAGCAAGAGCAACACAGAGCAAAAAATAATGATGCCGACTAGTATCCCTGTCATAACTTCTTGAAGGTGCAAACAACATCCGCTTTAATGTCTTCACCAACAGGACTCCCATGCACAAGCATGTCCACAGTATCACAACATAATACGAGTAACTCCAAGTAATTCTTGCAAGAACAGATAAAGATATGCCCACAAAAGCATATCCTCCATATGCAACAACATCCAACAAGGGGGCCTCACCACTCCCTACGAAATATATGGAGGCCTTTAGTAGCAAAATCTGAAGAAGCCAACCAATCAACCCCTTTGAGAACTGTACCGTAAGTGCTTCAGGACTAAATCTGCAAAAAAAAAAATCATGATGGCACTAAGATAAGCAAGAATAACTCCATCATCACAAAAACAGGACTCATAAAGTTCATTGCTCTTACTTTCCAACAAGGCCCATCGCAAAGCCAGCGAGAACCACATAAGTACCAAATGCCATGAGAGGAATGTAAAGATCGGGTGCATTGATATCATAAATAGGAGGTTTATATGAAAGCCTTCCCCCCATCTGCTCCGCTATCCTTGTCCAATGACCCTGGATTGTGAACATGACAGGAAGACCTTCAATTCATTCTTAACACAGATTTGGTCATGTTTATTACACACATGATAACTTACCCATGTAGGAAGGGAACAACTATGACCTTCAATTTGTTCCTCACATATTGCTCATTTACCTGAAAGTAGTATTGTGGATCCGAAAAGTACTTGCTGATCTGAAAATCACACCTAAATATGTAAGTGAAGATTCCCTACCTAAATGCATTGCATAAATAAATATAAATTCATATAGCAGACCATAAGAATTAGACATACATTGCTTTGCACATATTCAGAGCCAGAGCCCAAAATCCTTTCCCCATATGCACCCAAACCACTTTTTATGAGTCCTGGTCCAGCTCCATAGAACGGATTCCCAAATGGATTAGGTTGTTGAACATTTGCTGACTGCCTTGGTATGCCAGCCTGCCCGCCTAAATTGTCGTACATTTGTGCGTGATATGAGGAGCTTATCTGCAAAAAAAAATCAGGAGAAATATCAGCAACATGTGTCAGATAATGGACTCATGGCTAACCAATGATAAGCATCCAGAAAGGCTACTGCTCCGGGCAATGTGGACAAATAAAGTTAAACTGTGACTGAAATTGATTATTGATGTTTAGAACAGGAATACAAACATAAAAATAACTGAGAGAGAGAAGACAGTTTTATGGGTGAGAGTGGGACTAAGAATATCTCTGGCAGGGGGACTTACAGCAACCTTCAGAATAAAGAGGTTATGCTAGGTCTTTGGAGGCATTGTCTAAGAAAGACAGATGGATGATAGAGAAGGAGGTGGCTGTTTTAGGGGTGAGAATTGGATCAAAGAATAGCCCTCAATAAGGCAACGTGCACCAACCTTGAGAATTGGCTACAGTTTTGGAGGCAAAGTCTCTCATAGTGTTTTAGTGGTGGTGCCAATGTTAATGATAGAGGCAGAGGTACTGTATGTCATGGGGTAGTGAGCGTTCATGATGACACAGGGAGAAGTGTATGGTGTAAAGAAGAGACAGGAGGCAAGGGAGTGGGAGTTATAACAGTTTCTTTTTTAATATATAAAATCACGAAAATATGATTGCCATTTCACTGACTTTAAAAATCATGGTTTTTCATTTAAACTTCTGTTTTTTTCAATACATGATTACTTTTTGCAAATTCATTATTTCATGATTGTTAAGTCTGCCAAAAACATCCGAAAGTTTTCTCAAATATCAGAATATGAAGGAAATCTGTGGTGTTCTATGTGTTCCATTTTATATTTTTAGAGGAACTTAGACTAGTGCACTTCTTCATCTGAATTTATTAGAAAAAAGTACTCTTAACATTTCATATGTAAAAGCAGTATATTAATAAAATTTACGAGACTTCAAAATTTTCAAAAATCTCATTCTAGGGCTCCAATTTATAAGATACTTAAATCTTTTCAAGCACAAGATAGAAATAATGCCACTCCTCTTTTATAAGCAACCCCAAAGATCCATTGTGCAGCAGCACCCTCGTCTGATCCTGGGTGTGATAGCCATGGTGCCATTTGCATGGATAGTGCCATCACTGCTGCACAAGGATTAAGGTTTCTGATGTTTCAACCAATGATACAGATTCTGAAATGAGTGTTGGCTATTTGAACCCCAGCAGTCTGTGTTCAGGATGCAGCAGCAACCTAACTTCAGGGTTTCAAATATCCAACCTACTTCAAATGCCAGCATTTATGCATCAGAATCACATAAATACTGTGGGATTACAGCAGTAGTAAGGCCTCAAGGAAAAGCAGGTTCTGAGGTTTTTGAAGTGCACAATTCATACAAATGAGGAATTTGTCCAGTTACAATTTATAGAAAACCATTTTACAAACTAAAAACCTTCAATTAAGAGAAGAGAAAATGTGGAGTACATGTCACAGGCATAGTACACAAATCCTACGGTTTGTATCTAATCATTCATACAATCGACTACAACTAGGATCTAGCATTGTTAGATGGCTTCTAATTCAAGCAGTTAGCTCCAAGCATTTGGAATCAGATGTCAGAGAGATCGGTCTGTAGTTGAGTCTATCTAGTCATTCATACAGTCCACTAGAAGTAGGATCTAGCATCATTAGATGGCTTCGAATTCATGAAGTTAGCTCCAAGCATTTAGAATCACAGGTCAGAGAGAACTGGTCTGAAATTTGATTCTCGACATGACATAAAACATTCAAGTGGGATTTACTGGTATGAGTTGAAGAAATTAAAATAGACATGCAAGGTAAATCCTGCAATAAACCACCAACCCCAACTCCTAGCACCAAAAAGAAAAATGCCCCACAAAAGAAAATCATAAACATTTAGGTAATGTAATGAATTTCTGGTTATTGTTATTAAATATATTCCAACGGTAGTTATATATATGGTATATTTTGAATACACTGAGATAGGAATTGGAACCTTTTATTTGATTTTTCCTTTTTTTATCTTCTTTATCATTTATCAGTGGGAGTCAAATCCATTGGTAGTTGATAACATCGACCCTAATGAATGGAGATATGAAGCAATCAGTACAATTTTCTTTCTTCTGACATTTTCATTGTATGCAATAATAATGGGTCCTCAATCCTACTGACGAAAGAATCATCAGGCCTACTTACAAGGAAAAGAAATGATCTACAATTCTGCACAAACTGTGCTTTTCAAGTTGAGAGAAAAAAAAGTACAATTTCTAGGTCATAATTTTCTTTATTAGAAAGACTAAAAATTCTCTACCCACATCACTTCGATCCAAACCCTCGGTGAAAACCCGAATTTTGGCAGCGCCCGTTGAAGATCAAAAACGCAAAATCAAAATGCATCGTCATAGAGATAGAAACAGAGAGAGGAAAAAGAAATCTAGGGAGAAAGAAAACAGTGAAACCCTAAAGCCACAGAAAATACATACAAGCAACAAGAAGATAGACAAAAACTTCTTGACAAGAGACACTTCGATGCTTCATGGCAGCCCAAAACATGATCTCGATCACAAAAAATCACTAAAAAAAGGTAACGAGAAAGAACTTCTTTGTGTCAGATCTGGTTAGAGCTCACTTTAGCTGTCAATTAAACCCCAAAACAGTAGTTTTTCTTTTTGTCGGAGTAATTAAGCATATCATTCGAGAAAAAAAGATGGTATTCTGAAACCCTAGCAAGCAAAGAATTTCCACAAATAAAAGAACAAGAAAAAGGATGAGAAGGAAACAATTTACAGGGATCGGAGCGACGTATCACCAGAGAGAGAGAGTTCAAATCTTCGTTTCTAAGTTCAGAAAAAATGGACAGAGAGGCACTCAGAGTCTCAGATGAGGAAACGCTGATACGATCCCTGCCTCGGTTAATTGGGTTTGGAAGTGGATCAAATTTCCGGGTTGGATTCGAATTATAAACACCACTCAACAGGTATCCGACCCATCAGGAGGGTGTTCACTTGCACGGACAGCAGCGAACACAAACAGCGGATGGGATGCCTAGAACATGACGTCGTGCGTGTCCAGCAGGACATGTGTTCCACCCCTCCTCCTGAAACAGTAGTGTCCAGGACACCCAGGACAAAAACCAAAAAAACATAAATAAATAAAACATGAGACAAAAACTCGAGATGTTGAAGACACCTCCACGCCGGGCCAGCTGTATCCAAACAAGCCTGTTCTAGACATCACCCTTTTTAAAGTACGCTTAGTTTATGCCTTATGTGATCACTCCGGAGAGGTTTTGTTGGCTGGAGTTCAACAATCTTTCTCAGACCTATTTCCAGAAACATCATTGCTTGACTATATTCTTAGCTTTTTGAATAAGCGCACATAGGGATTCACAACGAGACAAGCTAGCTTGGGCTCGACCCATTTAAACTCCACTCAATGTCATCCAAATGCAGCCTTAGGAGTTGCATGCAAAAGCTCATATAGATTTACGCACACATCACATATAAGAAAAAAACAGAAATACACTAGAACAAGATGAAGCCAAAAATAAGTGCCAGCGGAAACCTGGAGCTAAAGACATTGATTTGACACCATGACATCAAGCATATAAGATATTAAAAATTTTGTCAAGCAAAAAATATATACAAGGCACAACTGCACCCTAACAATAAACGCACATATAGAATAACCAGTACACAACAAACTTAGCATATTTGTAGGTCTGATTTTCATTTAGGATTGCCATTTTAAAGCATTGTTAATACAAAATTTGAAAGCTATCTATCATACACAAAGGAAACAATTAATACCTTTTAAGGGATATACCTGCCAGCTTCACCTTCCTTTATCAGAGATTCTAAGGCATCTACAGCTAATGCATGCTTGACATCCACCTAATTATGAAGCCAAATGTACAATTACAATAGCATTTAGCTAGCCAATAACCAACACCCGTAATAAAAGCTCCACGAACACAAAACAAAACAAAAATCCTCTAAAAGCTCATAGACGCCAAACAAGACATGTTTCCAGTTGATAAGTTTCACTTAGAAGGTAGGTAATTGTTAAATACTTGATATATATATATATATATATATATTATCATGCATGTGTATATATATACTTTTGCATACATATATAATTATATATATTTTATTAAAGATATATTTTTTTCTTTTGTATTTTTATTTTTTTATCATCTTTTTGAACTAGCTGTTGAAAGCTAGCCATTAGGCATGACTAACGGCTAGATTGGATGTCTCTCTTTCATCTCTATTGTATATAAATATGGGCATCATGCCCATTGTAAGTGTGCTTGTTTCAAGAGCATTTTATTAATAAAATTAATATTCTTTAATTGTGTTCTCTAGTGATTGTGAAATTATGCCTTAGAGCATTTGAGTGTGCCCTCGGTGGCTTGTGATATTGTCCTTTTGTGGCTTGTATTTGGCCTTAGTGCCCATTGTGAATTCTTGTATCTCTTGGAGATCTCTTTATTACGGTAGTATCAGTTGCAGCTAGGTCCATCTGTATACTTCCTCCCTCCCTCTGTCCAAACATGCACAGTGCATGTATATTATATATTTATATGTCATGAAATGGCATGGAACCCAAGACATTCCAAATTGTAATCCAAATGCCAAATCGAAATAAATTTGAATACTAACAAGATACAAACTAATACAAGTTTTTTGAATAAATGATTTCATTCATAATGAACAATAAAAATAAATAAATACATAAAAACCTCACTACAAAATACACTCAAGAACACTCAAAAATATCTAAAACTACCCATCACTATCTCAAAACTCACTCATGCACACACCCAATGATTTATAAAGAAGAAGGTAGAGAAGAGAGAAAAGAGGAATACCTTTTCTAGCTGTTGGAGAGGGTCCAATGGCTAGAAATCTAGCAGTTGGACCCTTTCCCACAGCTAGAAAGAGTCAACCTCAGTTGACTTAGTCAACCTAAGTTAACTATAGTATATATATATTATATTAAACAATATATATGTATTTATATACATACAAAAATACATTCATCTTAACAGCCCCCTCAAACTTACAGTTACTCACTGTAAGTTTGAAATTACAAAAGAAAAAACTCATTACACAAAATGTCTTCATAGACTTCATCAAGTTCTTTCATTTGGTGCCTCTTCAAGGGGTGCTCAATCATATGCTCCATTACATAAAAGGTCTTCAATATTATCAATTCTTGATATTTTCAAAATATCTTTAGAATCATTCATACCGCCAATATTTGAAAAACCTGCTAGATAAACTTGGCTGACAATTGATATATTTTTACTGCTTCTGGCCCTGCAATAGCCACACATTTGGTCCTCATTGCTTAATTACCTTTTTATGACATAGAGTTTTTATTAGATACCTAAGGTTGTCACTTCACATGGTGATGTTCATTTGTTATTAATAATGCTATGAATCTCATTCTCAAGAAAATCTCACAATATTCTATATATCAGATCATGGCCACCACAAGCCATGATCGTCTCCACTTTTGAGCCTTCTTCTATAACTTTGTTTCTCCGTACATAAACAGGTTAGTATACAAAGTCTCTAATTCTTATTCTCCCTATTCCCATGCCTTCTCTTTTGATCTTTTTCTTATTCCTTACGTTCTTTTTCTTTCTTTCTCACAACTACTTTGGTCACTTGTCTCATATTGAGAAGCAAAGCTTGAAGATGAGAACATGCTTTGTGTTTGCCCCCACCGATGAAGAGCTCGTGGGGCACTTCCTTACTGAGCGTATGCAATCCTCTGCTTCAGACTATGCATCTAAGGACATCATTCCGACGGTAGACCTCTACAGTTGTGGACTAGAGAAACTTCTTGGTATTCATCTATCTATCATTCTTCTTCCTTTGATCAAAAGATCTTGTCCATCTTTGTTAGGACTAAGAAAAAAAAAAGATGACACAACATATGGTTATGTGTATCAAGATGGTAAACAAGCTAAGTAGACATTATTTACCACACCTCCATGTTTTGGCCAAATGTTTGAATGCATCCCCAGTATGCTTTTCTTGGTCGAGCAGTCCAAACAAGATGCATGTCGACTTTGTCCTCCAAAGAGTATGTAACCATGACAAGTTGTACAAATCATTAGGACCAAGTGACCCCTTCTCACTGAAAGAAACTTTAACCCTAGCTTTTTTTTGAAAGGGAAGTTGGGGTTAGGCAAAACTCTACCACTTATACAACTATACCATTGGGTTTTGAACCTTCCATGTCTGAACACAAGGTAACATGCACTATGTTGTAATGGGCATCATTGCCCTCCAAAGAGTTGGTAACCATGACAAGAATCCACCTTTTTTGCCAAGATTATCAAGACCTTACTTGTTGTTTAATCGTTTTCATTGTTCGAAAAAAAAACGAACATGCATCAAACTTGTACCAGGACAAACCTTAATCCAAAACACAAAAAAAAACCTAAGGGTAAATATGGGTCATCATGTGGTATCTGGTCATATCCATTAATAATTAGGCGTATGGCTTTCCATCTAAATCTGAATATGAATCCAAACTAAATGGATAACACGATTCATGTACATGTAAAATATTTTAACCGTACCTGAACCCGAATTAGTTTGGGTCAAGTTTAGATCTTATTTTTAGTCTCGATCCTGAATCGGGTCTGACAAGACCCAACCTGTTGAGTCTGACCCGACCCAATTACACTCCCAATTAGACTTGATTTTGGTATTACCTTTTCCCAACGTGACTCTCATCCTGAATCTAAATCAATCTGATCAAGATTGATCCAACCCATTATACTTAAGTTTCCTTTTAGCTTCGGTATTAAAATGACTGAATTTTCTTTTTCTTCCTCTTGCCTCAATTATGACAGTTGCACCTTTTGTTGCATATAAAAGGGATGCAAGGTACTATTTTACTCCAACAAAGAAGAAGTATCTAAATGGCAAGCACCCTCACCGATCTGTTGGAGAAGGCTTTTGGAAATCCACCGATGTCAACCATCCCATCCTTAACAAATATAAGCAAAAGATTGGAGTGAGGAGGGCGTTCACCTACTTTGAGGGAAAATAATCCTGCGAAAAAAAAAACTAGTTGGAGGATGTATGAGTATCGGCTACTAAACACTGACACCAAGATGAACATAAATAAGAGCAGCAATTCAATGATGGTGACCCTATCTCTCTTTCTGTTATTTCTTCTTTAATACACGTATACAACAAGGAGTATGTAGCTTACCTTCTCTTCTCCTCTTGCTAATGAATAACTCAACATCTTTTGCAGTTGGATGATTGTGTATTGTGCAAAGTGTACTCGTTGTCTGTGAAGAAAGAAGATAAAACTGAAACCGAAGCTCGAAAGAATGAGGAAGCAGGAGAAGAAGACGTAACGAATGATGAGAATAATGTCATCATCTCCAACAAGGAGGTGAATGAGAGAAACATCGAAGAAGCATTGAGTCAGAAAGGCGGCTTCCCGAGTGTGGCAGCTAGTGGAAAAGGACTTATCGAAGGTGCAAGATGTGAATCTACTGAACTTGTAGATGAAGATATCGCCCCCATGTTAAATGATCTACTAAAGATAGAATTTGATGTACTTTTGTTAGATTTTCATTGAGAAATGCACACGAGATTTCCTAAGAGGTTTGCTGGAGGGTAGGCAGAGAGGTGTAAAATCAAAGTTAAGAAAGAAATGTTCAGCAAAGCAATCATGGAAGTAGAAATAAGTAGAACAACTCAAGATGGTACATCCATAATCCATAATGGAAAAAACCTTATACCTTGATTGCCGAACAAAACTCTTCGAGAAAGCAGGCTACCGCTCAAATGTATTATTACAAGGTACTTGATTCTCATGAACATATTATTATCAGATCAAGTTTTGAAATAGAAAGAATTTAGATTAGCTAAAAAATGCTCTTTATGTTAATTCACATGTACTAAGAAAAATATTACACAACACCATTTTTTTTTTAGTATTATATTATGCAACATATTTTCGAGAGAATGTGGTAGATCTCATCACCATAGGTGGGTAGTTTATAAGATTTAAGAGTACTTATCTCTGTCAATCACATAAACACAAGAGGCAGTTATATGGCTATGTTGGTTGCTTATAACTTGGCGTTGTATTTGGATGGAAAGTTTTTATATTACACAATCAAGATCGTGTAATCGGATTCAAATCCAGTGTTGTTATCCATTTGGATTAGATATCTGGTAAAACCTGAATCTAATAATTATTCTGATTTGGTAAAGCAAATGAAATTCAATTAATAATCAGATTTGGATAGGGCGTGTGGTGGTCCATCTAAATCTGAATATAAATTCAAACTAATGGACAATACAATCCATTTACATGTGAACTATGTTCAACCAGCTAATCAGATCTAGGGGTGCAATTGGGTTAGGTATACTCGACCTGGCCCCACATCTCAAACATATTATACCCAACTCAACCCAATTTTAGTGAACCTATGAGTTCTGGTCATGTTCAAAATATAGTAGACCCATAATAAAAACAAGTTGGGTTTTGCATATTGTAAATAAAGTCTCAAACCCATTTTTATCATTTCACTTTGACCCACTTTAATCTGATGTGGTTGTATTTTTCACATTGTTATATGTTTTTTTTTAAGAAACATTACTTCAGTGTTATTGATTGAAAGAATATTGACATAAGGATGTTAAGTGATGAGATGTCACTAAACTATAGAACAAGAAAGAGGCATAACAATTTTAGAAAGCAACACAAAATCAAATAAAAATAAACCTGGTGTCAATGAGAATAAATATCTACCCTCAATTCACATCTAATGCTAAGACAAACTTGATCCACATAATGGACCTCCTCTCTCAAGAGTTTATTGTTTCTTTCAAACCGAGCATGATAGATATAAAGATGCAATGTGGTTTTGATCCAAATGATCCTACGTTCAAAGATCCCCTCACGACAACACTCACAACTGTGAGGGATGTCATCCATTAATGTCTTTATATAGAGATTGCAAGAGAGGCCATATAGCATGGGCTCTTGAAGAGTAAAGTAAAAGAGGGGGGCTATTTTGGGGAGTCCTTGTGTGACACTCTTGAATTTACAAGAGTCTCAATGAGATATTTTCTATTATCTCAGCACTCTTCTTTCTTTGAAGTCTTCATGATTTAGGAGTCTAGCTTTATAAGACTCCTTGCTTGAGAAAACTTCTTTGGACCGTCCAGATGGATCTGAGTAACAACACTGGATCTAAATCCGATTACACGATCTTGATTGTGTAATATAAAAACTTTTCATCCAAATACAACGCCAAGTTATAAGCAACCAACATAGCCAAATAACTGTCTCTTGTGTTTATGTGATTGGCAGAGATAAGTACTCTTAAATCTTATAAACTACCCACCTCTGGTGATGAGATCTGCCACATTCTCTCGAAAATATATTGCATAATATAATACTCTCAAAAATGTATTGTGTAATATTTTCCTCAGTACATGTGAATTAACATAAAGAGCATTTACCAGCCAATCTAAAACCTTTCTATTTCAAAACTTGATCTATTAATAATATGTTTATGAGAATCAAACACCTTGTAATAATACCTTTGAGCGGTAGCCTGCTTTCCCGAAGAGTTTTGTCCGGCAATCAAGGTATAAGGTTTTTTCCATTATGGATTATGGATGTACCATCTTAAGTTGTTATACTTATTTCTACTTCCATGATTGTTTTGCTGAACATTTCTTTCTTAACTTTGATTTTACAGCTCCCTGCCCATCCTTCAACAAATCTCTCAGAAAATCTCGTGTGAATTTCTCAAGGAAAATCTAACAAAAGTATATCAAATTCCATCTTTAATAGATCATTTAACGTGGGGGCGATATCTTCATCTACAAGATCAGTAGATTCGCATCTTACACTTTCGACAGGTCCTTCTCCACTATATGCCACACTCGGAAAGTTGCCTTCCTGACTCGATGCTTCTTCGACGTTTCTCTTATTCACCTCCTTGTTGGAGATGATGACATTATTCTCATCATTCGTTACGTCTTCTTCTCCTGCTTCCTCATTCTTTCGAGTTTCGGTTTCAGTTTTATCTTTTTTCATCACAGACAACGAGTACACTTTGCACAATACACAATCATCCAACTGCAAAAGACGTTGAGTTATTCATTAGCAAGAGGAGAAGAGAAGAGAAGGTAAGCTACATACTCCTTGTTGTATACATGTATTAAAGGATAATTAACAGAAAGAGAGATAGGGTCACCATCATTGAATTGTTGCTCTTATTTATGTTCATCTTGGTGTCAGTGTTTAGTAGCCGATATTCATACATCCTCCACCTAGTTTTTTTTTCACAGGATTATTTTACCTCAAAGTAGGTGAGCGCCCTCCTCACTCCAATCTTTCGCTTATGTTTGTTAAGGATGGGCTAGTCGACATCAATGGATTTCCAAAAGCCTTCTCCAGCAGATCGGCGAGGGCACTTGCCATTTGGATACTTCTTCTCTCTTGGAGTAAAGTAGTACCTCACATCCCTTCCATTTGCAGTAGAAGGTGTACCTCTCATAGTTGGGGCAACAGGAAAAAAAAAGAAAAGTCAGTCATTTCAATACCAAAGTTAAAAGGAAACTTAAGTATAATAGGTTAGATCAATCTTAATCAGATTGATTTAGATTCAGGATGGGAGTCACGTTGGGAAAAGGTAATACCAAAATCAAGTTTGATTGGAGGTGTAATTGGGTCAGGTCAGACCCAACAGGTTGGGTCTTGTCAAACCCGATTCAGGATCGAGACTAAAAATAAGATCTAAACTTGACCCAAACTAATTTGGGTTAAGATACGATTAAAATATTTCACATGTACAAGGATCGTGTTATCCATTTAGTTTGGATTCATATTCAGATTTAGATGGAAAACCATACGCCCAATTATTAATGGGTATGACCAGATACCACATGATAGCCCATATTTACCCTTTTGGTTTGTTTTATGGTTTGGATTAAGGTCTGTCTTGGTACAAGTTTGATGCATGTTCGTTTCTTCCGAACAATGAAAACAATTAAACACCAAGTAACGTCTTGATAATGTTGGCAAAGAAGGTGGATTCTTGTCATGGTTACCAACTCTTTGGAGGACAACGATGCCCATTACAACATAGTGCAAGTTACCTTGTGTTCGGACATGGAAGGTTTAAAACCCAATGGTATAGTTGTATAACTGGTAGGGTTTTGCCTAACCCCAACTTGCCTTTCAAAAAAAAACTAGGGTTAGAGTTTCCTTCAGTGGGAAAGGGTCACTTGGTCCTCATAATTTGTACAACTTGTCATGGTTACATACTCTTTGGAGGACAAAGCTGACATGCATCCTGTTTGGACTGCTCGACAAAAAAAAGCATATTGGGAATGCATTCAGACATTTGGCCAAAACATGGAGGTGTGGTAAATAATGCCTGCTTAGGTTGTTTACCATCTTGATACACACAACCATATGTTGTGTGTCATCTTTTTTTTTCTTAGTCCTAACAAAGATGGACAAGATCTTCTGATCAAAGGAAAAATTTTGTAGTTAGATGAATATCAAGAAGTTTCTTTAGTCCACAACTATAGAGGTCTACCGTCAGAATGATGTCTTTAGATGCATAGTCTGAAGTAGAGGATTGCATTCGCTCAGTAAGGAAGTGCCCCACGAGCTCTTGATCGGTGGGGACAAACACAAAGCCTGTTGTCATCTTCAAGCTTTGCTTCTCAATATGAGACAAGTGACCAAACTAGCTGTGAGAAAGAAAGAGAAAAGAACGTAAGGAAAAAGAAAAAGATCAAAAGAGAAGGAATGGGAATAGGGAGATTAAGAATTAGAGACTTTGTATACTAACATGTTTATGTACGGAGAAACAAAGTTATAGAAGAAGGCTCAAAAGTGGAGACGATCAGGGCTTGTGGTGGCCATGATCTGATATATAAAATATTGTGACATTTTCCCGAGAATGAGATTCATAACATTATTAATAACAAATGAACATCACCATCTAACAGCGTTAGGTATCTAATAAAAACACTGTCATAAAAAGGTAATTAAGCAATGAGGACCAAATGTGTGGCTATCGCAGGGCCGGAAGCAAACAAACAACAATTACGCCTTCATCCCAAAACAATTGGGGTTGGCGATATGAACCAAAAAAGAAAATCATTCTGGGTCTTCCACATGAATCCTTCTCCTCCAATCATTTCTATCCAATGCCATGTCCTCGGCCGGAAGCAGTAGAAATAAATCAATTGTCAGCCAAGTTTATCTAGTATAGGTGGTAACCAGTCCAAGGAGTAACTCAGACCCATTTATGTTAGTCCAAAATCAGATTGGTACCTTGCACGGAACCCCTCTGCCATCTGCAGCTCCCAAAAACCAAAATAGGATTTATATCTACCTTACCATTGATGAGCCAAATAAAGTCCATGAATTAACCTGAATAGCCAAGCCAGTTATTTTATTTTATCTCAAGCAGGCACGTACAAGACGATGAAATATAAAATCTCCAACCGCTCAACAATTGCGCAGGAGCGACATTTTCATTGTATTAAAGATCCCCTCTACCGATTCCACGTTAAACAAATCAAACGGAGACCACCCAAAACAGGAGATTAAAACCCTAAAACTTTCCCAGCTACCAAACTCACTCAGAACACGCAGATCACTCGAATAAAAAAACCCTAAAAATGGAAAGCCAACACAAAATGATCAACCAACCAAAATACAGAAAGGAGGAGGAAGATCAACACTCACGAGAGACCGCGAGATTCTTGTCATCAACGGCGGCAGCGGCAACTAATTTTGGAGCTCGCTTTGGATTCCCCATTTCCGGAACTCTAGTCATGAACAGTAAGGGACCTCAAAATCGTCCGTTGTACGAATCCTACCGTCCCCCAAGACGCCGATAGTGACAGATTCCGCAATTTGGGGATCGATCATCCAGATTTACGCAAGGATAGGAAGGAAGAGAAACCCTAAAAATAACGCCCTACCTTCTCAGACGATCTCTGAGAGAGAGAGGGGGGCGTAGAGTAAGGGCAACGAAAGGAGACTGAGGGTCAAGAAAACGGAAGTGGAGAGTGGGTTGGGGTCTTGGGATTGCTTGCCGCAATCGTTAGGATCAGAGCAAAAACGAGGAAAGAGAGGGGGAGTTGGATAGAGGATTTGGATATTCGCACCTCTCTCTCTCTCTCTCTATATATATATATATATATATATATATTTGGAAATTAATAGAACGAACATTGCAGTCCTTCAAAGCAAGGTTATATGTTTCCCCCAAAACAGTGTTCGGGGTCCCAAAGAGCACCCTGTACGTAAGCATGTGCGGCTTGTATCCCCATATATGTATGCATTACTTAGCATCAGAATATAGTGTTGTTGCAAAGACTTAAGTACCTTTTAACGCCATTCTCTTTTTGAAACGGACAAAAATATCCTTCATCTAAAAAACTAAATTGTCGGTTAGTGAAAAAGACAAAACTGACCTCCATCTAGAAAAGTGAAACGACGCATCATTAACGCGCCAAAATTTTTAGTAAAGTTTGCACAGGTAGGAAGGTTTATCTATAGGATTTAAAAAGTTCAAACAATTCATTTTCGCCCTAAGCAGAAAAGTCTACCAGAGCATCATTTGCCTTCTTCTGTTGTCGCTGGAGCAGCCTTTGCCTTCTTTTATTGCCGTCGTAGCATCATTTGTTTTCTTCTACTATCGTCAGAGCATCCTTTTTCGTCTTATGCGCAGTGGCAGTATCGTTGTCACCATCTGTTGCATCTACCTTCTGGGTGTTTCTTACTCTACAGTTGGATTACCCAAACTCCTATCATTTCGGTGAGTTTCGTGTAAGGTTTCGTTATGCAATCGAAACGATTTGTAAATCTGAATGCTAAATCTTACAACTGGGTGGACGTCTCCATGCTAAATAACACCTAATATCATACGAAAAGAAATCAATTTGTACATATCCACCTTGTGGGCATCGAAAAATTGTTTGCACGATTGGTTCTTACGAAGACCAAACCTTTCAACGATATGTACTTATGAAGGTTGTGATTTATACAACGATTTGTAAGTTTGAATCTGCAACGATTTATACATTCAAAGCAATAACGATGTGTATTTATGAAGATACCTCAATTTGTACTTAAGTTTACTAAATCTTACAACGATGTTTACTTATGAAGCCAAATATTGCGACGATTTGTAATGATGGTGATCGTTTAACAAATGGGATCATTTATATTATTATATACTTAGGAAGACGGTTGTAACGTATAATGATGTGGTTAAATTAATGTGTTGTGCAGGTTAGCAATGTTTGCAACTCATCAGAGAAGAAATACCCCGATGTTTTATGGGTTGTGTATTCGAGAAGTTGTCCACCAGTCTCATCTATCTGAGCGTTTTGAAAGATACCAAAATATACTGAAGATTGAGAATGATAAAGACAGAAAGAAAGCATTGGAATTGTATTATGCAGAGGATTATCCATCGGATATTGAGGCTGAAGACCAAAGGAAGAATAAGCAAAAACTAAAGATAAAGAAGAAGAAGGATGACGAAGAGAAGGAAAAGCAAAGAAATAAGGAGGAGAATGAAAAGCAAAGGAAAAGTTAATGGAAGAAGGCAGAGGAGAGGGAAAGACAAAAAAAGAATAAGGAGGACAAGGATGAAATTCCACTAGAGGGGGTGAATAATGAAATACGATAAAGATCGATAAAATAAAATAATCAGGCAATAAGGCACAACACATAAAACACAAAATTTATACTGGTTCGGTCAATACCCAGACCTACATCCAGTCCCCAAGCAAACCACTTGAGCTTTCCACTATAACATCTGAGTCACCGGATAAATAGTACAACACCCTCTTCCTCAGAGGTCTTCTTCTCTCAACAGAGAAGGGGCACACCCTCTTCCACTGAGGTCTTCTTCTCTCAACAGAGAAGGACAACACCCTCTTTCACAGAGGTCTTCTTCTCTCAATAGAGAAGGGCAACACCCTCTTTCACAGAGGTCTACTTCTTTCAACAAAGAAGGAAAACAGTGAATAACAGAGTTACAATACTTCCTATAGAACCTTCAAAATGCTATGAATGCACGAATGAAGGATTCTCAGAATGTTCTGTTTGTCACTCAGAGGATACTCTTTGTCAAAGAGCTATACTTGACTTTTTCTCTTTTCTTTCTTTTCTTTTTCTCTTTCTTTTTGAAGGCTCTCTTTTCAAATAATGAATAGGAATTTTTCTCGTTGTAAGCTCACATGTCTATTCCATTCCATGTTGAATAGTTTATTTGAGTGTGTTTATATAGCTTTTTAAAAAAATAGTCGTTACATTTTGAAATCGTAGCCTTTTTGAGATGTGAAATGATATGTCATTTCAAAAACATCTTTAGAGAAATTCGAAAAAGTCTTTTTCCATAAAAGTAAAATATAGGGTACACTAGTCGTTGTAATATTTTAGGTAATACATATTTTATGTAAAAAGTCTATTTCTTACAATAGTACATTGAACGTTGGATTATGGTTTTGTCTTTATTCTAATTAATGATTTGAGGTACATAAGTACTTCTTTACTTTAAATGAGTGTAAGTACAATGAGTGCTTTGAGATATTTATTTATACATAGTCATGTCAAGTGTTTTCTTTATGTTATGTTTTTCAAAGTCTTCAGAGAGAATGAGGACTACAAAAAAGTCGACATTCTTGAGAAGGATATTTAACAAGGATTTCTTACAGGAGGTATTTAATGCTATACAAAGAGAATGATGACTTCAAGTAAGTCGACATTCTATGGGTTTGTAAAAAGGTAACTAGAGTCTTTTCAAAACCTTTATTATATTTGTTTTCTTTGTGTAGCCGATTTTCATGTTTTGTCTTTTTCCTATATTTGAAAACATTTCTTTAAAGATGGTAACTAGAGTCTTTTCAAAATATATTATATTTGTTATGTAGCCGATTTCATGTTTTGTCTTTTTCCTACATTTCTTTTCATGTTGTCTTGTATATGATGTAAGGTACAATTATTATATTTTGAAATCATGTCAAAATACATTTTCATAAAGGGTTGTAAGAAGGTACAATTATTAGTTTTCAAAAAGGAGCTTTTTGAAACTATCGTATACTTTTATGATATAGCTTTTATGAATGAGTATGTAATATGCAATATGCATGTTCCTGAAGGTTCTGTTACATATGACTCTAAAGAAGAAAAAAATCTTCATCTTGAGGTAGCCGATCTCTTCAGTTGATCTTTAGGAATGCATGGCTCATCAAGCTTTTTCTTCAAGGAGTATGATTGCACTAGTTGTACTTGAACAGGAAGTCTCCATCCTTTTTGGGTGAGATATCCTTGCATCAAATACTCGTTAGATTTATGGCAAAACATATTCAGTCATAATATAACATTTTTCAAGAGGACATATTATCATATCATATAAAATCAAATACGACAGTGTATCATATTATGTGACATCAAAACAGAGTTTCTCAACATTCTCTCCCTTTTTTATGATGACAAAATATGCTCCCCCTGTCAAAAAGACATTATGCATAGAAATAGTAATATTATAAAATATTGAAAAATGTTTAAAGAGAGTATTTCTCCAATAATGAAGACAGGTTTTCTCCCCCTTTGTCATAGACAAAAAGGAAGGGATCAGAGTAAGAGAGTTATTACAGACCAATAATAAATATTACAGTCAAAAAATAAGTTTATCCCGAAGGTGGAGTAGGTTGATGTGTTCGGTTGACTTGATTCGACTGGAGAATCTGTAGAGTTTGCTGCAACGAGGCTTGACGGCGAAGAATACGATCCTGAGAACGCTGGACATCCATCAGAGCAGGAAAGTAATTAAAGGTGGATGTTGGATCTTCTTCATCAGAGTCGGGCAGGTGCAGGGACCTGAGATTGAAGGTAGTAGCATCGAGGACCTGAGAGGGATGGAGGATAACTTCATTGTGAAGGGGTACTTTGAAGTATTTTAGGATGGGAGTTATAAAACACCCGAAAAGAAGATGCTTGAATTTTTGATAACGAATAAAAAGGTCGAAAAGAATGTTGGACCAGTTTATCGGAGTAGAAGAAAATATTGCGTAGATAAGGAGAGAGATTTTTTTTGGTACTAATCTCTTGCGTGGAGGCTTGGAATAGATATTGTGGAGAAGAATCTGGGCAAGCAATTGAGCATGAGGTTGGAGATTCCTCATGTGCCAGGGAAGTTGGTAGCAGTTGGTGCAGAGAAGATTTTTTCGAAGTACCGATCGTTCGATTGGTACTATGTTGTTGAGGTCTGTACCGGTGGAAGGAAGGTTTAGAATACGACCTAATGAGGAAGCATGAAAGAACATCAGGCGTCCGCGTACTTTGGTGGTGATGGTAGTTTGTTCATGATCAGAAGAAAAATTTATGTAGAATAGTCGAACTAGTTCAGGATAGTAGGCAGCTTAGGATGAAGATCCTAGTAGGTGTTTGAGTTCGAGGAGATAGCTGTCTAGGTCAAATAACATGAAGTCTTCATAGTGAACCAACTTTCCTTCATGAATGGGTCGAGAACAAAGTAAGTTGTAGTCATGAAAAAGATCTGGATACCTAAGATCTGCGGCAGTGATTGCAGAGTTTGAGGAGGAAGCCATTACAAAAGGGAGTTGAGAGAGGAGGAACGAGTTTGAAAGTATGTATGAAGATAGTGAGCTACGAGTGGTATTGGTGAAGAATGAGCCAATCGATTAAATAGAAGAGAGAAAATAATTGTGACAATAATTGAATGACAATGGAAGTGAATGATTTTTGGATTGTAGTTTGAATAAGGAAATTTGTGAGTTGTAAGTTAAGGGGCTTGTGAATGACAAATCAAATCAATGGTGGAAGATAGTGTATCATATTGGTATGTAAGTTAAGAAGGACATAGATTTGAACAAATATATTATGGGAGAGTTTATCGAGTAGTGAGAAATGTCATGAATTGAGTATGGAGTGTCATATTGAAGAGAGTGAAGAAAATAATGGCCTAATAAAACAAACAACTTTTTCTACATGATATTACTTGATGTGGAAGCATTCCAAATTCGTGAAGAGTGATTTTGGAATAAGACAAACAAAGATGAGTGAGTGAGAGGCAATAATTTGTTATTTAATAAGTATATATATTTTGATGTGTGGAAAAAGAATGAATAGACATAAAGAAGGGTGATACGGATATGTGGTTTGAAAGATATGACATTTTTGAAAGAAAAGAATGCCTTAAAAAAATGTGTCATGATTAATGTGTCTTCACATTTGTGATTTCTATGAGTATACGTAAATATGAGAGGGACATACTTTGACTATGAATAGTGGTGAGAGAGATGATGAGACAAAAAGATATTCATGAGTGAAGAGTAATAATTGCTTACATAAGAATTATTTTTGTGGATATGCGTGGAAGGAGTGTGAGTAGTCATAGAGAGAAGTGAGATGACATATATGGATTTTTTAGTAGGATAAGAAGTAATAAAAAAATTCATGATTGATATGAGATGAAAGACATGAGATAAAGTTATGATTGACATGAATTAATGTTTATTTGATAAACATATTTTTAAAGAAACTCGATTTGAGGAAGTTCATAGTTTTTAGAGAATAAAGTTAAGTTTTAAACTAGTAAAGGAGTCACAAACACGAATTGACAAGAATAGAGGCTCAATTCTTATGAGAGAGAGAGAGAAAGTACTAAAGGTACTAATGAGAATAAAAAAATATGAAAGACAAGGTTTTAATGAGTCTCGATTGGAGAGAGATATAAAATATATGAGAAGGAGCTTCGTATAATATATATATATAGAGAGAGAGATAAAAAGGTGATACAAAACGTACTAATGGGTGGAGTACAAGTGTTTTTATGATACTTTTTGTAAAAGATGTAAAGCATGAAGAGATGATAATAGATAGTTCTTTAGGCTATGATATAAAAGATGATATAGTAAAAATTTACGTGAGATATAATAGAGTGTACGTAATCTATGATATATCAAATGATATAGTAAAAATTTACGTGAGAACATAGCAACTAGATCTTTAGAGAAAGGTAAAAGAACCAAAATAAACATTCGATTTTAACTAATAATTTGAAAAACAAGAGTTCTCAAAAACTAATATGTTATCATGTTGAAGGTGAGTCAATTTTATCGTAAAAGAGGTTTTCACAAAAGGACAAAAATAATAAAGGAGTTATGAGATGAGTGATGTGAACAATGTTATGATAGCTTTTAATATAATTAGTTTTTATGGATATGAGTGAAAGGAGATAGGACAAGGAGTCATAATGGATGTGTACTTGAAAAGATGACAAGTTGAAAGACATAAAGAATGTGTCTTATAAGAGTTTAAAGTGTACGTGAATATGGAAACCTAGTTTGACTAACAAAAAATCGATAAGAAGAAAAACTTTTAAAATAAGATTTTAACAAAACTTATAAGAAGTATTATAATAAGTGTGATTAATTTATAAGTCACTTAGTTTGCATATTCCTAGTTCTCTTCTAATTCGTGTAAAGTCTTCATGTTTCAATGGTTTAGTGAATATGTCTGCTAACTGTTGATTAGTGGGTATGAATTCTAGTTTAATTATGTTGTTTAAGACTTGTTCTCTTAAGAAGTGGTGTCTTATTTGAATGTGCTTAGTTCGTGAGTGTAAAATAGGATTCTTAGATAAGTTTATAGCACTCGTATTATCACAGAAAATAGTTGTATTTTCAAATTTTAAACCAAAATCTTTTAAGGTTTGTTTCATCCAGATAACTTGTGTACAGGCTAGGCTAGCAGCAATGTATTCGGCTTCAGTAGTTGATAAGGATACACAGTTTTGTTTCTTACTGAACCATGATACAAGTGAGTGCCCTAACATATGACATGTTCCACTTGTGCTTTTTCTGTCAGATTTACTTCCAGCAAAGTCAGCATCGCTGTATGAGATTAAATCAAATGTAGAGGATTTTGAATAGAATAATCCAAAATCAACTGTGTCTTTTAAATATCTCATTATTCTTTTTACAGCCTTAAGATGTGATTCTTTTGGATTTGACTGAAATCTAGCACACAAGCAAACACTGAACATAATATCTGGACGGCTAGCAGTTAAATAGAGAAGTGATCCTATCATACCTCGGTATACCTTTGTATCAACAGACTTACCATCTTCATCTTTGTCCAAAACAGTAGTAGTGCTCATAGGAGTAGATTTTGAAGCAGTTGAGTTCATGTTGAACCTCTTCAGAAGTTCACGAGCATACTTAAACTGATTGATGAAAACTCCATCCTTGGTTTGCTTAATATGCAGTCCAAGAAAGTAGGTGAGTTCTCCCATCATACTCATTTCAAATTCTTTCTGCATGGACTTAGAGAATTCTTCACAAAGAGTGTTGTTAGATGATCCAAAGATGATATCGTATATATATATTTGAACAATTAAGGTATGATTATTCACTATTTTTACAAATAATGTAGAGTCTGCTTTGCCTACAAAAAAGTCAGTTTTTAACAAAAAGGTTTTAAGTCTATCATACCAAGCACGAGGTGCTTGTTTTAAACCATACAAAGCACGTTTGAGTTTGAAAACATGATCTGGATATTGTTCATTTTCAAATCCTGGAGGTTGTTTTACATAAACTTCTTCATTTATAAAACCATTTAGAAAAGCACTTTTAACATCCATTTGATATAATTTGAAATCCATATAGCTTGCATATGCTAAAAACATTCTAATAGATTCAAGTCTAGCAACATGAGCAAATGTTTCATCAAAATCAATACCTTCCTCCTGGTTGTATCCTTGAGCTACTAGTCTTGCCTTGTTTCTTATAACATTACCTGTTTCATCTAGCTTGTTTCTGAAGATCCATCTTGTACCAATGATTGGATGATCCTTTGGTCTTGGTACAAGATCCCAAACTTCATTCCTTTGGAATTGATTCAGTTCTTCAGTCATGGCTAGCATCCAGAACTCATCGATGATGGCTTCATCAATCTTCTTTGGTTCAAGTTGAGAAATGAATGCCATATTTGCAATCCGTTCTAGCTGAGCTCTAGTCGGAACCCCCTTTGTCAGTTCTCCCAAAATCTGCTTTTGAGGATGATCTTTGATATCGACAAATGTTCTTTGATGATCATCTTCATTAGACTTAGCTGTGTTATCTAAAAATAAATCTGTACTTTCAACATTATCATCGTTAGTTTGCTTATGAACAGATTGATCAATAGATTCACAGAAACTAACATGCATAGATTCTTCAATAGACTTAGAACACTTATTGAAAACTCTGTATGCTTTACTATGACTTGAATATCCTAAAAATATGCCTTTAATAGATTTAGCATCAAATTTATCTAGGCTATCTTTTGTGTTAAGGATAAAGCATTTACAACCAAAGACTTTGAAATAGTCTATTCTTGGAGTTCTGTCATAGAATAGTTCATAGGGAGTTTTATTTAATAAGGGTCTAATGAGAACTCTATTAGTTATGTAGCATGCAGTATTAACAACTTCTGCCCAAAAAGATTTAGCAAGATTATTGTGTTGGAGCATAGTTCTAGCAGATTCCTGAAGGGTTCTATTCTTTCTTTCTACTACACCATTTTGAGGTGCAGCTCTAGGAAAGACAAAGTTATGAGAAATACCATGCAAGTTACAAAAATTTTCAAAAAGTTCATTTTCAAATTCTCCTCCATGGTCACTACGGATTTTAACAATAGAACAAGATTTTTCATTTTGTAATTTTTTACATAAAATTTCAAATTGACAAAACGTATCACTTTTGTTTTTCAAAAATATCACCCAAGTAAATCTTGAGTAGTCATCTACAATGACAAAAACGTATTTATTGTGATTATGACTAGCTATCCTAGAAGGACCAAAAAGATCCAGGTGGAGAAGCTCTAAAGGTCTTTTGCTTGAAATGATATTTTTTTGATTTGAAAGAAGATTTTGACAGTTTTCCTAATTGACATGCATCACAAAAATAATCCTTTTTAAAAGATATTTTGGGTAACCCACGTACTAACTTATCTTTAGCTAATTTAGACATGTATTTAGAATTGACATGACCCATTCTCATGTGCCATAGATGTTGAGAGTCATTATTAGCTATGAGACAATGTTCTGTGATGTTTTCTAGGTATAGTTCATATATATTATTTTTTCTTATACCTTTTAAGATAATATTTTCGTTGGTGTCTGCTATAAGACAAGCATTATGATTAAAGCTAATTTTATAACCTGTATCACACATTTGACTAATACTTAGAAGGTTATGTTTTAAGCCTTTAATCAAGAGAACGTCTTTGATAAGAGGTTTATCTATATTTCCAATATTACCAATACCTATTATCAAACCTTTGTTGTTATCACCAAAGGTGACGGTTCCTCATTCTTTTTTATGAAGAACAGCAAAGAGGTCTGAATGTCCAGTCATGTGTTTTGAACATCCACTGTCTAGAATCCATCTGTTCTTCTTGTTTGGAGCCTGCAAATCATTAAGTAAAATTTCTTTTTGGTACCCAATCGGGTCCCTTTTTGTTAGACCTTGGAACCCATATCCATTTGGATTTGGGTTTGTCTACAACCTTAGAGGAGTTAAAAAAATTAACATTATAATACTCCTTATTTGGTTCAGACAAACTTTTCACAAAAAGTGGTCTTTTGATTCATACAAGAAGGCTTGTTGAAATGAGAGTAGCCAATACCATTCTTGTTGGCGGTTTCTGCTTCTTCATCATTTGACTCTTCACTGGTGGATGATTCTGAATCATCCCATTGAGCATGCAGAGCCTTTTTCTTGAAGAACCTTTTATTTGGTTCCTCAGACTTGGATTTTCTTTTGAGAAGAGGACAGTCACGTCTCAGGTGACCTGGCTTATTATACTGGTAGCACATAGAATCTTCTTTTAGGTCTTTTCTTTCTTTGTGCTTATTTGAAAGTCGGTTCCTTCTCATAAAGCGCTGAAATTTTCTAGTGAGTAGCGCAATCTCAGTTTGTTTTTCTGAGTCTTTATCCTCAGAAAGGGCTGGGAAGGCTAGAGTTTTCTTCAAGGGTTGTTCTTCTTCCCTTCTTTCTTTCATGTGGACTTCATAGGCCATAAGATTGCCTATTAAGTCGTCCAGAGTAAGCTTAGATAAATCTTGAGCTTCTTCAATAGTTGTAGTCTTTTTCTCCCAATCAATTGTGAGAGATCTCAAGATTTTCTTCACCTTTTCTGTCTGGGAATATGTTACACCCAGAGATTTCAGATCGTTGGTGATGTTGGTGAATCTGGTAAACATCTCTGTGATGGGTTCATCTTTGTTCATTTTGAACAACTCATATTTTTTGACAAGAGATGAGATTTTGGCTTCTTTCACTTTGTTGGTTCCTTCATGAATAACCTCTAAAGAATGCCAAATATCATATGCAGATTCACATATAGATATCCTATTGAATTCGTTCTGATCAATGGCACAATATAAGGCATTCATAGCCTTTGCATTTAGGTTTGCCATTTTCTTTTCTTCATCAGACCATAAGTTATAGTCCGCAGATGGAGATGTGTATGGATGTTCAACAATTTTCCATACAGCAAAATCTATGGACTTGAGAAATATAGCCATTCTGCACTTCCAGTATCCATAGTTGGAGTCGTTGAAGAAAGGAGGACGAGATGCGTGTTGACCTTCAATATCACGAGCATAAGAGGTAGATGCCATTTGTGCTGGAAGACTTGTTATGTCGAAACCAGCAAACCTGCTCTGATACCAAATGAAATTCCACTAGAGGGGGGGTGAATAGTGAAATACGATAAAGATCGATAAAATAAAATAATCAGGCAATAAGGCACAACACATAAAACACAGAATTTATACTGGTTCGGTCAATACCCAGACCTACATCCAGTCTTCAAGCAAACCACTTGAGCTTTCCACTATAACATCCGAGTCACCGGATAAATAGTACAACACCCTCTTCCTCAGAGGTCTTCTTCTCTCAACAGAGAAGGGGCACACCCTCTTCCACAGAGGTCTTCTTCTCTCAACAGAGAAGGACAACACCCTCTTTCACAGAGGTCTTCTTCTCTCAACAGAGAAGGGCAACACCCTCTTTCACAGAGGTCTACTTCTTTCAACAAAGAAGGAAAACAGTGAATAACAGAGTTACAATACTTCCTATAGAACCTTCAGAATGATATAAATGCACGAATGAAGGATTCTCAGAATGTTCTGTTTGTCACTCAGAGGATACTCTTTGTCAAAGAGCTATACTTGACTTTTTCTCTTTTCTTTCTTTTCTTTTTCTCTTTCTTTTTCAAGGCTCTCTTTTCAAATAATGAATAGGAATTTTTCTCGTTGTAAGCTCACACGTCCATTCCATTCCATGTTGAATAGTTTATTTGAGTGTGTTTATATAGCTTTTTAAAAAAGTAGTCGTTACATTTTGAAATCGTAGCCTTCTTGAGATGTGAAATGATATGTCATTTCAAAAACATCTTTGGAGAAATTCGAAAAAGTCTTTTTCCATAAAAGTAAAATATAGGGTACACTAGTCGTTGCAATATTTTAGGTAATACATATTTTATGTAAAAAGTCTATTTCTTATAATAGTACATTGAACGTTGGATTGTGGTTTTGTCTTTATTCTAATTAATGATTTGAGGTACATAAGTACTTCTTTACTTTAAATGAGTGTAAGTACAATGAGTGCTTTGAGATATTTATTTGTACATAGTCATGTCAAGTGTTTTCTTTATGTTGTGTTTTTCAAAGTCTTCAGAGAGAATGAGGACTACAAGAAAGTCGACATTCTTGAGAAGGATATTTAACAAGGATTTCTTACAGGAGGTATTTAATGCTATACAAAGAGAATGATGACTTCAAGTAAGTCGACATTCTATGGGTTTGTAAAAAGGTAACTAGAGTCTTTTCAAAACCTTTATTATATTTGTTTTCTTTGTGTAGCCGATTTTCATGTTTTGTCTTTTTCCTATATTTGAAAACATTTCTTTAAAGATGGTAACTAGAGTCTTTTCAAAACATATTATATTTGTTATGTAGCCGATTTCATGTTTTGTCTTTTTCCTATATTTAAAATCATTTCTTTAAAGATGGTAACTAGAGTCTTTTCAAAATATATTATATTTGTTATGTAGCCGATTTCATGTTTTGTCTTTTTCCTACATTTCTTTTCATGTTGTCTTGTATATGATGTAAGGTACAATTATTATATTTTGAAATCATGTCAAAATACATTTTCATAAAGGGTTGTAAGAAGGTACAATTATTAGTTTTCAAAAAGGAGCTTTTTGAAACTATCGTATACTTTTATGATATAGCTTTTATAAATGAGTATGTAATATGCAATATGCATGTTCCTGAAGGTTCTGTTACATATGACTCTAAAGAAGAAAAAAATCTTCATCTTGAGGTAGCCGATCTCTTCAGTTGATCTTTAGGAATGCATGGCTCATCAAGCTTTTTCTTCAAGGAGTATGATTGCACTAGTTGTACTTGAACAGGAAGTCTCCATCCTTTTTGGGTGAGATATCCTTGCATCAAATACTCGTTAGATTTATGGCAAAACATATTCAGTCATAATATAACATTTTTCAAGAGAACATATTATCATATCATATAAAATCAAATACGACAGTGTATCATATTATGTGACATCAAAACAGAGTTTCTCAACAAAGGAAAGGCAATTGAAGAATAAAGAGGAGGAGGATATGAGGGAAATGCAAAAGATGTTGATGGGGCATAAAGTTATGCGAATGAGGATAAAGCAAATGAAGGAGGCGGAGGAGAGTGAAAGGCAAAAAATGAATAAGGACGTAGAGGAGGAGAGGCAAAGGAAATTGACAAAATATGAGGAAGAGAAGGAAAGGAAGAAGCTCCAGGATAAGGAAGAAAAGGAAAGGCGGAGGAGAGAGAAGGAGTTTGAGGAAGATAAGGAAAAGCAAATGAAGGAAAAAGAGGATGAGGAAAAGAAAGAGAAAGGAAGGAGAAGGAGGACGGGGAAGAAAAGGAAAGAGAAAGGAAGAAGCAGGAGGAGGAAGATGAGGAAAGGAGAAGGAAAAAATATGAGGAAGAGAAGCAAAGGCGACGTAATGAGGAGGAGGCTGAGGAAAAGAAGGAAAAGGAAGGAGAAGGAGTACAAGGAAGATAACGAAAGAGAAAGAAAGAAGCAGAGGGAGGAAGAGGAGGAAAATAGAAGGAAAAAATATGAGAAAGAGAAGCAAAGGCGATGGAAGGAGGAGGAGGTTGAGAAAGAGAAGGAAAAGCAAAGGAAGGAGAAGGAGTACGAGGAAGAGAAGAAAAGAGAAAGGAAAAAATAGGAGGAGGAATTGAAGAAAAAGGAAAGAAAAAAGTATGAGGAAGAGAAGGAAAGGGAAAGAAATGAACAAATTGAAAAGCAGATGACAGAGGTGATGAAACTAGGGACTGTAATAGAAGAAAAGCAGTGGGAGGCAGTGGACCAACAAGAAAGGCCTAGGTTGAAGGGATGGGTTGAAGAGAAGAAAAGTGTGACTAAGGTACATAAATTCGTCCTGTCTGTCAAGATTTAATGTGTTAGCGATTATTATGTATAGCGATTTTTTTATAGCGATTATTGTGATAGGTATTATTATGTATAGCGATTATTGTGATAGTGTGTGTGCAACCAATATTATTTATAGAGATTAGTAGAATATTATTTATAAGTACAAATGAGACTAATTTACAATTGGTACGGATAATATGCTATTTTGTGTTACAGGGAGGTCAGAAGAGAAGTAGAGTACCAGGTGAAAAGCTCGGAGGGTGGTGTCAGTGGCTTGTAGTTCTGTCGTGGTATGGTTAGCATGGTGTATATCAGAAGGATCGATTACAAAATATGCACTTTGGTGGCCTTCTGGACCAGCATTATTTTGAAACATGTTGGAACACCATGACCCACTTGGTAAATAAGTGGAATGATAAGACGAACACATTCCAGTTTGATTCTTTTGAGATCACCATGACCCTAGAAGAAGTGGCGCGAATCACTGGCCTTAAGTGCGATGACAGTGTTGTCCTATTACGGGATTCAAACTATAACGTAAGGGAAAAACGCATGACCCTTCTAGGAATGTCGATGGACGACTAGAGTCAATGTATTTCTGGTGGAATCAATTCCACATCAATAAAAGTCTCTTCTTTTTATAAAAAATGGGAAGGTCGGTCCGCTACTTGTGCATCTGAAAGAGTTGACCAAGAGTTGCACGACTTCCTTCTTTATTTTTTTGGTCTTACTTTATTTTTCGATTGTTCTGGTTCGAGAATAAGTTACATATGGTTGCAGTACCTAGAAGACTTAGACATAGTTGACAATTATGCATGTGGTCCGCTATGTTCGCACACTTGTACAGTCAATTTTATCGTGCGAGTAAGGGTACAAAAACTATCGAGGGGTTTTGGTCATTTGTTCAAGCATTTGTTTATTACATATTTAATACTTGCATACTAATCTCATTGAAGGTTGTAGTGTTACTAATATAATGTTTTTGTAGGCTTGGGCGTGGGAACATATTATCCCATTGTGTCCTCAGTGTGACCTTGCAATTTATGATTTTCCAAAGATCGGTTGGTGGGCTAGAATAAATGTCACAGTGCATAATGCTAAGTTCATTTTAGATGGACTGCAACTAAATAAGGTAAATTGTATAAAATTGTTTACAATCGATTCAGCATTTATCATTTAGTATTATAAATCGTTGAAATGTTTAGCATTCTTAAGTAATCATCGCTGCAGGATTTTGTCTTCGTTAGCACAAATCGTTGTCGCCATAGCATTTATCTTTTAGTACTGTAAATATTAATAATTGTAAGCATTCTTAGTAACAGTCATTATAATATATTTAACACTCGTTATTAAAAAAAATTACCAATGTACAGGTTGTGTGGAGACCGTATGGAGATGAGGAGGACGAGGACCAAGAGGTTGTTGTTGGGGCTGCGAGATTGTCTGACCGCGATATCTGACTGTTTTGCAATTATAAAGCCGAGTTGCAGCATGGTAGTCGAGTTTTCCTACAATTTGGCTTGGGACAGTCTATGCCAAAGAAGCCTTTGAAAGTGAGAAGGAAGATGAATAGTGGTGGGGATAGGAACGTGAATTGGCACGAACACTACATGGATGAATTAGTTATTTGGAACACAGAAGGTGTATGTGCCATAGCGTATGATTATAAAGGGCGACAATTTGATCCCTTTTATTTCCAAAGATATTGGGAACCTATGCGGCGAAATATGAAGATTATAAAAATTGGGAACCCATGTGTCCCAACTGCCCTCCTTCATGTCGCATCCCAACATCTACAATCCGTCCATCGTCTCCCTTCGGCTACAATAATGATTCTCTTAGTAACAGTATACGATGGAGAGTGAATATAACTTACAAAAGAGAACGTTGTCTCCCCCGCAAGGTTCGAGTTGTTGGAGAGGGAGAATAAGAACTTATGAAAGAAGGTAAGAAATATGAGGAGACAATTGCACTCACTAGTAGAGATGATGACCAGTGTTTACAATACGATCGAGGGAACCAAGAGGCCACCGAGGATAGACAGTCCACCAAGAAAAATAAAGAGATGAGTTGTCTGTCATATTTCATCTGAATCGTCAAGTGATACTAAATAAACCATAGCTATTCTTTTTATCCCTATAATTATTTGTTGTAATTCTGTAAGTATTTGCCTATATGTAACATTCTTTAATAGTTTAATTTTTTTTAGTACTTCTAACACACATGTTCTGTTGAACAGATCGTTGTAACACAAGATCCATAGATTACAAGGAAACGAACAACGCGATCCATCTAGGATTAATATGATATACATAGATTTCTAATAGATTTTGTAGAGTGTGTACACCAATTTTTGTATGCAAATTTTGTAAAACTATACAAAAGATTAAAATCTTGCAAATCTTGAAAATTGTAGTAAAGCGTAACCTATGTAAATTTAAATCGCAAAGATTTTGTAGAGTGGTATTGCTCAACCTCCGTGATTGAAAATCGCAAAATTAGATTTGCGATGTATGTGGTCAACAAAGGCTTGTAATGTTTGAAATGATAAAAGTCAACATCGATAAGAAATGTTTGTTGTTCCGCTATCGCTGTGTTGCTCACCCTTAGTGAATGAAAATCACAAAACAGATATGCGATGTCTACGTCAACGAAGGCTGGTCAAGTTTGTCGTAATGATAAAAGTCAACCATGATAAAAAATGTATGTTTTTCACCGATAAAAAATGTTTGTTGTTCAAAAGTCGCTCTTTTGCTGAGCCTCCGTAAATGCAAATTGCGAAATAGGTTTGCGATTCATGCGGTCAACAATGGATTGTAATATTCGGCCTTCGTAAACGATAAAAGTCATCATCGATAAGAAAATTTTGATGTTCACAAATCGTTGTATTGCTCAACCTCCGTGAATGAAAATCGCAAAAGAGATTTGCAATGTATGCGGTCAACAATGGCTGGCTAAGTTCGCCCGTCTTAAATGATAATAGTCAACAATGATAAGGAATGTTTGTTGTTCCAAAATCGCAATATTCCTCATCGTCATTAAATGAAAATCGCAAAATGCATATGCGATTTATGCGGTCAATAAAGGCATGTAATCGATGTTTGGAAATGATAAAAGTCAACATCGATAAGAAATGTTTGATGTTCAGAAATCGCTGTATTTCTCTTCCTCCTTGAATGAAAATCGCAAAAGTGATTTGCGATGTATGTGGTCAACAAAGCATGGTAATGTTCGCCCGTCTTAAATGATAAAAGTCAACAGCGATAAAAAATGTTTGCTACTCAGAAATTGTTCTTTTGCCGATCTACCATAAATGCAAATTGTAAAATAGGTTTGTGATTCATGCGGTCAATAAAGGCTTGTAATATTCGGCCTTCGTAAACGATAAAAGTCATCATCGATAAGAAAATTTTGATGTTCATAAATCGCCGTATTGCTCAACCTCCGTGAATGAAAATCGCAAAAGAGATTTGCAATGTATGCGGTCAACAATGGCTGACCAAGTTCACCCGTCTTAAATAATAATAGTCAACAGCGATAAGGAGCGTTTGTTGTTTAGAAATCGTAATATTCCTTGTCGTCATTGAATGAAAATCGCAACACGCACATGTGATTTATGCGGTCAACAAAGGCATGTAATCGATGTTCATAAATGATAAAAGTCAACATCGATAAGAAATGTTTGATGTTCAGAAATCACTGTAATTCTCTCCATCCTTGAATGAAAATCGCAAAATAGATTTGCGATGTATGCGGTCAACAAAGCATGGTAATGTTCACCCATCTTAAATGATAAAAGTCAACAACGATAAGAAACGTTTGCTGCTTAGAAATTGCTCTTTTGCCGATCTATCATAATTGCAAATCGCGAAATAGGTTTGCGATTCATGGGGTCAACAAAGGCTTGTAATATTCGGCCTTAGTAAACGATAAAAGTCATCATTGATAAGAAATTTTTGATGTTCATAAATCACCGTATTGCTTAACCTCCGTGAATGAAAATCACAAAAGAGATTTGTGATGTATGTGGTCAACAATGGCTGGACAAGTTCGCCCGTCTTAAATGCTAATAGTCAACAATGACAAGGAACGTTTGTTGTTCAGAAATTACAATATTCCTCATCGTCATTGAATGAAAACCGCAACACGCATATGCGATTTATGTGGTCAACAAAGGCATATAATCGACGTTCGGAAATGATAAAAGTCAACATCGATAAGAAATGTTTGATGTTCAGAAATTGTTGTAATTCTCTCCTTCCTTGAATGAAAATCGCAAAAGAGATTTACGATGTATGCGATCAACAAAGCATGGTAATGTTTGCCCGTCTTAAATGATAAAAATCAATAGCGATAAGAAATGTTTGCTGCTCAGAAATCGTTCTTATGCTAATCTACCGTAAATGTGAATCGCAAAATACGTTTACGATTTATGCGGTCAACAAAGGCTTGTAATATTTGGCCTTCGTAAACGATTAAAAGTCATCATCGATAAAAAAAAATGATGTTCATAAATCATTGTATTGCTCAACCTCCATGAATGAAAATCGCAAAAGAGATTTGCGATGTATGCGATCAATAGTGATAAGAAATGATTGTTGTTCCAAAATCGCAATATTTCGCGTCATCATTGAATGAAAATTGCAAAACACATATGCAATATATGCGGTCAACAATGGCTTGTAATATCCGACCTTCATAAAGGATAAAAGTCAACATCGATAAGAAATGTTTGATGTTCAAAAATTGTTGTGTGGTTCTCCCTCCTTGAATGAACATTGTAAATGCGATGTGCAGTGTATGTAGTCAACAAAGCCTGGTAATGTTTGCCCGTCTTAAATGATAAAAGTCATCAATAAAAAAGTGTTTGTTGCTCGAAAGTCGCTCTTTTGCTGAGCCTCCTTAAATGCAAATCGTGAAATAGGTTTGCGATTCATGCAGTGAACAATGACTTATAATATTCGGCCTTAGTAAACAATAAAAGTCATCAATAAGAAAATTTTGATGTTTGCAAATTGTTGTATTGCTCAACCTCCATGAATGAAAATCGCAAAGGAGATTTGTGATGTATGAGGTCAACAATGGTTGGCTAAGTTCACCCGTCTTAAATGATAATAGTCAACAACGATAAGGAATGTTTGTTGTTCCGAAATAGCAATATTCCTTATCGTCATTGAATGAAAATCGCAAAACGCATATGCGTTTTATGCGGTCAACAAAGGCATGTAATCGATGTTCGAAAATAATAAAAATCAACATCGATAAGAAATGTTTGATGTTTAGAAATCATTGTATTGCTCTCCCTCCTTGAATGAAAATCACAAAAGAGATTTGCGATGTATGCGGTCAACAAAGCATGGTAATGTTCACCTGTCTTAAATGATAAAAGTCAACAATGATAAGAAACGTTTGCTGCTCAGAAATCACTATATTCCTCATTGTCATTGAATGAAAATCGCAAAACACATGCGATTTATGCGGTCAATAATGGCTTGTTTGCTGCTCAGAAATCGCTTCTTTGTTGATCTACCATAAATGAAAATCGCAAAATAGGTTTGCAATTCATGTGATCAACAAAGGCTTGTAATATTCGCTCTTCAAAAATGATGTAAGTCAACATCGATAAGAAAATTTCTGATGATCATAAATTGTTGTAAAGGCTTTTTTTATAAGAGATCATGATTTCATTGCAATTAGTTTTATGTAAGAGACAACGTTTTGTTTTTCATAGAGGCTGCTCTATCGCGATACATATAGTGATGTGTTTGTGATACATATAGCGATACATAGAGGCTACTCAATCATCATCAACAAAGAAAACTGACATCATCAACAGCATCAACCCACGTCCATATAGTGATGTGCTTCGAAACAGACATCATCAACATTATCATCATCAGCAGCAGCAACACCTTTAGTTTACTGTGTGGCGTATGCTAGTCACTAAAAATGATCGCAGGCAAATCTATCTACCAATGGAGGTCCTTATCTGTTTGCAGTTTTTTGTACATGATGAATATTGGCAGCAGATAAAGGTATGGATCCCAAATGGCAGAGAAGATGCATCCAACAAGACTAACATTATTTGTCATAAAGTACATCGAAGTTTAGGAACACAAAAGAATAAAGAAGAAAGAAAAAAAACATGAAAGAATTAGTAGGGAAAATATGAAGAAGAAGACAAGGTCATAAGAGAAAAAAAACAAGTTGCTCTGCCGCAGAAAAGAAAGAGGAAGAGATGTTAAATAAATTAGGGATTTAGACTTGGACAACGGGTTGGGTCAATCTCCCACCTAACTAGTGTTATATTAGGCAGTCGAAACAATGTTTTTTTACTTATTTAAAGCGCAATCAATTAATTTGCGCGCTGTTTTTAAAAAAGAGAAGTATGTGAAACAATGTTTTCTTTATATATGACTGACACGTCGAAGCAGTTCGGCAGGCTGTAGCTCTTAAAAGAACATTGCCTCATCGCAAAGGGGATGTCGATATCTACGTAGTAGACGATGAGAGCAATACATCCAAGGATGGCACCGAAGAAGACGATGATAGATAGACAGTTAGCGTTGATGAAGAAGAAGATAACCAGAGCTACAGGACCAGCAATAGCGATTCAGGCATATATTTTCTGAACCTCATGACCGGTTTAGGCAACATTTGCCTTTTTATGTTGCATATTTAATTTGTGTTGTGTACTATAAAAAACAATTACAATGTCAAATGCTTTGCTCATGTTAGTGGCACATCCACAAAAAAGGGTGGTCGACAACGCTATAAAGAGTTGGAAGAGAACATCAATCAGATGCAAGATGAATTTGCAGAAGGAAACTGTAAACACCGCAAACTTTTCAAAATTTTGCAAAATATTACCTTTTTTTCCTTAGTCCCATTTTCTAAGTAATTGAGTCAAATTTTTGAGCTAAAATTTCAGTTTATTTCTCAGATTTTCTGGAATAAACCCCATTGTTACATATCTGACTCAATTTTGGATCTGGACCCAGTGTTAAAATCCAAATCTGAGTCTCGTTTTCCAATTTTTGAACCAAATTCGTAAAATTACCAAAAAGAATTTCTGAAAGACTCAGAGAGTCCATCCGGTATCCATTTGCTTTGTATTTCTCGATTTGAAGTTCAAAACTCGAAGATTTTCTTAAAATTTGAACCTAAACCCATTTTCTGAAGAAAATTCAAAAGATTAACCCTGAATTCTCAGAAAATCTTTTTTTTAGATATTTCTCAAAAAAAATACAAAAAATATTTTTTGAATACCTTATCTTCACATAGTTTTGAATTTTATTTCAAAAAATACAAATATATATATATATATATATGTATGTATATTGAAAATGCAAAGAAAAAAAAAATGGCTCTTAAGCCTCTTTTGAAAACTCGTTTGTGTTAATAACAACATTTTAACATTTTTTTTTGAAAAAGGCACTGTTTTGAAAATTTTTAAATTTGGAGGGACCGAAGCCGCAAATAGCCTAACGACCTTCTCCTTTGCAGGGGAGAGACCGCAGAGGAGGCTTCATTCGCCATCTTACCCCTTCTTCTGGATCCTTCCCAAGGAGGCTCAACCCTCCGATCGGTGCCCCTCCCCCTCGTTTGTCGATCCCTAGCCTCCCCCTTTCTCGATCCTTCTTTCCTCTCTACATAAACAAAGCAATGGGAAGAAGAGAGGCATCCGTTGTTAACAACCTTTAACGATTATCACCCATCATTCTCGCATTTTTTCCATTTTTCCTTCAAAGGTCAATCCACTATACATCGCCATCGACGTTTTCTTCCTTTTCTCCTCTTCCTCTGCCACTTCCCTCTCTTAAAGGAGCTCTTCATAATCACCATCTTCCCTCCTCCTCCTTCAGCAACAAGAGCTCCTGATAGTAGAACGAAGAGAAGATTCCCAGTCTCATTCCAGGTCTGCAGGCATCGGTGAGTGTTTCGTCTTCCCCCTTCGTTTTCTCTAGTCTTTCTCTTAAATTTTAAAATTGGTCCCCCATTAATACACCATGGATGACGCTGAGTTGTATATGGCAACCTCAGTGCATCACTGTGTAATAGTGACAGGAATCCTCTGATTCCAACATCACCTTTTGTTTCCATTCTTTTAGTTTTAATCTGGTTGTCTAATTCGCATTTATCTTCTCGTTTTAATAGTGCTCGATGATGCGTCATACCTTTCTGTTTGTAATATCCCCCTTCATCCATATAATTTTTTTTTTCTCTTCTTTCAATTCCCTTATGTTTGCATTTGGAAACTGCTTCTACAATGATATCCGATCTGATCTAGTATCAGATCAGATTCAATCTATAGGAATCATCAATATGTTTTATATTTTCCCCTGTGAGTGTAGCCATTTTAGTTGCTGATTTTTCCCCTTTCTTTTTTTTTTCTTTCTCTTTCTCTCTTTCTTTTCTTTTTCTTTCTCTTTTCCTTTCTTTTTCATTACATTAATGTGTTTCACCGATTGATTTTATTTATTTCTTTGTTTTCTATAATTTTCCTATGGGATGCGATTCCCTCATTTCACCATGTCTGTTTTCTCATCCATCATTGATCATTCATCATAAGAGCATTTAGAATCGACTTGATTCTTCCTGTGTTTTACTGTGTGTCGATTGTGTTCTCACAAAACACGATCCCATCACCTCGTGTGCTTTTCATTTTTACTAATTTCGGTACCTGTTATCGCTAATATTTTCATCGGGTATTACCTTGATGAACACCTCTAATGACAGTGTATTGATTTCTGGCATCTCTGAGGAATTTACTCTTCTTACGTTCAGTTTTTTTTTTCTGCTAGTGGACATTTCTGTGCATGCCATTACCCGCGATTCAATAACTTAAGCCTGCTGGGCTATGATAAAACTCCCAATCTGTTCAAAGTTAAGTTGTCAATAGCTTCAAAATAATAATGTTGCTATGTTACCACGATTGTTAAGTTATTTTGCATTCCCATGATCTATTTTTAATTTATGTTAGTAGCTACCTGATCTCGATTTAGGAGTGATTTTTTTTTGTCTCTATGAACTGTATTCTTGAGTACATATGCCTCAGCCTCAATTACAGGTTGGTTACTGTCAATTGTTAGTAACCAAATTTGTTTTTCTTCCATCATTATGCTCTACCTTGTAAAAAGGAAGCTACAAGTTTGTTCTGAAAAACCACACTTTTCATGTCCTCTACGATTGCCATTCTTGTTTCTGTCCTTGCTAAAATATGCAACTGTGGGTTATGAATTACCAAGAGCCTTCATAAGGAGCGTGATACACACCATGGTGTGAGTTATATATGCCCACAACCACCAAACAGGAATAACAATGTGGTTTAAGTTTCATAAGATGGAATTGCCCTATGCCACAAGCGTGCTTCTGCTCTAACATTTCCAAGATGAAGATCTTATCTCTGAATTGTGAAGGGGCCCAGTAACCATTATATTTAATAAATAATCATGATAATGCTACCATTAATTTGATTTGGTCATCTGTTAAACATCCAGTCCATCTTAAAAGTGTTGTCATATCTTCTTTGTGAATATCATTGGTTTAGGAATGGAGTTCTGGACTTCTTGCTCTGAATTCCACTATGAAGCTTAGTTTTTCTTTGGGTTTGATCTTGTTAATAGATTGACCTTCTGAAGGTCTCTGAAGGTTTGTCTGGCGATCTACTCAAATCGACAGAGCTGTAGTAGCTAGGCGGAACCTAGCATATGGTTGGATGATGGCTATGAGGAGAATAAAACCAATAGGTTTCAAAGTCACGTTCGATTTCAGATTTGCCTAACCTTTGTTTTCTGCAGTTCTGATCTAGTCTTTTATCTGTAAGACTTGGGGTGGTTTAGAATCCCTTGAGGGGAGTGCCATGCAATTCTGTGGCCACGGATGGTGTACATAAAAGGGAGAATTTATAATGCTACTAGTTAGGAGGCGTGATAGGAAATTTGTTGCTATAAAATCTATTGTTTCTTCAAATCTCATCCAGTTGTTGGATCATTCATACTGCATTAGAGGCCTGTGATTGAAATGCATAGTTAGGGATGGCAGTGGGGCGGGGCGGGGCGGGGGACAAGGTTTCCACCCCCGCCCCGCCTCAAAATTTTATCCTCCACCCCCGCCCCGCCTCCGCGGCGGGGATGGATTTTATCCTCCACCCCCGCCTTCATCCCCGTTTCATGTCCTCCACCCCCGCCCCGTCCCCGTCCCCGTCCCCGCCCCGTCCCCGTCCCCGCCCCGCCCCCGCCCCGTCCCCGTCCCGACCCCGCCCCCGTCCCCGACCCCGCGGGATGAGCGTGCTCGTCACCGGCGCCGCTGGCTTTGTCGGCACCCACGTCTCGCTCGCCCTCCGGAAGCGCGGTGACGGTGTCGTCGGCCTCGACAACTTCAACGACTACTACGACCCCTCGCTCAAGAAGGCCCGCCGTCGAATCCTCGGCGACCACGGCGTCTTCGTCATCGCCGGCGACATCAACGACGCCCGGCTCCTGGCCAAGCTCTTCGACCTCGTCGCCTTCACCCACGTGATGCACCTCGCCGCCCAGGCCGGAGTCCGGTACGCTATCGAGAACCCGGCGTCCTACGTGCACAGTAACGTCGCCCGGCTCCAGGGTTAGGAAATTAGGGAAGGGAGTTAGGGTTAGTAAACAGTTCATCTGAGTTGGGGGCGGGGATGGGGCGGGGCCGGGACGGGGATGGGTCGGGGGCGGGGCGGGGATGGGCCGGGGCGGGGATGGGGCGGGGCGGGGCGGGGCGGGGGAACGTGCCAGTCCATCCCCGCCTCCACCCCCGGACGGGGATGGATTTTAACCTTCATCCCCGCCTCCATCCCCGTTTCATACCCTTCATCCCCGGTCCAAACGGGGCGAGGCGGGGCGGGGCCCCGCTTTCCCCCGGTCCACTGCCATCCCTATGCATAGTTAGCTTTCTAGGGGTAAAAAACTCACAGTTGTCCACCCACCACTGCACTTCATCTTCATCTGAACCCCATAATGGTTCAATTATTCTCTGCTGAAGCCTTCAACCCGCACCACTAGCCCAATATAGCTACTACAGTAGTTGTCATACCTTCATAAGACCTCCTTCCATCACCTGTCACCAGTCATAGGACATCCCATGTAAAGCTGAGATGCACCCTCATCTAAAGTATCACCCTTACCCGCCTATCATTTCCTTGTATTGTTACAACAATCTCCTGTTGTAACCTTATTTCACCCTATTCCATATAATTCCTCCACATCCATTAGCTCTCCCACATCATTCTCCTTACTGCAAGAACCCCACTGCCTTCCATTTTCACCACTTGATATACCCAACACTTATACTGCTTAGTTCCAGCACCCTCAACATACAAAATCGCATCCATCTATTGCTTTTACAACAAAACACTCGTTGAGGGCCTCCATTGGCCATTAAGCAATGTTTTGCTGTGTCCATCTACCATACACCTACAACTTGCTAAACCCACACTGTTATCTTCACCATCCAGCATGCTCACTATGCATTCATTAACATAATCAAAGTACCTAGCAACATCCTCTCATTACTTATTATATGTTCATACCTGTCACCAGCTGCGATTTCATTCATATAACATCCATCACATGTGCATTTTACAGGAATTAATTTAGTGCCATTCATACATCTCATTTTTTATCTACTAATAACATTCATATACATGCATAAGTATTATGTACTGCATATATATCATTTATGTACCTCAACTGTGTAAATATGCATGCATGTATGCCTTCATAGATATTTCTCATATACATTTATGTGAATCCATTTGTATAGGCATTTCCCATTTAATATAGGCACAACATTTAGATTTTGTCTAAAATTTTCCCTCAACCTCCATATTTTGCATTTTACTTCATGCTAATTTAGCTTTGCAGGGAGTTGGTAAAAAATGTTATTTCTCCTGTCAGATTAAGGAATTTCGTAATTTCAATAATTCCAAGATGTAATAGCTCGATTATAATGAGAAGTTTACTTTCCTTGCATTAGATTAGAATGTATGAGCATATATATATATTGTTTCACATCATTTTATCTTTTATTGCAAAAAAAAATCATGAATGGGAACACGAATGACACGTGCACCATTCTAATAAGAAGTGATTAAATCCTAAGTTGACGATTTGCATCAATGGCCATAGTCAGAATGTGAACAAAACTTAGAATTTTTATCTTTTATGGAATAACACTAGATCCACACTGGGTCCCTTTTAAAAAATCATCATATTTTTTTAAATATTTTCTTCCTGTATTAGAGTTTAACTTAAAATTAATTCAAAATATATATCAATGGTCATAGTCAGGATATGTTGAGAGTTAATTTCATTTCAAACTCTATAAAGGCACCAAAATGTGTTTTATTCTTCACTTGAATTTAAATACGATTATTGTATAATACATCTTATGACCATAGTCAGAGATGTATTATATTCTCAATCTTATTTCAATTCATTTAAAGAATGAAATATGCTTTTCAAAACCCAATTTCAAAATTCTTTTAATTCATTTATCGTTTAGGATAGAATTTCATCATATTTTCAAAATTCTTTTTTTAAAAATCCAAGTGATTCTGAGATATATTCTTCAAATATCTTCTTCACTTCTCAAATCAATTCTTATTTATAAATTCACATTCAATTCTATCTCATTTTAAGATTCAAAATTCAATTTCAAAGTTCAATTTGACTTTAAAATTTCAAATTCATTTTTATATTCAAAATTTCATTTCAAATTCAAACCAAATTTCAAAGTTCAACTTTGAAATTCCAAATTCATTTTCAGGATTCAATTTCGAATTTAACATCTCGGATCAAAGTTCAACTTAAACTTTGAAGTTCCCAGGTTCATCACCAGATTATGGATTCAATTCCATATTGGATTCCAGATTTCGAATCCAACTCCATTTAGGATTCCATATTTTGGATTCAACTCCATTTTGGATTCAAGACTTTGGATCCAATTCCATTTAGTATTCTAGATTTCGGATTCAACTTCATCTTGGATTCCAGACTTTGGACCCAAATTTATTTTGGATTCCAAACCTCAGATCCAACTCCATCTTGAATTCCAGACTTCGGATCCAATTCCACTTAGGATTCCAGACTTCGGATCCAAATCCATTTAGGATTTCAGATTTCAAATCCAATTCTATCTTGATTTCCATATTTCAAAAACCAATTCCATTTTTCAGATCCCATCTAGATTTCTTAAACCCAATTCTAATTTCAAACTACATTGAGATCTCTTAAATCCAAAACTCCATCCTGACTTCAAACTTTAAATCTGGAATTCAATTCCATTTCAAAAATTTCATCTCTACTTCGAAATCCAGATTCAAAATCGAAATTTAAAATCCATTTCTTTTTACTTCTGAAACTTTATTCTTTCTATCTCAGCTTCAAATGCCCCTTTTTTTGTTCTTTTTAAATCAAGATTTATTTCTCCAACTCTGATTATTTCATGACTTAGAGCTTCAAATATCTTTCCAAGATCTATCTCAATGTTCTAAGTTAGATTCAAAAACCATTTCTTCACTCCATTATCAAGTTCATCCTAGAAACACTTGGAAATTTCCAAATCATTTTTTAAAGCAGCATACATTTTTGCATTTGCATTGCACAATCATGATTCTTTGTGCATTTTAGACTTAGAATAAATTCTTAGATAATATTTTAGCAAAGCAAAAAAGCATAAATTCGATCCTTGGTTCGATTACCCCTGGTAAAGCCGCCAGGAACGGTCGAACCTCGTACCGACGAGCGAATCCCGTCTCTCCATTTTTTCCACAAATTTTTGAAATGGAGGTGAGTAATTTTTCTAAATATTTTCAAAATTAAGGTCAAGTGAGACTTTCACAAAAGAGTTCCTCTCTCTCTTCTTTTCTGTCTTTTATTTTCCCCTTCAAAAAGGGAAAATAGAGGCCAAAAAGGAAAAGATAAGGAAGAGAGAGAAACACAAGTGAAAAAATTTTGCGATGATCACAGATTTGGCGACCGAGATGGGACTCATCTCCGTCCGGTCGATTTTTTTTGCCTTTTGCTTTGCTTTGATCTTATCTAAGTCTTTATTCTACAAATGTCAGCTTCATTTTTCATGCAAACCTTAGGAGCCTAGACTCTGTCCTAGCTGACATAATGCATATAGGATCTAAGTATGGTTTGGTAGGACCATATTGAGGAGATTATTCTATGATTCACATTAGATTTAGGTCTGAAATACAACTCTCCTTAATTCTAGGGATTGAATGCAAACAATATATGCAAGTGTATGCTTCTTTTCATTTAAATTCTATCTCTTTAGGACTTGCATTAGAGCCATCTGATTTCTTGCATGTTGGACATATTTTTGAAAACATCTCTACCTATATTGTCCCGGTCTTCACGTTGCTGGGCTGTCTCACTGAACCGTAGTTTGGGAGAGAGCCTCACAACTAGACCACTTATTTGGGTTAGTGCTCCCTACCACGTACCTAAGGGCCATAGTACGAGGTTATCGGTATGTGCTCAAGGATGTTGGGAAGTCATTACCTTAGAACCAGAGAAATATGTTTACGCCACGTACTTCAAGCTTCGGCTTGAATATATCGGCGTACCTTGATTAAAATCAGACGATCTGAGCTATAGAGTTAGGATTAAGGTCCTACAAGCCATTTCAAAATATTGCATTTAGAGTCAACCTTTAGGGGGTGCTATATGCACATCCTTGTTTGTGCAGTTGTAGTTATGCGATGTTTTTTTGTATTCTCCTGTACATATCAAACCTTTTTCAAACCGTGGGTATATTATTCAAATTCTCTCTTTATTTTCAAAGACCCAGGCGTATTTTTCCTCTATTTACATTCCTTTTGTATCAAATTCCTTCAAAACCCTGAAAATTCTTTTAAAATTTCCTCGATCTTTCAAAAATTTCTAAGTTTGTATCTATTTTTCAAAAGTCTATCCATAAGTCCTGCATTCTATCTAATTCTTCTCATTCTTCTTTGCTTCAGTATTATTTTTTATGGCGTCCAATTCCCCCGATGCTATCTTTCCCCAGGATCATGTCTTCTATCAGATAAAGGATGGATCCTTGGATCATCGGGCTATCCAGACTCATCCTTTCTTCCCCAGGTGGTATTACTCTTGGTTCGCCACCTTCTCACGTATGTTCCCAGACCACTTGAATGATTGTGGATTGGAGACGACATCGGCAGTAGGCAAGAGGACCATCAATGAAAGTATGATTAAGGCTATGGCAGAACGGTGGAACCCACGTACCTGCACATTTTGGTTTTCATGGGGAGAGATGACTCTATTGATGGACAAATTCAATGATATTATGGGATTGCCCAAACCAGCTGGTCAGCCAGATGATCCTGTCGAGCAACAGTTCCTGATCAACATCAAAGGGAGCAGATCTTGGCCTCTCACTGAGATAAACGGAAGTCAGTTCATCGACCTGTTTGTACTTTATCACAAGTACAGAGCTTACAAAGAGGTTGGCACCTTGTCTCGAGCAGCAAAAGACAGAATTCAGCATGCCATGATCCTATGCATAGTGGGATTAACTTTTTTCCAAGATGGTCAGAACTTTATCGACGTTAGAGTTGTCTAACTCTTTCGAAGATGGGGAAGCAAGCAGACCCGTCAACTTTCAGTTTCCATGACAGCCTTAGCTTTTCTTTACCGAGGTTTGGCTAGTTTTGCTCTTGGAGAGACCATCCTAGTGGAAGGATGCACCTATGCCCTGCAATCATGGTTCTTGCGACATGTACCATTAAAGGCTAGTTCCTTGAGGTTCAACAGTAAAAAGCCAAAGTCTGTCATTCAGTATTGAGCTTTGATCAAGAAACTGCATCAGGAGGAGATCATTTGGGATTACTTCGACAGGCGAGAATCAGTTCCTCGCTACACTTATACTCGTAGCAAGCGCTACAGATTGCTTGGCCCCTTCTTCTGTGTCGATTATCAGCCAGAAAAGTGTCTTAGACAATTTTCACAGCGACAGGTTCGTGCCAACATTCTCTTCCCGACGGGTAACATGCCAGAATTCAATCTGCAGTCATATCAGTAGTCTGGGGCATACCATGTAACCAAATATACTTGGGATTCCTTCATTTCTCTATCTGTATTTCTCGGATCAAATACATCTACTGAATATCAAGAATGGTGGCACTGTCTGTCCACCTTCTCTTTGTCTCTGAATCTATTATCAATAAAATTTACCTTTTGCTTTACTGAAAAGTTATTTAAGGCCAAATTTTACTCTATGTTTTATAGCATAAATGGTCACGATTCTGATGACGACCTCACCCCTAGTAATGGGGACATTTCTCATATTCTTCTTCAAATCTTTTATCATGGTTAACGACCTCGGCTAGGTAACAATGCATATTTTTCTCCGTTATCATGAAAATTGTAACACAATTATCATAAGTCTTGTGATGACCCGATCCCGAGTAATAGGATAACCTCTTGAAATTGTCTACCAAGGCCCTTCATTCTCGCTTTTTTTCAAAAATTTTGGTTTTTAAAAAGTTTTTTTCGCACTCTAACCACTCCTTTCTTCTGTAGGAAAACTTTGGCATCTCAAAATGGTTCAGACAAGAACTGGCAAGCAAACTGTTCAGCAGCACAGTGACAGCGAGGTAGAAGAAATGAACTCTCCCAGGTTGTTCAGAGGACATGGCCTAGAAGAAGAAGATGATGTTGATCCTGCCATGTACAAGATATTTCAGAAGATAATGTCAAAGATGATGTTTAAGCAGGCTGGTGCTGGTCTGAAAAAAACATCATTCAAAACAAAATCAAGAGAAAACCCATGAAAAAGCATGTCAAGATCAGTAAACAGAAAGTCCAACATGACAACACCTCTGAGGAAATAGAATCGGCAGAAGAGGATTCTGAAGAAGAAGTGCAGCAAATGTATATCCCAAAACATCTGCGGCAATCTAAGAGGGCAGTTGAAGAACCTGTATTAGTGAGCAGACCTAAATACGCCCCCCCCCCCCCGCAGAAGATCCAATCCAAACGCTGACCAAGATAGTCAAGGATCTGCAAATCTGAGACAAAGGAAAGAAATTATATACCAGACAAGACTTCTACCTCGGATTGGAAGGAGATAATAATCTAGAGAACCTCCTCAGGAAGTTTATTAAGTTTGATGGATCTGGTGATCCCAAGGCCCATCTTGCAATGTTTTCGCAGAATGCGCCAGGTTCAGCGAAGATAACCGTGCTCTTTTCCTCTGCTTCCCTCACAGTTTGGAAGGTATAGCTGCTAAATGGTATGCAGAGCATGTCAACCCCATTGAGTTACGAGATTTTGACAAGGTTGTTAACATGTTCATCGAGCGATTTCTGTTCAATATAGAAGCTTTGCCCACGCTCAATCATTTGTACAACCTCAAGCAAGAAGGCAATGAGAAGGCCAGAGATTTCATTCGTAAATGGAGAAGTATTTGCAACAAAATGAGGAATCCCATCTCTGAGGAACATGCTCTTCAGGTTATCCTCAACAACTTCTCACAGCCTTTAAGAAGCCTCATCTCCACATACCCATCTAAGTCATTTATTGAGCTGACAGAACAAGCAAAATGACTCGAAATGGGAATGAAAAATGGGGTGTATGAGGGCATTACTCTGGTCAAGAATGCTCAGGATCTAAAGAAAAAGGCACATGTCGCTTGCTCAGCCGATGCCCCAGGTAACAATCATGGCAACAAGAACAACAATAACAGTGGCACAAAGCCTGATCAGAACAGAGGACAAAAAGGAAAGTTCTTCAAGAACAATGATAGGCCTCTTACAAGCGGTTCTCAACAAAAAGGGGATCTTCAAGAAAAACCCAAGCATATCAATTGGAGTAAGGATCGTGAATTCACTCCTTTGGACAAACCTCTGAAGAAAGTCCTAGAATACCTATTGTCCCATGGAATGGTTAAACTTCCCAAAATCGCAGATCCTCCAATGATCATGGGAAGATTCAAAGAGCAATCTTGCAAATTCCACAGTGCAATGGGGCATGATACAAAGTATTGTTTCGTCCTCAAGCACTTGATACAAGACTACATAGATAAGAATATCCTCATAGAAGATGAAGAGGAAGGTAAAATGGAAATCTTGTCAGCTCAATTCCTGAATCATTCTGCAGCAACCATCTCAGAATGCTCATTTCTTCCACAAAACCATATATGCCCATGCTCCAATGAGGACATAAGTCTCCAGCATCAGGTCATGGCCTTGCATCGAGACCAGTTCGTGCCCAAAAATATGAACATCATCTCCATCCTGAGTCAGAGGAACTTGTCAGCTAAGGACAAAAGGGTCCCTAAATTCCCCAAGAAATTAATTAAAAAGCAAATTCCTGCAGAAGAAGCAGAAACCTCTAAAGCAGCTGAAGAGCAAGCCAATCTGTTGTAGAAGCCAATCACAGCGCTCTCCAATGTTTCAATCTTGGAGCTAACTCATGATTCCCCAAAACATCAAGAGATGCTAGACGATCTGTTGAGAAAGATCAAAGTGAAACCAGACACTACGCCAGAAGATATGGCACAGATAGTGAATCAGGCGATGACCAATGCACATATTACCTTTTCTGATGAGGATGTACCAAAACCTCATTCTTTTCATAACAATGTGTTGTATATCGTGGTAAGAACCATGGGCATAACTGTCCCACATGTGCTTGTCGATAGAGGCAGCAGCCTCAATATCTGCCCAGAGATGACAACGAAAGCCTTGGGATTAAGAGAGGAAGAATACGTGCCTGATTCAATCACAATTTACAGCTTCGATAACCATGGGCAGACTGCCAAGGGCAAGATCTTTTTAGAATTTTTCATTAACTACTCAATGCATACAATTCTATTCCATGTCGTCAATGTGCCACCGACCTACAATCTTTTGTTGGGACGAACATGGATCCACAATGCTAATGTTGTTTCGTCAACCCTTCACCAATGTATAAAATGGTCTAAGGGAGGGATGATCACCACCATTCTGGGAGAAGATCCCGAAGAGAGGCTACCACAACTTATGATCCCCCGTCCAACATTTACAACAAACATTCCAAGCATCCGAGAAAGTGATGAGATCAACCTCAGCGAGAGTTTAGAAATGTTGAAGCTAAAAGATGTTCAAAAAGAAGAAAATATTGCAGCCATGGTCCAATGGCAAGGACCTCATTTCTTTAAGCTAGGAGGACGTATCAACTACACTTCCTTTAAAGATCATCCCTTATTTCTTCAATTTTCTAAGACCAAAAGAGGATTTGATCTGCTGATAAAACACGGGTACCAGCCATTCTGAGGCGTGGGAAAAATGAGGACGGTATATTGGAGTCAATAATTCCTGCTCAACATTAAGCCAGTTCAGGGTTGGGGTTCGTCGGCCAAGCCTCCAGCGAGGGAACCCTATTTATCAAAGGAACCAAATGAGGAAGATAATGCCTTAATTTTCCTGCTTCCTGTTCTTGTTTCTCAGTTAGTCTTATAGGGACAACATAGTCCCAATCTTTTGTCGGTCTTATAAATATCTTATTCTCAATCAATGAAAGTTTGATCTTCTCTTCATATTTGGGCATCTATCATTTTTGCTTATATTTTGTCTGTGCCATTGTTCTTTGCTTTTGTACAAAAAGTTTGTTTTGGCTTGTAGTTTCTCTTAAAAGCCTTCTTGGCATTTTCAGAAGATCATTGAAACATAGCTCCTAAATCGATGAAGAAGTTCATTATCAATCCCAAATTCTCCCAAAAGAAATCAAAACTGGCAAGAATTCATAAGATAAAGGTCAGAGCAGAGGTCAGCCAGGCAATAGAGCAGACCGAAAAGCTAGCAGAGTTTGATTCAACTATTCAAGAATTGCTAGAATTTGCTCACCTTCAAAAGAAGAATGAACCATCCTCTTTGGTTCAAGATCCAACTGAGGATATCAACATTAGTTCGGAAGATGATCCAAGAATCCTTAAAATCGGTTCAGGTCTAAATGCAGATGAAAAGGCAAGACTCATCCAATTTCTTAAGCAACATCAAGAAGTATTTGCCTGGACTTATGAAGATATGCCAGGATTAGATCCCAAGCTGGTTGAGCATGAACTCAAATTGAAACCAGATTTCAAACCAATCAAGCAGAAACTAAAGAAGTTAGACCTTTGAGTTAAGCAGCAAGTTAAGGAAGGACTTGAAGATTTGTTAAAAGCAGAGTTCATCTGAGCCATAGATTACCCAGATTGGTTGGCAAATATTGTAGCAGCTCCTAAAAAGAATGACAAAGTTAGGATTTGCATTGATTTCAGGGATCTCAATAAGGCTACCCCGAAGGATGATTATTCACTTTCCAATATTGATCTTTTGATCGATAGCACGGTAGGACACTCCATGTTTTCCTTTATGGATGAATATTCAGGATATAATCAAATCAAACTGGCCGTTTGTGATCTGTCGAAAACTTCCTTTACTACACCATGGGGAACCTTCTGCTATACAGTCATGTCATTTGGGCTCAAAAATGTCAGAGCAACCTATCAGAAGGCAATGGTCGTTATTTTCCATGATCAGATGCACAAAAATATGGACTCATATATGGATGACATCCTGGTCAAGTCTAAAGAAGAGGAAGATCACCTCGATGCTCTTGGTCAAGTCTTTGAAAGACTTATTCTTTACAAGTTGAGACTTAATCCTCAGAAATGTGTTTTCAGAGTAGAGTCTGACAAATTACTCGGTTTCATAATCAACAAAATAGGAATAGATGTGGACCATGCTAAAGCAAAAGCAATTATTGATATGCCACCGCCAACCAATCTCAAGGAATTGCGAAGCCTCCAAGGGCGTATTCAGTCTATTCGCAGGTTCTTCTCCAATTTGGCCATGAGATGTGAACCTTTCAATCATTTGCTACGAAAATGAGTAAAATTTGAATGAGGATCGAAGTGTCAACTCTCGTTTGAGCGCATCAAGCAGTATCTCCTTAATCCACCAGTTTTGAAGCCGCCAAAATTGGGGAAGCCTCTCTTATTATACATCTCTGTCAATCAAAACGCCTGTGGTGGATTTCTTGCGCAATATGAAGAAGGCAGACTGATAGAGCACATTATCTACTATGTGAGAAAAACTTTCATTGATTATGAAAAGAAATATTCTCATATGGAAAAGACTTGTTTAGCTCTGGTTTGGATGTGCCAGAAATTGAGACATTCCTTGTTGGCCTCTGAGGTCAAATTTTTGTCAAGACTTAATCCTCTTAAATACATTCTTGAGCAACCATTTCTCACTGAACGGATTGCGAAATGGCAGGTCCTTCTAATGCAATATGACTTAGAGTGTGTTTCTCAAAAGTCAATTAAAAGTCAAGCTATCGAAGATCAGTTGACAGATTTTTCCCTGACGGAAGAAATAAAAGCAGAGGATGACTTTTCTGATGAGCACATCTACAATGTTCAACAATCTTCAGTTTGAAACCTATTCTTCGATGGCTCTAAAAATATGTCTGGCATAGAGATTAAAATCTTGTTAATCACTTCAAAAAAAGAAATGATCCCTTATTCTCTCAAGCTTAGTTTCCAATGCACTCATAACATGGCCGAGTATGAAGCGCTAATACAAGGCCTCAAAATTCTGCAAAATTTCAAGGTCAAGAGAGTGCATGCCTTTGGCGATTCGTTACTTGTCGTCAGTCAAGTTAACACTGAGTGGCAAGTGAAAGATAAAAAATTGATCTTCTATCAGAAGATCCTCCTAGCTCTTATGGACAACTTCGAATAGTTTCAGCTCAATCACATCAGGAGAGAGCGTAATCAAATAACCGATGGCTTAGCCAGCTTGAGCTCCATCTTATCCTTTAAGGGCAGCGAATCATGTCGTTCTTTCGAAGTTGGTAGGCTTGAAAAATCCACCTTCATTTCAACCATGCAAGTAAACCAGGTCGATCAGAAAGAGAAGCCTTGGTACCAAGATATCAAAGATTTCATTGAAACTGGTAAATTTCCACCAGAAATGCTAAAAGAGGAGCAACGTGCAATTCAGCGCATGTCCACCCGTTATTTCATCCTTGCCAATGTTCTCTACCATCGTGGGTTCAGTTCTGAATATGCCAGAAGTTTAGATAAAGATGAAGCTATGAAAATTATCCAAGAGGCACATGAAGGGATTTGTGGTGGCCATGTTGGCTATCAAACTCTCGTCAAACAAATCATCCGAGCAGGGTGTTACTGGAAAACCATGCAACAAAATTGTCATCGATTTGTGAAGAAGTGCGTCAAGTGCCAAATGCACACATCTTTCATTCATGCGCCAACCGCATATCTACAATCAGTTGTTTCTCTGACGCCATTTTCTATGTGGGCTTTCGATGACGTAGGCCCAATTACTCCTTCCGCTTCCAATGGCCACAAGTATTTTCTGTCTGCTACAAAGTATTTCACCAAATGGGTTGAAGCTGTTACTCTGCACACAGTAGAAGGACGTCATTTGGTTTCTTTTATTCACAAGAACATTCTTTGCCGCTTCGGCATACCACATGATATTGTTTCAGACAATGGAAGTCATTTAAAAAATGAGAGGATGAAAACCTTCTGTTCTAAATTCAAAACTTGTCATCATTTCTCAGCTCCCTACTATCTTCAAAGGAATGGCCAAGCGGAGGCTACCAATAAGATTTTGATCTGCATTTTAGAAAGGACTATGAAAACAGATCGAGATTGGCACGAGAAAATTTATGATGCACTTTGGGCATACCGAACTACTATTCGGACTTCGACTAATGCCACTCCTTCAGAACTTGTTTACGAAACTGAAGTAGTGTTACCTCTCCATGTTCAGAAGCCCGCTCTCAAATTTGCCTCCCTTATAGAATTGCAACTTGATCAATATCAGCAGCAGAGATTTGTGTAGCTGGATCTACTGGATGAAAAGAGGCTCAAGGCAGAAGAGCATGCTCAAGCTTATCGTCGAAGGATAGCTCGACATTATGCCAAGTCCGTCATTGAGAGAAAATTCTGAATTAACGATTTGGTACTCAGATCGATAGCTCATCTCAAGCATCAACCACGGGGCAAGTGGTCATCCAATTGAGAAGGCCTCTATGTGGTTAAGGAAGCACTGCCTCACAATTCATATCGTCTGATCAATGCAGATGGGGTGGAAATGCCAGATCCTGTCAATGCTCTGCATCTGAAGAAGTTTTATACTTGAAATGTTCATTCTAGCCTTTTGTACTCTTTAAAGAGCCTTTTCAATAAAACAGTGATCTTCTATCAATTCTCACATTCTTCTCCATAATACTGGGGCATTTTTATATATCTGTTTTCCCTTCATCATATGCAGGTAGGATCAGACAAAAACCCTTTTTCTCAAAATTAATCTTGTGATCTTTATTAATTTCATTCATTTTGATTCATTTCTCAATTTAATCAAATTTTCATCAATCTATTGTCAATTTTTGTCAAGTTTTAGCAATTTTATTATTAAATTTTATCAATCTTCATTTCTAATACTCTTTCAGGTTAAGGGATAAACCTGATGCCTCCTTTCAATGGGGTAGTCCTTTATTTTTTTCCCCATTCAGGATAAGGGGATAAATCCTGACAGTAGACCGCATACAGTTAAACTATGATGGCCATTGAATTTAGAATTTTCACCAAGAATCTTTACTTTCTAAATTCATTTTGAAAATCAAGCTCATCTTCAAAACCCAGTCCTCGCACTAGTTATTTCTTAAACTTTTCAATCATATACCGAGCTCATTTTCAAAATCCAGTCCTCGCACCAGTAACTTTCTAAATTCAACCTTCTGATCAAAGTTTTTCCCGCTATAAATCAAGTGCTGACTTGAGCTTCCAAATTTGACTTATTTTCAAAAGATCCAGCTTCTGCCGATCATGCATCTCAAAAGATCCAACACTCGTTGGTCATGTATTCCAAAAGATCTAGCTTTTGCTAGTCGTGCATTCCAAAGGATCCAGCTCTCACTGGTTACGTATTTCAAAAGATCCAACACTCTGTTGGTCATATATTCTAAAAGATCCAGCTTTTTGCTGATCATGCATTCCAAAGGATCCAGCTCCCTCTGGTCATGTATTTCAAAAGATCCAACTCGATTGGTCATATATTCCAAAAGACCCAACACTCGTTGGTCATGTATTCCAAAAGATCCAACACTTGTTGGTTATGTATTCCAAAGGATCCAGTTCTCACTGGTCATATATTTCAAAGGCTTCAACTCGCGTCGGTCGAGCTCCCAAATCAATTTACTTCACAGCCAAACCTTCATATTTCAATCTCTCAATTCTATCAGTTCCTAACCTTTGGGTTGTAATATTCTCGATATTTCATCATTTTCTCAACCTTCAGGTTATAATCTCCCAAATTCAATCACTTTCAAACCATCAGATTAAATCTTTCACTCAAAAATCAAATTTCTCATAACTGGTCGGGATTTCAAATCTAGTTTCTTATAACTGGTCGGGATTTCAAAATCCAGTATTTTTCACTGGTCGGGATTATCAAAAATCCAGTTTCTTATAAACTGGTCGGGATTTTAAAATCCAGTATTTTTCACTGGTCAGGATTTCAAATCCAGTTTCTCATAACTAATCGGGATTTCAAAATCCAGTTTCTCATAACTGGTCAGGATTATCAAAATCCAGTTTTTCACTGGTCGGGATTTCCAAAATGTAACTTTCATATTATTTTTTCCAAAGCTAAATTAAAATCTAGTATTTTTCACTGGTCAGGATTATCAAAAATCCTGTTTCTCATAACTGGTCGAGATTTCAAAATTCAGTAATTTTCACTGGTCAGGATTATAAAAAATCCAGTTTCTTATAAACTGGTCGGGATTTCAAAATCCAGTATTTTTCACTGGTCGGGGTTTTAAATTCAGTTTCTCATAACTGGTCGGGATTTCAAAATCCAGTTTCTCATAACTGGTCGAGATTATCAAAATCCAGTTTTTCATAACTGGTCGGGATTTCAAATCTAGTGTTTTCACTGGTTCGAATTTCCAAAATATAATTTTCATATTATTTCTTCCAAAGCTAAATCAAAATCCAATATTTTTTGGTAGTCGGGATTATCAAAATCCTGTTCCTCACAACTGGTCAGACTTTAAAAAATCTAGCTTCTCACAACTGGTCGAGATTTCAAATCTAGTATTTTTCACTGGTCGGGATTATCAAAATCCAGCATTTTTCACTGGTTGGGATTATCAAAATCCAGTTTCTCTTAACTGGTCAAGATTTCAAAATCCAGTTTCTCATAACTGGTCGGGATTATCAAAATCCAGTTTCTTATAACTGGTCAGGATTTCTGAAATCTAGTGTCTTTCACCAGTCAAGATTTCCAAATTCAGATTTTCACACCATTTCTCTAAATTTCAGCTAAAGGTCTCATCAAAATCTATATTGAGTGATTATTTCATAAAAGGATTTTTGAAAACTTTGTCAATCTGCTAAAAATGTGTTGATTCCAATATTTTACCGCACAAAAAAATCATCTCATATTACCTTTAGTATTCTTTCCAAAAAGGTGAAACTTTTTGCTAAAAAGGGATAAAATTCAAATCTTTTCCCTGTTGATCAACCAAAAGGATGTAAGAAATGTCCTCGGTATGATTAGCGAAAGAAATATTCAATGATATTGAAGAGTCAGAAGCGAATTGATATTGATCATAGTTATAGCGCATGTCTAAAGATGATTTTTTTTTGGCAATCAGACAGTGGAAATATTCTGAGCGATAAAAGAATTCACTCAATCCATATCTCCTCATTCATTTAAGTTGTAATCAAATATCCGCAAAAGGGATCTCTCAATTATCATCAAGATGAAGATGAATATGCGAGTTCGACCACCGGGGCCAAAGAAGATTTGGATCATCTCCAAGATGAAGGAGTTTGTGACAGATCCTTTCAGGGAACGTTCAAATCACCATCAAGATGAAGGCAATTGTGCTGAACCTCCCGACAAACCCTAAAAGATATTTAATTTCTGCTATCTAAAGATTCATGACCAATGAGCCAATATCACCAGTATAATTCCTGAGAAAAAGAATGATCGGAGCATCTCCAAGATGAAGGAGTTTGTGACGTACCCTTCTCCAATGAAAAAGAAAGAAAAACCAGGACATCTCCAAAATTAAGGATGATGAAAAACCCCGAGAAGGCTCAATGACTCAAAAATAGTGCCAGAAAGATCATTATGGGAAAAGCCTCAGGATATCAAATTGCCAAAGTTGCTAGAAATCATCTTTTCTCATAAAAAATCCTTTCATCAATATCTTTTCACTGCTTGCTTTTATGAAATTAAGAATACTTCTTCTCTATTCATGTCAAGGAAATGAATAACTTTCTTGAAGAAACTCAACAACTTTAAAATTTGAATTTGACTCTGAGATCCGGGGAGTTAATCTCATTAAAGGAAATACTCTAGGTAAAAGAAGGAATATCTTTCGCGCACACGTGCACATTCTCAAGCATTTGAGTCAACTACAATTTTATCTTATTGGCAAAATTTTCTAGCTATTCAAAAATGAAATAAATGCTCCATATATTGCAACCTAGAGTTGTTTGCATTTTAAAAAAGAGTTAATTCGTTTAGGAGAGGTATCTCTTCACGTCCCATCACGGTTTCTTCATTCGAGAATTCCGTATGGTTGCACCCGCTCAGGATAAGGGTTAAAACCTAAACTTTCTGTGAAAGGTCATCCATTTCAATAGCTATTTCAGTCTTAGCAATGAGACGCCCAAGATCATCCCTTTTCCAGGCTTTAGAGAACCCCATTTTTCTCCTTTCATAAACCCCCCCTCGGATTTGTTCATCCAAATTTCGAAGGTCCCATCATGGTTTCTTCGTTTGAGGATTTCATATGGTCGTTCCGTTTATGTTTGGGTTAAACCTGAGCCTCGTTTCGATGAGGCAGTTCTCTCAGTCCTATCATGGTTTTCCTCATCAAAGAATTCATGCTTTGTATATCCATCCTGCAAAGGATCATACTTGAGCTTCATATCACAGGGCATCTTTCTCAAAAATGTCCCATCAAGGTCCTCATATATTCTTTCCTTTATTCAAATCGTCTTGATATATCTTTTTCCAATCCATGTTAAGGGCTAAACCTGAGTCATTCAAAAAAGAAAAATGATCTTGTCTCACTCATGAGACTTGATCAAAACTTCCATTTTCACCATTCCGGGATCTTCATCTTAAAGTCCCATCACGATTTCCTTATCCTCTGTTATCCAGTTCTGTCATTTTTCGAGGCCATTCAGATAAGATTTTAAACCTAAAAACCATGTCTTTCAGAATAAATTCTTCCACACCCAGTTTAGATCTGCTGAATGGGGCATTTTTCAAAATTTGGAGTGTTTTTCTTTGCCACTAAGCTCGGCTTTCAACCGGCTTAGTAGCAAAGAGGGACATCTATAAACACCCCAAAATTTTCAAAATTTTGCAAAATATTTTCTTTTTTCCCTTAGTCTCATTTTCTGAGTAATTGAGTCGATTTTTGAGCTAAAATTTCAGTTTATTTCTATGATTTTCTGGAATAAACCCCATTGTTACATATCTGACTCGATTTTGGATCTGAACCTAGTGTTAAAATCCAAATCTGAGTCTCGTTTTTCAATTTTTGAACCAAATTCACAGAATTACAAAAAAAAACTCTGAAAGGCTCAGAGAGTTCGTCCGATATCCATTTGGATCCATTTGCTTTGTATTTCTTGATTCGAGGTTCAAAACTCAAAGATTTCTTTAAAATTCAGACCTAAACCCATTTTCTGAAGAAATTTCAAAAGATTAACCCCGAATTCTCAGAAAATCTTCTTTTTTAGATATTTCTAAAAAAAATACAAATTTTTTTTTGAATCCTTTATCTTTCCATAGTTTTAGAATTTTATTTCAAAAAATACAAATATATATATAGAGAGAGAGAAAATGCAAAGAAAATAAAAAATGGCTCTTAAGCCTCTTTTGGAAACTCGTTTGTGTTAACAACATTTTAACAAATTTTTTTTTTTGAAAAAGGGACTGTTTTGAAATTTTTTTAATTTGGAGGGACCAAAGCCTCAAATAGCCTAATGGCCTTCTCCTTTGCAGGGGAGAGACCACAAAGGAGGCTTCATTCGCCGTCTTACCCCTTCTTCTGGATCCTTCCCAAAGAGGCTCGACCCTCCGATCGGTGGCTTCCCCCCCCCCTCTCGTCCGTCGATCCCTAACCTCCCCCATTCTCAATTCTTCTTCCCTCTCTATATAAACAAAGCAATGGGAAGAAGAGAGACATCCGTTGTTAACAACCTCCAACGATTATCACCCATCATTCCCGCATTTTTTCCCTTTTTCCTTCAAAGATCAATCCACTATACATTGCCATTGACGTTTTCTTCCTTTTCTCCTCCTCCTCTGTCACTTCCCTCTCTTAAAAGAGCTCTTCAGAATCACCATCTTCCCTCCTCCTCCTTCAGCAACAAGAGCTCCTGACAGTAGAACAAAGAGAAGATTCCCAGTCTCATTCCAGGTCTGGAGGCATCAGTGAGTGTTTCATCTTCCCCCTTCATTTTCACTAGTCTTTCTCTTAAATTTTAAAATTGGGCCCCCATTAATACACCATGGATGACGCTGAGTTGTATATGGCAACCTCAGTGCATCACTATGTAATAGTGACAAGAATCCTCTGATTCCAACATCATCTTTTGTTTCCATTCTTTTAGTTTTAATCTGGTTATCTGATTCACATTTATCTTCTCGTTTTAATAGTGCTCGGTGATGCGTCATACCCTTTTGTTTGTAATATCCCCCTTCATCCATATATTTTTTTTCTCTTCTTTCAATTCCCTCATGTTTGCATTTGGGAACGACTTCTACAATGATATCTGATCTGATCTAGTATCAGATCGGATTCATTCTATAGGAATCATCAATATGTTTCATATTTTCCCCTGTGAGTGTAGCCATCTTAGTTGCTGATTTTTCCCCTTTCTTTTTTTTTTCTTTCTCTTTCTCTCTTTCTTTTCTTTTTCTTTCTCTTTTCCTTTCTTTTTCATTACATTAATGTGTTTCACTGGTTGATTTTATTTATTTCTTTGTTTTCTATAATTTTCCTATGGGATGCGATTCCCTCATTTCACCATGTCTGTTTTCTCATCCATCATTGATCATTCATCATAAGAGCATTTAGAATCGACTTGATTCTTCCTGTGTTTTACTGTGTGTCAATTATGTTCTCACAAAACACGATCCCATCACCTCGTGTGCTTTTCGTTTTTACCAATTCTGATACCTGTTATCGCTAATATTCTTGTCGGGTATTACCTTGATGAACACCTCTGATGACAATGTATTGATTTCTGGCATCTCTGAGGAATTTACTCTTCTTACGTTCAGTTTTTTTTTTCTACTAGTGGACATTTCTGTGCATGCCATTACCTGCGATTCAATAACTTAAGCCTGCTGGGCTATGATAAAACTCCCAATCTATTCAAAGTTAAGTTGTCAATAGCTTCAAAATAATAATGTTGCTATGTTACCACGATTGTTAAGTTATTTTGCATTCCCATGATCTATTTTTAATTTATGTTAGTAGCTACCTGATCTCGATTTAGGAGTGATTTTTTTTTTGTCTCTATGAACTGTATTCTTGAGTACATATGCCTCAGCTTCAATTACAGGTTGGTTACTGTCAATTGTTAGTAACCAAATTTGTTTTTCTTCCATCATTATGCTCTACCTTGTAAAAAGGAAGCTACAAGTTTGTTCTGAAATACCACTTTTTTCATGTCCTCTACGATTGCCATTCTTGTTTCTGTCCTTGCTAAAATCTGCAACTGTGGGTTATGAATTACCAAGAGCCTTCATAAGGGGCGTGATACACACCATGGTGTGAGTTATATATGCCCACAACCACCGAACAGGAATAACAATGTGGTTTAAGTTTCATAAGATGGAATTGCCCTATGCCACAAGCGTGCTTCTGCTCTAACATTTCCAAGATGAAGATCTTATCTCTGAATTGTGAAGGGGCCCAGTAACCATTATATTTAATAAATAATCATGATAATGCTACCATTAATTTGATTTGGTCATCTGTTAAACATCCAGTCCATCTTAAAAGTGTTGTCATATCTTCTTTGTGAATATCATTGGTTTAGGAATGGAGTTCTGGACTTCTTGCTCTGAATTCCACTATGAAGCTTAGTTTTCCTTTGGGTTTGATCTTGTTAATAGATTGACCTTCTGGAGGTCTCTGAAGGTTTGTCTGGCGATCTACTCAAATCGACAGAGCTGTAGTAGCTAGGCGGAACCTAGCATATGGTTGGATGATGGCTATGAGGAGAATAAAACCAATAGGTTTCAAAGTCACGTTCGATTTCAGATTTGCCTAACCTTTGTTTTCTGCGGCTTCTGATCTAGTCTTTTTTTTGTAAGACTTGGGGTGGTTTAGAATCCCTTGAGGGGAGTGCCATGCAATTCTGTGGCCACGGATGGTGTACATAAAAGGGAGAATTTATAATGCTACTAGTTAGGAGGCGTGATAGGAAATTTGTTGCTATAAAATCTGTTGTTTCTTCAAATCTCATCCAGTTGTTGGATCATTCATACTGCATTAGAGGTCTGTGATTGAAATGCATAGTTAGCTTTCTAGGGGTCAAAAATTCACAGTTGTCCACCCACCACTGCACTTCATCTTCACCTGAACCCCATAATGGTTCAATTATTCTCTGCTGAAGCCTTCAACCCGCACCACTAGCCCAATATAGCTACTATAGTAGCTGTCATACCTTCATAAGACCTCCTTCCATCACCTGTCACCAGTCATAGGACATCCCATATAAAGCTGAGATGCACCCTCATCTAAAGTATCACCCTTACCCGCCTATCATTTCCTTGTATTGTTACAACAATCTCCTGTTGTAACCTTATTTCACCCTATTCCATATATTTCCTCCACATCCATTAGCTGTCCCACATCATTCTCCCTACTGCAAGAACCCCATTGCTTTCCATTTTCACCACTTTATATACCCAACACTTAAACTGCTTAGTTCCAACACCCTCAACCTACAAAATCCCATCCATCTATTGCTTTTACCACAAAACACTCGTTGAGGGCCTCCATTAGCCATTAAACAATGTTTTGTTATGTCCATCTACCATACACCTACAGCATGCTAAACCCACACCGTTATCTTCACCATCCAGCATGCTCACTATGCATTCATTAACATAATCAAAGTACCTAGAAACATCCTCTCATTACTTATTATATGCTCATACCTGTCACCAACTACAATTTCATTCATATAACATCCATCACATGCGCATTTTGCAAGAATTAATTCAGTGCCATTCATACATCTCATTTGTTATCTACTAATAACATTCATATACAAGCATATGTATTATGTACTGCATATATATCATTTATGTACCTCATCTGTGTAAATATGCATGCATGTATGCCTTCATAGATATTTCTCATATACATTTATGTGAATCCATTCGTATTGGCATTTCCCGCACAACATTTAGATTTTGTCTAAATTTTTTCCTCAACCTCCATATTTTGCATTTTGCTTCATGCTAATTTAGCTTTGCAGGGAGTTGGTAAAAAATGTTATTTCTCCTGTCAGATTAAGGAATTTTGTAATTTCAATAATTCCAAGATATAATAGCTCGATTATAATGAGAAGTTTACTTTCCTTGCATTAGATTAGAATGTATGAGCATATATATATTGTTTCACATCATTTTATCTTTTATTACAAAAAAAAGTTCATGAATGGGAACACGAATGGCACGTGCACCATTCTAATAAGAGGTGATTAAATCCTAAGTTGATGATTTGCATCAATGGCCATAGTCAGAATGTGAACAAAACTTATAATTTTCATCTTTTATGTAATAACACTGGATCCACACTGGGTCCCTTTTCAAAAATCATCATATTTTTTCAAATATTTTCTTCCTGTATTAGAGTTTAACTTAAAATTAATTCAAAATATATATCAATGGTCATAGTCAGGATATGTTGAGAGTTAATTTCATTTCAAACTCTATAAAGGCACCAAAATGTATTTTATTCTTCACTTGAATTTAAATACGATTATTGTATAATACATCTTATGACCATAGTCAGAGATGTATTATTTTCTCAATCTTATTTCAATTCTTTTAAAGAATGAAATATGCTTTTCAAAACCCAATTTCAAAATTCTTTTAATTCATTCATCATTTAGGATAGAATTTTATCATATTTTCAAAATTCTTTTTTTAAAAATCCAAGTGATTCTGAGATATATTCTTCAAATACCTTCTTCACTTCTCAAATCAATTCTTATTTATAAATTCACATTCAATTCTATCTAATTTCAAGATTCAAAATTCAATTTCAAAGTTCAATTTGACTTTAAAATTTCAAATTCATTTTTATATTCAAAATTCCATTTTAAATTCAAACCAAATTTCAAAGTTCAACTTTGAAATTCCAAATTCATTTTCAGGATTCAATTTCGAATTTAACATCTCGGATCAAAGTTCAACTTAAACTTTGAAGTTCCCAGGTTCATCACCAGATTATGGATTCAATTCCATATTGGATTCCAGATTTCGAATCCAACTCCATTTAGGATTCCATATTTTGGATTCAACTTCATTTTGGATTCCAGACTTTGGAACCAATTCCATTTAGGATTCAACTCCATCTTGGATTCCAGACTTCAGATCCAATTCCATTTTGGATTCCAATCCTCAGATCCAACTCTATCTTGGATTCCAAACTTCGAATCCAATTTCACTTAGAATTCTAGACTTTGGATCAAAAACCATTTAGGATTCCAGATTTCAAAATCCAATTCTATCTTGATTTCCAGATTTCAAAAACCAATTCCATTTTTCAGATCTCATCTAGATTTCTTAAACCCAATTCTATTTTCAAACTCCATTGGGATCTCTTAAATCCAAAACTCCATCCTGACTTCAAACTTTAAATCTGGAATTCAATTCCATTTCAAAAATTCCATCTCTACTTTGAAATCCAGATTCAAAATCCAAATTTAAAATCCGTTTCTTTTTACTTTTGAAAGTTTATTTTTTCTATCTCAGCTTCAAATTCCCCTTTTTTTGTTCTTTTTAAATCAAGATTTATTTCTCCGACTCTAATTATTTCATGACTTAGAGCTTCAAATACCTTTCCAAGATCTATCTCAATGTTCTAAGTTAGATTCAAAAACCATTTCTTCACTCTATTATCAAGTTCATCCCAGAAACACTTAGAAATTTCCAAATCATTTTTTAAAGGAGCATACATTTTTGCATTTGCATTGCACAATCATGATTCTTTGTGAATTTTAGACTTAGAATAAATTCTTAGATAATATTTTAGCAATGCAAAAAGGCATAAATTCGATCATTGGTTCGATTACCCCTGATAAAGGCGCTAGAAATGGTCGAACCTTGTACCGACGAGCGAATCCCGTCTCTCCATTTTTCTCGCAAATTTTTGAAACGGAGGTGAGTAATTTTTCTAAATATTTTCGAAATTAAGGTCAAATGAGACCTTCGCAAAAGAGTTCATCTCTCTCTTCTTTTCTTTTCTCTTCTCTGTTCTTTTTTGTCTTTTGTTTTCCCCTTCAAAAAGGGAAAATAGAGGCCAAAAAGGAAAAGAGAAGGAATAGAAAGAAACACAAGAGAAAAATTTTTGCGATGATCACAAGAACACTATCAGTAATTTTGTACGTATGTAACCACTACCAGTTTCTATGTCATTGGTTTGTATGTTAACAAGTTCGTAAATTTTTGCAAGCAGACAATATTCAATTTCATCAATTATATTCAAAGCAATGCAATAAGCAATACTATATGCATCGTCCCCTCTTATTTCATGGTATATCTGTTTTGTTAATGTTTTATTTGCTTTTATGATTTACTCATGTTTCGTGGTGGTTAAACCTTACTATTATCACTATTTTGTTAAACAAACGTCTGTTCATTGAAAGCCATACACCATTGGATTTGAAGATGCACTACTATGTTGGAATAACGATGATCACTGTGGAGACTTTTAGATGAGTGAAAAGGTAAGTGAACAAACCTCTTGTCCAAGGTATAGGCCTAACATTCATATAACGATTTGTCTATCGATTTATAAAATTTTGTATCCAATCGCAGATTTTGAATCCTACACTCTGGCAAACTGTTGAGCATTAGGTCTTATACGTGATGAAATTATGGGAAAAATAACTATGGTGCTACAACTCATTGGACTTTCACAATGGTGTACAACATGACGTTATGCTTTTGGTAAGCTTATGTCGATAGGTGTATCATATCTTTTGCGGTGGCCCAAATTTTAATAGATTCTTTATTACTCACAGGCCAGATTCCTAAACAACATTTGTGGTGTCAACATTGGTGAGTGGATCTTGCTCTGTGCTGACCATGCTCCTTTACAAAGTAATAGGGTCGATTGTGGCATATTCGTAATAAAGTATATTTAAGCAATATACAATGGGCGAGAACCTTGATTCAACGTTGTATGATTTTTGTATCCTCTGTTATTGGAGACTCCATTTATATATTGGTTTCATATTACATTTTTTATTGCAGAAAGATATACCGGGATTCTGCAATAAACTATGGCAAAATTTGACTGAGTTTAAAAATTCGGAAGACATAAATAATCATCCAACAAGACTACTTACAAGAAAACAAATGGCATGATCCAGCCAGGATTAATATGATGTAAATAGATTTTGGAGACTATCTACACCAATTTGCGTAGGCAAATTTTGTAAGACTGTATACAAATTATGTAAATCGCTCTTGGTTGAAATAAAATTTGAACTTTACTAAACACGCTTGTAAATCGGTGTAATGCTTCATCTACGTAAATTAAAATTATGATCTGGATTATCGATGTGTGCGGTAAACAAATGCTTCTAATGTTTGTCTTTTATAAATGAAAATATTGTAAGCGATAAAAGATGTTTACGGTTCAGAAATCATGGAATTGCTCAACCTCTGTGATTACAAATCGCAAAAATAGATTTGTGATGTATGCGGTGAACCAAGGCTAGTAATGTTTCTCTTTCGTAAATAGAAATACTGCACAACGATAAGAGTGGTTTGCTATTTTGAAATCGTTGTATAACTCACACTCCGTGAATGAAAATTGCAAAAATAGATTTGCGATGTATGCGATGAACAAAGGCTTGTAATGTTCACCCTTACAAAATGACAAGTAATTATCGATAAGAAATATTTGTTCCTCATAAATCGCTGTATTGCTGAACCTCTGTGAATGAAAATCACAAAATTAAGTTTCCGCTTTATGCTGTTGTCAAGGCAATGTAATGTTTGCCCATCGTAAATGAAAATAGTGCAGAGCGAGAAGAGATGTTTGCTGCCTAGAAATTGTTGTATTGCTCAACCTCCATGAATTAAAATTGCAATTATCGAAGCAAGTTATGTAGTCTGAACAATGTTTCATTTTGTGTGATAGGTTTAGTTGGAGAAGTAACCCGACCCAACCCATTGTCGAGGTCTAAATCCCTAATCTAGACCTAACGCGATTATGATCATCGCAAAATTTTTCCTCTTATATTCCTTCTCTCTTTTCCTCCTCTTTTTCTTTCTGGCCTCTATTTTCCCTTTTTGAAGAGAAAAATAAAAGACAGAAAAGAAGAGAAAAGAGAAAAGAAGAGAAGAGAGAGAGGAACTCTTTTGCGAAGGTCTCACTTGACCTTAATTTTTGAAAAGATTTAAAAGATTACTCGCCTCTATTTTTAAATATTTGCGGGGAAAAGGGAGATGGGGTTCGCTCGTCGGTACGAGGTTCGACCATTCATGACGCCTTTACCAAGGGTAATCGAACCAAGGATCAAATTTTATGCCTTTTTGCTTTGCCTAAATATTATTTAAGAATTTATTCTAAGTCTAAAATACATAAAGAATCATGCTTATGCAATAAAAATGCAAAAAATGTATGCTTTTGAGAAAACACTTTTGGAAATCTGAGATTTTCTAAGTGATTCTGAAGTAAATGTGATAATGGAATGAAGAAATGATTTTTGAATAGTTGAATCTAACTTAGAACTTGAGATAGATCTGAAAAGATATTTGAAATTCTAAGACTTGAAATAATCCAAAATGGAATTGGACTCGAAGTCTGGAATCCAATATGAAATTAGAAGATGGATCTAGATTTTGGAAATCCAGAAGAGATTTGAAGATGTATCTGGATTTTGGAAATCCAGATGGGATCCAAAGATGGGTTTGGGCTTTGAAAATATAGATGGGATTTGGATTTTGGGAACTCAGATAGAACTTGAAGTTGGATTTGAGAAATCCTAGATTAATTTTCAAAATTTGGGAAGAAGGATAGAGAATGAAACTTGATTTTCAAATTTTGAATCTTGAAATCAGGAGATGAATCTGGAATTTCAAAGTTTGAATTGAACTTTGAAATTTAATCTGGAATATTGGATTGATCTTGAAATTGAGTTTTGAAAATGAATTTAGAATTTCAAAGTTGAATTGAACTTTGAAATTTGATTCAAATTGGAAATTGAATTTTGAGTATAAAAAATGAAATTGAAATTTCAAAGTCAAATTGAACTTTGAAATTAAATTTTGAATTTTGAAATGAGATAGAAAAATGAATTGAAATAGCAATTTGAAGATTGATTTGAGAAATGAAGAAGATATTTGAAAATATATCTCAAAATCACTTGGATTTTGAAGAAGAATTTTGAAAATATGATGCAATTCTATCCAAAATGATGAAATGAATTAAAGAATTTAAAATTTGCTTTTGAAAATCATATCTTGTTCTTTAAATGAATTGAAATAAGATTGAAAATATAATATATCTCTGACTATGGTCATAAGATGTATTATATAATAATCATACTTAAATTCAAGTGAAGAATAAAACACATTTTTGGTGTCTTTATAGAGTTTAAAATGAAATTAACTCTCAATATATCCTGACTATGACTATTGATATATATTTTGAGTTAATTTTAAATTAAACTCTGATAAAGGAATATAAAAAATATGATGATTTTTGAAAATAGACCCAGGGTGGATCCAGTGTTATTCCATAAAAGATGAAAATCCTAAATTTTCTTTACACCTTGACTATGGCCATTGATGCAAATCATCAACTTAGGATTTAATCACCTCTTATTAGAATGGTGCACGTGCCATTCGTGTTCCCATTCATGAATTTTTGAAAAAATAAGAGAATGATATGAAAATGGATAATTCATGATATTTACATGCTCATTCATTCTAATCTAATGTAAGGAATGAAAATTTCTCATTATAATCTAGCTATTATATCGTTGGGATGAAAATTACAATTTCTAAGCTTTAAGAAAAATAGCCCTTTTCATACATTTCCTGCAAAAAAACATGGTTAGTACACAACTAAAATACATTGAAAAAGCATATGAATGATAAAAAAATGTAACTGATGTAAAAGAGAGAAAAATGTATATGATATCCTAATTTTAATCAAGAAATGATTGTAAAAAATATATGTATAAAGCTTTGAACTTATATGAAAACATAGGTTGGAGCATATTTTATACACTAAATGAAGGCATGCTAGCTGATAATTAATGTATTTAAAATGATGAAGTACAGGTGGGTTTTGGCCATGGAGGTGGCAGATGATAGCACCAAGGTAGCAACAAAGGGGTTGGCTGAGGGTGATATACTGGAATGATAGAAGGCAGTTGAAAATGAAGGATGACAATGGATAGTAGATGGGCATAGCTGCTAATGATAGTAATGAAGTGGAGTTGTGCAAAGGTAAGTATTGTTGTGGGCAAGTCTGTGAAGTTGGAAATAGGTGAGCATATTGCAGATGGGATGGTAATAGTATGATGAAGCTGACACATGAAGGATGGGCAGTTATGTAGGATATAGGTAGGATGAAGGCTAGAGCATAGATGGAGGGGATTTTGCAGAAAAAAAAACTGTAATCGGTGGTTCAGCAACAGGTAGTTGCTAGCAACATAGGGTATACATATGGTAGATGAAGGCATATGGGTATGTATGAAACATAACAGAGTGTTGCTGTAAAAGAAAAGAGGTTCAGTGAGGATGGTGCTGGGTTGGAAGGCCGATGATGAAGATAGCATCAGGCAGCGGGGTATGCAGGAGACGAGTGCAAGCAAGTAACCACAGCAGGGTGCATACAGAAGATGAAATATAGTGAACACAGTAAGGTGAATGTGTATGCTGAAATGATGCCAGTTTAATAAGTGAAAACAGAGATGGTGACGTGAATAGTATATTTTGCAGGAAAAAGCTTAAATGTCAAGCATACTTTGTAGGGATGGTGGTTTGTGGAAGGGTGTCATTGGTGAGGTAGCAGGGGGCGGTGTAAGGGTATAAGGGATGCTAGATGTATATACTATGTATGATGAAATACAATGAGATTAGCAGCGTATCTATTGAAGATCTCAGCTGATAAAATACTACTACTAAGAATGCACTGATAAAGAGATCACTTCATGGCCTGGAAGAGAGGTGACTAAAGATTTTCAAATGGAGGACATTTAGTTATATCAGTAGCAGTTGGTATGAAACACCTTGTATCCTCGACACAGATATCCGGCCAATCCAACCTGTTGTATGGGATCAATTCAATTGCACAACATCCATATAGGTATGGTTTTTTATTTAATACTTACAGTAATTTGCAAAACATGCTCAAGGGATGTTAATGCATGAAAATTCAGCAATCTTTCTGACAAACGCAATATCGTGTTAGGGGTTGTTCTTTCCAGCTTAGTCCCTCCATCCAACATCTGATTCAGCCAATTTCATCAACCAGCTCTCTATCAATGTAACGATATTACTACAACCTGACTCAAACATTCCACGTTAGTCAATTTCATAATCCTTCCTACGCTTCTTCATTGGAAGTATCCACAACTGAAAATAAACTCTGGTATGTTGTTGCCATTCATGGATCTATAACAACAACCCACATGCTAGAAAAGGCAATATCATTACTTTATTGATTGACAGACAAGAAATCACACCGAAGACCACATTGATATCTCCTTCTTTTCACTGTATAACCTGCAAAATTTGAATCAATGATCCCAAGTTCTCCCCCCCTCAGGAGATCTCAGACAAAGAATTAGCTAAGCCCAGCTAAAACTTACCAATAACGTCACCATTATGACACCCAGTAAGTGACCTTAGTGAGTTCATAACAAAAGAAAACGTTAGATGACCATCTACGAGTGAATGGCATCTAAACACTGCTTTTCAATGCATGTCACAGAAACACAAAACAGTGATTTGAATGGCATGCTGTAAATATCTCTTCAGCCCAATAACCAGATGCAAAGGGGTTTCTCACAATTTTCCAGAATCAATTTCTTTGAACGTTTCAAACTTAAGAGATCAATAATAAATTCTAATGAATGGCAAAAAGGGCATGAAGTATGATCAATGATGATAGAAGCTATGTACAAGGGATGGGACGGTGATTGCAAGTGCTATGACAGTAGGGATATTGTGAAGAGATCATATCCCTACTAAGGTGTTTTTGCAGATAGTATGTGACACGAGTGAATGAAGGAAGGAAATCGCAACATAAAATAAAGTTGCAGAAGAAATGTAACGAGCATAAATATAATGAGATACACTATATAAAATGAGATGCTGATTTGCACCTGAAGTACAGAAGATGGCGCTGGAACATACTATGACATTAAAAATGCAAATATACATAGATGAGCAGGGGATAATCAGATATAGGGATGAGGCCAATCTTTCATATATATGCAAAACGTAGCATGTTGATGGTATATTATAAATGGAAAGAGGCATTAGTGAGATACAAAAAATATAATTCCCTACCTAAACACCTGTAATGCAGGGATTAAAAAAAAATGAAGATATACAGAGAAGAACATAAGACGTGATGAAATAAAAAGTGATGTTGGCCCTTGATTTGGAAAGAAAATAAACTAACATAGGGCCCCTCTCTATGATAAATCAAATGAGGACCCACTTTCGATCAACTGAGCATGACCTTCCACGGTAGATGCTAATATCTGCAGAATGTCGATGCTCAACCGTTCAAGCTTAACTTGAAATGCAAATGCTATATCACGTTGGATTGGTACAAACAAGATTAAACACTAAAGAGGAACAAAATGTCATGAAACGGAAATGAGAAATGATAATGACGGTAAGAGCATGGATCAGAGGGAATTGCTAGCAATCTGACTATACATTAATCCAAAATAACAACAATAACTGTGGATAATAAAAACATAACGACAGATCTGCAAAAAGAAAAAAAAGGAAGAGAACGCTCATCGACTACTGTCAAAACAAGAAACCGAGTGTAAACATATGATCAGAATAAACTGGAAATCAAAAGAAAATCAAAATAAGAACAGGAAAGGGGAAATTCTGTTGGAATGAAGCATTTTGTTGATGTAGCAATGGGTGGATCGATCCTGCTATATGCAGGTCGATCCCACCCTTTATGCCTTACGATGAAAATAAAACGTAGAAAAACACCATTAAAGAAGAAGGAAAGAAAATAAATAAATAAATAAATAAATGCGATAAGACAAAATCTCTATGGAAAATCCAAGTAAAAATGAGAAGAAAGTTTAAAGAAAATATGATATAGCAGCAAAAAAGGATAAACGATATGAAGGAAAAGAGGAAGATCCGTTACTTACCTCTGGTTGTTGTCTGAATTAGTCTTTTTCAGCCCCTGGAAAGGAGATCAGAGAAGATGTAGAGGATGGACTGATACTCCTTCGGTTGGTCAGATGAGAGAAACTAGGGGAAGAGGAAAGAAACAGGGAAAAAGAGGAAGAAGGCAGAGGGGAAAGTGGGGAAGAAGAAGAAATTCGGGTGGAGAGGTGAAGAGACGATGATCAGAAGAGGAGCCTTTGGCTCCTTCTTATAACGGCGAGCCGTTACAATCTTTACAACAGGGATTCCCCTTCTTTTCAGAAATTTTAAAAACAGGTTTTTAGAAAAGGGGATTTTCAAAAAGAGGTTTTAGCTAAAAGGGGATTTCATGAAGTGGATAAACTATTTTTTCTAAATTTTTGGAAGGAAGATCTAGAAATATAAGGGAAGTGTGAGGATTTTAACAAGCAGGACCCAAATGAGGTTTTTGAAGCAACTTTTGTTTTAAGACTTTAAGATTTTTCTCAAATGAGGTTTTTATGAAAAATGCAAGATTTGTTTTAGAAAATGAACCTCAAGATGAATCTAGATCCAAGATTTTTTAGATAAATATTGAGTTTGGATCTCAATTTGAGATCAAATCCAAGAAAAAAATTATTTTTTGATTTTTTGAAGAATAAGAGATCCGGAATCAGAATTGGATCCAAATATCCGATTCGGATCAGAAATTGGGCATGATATTCTTTGGTATAAATTATGATAGATGATCGAAAGGTCTAAAGCAAGCACACAAAGAGGCTATATCACAATCTTCTTTCAGATTAAACTTTAGATGAACCATGTGTGGAAACAAAGACACCAGGTGAGAGGAGGTTCTCTCTCAGGAAAACAAGATGTGTTGAGCCTGCGAATAAACAAAGTATGGAGGTGCACTTGAAGAAGCCATTGAGATACGACAACGGTTGTTGGTATTTTGTAGAGCAGAAGAATCAAGGAAAAACTTTCGCTCCTTAGCCGAATTGCAGCCCTTAAATGAGCGTATGCATCTTCAGCAACCGGTGAGCAGGATCCCTCTTTCCTCTCTTTATGAAAAATGCTCAGAAAAGGTAATTTCTACCTTAACCCTTTTTCTGTGTTTTTCTCTTGATCTCACTTGATCGAGTTTCTCATTAACACCCATTTTATAGCCTTTAGTTAGGGAGTGGTTATCTTAACTGTTCCCACTAATCCCTTATGTTTATCGGAAGGGACACCTTGGGTAACTATCACGTAAAAGGTGGGTTACTCCAACATTCTCCCACTTGTCCCAACGATAAACCCTTAACCAGAAAACTTTACGGAAATAACTTGATGAATAGATTGACATTTATAAATCTATTCTATAGATTCTTAGTTAAATCTCTAATCTTATGAGATTAACAATAAACAACTATAAAGAAAATCAATAAGTTGAATGTGATCACTTTATTCAAATGCATATATCAAAAAGAGTTTAACAAGCCCATCCTTAATAAATGTTTGGAATATAATCTCGGTGCTAGCCCTTTAGTAAGAGGATCAACAATCATCTCTTTGGTACCAATATTAACAATATGTACTAGATGATTCTCTGTCCTTTCTTTAACAACAAAATACTTTAGCTTCATATGCTTTCATGATGTAGCACTTTTGTTGTTGTTCGAAAAGGACACCGCAAAAAGGACACCACAATTTCATTATCACAGTAGACCTTCAGTGGCTTCTCGATGGAATCAACCACCTTTAACTGTGATATGGAGTTCTTCAACCATATGGCCTGTGAAGTAGTCTCGTACAATGCTATGAATTCTGCCTCCATGGTGTGAGCAACAATGATCATCTGTTTCCCACTCCTTCAAGAGATTATGCCCCCCAACAAGTAAGAAGACATACTCACTAGTAGACTTTCTACTATCAAGGCATCCTCCTAAGTCCGCATCTGAGTAGCCAGTGACCCCGAGGTGATCAACTTTATGATACGTCAACATATAGTCTTTTGTCCCTTGCAAATACCACAAGACTTTCTTAGCAGTCTTTCAATGAGATATGCCTGGGTTAGACTTGAATCTACCAAGTATCCCTACTGTGAAGGAAATATCTAAACGTGAACAAGTCTGTGTGTATTGCAAGCTACCAACAATGATGCATATAGATAAGCACTCATCTGTGCTTTGTCAATTTCATTCTCACAATCCTTTAGGCTCAATTTGTCATCTTTTGATATGGCTGGTGTACTAGGAGAACAATTTTTTATCCCATATCGCTTTAATACCTTATTTATGTAGGATCTTTGGGAGAGACCTAGAAAGTCTTTTGCTCCACCTCTACGAATCTCTAAGCCAAGTACATAAACAACCTCACCCATATCTTTCATATCAAAATGTGATGCAAGAAACTATTTTGTTTCTGTAAGTAACTTTATATTGTTGGTTGCCAGCAAAATGTCATCCACATACAACATCAATATAATAAACTTACTCCCACTTTCCTTAAGGTATATACATTGATCAATAATATTTTCTATAATCCCGAAAGTCACAATGACTTGAAAAAATTTAATATAATATTGTCGAGAGGCCTGTTTAAGTTCATATATTGATTTTTTAAGCTTGCAAACCAAGCGATCATTTTCAGAGAAATCAATAGGTTGTTCCATGTATACATCTTCATTCAGATCCCCGTCGAGAATCGTTGTTTTCACATCCATTTGATGTAGCTCTAAGTCATAATGAGCTACGAGGGCTAAAATTATCCTCATTGACTCCTTAGTTGAGACAGGAGAAATGTCTTATTATAGTTAATGCCCTCCATCTGGGTGAACCCTTTTGCAACCAATCTTGCCTTATGTCTCTCTATGTTACTTTTGGAGTCCATTTTTGTCTTAAAAACCCATTTACACCCTACGGGTTTTACTCCCTTAGGTAACTCGACAAGATTTCACACTTGATTCTTCGCCATAGAGTCCAACTCTTCTTTCATGACTTTTATCTAGTGCGAAGATTGTTTGCTTTCAACAACTCACATAAAAATCAACGGATCATCATTTATATCTATGAATTCATCAGGCTCTTGAAGGTATACCGCATAATCATGATGTATGGTAGATTTCTTAACTCTTGTGGATCTCCAAACAACTTGTTCATCATGTTCGTGCTCTTCTGCATTGTCCACAATAAGTTCATTTTGGGTTTGTGCATCAACAACTGAGTGATCAACCATATCATTATTAGGAATAACAATATGGTATCTCTCAATGTTTTCCTTAACAGGTAGTGAGACTGGATCCTGTATTTCCTCAAAACTAAGGTTTTGAAGTTCACTTAATCCTACTAAACCATCTTCAAGGAATTTAGTCTTATCCGTTTCAATAATCTGTGGTGAATGAGATGGGTAATAAAACATGTATCCTTTTGACCTCTCTTGATAACCAATGAAATATCCATTGATTGTTCTTGGATCAAAAGCTTTAATATGGAGGTTATACAACTTAGCCTCTACAGAACATCCCCATATGTGCATATAAGACAATGATGGTTTCCTACCTGTCTACAACTCGTAAGGAGTTTTAGACACAAATTTCGTAGGAACCTTATTCAAAATATGCACAACAGTCCTTAAGGCTTCACCCCACAACTTCATGAGAAGTGTTGAATAATTCAACATGGCCCTGACCATTTCTTTAAGCGTACAATTTCTCCTTTCAGTTACACCATTCTCGTAGGCACTACTTGGTATGGTATACTGAGGCATAATGCCTTCGTCTTTGAGAAATCACGCTAATGGTCTTTCCCTTTGCCTCATCTCAGTAAACCTACCATAATATTCGCCACCTCTATCAGACTTAACTATCTTAATAACTTTATCAGTTTGTTTCTCTACTTCTTTCTTAAATTCTTTAAGCATATAAAAATATCAATTTTTTTGTAAATCAAGTAGAGATACATATACCGTGAATAGTCATCAATAAATGTGACAAAGTATTTCTTGCCTGTGTAACAGGGGTAAATGGTTCACATATATCTGTATGAACTATTTCTAATATCTCACTACTACGTTTGACACCCTCTTTATATGTGTTTGTATGCTTAGCATTTATGCAATCAACACACGGGTCATTATTGGTAAAATTTAGAGATTTCACGATCTCTTCATTTACAAGTCTCTTCTTTCTCTTTTCAGAGATATGACCCAACCTTCGATGCTAAAGCATGTAGGATTTATCATTAATCATGCTACATTTATTCTCAACCAATGTGTATTTAAAAATCAAAGACTCTTGAGTTTGGATCTTCACGTTCAATTTATACAAACCTGTTAAAATGTAATGTAATATAATACAGTTAGTTATATTCTAGTTAGATTGTAATTAGGTTAGGTTAGGTTTTATTTATGTTTTTTAGACTTTTTAAACCTCTTTAGTAACATGTACTTTTTGACCAAAGTAAAAAAGCACATGAATTTGAGAGTTGTTGGACCCCCAACGGCTCTATTAAGAGCCGTTGGGAGTCCAATAACTCCCTCCTGGCTCCCTCTTGTGAGCATTATATATATGGGGTAAAAACCCCTTCTAAAATCACTTTTTTGTGTGGGTTTCATCCCACTTGAATGGAATATTATTTTTGCCTCCTTTTGTGTGCACTCCTTTGAGCATTTTGGTTGTTGAGTGTGTTTTGTTCATTGAGAAAGATCCTTTGTGATATTCATTTGAAGTTTCGGTTGTGGACTTCATCTTTTTTCATGGTATCAAAGCAAAGGTTGTGATCAAGTTTTTTGTCTCGTTGCATTGGGAAGCATGACACTTAAGCTTTGGAGAAGAAGAGATGTTCTTCTTCAAATATATAAGGGTGTACTTGTATCTATCATTTGTGGTAGAGTATATCCCTTTTCTCTACTCTTATTGTTCTTTTCTTTTTTTTTGTTTTTTTTCTCTCCCTATTAAGCCTTGTAAAATGGATGACAATGATAACGTCACCATTAAACCCATCAAGCTCAATGATTCTAACTACGTCTCATGGGCTTCGATTATGAAGCACCTTATATAAGGAAAGGGGTTGTGGGGATTAGTAGATGAAACCTAAATTAATCCTCACAAAGATCGAAGGAGAAAAAAAAATACCTCTTATGGAGGTAGAAAAAACTAAAACCATTACCGCTTATGAGAAAAACTGGAAAGAATGGATTTTTGTCAAGAAAAATAGATGTGTTTTTATTTAGTTTTCTTTTTAGTGGTGACCATTAGTATAATTTTTTTTTTGAGTAGTGTTAAATTAGATAAATTTATTGTTGATTATTTGATTAGTTATTGATTTCCTTTCAGGTGTTCTCGAATTTAGTTATAATTAATTTGTTTGAGTTTTTAACTGTTAGTCCCACTTTTTGTTATTTTGATAATGATTTTGTTGGTGTAGGTATAGCTATGTATTTTGTTTTTCAGGTATTTTCTCTTAAAGATTGCTTCTTTGAAGAGGAGAATATCTATCATTACCTCTTTACTTGAGCCCGAAGAAAGAAATTCCTGAGCTTACTTTAGGATTTACTTTTATCTTAATCGTGTTTACTTTTATTGCATTGCAATTGTAGAGATAGCGTAATTCTTTTATTTTCTTTTGAAGTATTAATAAAGTGAGGATTTTAAGTAAAATAGTATACCATATTTTTCGTTCTTCGAGGAGACGATCTGACGCGCCATTCTATACTAATGCAAGGATTAGTTTTAAATTTATTATTTGGTGTGTAGTTTTTGTTTGAAAATACCCGTTTGCAAAAACAACACCTGTAACGCCTCAACTTTTTATAGTAAAAATTTTGGAGTAAATTTTTTTTTTAAAAAAGCGGAAGTGCGAAAAACACAAGTCGGGTGCATTACAGGATAAAACAGAGAAGTACTAAACATACCATTCATTAATTGAAACATTAATGTCATTAATTACATCCCATAACAGAAATGTAAATCTACTAATCAGAGTTCAAACATAAAATACTGAATAAATGAGATCTCTTGGCTTTATCCAAAACGACACCCCGATGTTCCAATTAGTTGCTACCTGAAAAACATTTAAAGCAGAAGGGTCAGACTCCCCTGTCTGCGTAAGAAGCATTATATTTATATGTGGTGCTCAGTGACCTGTGTACAAATATGTGCAAGTACTGCAGATATAACTAGCATGGAAGTTTATAACATTCTAAGAAGATGATGATGCTTTCTAATTCATGATACAGTGCAAAGGATGACTGAACTAGAAGTATATTTATCCACCTTAGTACAAGCTGTAGATTCCACAAGTTTTACTAAAGTCAACTCAACAGAATGTAATTCTTCAGAGATAAGTTCTAGTCAACTTAAATTATTTAATGCTTATCTTACTCTTACCCTGTGGGTACGCACAGGCATAGACCTCGTAGCGGACCGAGACCATACGGGGGTCTATTATTTAATAACCCGTATGACTAACTGTACGGATATCCAAAGGGGACGGTCAGTGACCGAGAGAGAACTCCCCAGTGGCTAGAACAAAAATTAGGATGCACCTTGTACTTCTGCAGAAGACTTGGATCTACCACCTAGGACATACAGGTAGTCCTGGTCCCCTAACTTCGTGGACTGGGACCGGGTGAGACACCTAGCTCTCACAAGAACAAAAATGTCCACGAAGCTTGTACCACCTACCCTCTCCAAGGTAGACCATGGGTCCAGTAACATACACCATCTTTCAGGTGTACCCAGAGCCCTGGGAAACCAGTAACATATACTATTTTCAAGTATACCAAGAATCCAACATATTTAATTTGTATGTGTATACATTTTCATTCTTGTTTGTTTGGATCCAATAACATACATCTTCTTTCAGATGTACCCAGAACCCTGAAAAACCAGTAACATATACCATCTTTCAGGTATACCCAGAATCCCATATTTAGGTTATGTGTGCATATTTTTATTTTATTTTATTTATTCTTATGTACAAGTCATTGCACCACAGGGGATTTTCAAAACCCCAACTCATACTCAGGTTGATCTTAGTATATGCACATTACCCATCGAATACCTCAAAGGCACCAACCACAATTTCTCATAATTCTGGTTCAACTTTGTGTCGAGTACTTAAACATTCGGCATTTTCAGTTTTGTTTATGAGCTCGAGTGTATGTTTCGTACTCCCCACTGGTTATGCCGCAACATGGCATTATCCAACTTTATCATGTGTGTTCCATGTATTGTACATAATTCTAAAGTCCATATGTGAATCACATATTTAGTTTACCATCGAAACTATTTCCTTCATAGATATTTCAATTGCATTTCACTTAAAAAGTCTTTAGAAAAACTTTTCTAAAAGAACCCTTCACGAAAATCATTTTAGAAAACTCTTTACTCAATTTTTCATGTTTATTAGTCGACCAATAGGCTCACCGGTCGACCAACCTTTTTGCTTCAAATCTTCTAAGCAAAACGTGATTTTTTTTTTTGTAAAATTAGTCGACCGAAGAATTTATCAGTCGACCGGACAAAATGTCTGTTTTCTGAAAAAAATTTAGCAGCAGTCGACTGAAGGGTTTATCAGTCGACTGATCATAAAATTAGTTGACCGATCATAAAATTAGTTGACCGAAAGTTTTATCAGTCGACCGGACAAAATGTCTGTTTTCTGGAAATATTTAGCAGCAGTCGACTGAAGGGTTTATCAGTCGACTGATCAGAATGTCAATTTTCTGAAAATTTCAGCATCAGTCGACTGAAGGTTTTATCAGTCGACTGATCAGAATATCTGTTTTCTGAAAAAAATTTAGCATTAGTCGACTGAAGGTTTTATCAGTCGACTGAACAAAATGTCTGTTTCCTGGAAATTTTTGCAGCAGTCGACTGAAGGTTTTATCAGCCGACTAACTATTGTCCCAGTCGACTAATTTTGCCATTTTTCTGTAACTTTTAAAAGGGTGTATCTTTTTATTTTTCAAAGATTTTAATCATTCGAAATGGACTGTTTTGCCACTCCTTTCATCCTCAATGTATGGGATCTTTCAACTATAAATATGAGTGCATTCCACACTCAAAAACATCGAATCCAATCGAATTACCCAATAAGAATGATATATCTTTATTTTACCATGATGTGAAATAGCAATCACGTATACATAACTTCAGACTTGATTAAAACCATTCAATCTACAAAGTATGAAAGGTGTATTGAACAAGAAATACAACCAAACAATAATTTCATGAATAATAATCCGAGGTACTTAAGGTTCCACGCCATTTGCCTACTTTATTTTTGTTTCGATCTTGAATCCGTCATGGCTAACACCCACACCAAAAATATATGCATTTCCCTACATAGATTTGAACTGTAGGTTATGATATGAGTACTACATATCACCAGGCATACACATAGGAACAGAATGCCCTTACAAAGAACACCACATTGCCCCAACGTTGGCCAAGGGTGAGAACCATTGGATGAACCACTACATTTTAACCTATTGGCGAGTAGGTGTTTCAACTCATGCCACCTGGGTCTCGAGGCCCTAAACATACCTACATATAGGTGGTGCTTGTCGCGTAAACTCCATGATATTGCAACATAGATGTGCAACAAGGCATTAACCACTTACATACAAATAACAATGCTCCTTACCTCTTTGGAGTTTCACAACGACAAGGCTGCAACCCCTTCTCTTCGTTAGAGCGGCACCTCTCGTCGATAATGGATGTTCACGCGTTCAGCAAGGGAGGTCCACATAGTCCAACAATGGAGGTTGACCACCACCGTGAGAGAGAGAGAGGGATAGAGAGATATGTCTAATGTAACTCCTTACAAAAAATCTCTCATTTAACTCCTCTATTTAAGGGGAAGTTACCAAATTTTCAAAGCATTAAATCTTCACCCAAATCTCACGTTTTTGGTGGGTGATGTCTATTTCCAACAATGCCCCCTCCTCTCTTTGGCATGATTTCCTCTAACTTCCCTCACTATTTGCTTTATGGGTATCCCTCTTCCATGTCACCTGGGATTCTCCTCAATCCTTGGTAGAGCTAGATGAAAAAGGCCAAAAATTTAGGCTTAACATAATCCCACGTTTTTACCCTTTTCACCAAGGTAGAAATAATCACTTTCTTGAAAAAAAATAATTTGTGCACAGGGGGTTTTGAACTTGGGTGGTGGTATCACACACCGTGTGTCCTACCACAACACCACCCCATCACTTGGTGTTTACTTTTGCAGAAAATTCTCTTTATGTCATAATGGGACATTTTTCCTTGTTGATAGATTCCTTTCGTTTTCATATGGATTTTTCACCCGTTTGGTCTAAACTTGCACTCACTTACTCTAATCATGTTTCGGATCTCACGTTATCATTCCGAAACCATCAGGTTTCCCATTGGGCCCCGTAAGTCGGGTCAGAATCATCGGATCTCGCCAAGATCCGAATCCAAAACCACTTGTGAGAGTTTGTTATCGGTTTCGTTCTAGAAACCACAAGTCATAAAAATTGTACTGCCTAACTTAAAATCTTACTATTTCACATAACTGCTCCCTTTTATTCATTTAGAATTTCATAAATTTCATGGGTTTTACAACACCAGTTACAAAGCTTTCATGAACAAGAAAAATACATTAATATGTAGCTAATGTGGATTACCTCGATCAGACAAGTTGAAACCGATCCCATATGTTTGTACTATTTGTGTTAGGTATGGCATGAATTGGGTCTATTATTCTTTTTTAGAGTATTTTATTGTATCTTTTTACTACCTGTCGCCTCTCAAACTTGGCGTGGATCTTTGGATGACAAAAAGCATTTGGAGTGTTGGGCCAACCCAAAAACTAAACTTTAAGGAAAATTGATTTTAATAGAATTGTGGACTCCATCTATTGTTTGAAAGTATAACCAACTCTTGCAAGGATTCAAGCTTTCAATTACTCTTGATTTCTCACCATGCTTAGGTGCAAGTAAGTGTAGTCGTAAGCAAAGGTGAACAATGAAAAAAAAAGTAAAGGTGGACAATGTGCCAAGCAACCTGTAGGCTAGCTTGGTCCAGCCCACTATAGGCCTATAAATTAGGCTCAAGCTCAACTCAACCCGGGCTTTGGGCCATCCTAGCTAAAACCAGGATGATAAAGGCTGGGCAACACACACACATATATATATATATATATATATATATATATATATATATATATATATATATATATATATATGTGTGTGTGTGTGTGTAATATAATAGGCTCGTCCAACCCGATTAGGCCCACAGGCCTAATGGGCATGGGCCAGTCCGAACCGTGTTGTTACCCTCTCTTAATTGTAAGCTTCTTAACGGTATTAGTGTCAATAATAGGTGTAAAATATGTGAATATAAGATTTACAAAATTAAACAATAAAAAATGTAGGAACCATCAAAATCATTCAAGCAGTTATAAATACATCATCTTATCTTTGTTATAGGTGTTGAAATTTGAAATTTTTGGTTTTTTGGCTAACTCCCAACGACTTTCTTCCACTTTCCTCTTCTAAATAAAGTTACCATGCCATTTTACCGTCTTCGACACCCTCTCAACTCCTTAGATACCCTGAGCCCAAACTGGGCCTGAATCTCAGCTGATGTATATTGGTTGCACCATGCCCATGGTGCTAGGGCTGAGCCACAGCTAGCTCAAGACAAACTCAGTTCGAGTCGGTTTGGCTCTTGCATAGGCTCCAACCCCACTTCGCCTTGACCCAGCCCAACCATAAAGCGTGCAGGTTTTGCCGTACCAAAAAGACCTGGGCGAGCCACGAGAAGCAGAACGACCAGACCCAAAAACCAAACCACACCTAACCCAAAACGAACAAGAAATAAAAAGCGCACTCTCCGACAGGCGACAGCGAAAAGAAACACAAAAGGGAGACCGTAGTGGCACGATCCGTGTGCTCGTCCAGAAACAATTCCCAGCCGTCAATAAGAAACACTAATCGAACGGCTAGCAGTCTCTCACCAAAAATTTAAAATATTCTCGACCCCGCCTTCCTCGCCCTACAAATACCGCCCTTTCCCCTCTCCTTTTCCCACCATCTGCTTCCGATCTCTCTCTCGTCTCTTCGTATTCTCTACTTCGCCTCTTCTCACCACCAGTTTTCTCAACCGTTTACTATGGCCCGTACCAAGCAAACTGCACGAAAATCCACTGGAGGGAAGGCCCCGAGGAAGCAGCTCGCCACCAAGGCTGCCCGGAAGTCCGCACCGGCGACCGGAGGAGTCAAGAAGCCCCACAGGTTTAGGCCCGGAACCGTCGCTCTCAGGGAAATTCGCAAGTACCAGAAGAGTACCGAGCTCCTCATCCGGAAGCTCCCTTTCCAGCGTCTCGTTCGTGAGATCGCTCAGGATTTCAAGACCGATCTGAGGTTCCAGAGCACCGCTGTCGCGGCTCTCCAGGAGGCGTCGGAGGCATATCTCGTCGGGCTCTTTGAAGACACAAACCTGTGCGCCATCCACGCCAAGAGGGTTACGATCATGCCTAAGGATATCCAGTTGGCCAGGCGCATCAGGGGAGAGCGCGCCTGATCGCACATCCAGAATTAGTTTCAGCGTCTAACGAAGTGTAGCTTTTGCCTAGAATTTGGGTCATCTTTCTTTTTATCATTTTTAGAATGAAAATGCTGTACTTATACCGTTAATGCATCGTTTGTTGATCGGATTGCTATATCTATGTAATTACGCTGATTTTTATTTAACGATGCATCCTTTATCCATGAATTGGTAGTGCGATGTCTTCTAGTGTTTATCTTACGCTCAAGGATCGGCACTACTGTGGGTTGATTTTGCCTTAGGTTTGGTGGTGTCTCTTCATAACTTATTTAATGTACATAAATTTATTTTTTACTTTCTTGAAAATTCGTGGATCTTTAAAACAGTCCCTTCTCAAGATTTAAGACAATTTTGAATCATAACTTAATAGACAATTTGTATTTTAATAACTGAGTTTCCTATTTTTTTTACTAATATCAAGGACACTATCTAGTAAAATATTAAAAATTTACATCTCATGCTGGGGCATCACTAAATTTACAATCATTAATGTTATTTTTTTGATATTTGCACTTGAGTCAACACCGTTGCCTCCAACCAAAATGACTCAGTTTTTTACAACTTATTTAAGAACTAAAACTACCCATCAAATTTTTGAAGATAACAAATGTACGGCACAATTTTCTATAATCACCATTCAAGGTTCTTTCTTTCATCATCTCAATTAATTAAGAGTTTTTTTATAAAACAAAATTATGTAAATCTACATGCAATAACAAAATTGAGCCCTTGTCATATTAATTTCAATACTATTAAGAAAAAAATAATTTTTAATAAAATTATTTTGCAATGCAAAAAATATAATTTAATATTTTGTAAGCAACGTATATAATTTCAACAATGGATTGGACATTACTACAATAAATTAGTATTACAAGATTTTTCAGTAACATGAAACACATAATTAATCAAAAGTCAAGAGCAAACAATATATATATATATATACGGAAAGAAGCTAACTATTGAAATGATAAACTTGCAGTTTTCTACTTGCAGCTCGTAAAAAAGAAGACGACAATCAGTGGGTTTCTTCACATTCAAATTGTATTATTTTTAATTAAAATAATTTCATTATAGATTTTCTTTTTTTATGAGTACATAATAAAAAAATACAAAACTCAAGAGTGATTTATTCTTGTTATTAGATTTTTTAAGTAGATTGATGATATCAGGAAACATTTAGTTCATATAGGGCTACATCTTTATGGTTTACCGAACTACCAATCAGTACAACATTATGCAAACAGCATAACATAGACAATATATACAAACAGTGTATGCATACAACATAAACCACAATAAGTGCAAACAACATATGCATACTACATATGTGAACAGCATGTGCAAACAACACATGCATGGGCAACATTGATAAACAACATATGACATCATATAAAAATATGTATATGTTGCGAATCTATCCATAACATAGACAACATAATATATATATATATATATATATATATATATATATATATATATATATATGCTTTTGCGAAACTGTCCAAAACATAGACAACATATATATGTAACTATATGCTTCTGTAAATCTGTTTATAACGCAGACAACATATATATACATAAATATATGTTGTGAATCTGTTTATGATGCAAACAATATATATATATATATATATATATATGAAAATATATGTTGTGAATTTCATCAATAACACAGCCAACACATGTGGTACACTATATGTGTTGTAAATCTAATCAATAATGTAGAAATACATGGAATATACATGCAGAAATTTCTAGACATGTTTAGGAATGCAAAAAATAGAATTTAAGCATAAAAAATGATAAAAATATGCATGATATGCATACAAAATTTTTTAGACAGGATCAAGGATGCAAAAACTTGGATTTTAGCATAAAAAATGCTAAAAATATATGATATGCATGCAAAAAATTGCAAATATATTCATGAATGCAAAAAGTCAGTTTTAAGCATCAAGAACACTAAAAATACATGAGATATACATTCAAAAATTTGCAGACATGATGAGAGATGCAAAAATTTGAATTTAAGCATCAATAACACTAAAAATACATGAGATATATATACAAAAATTTGCACATATATTCAGAGATACAAAAAATTGAATTTAAGCATCAAGAACGCTAAAAAAATACATTTATGTATGCAAAAATTTGCAGACATGAATAGGGATGTAGAAAATTGAATCTAAGCATCAAGAACGTTAAAAATACATGTATTATGCATGCAAAAAATTTCAAACATGATTTTTCCTTAAACCCATATGATTTAAACCATACTAAACCCTCATTCTATCTGAAAAAGAAAGAAACCCATACCTTACTTTTGCTGAAAATTTGTGAAAAGAATAGAAGAAGAAGAATGTGGTGCCTATATCTTTTTTTCTCTCTTTTTCCTCTCCCTCTCTCTCTTCTATTTTTTCCCCTCTTTTTCTCCCTCTCTCTCTTCTATTTTTCCCCCTCTTTTTCTCCCTCTCTTTCTCTCTCTACTTGACATTTTTTTTAGAGAGAAAAAGGCTTGGTCCGTCTCTTTATATTGGATGTGTGAGCCTTCTAAGGGGTAACACCCCCAATCTAATTAGGCTTGAGGTAGAGTTCTACCAAACTTTACCCTATCATAACTACTTTTTTTAATATATATACTATATATATATTTCTTTTAAATCGAAGTTTTAAATTCCTCTTTATTTTAAAAGTTTATGGATGGATTATGGGTCTAGGTTGGACCCATAACCCCAATACAATTCCATTTGGATTTCAACCCATTCATGGGTACTAGCTAATATTGATCCTGAACTAGGTCCAAATCCATATTGACGTTAACCTATATATATATATATATATATATATATATATATATATATATATATATATATATATATATATATATATATATATTATAACGCCCCAAAAATCCTGGACTTTTATATTTTAAGAAAAATTTAAAAGCTTTGTAATAATTCCTTTATCAGAGTTTTAAATAGTAATTTAATAGAAAATGGTGTTTTGAAATAACAAGTCAACGGACTTTGGTCGCATTACTTGCGAACTTTTCCTTTACACAACAGATTTGTAACTCCGTACATTCATTGAAACCAAAGAGATTCAAAACGAGGTTTTAAAGTTTATACGAAAAGTGAGATTTCAAAGAAACCCTTATACCAAGTTACAAAAAATATCCTCAAGAGCAAAACGTTAGGGAAAGAGTCTCATCTTGATATCATCATGTCATCGCTTATCGTACTGACCTAATCATCACTTGTACCCATAAAACAGGGCCAGATCAATAAAAAATTGGCAGGTGCATAAATATAATAATTTAGAATAAGACTAACACATGCATAGTTCTATTCGTGATATGAATTTAACATAAGTAAAATGAGCATGATAACATTATTTTGATATTAGTTATTCGGTGGGTACGCATAGGATATAACATAGGATAAAAATATGCTCAGGAGTTTGTTATCCTATGTATTTTGATATCCTGGACAATTAGCTAAGTCAGTTCTTAAGGGGACAACCAGTGACCGAGATAAAATTCTTCAAAGACATTCGTGGCAAGGGATGCATCCAACTTCTGCAGAAGTCTATAAGAACTACCACCTAAGATAATTTTTGGTAGCCCCTTCCCCTAACTCCGATGACTGGGGACACTGAGTCATTTGCTCGAGGAGGGTAGTTGTTAACAACTTGTCCATCCAAGTTTTTTTACCATCTCATCCTCTCTCTTGACGGAACCAAGAGACGAATGGGTACGTCACATTCTATTTTAACTGACGACCCATTCTGCATGCTCTGGTCTTTCAAACCAAATCGAGCATCTTACTTGTGAAGGCGATGATCACCATTTATGTGTGTTTTTTATCATTATGTATTTGCATGCTACGAGGTTACCATAAACCTTTCATCCACTCATCGTAGTACTAGCATGCCATGCATGTCTAGTAGTACTGCTATGATGAGAGGGGTATCAATTTTTCAGAAAGAAACCCAACTTTATTATGTTGTGAAAGAAATGATGTAACCATTTTAGTTTAATTTGACATGCTGTGATCTTTCAAACCAACTCGAGCATCTTGCCTGTGAAGGCGATCATCACTATTTATGTGTTTTTCTTTTTTAACATTGTGCAATTGCACGTTACGAGGTTATCATGAACCTCTTATCCATTTATCATAGTACCCACATGTTGCACATGTCTTATAGTACCACTACTATAAAAAGGGGTATTGATTTCTCAGAAGAAACTCCCAACTTTGGTTAGAAAGTCTCAACTCTCCGTACTCTTGGTCGGGGCATTCAGATATTGAACAAAGTCTGCATGTACCTCTTCCTGCCATGCAGGTTCGAGAAAAAAACTTGATTGCGAATAAGCAACCGTCAGGTGTTCGTTTTTGCTTTTCAAAACCATGCATATTTTAAATACTTGAATCTCACAAGAAATCCCTTTTCTTTAAAGATTTGGCAGACATGAGAAAATTCGCATCTTTAAAAAGAAGCATAGTGCAGGGTAGGAAAAAGTACGTAAAGTTGTGTACTTTACAAGGTTGTATATATGTATATATATATATATATAATACATATATCACAAGGCGTAGGCCTGTGCACATTACAGTGCAACGATAATGTATAAAGTAAGACTCGATATGCAAAACCATACATCGAGTAATGACCCAAAATTTAACCTGAATTTTGAAGATTTTTTTTTTAACAGTAGAACTATTTGATACATTCCAGGTTAAGCATCTTGAGTACATCACAGGGAAATCAAAACAATACTATTTAATCCATTAGCAATAAAATTTGACAGTAAACCAAATGTTCAGAACATTACAAAAGCAGAAATGAAAATATCTAAGCTAATTCAAGTTGTCTCGAGAATATAAAAAATTCATGCAACATGGTCTCTACATCATCCCGCAATCACTCTGTGTTGTCTATTTTTCACCTAAAAATAATAAAATAATAGGATCAGACCACAACCAGTCTGAGTAGTAGAATTACTATGATTATGCATGTGTACAATGTAACAAGGAGGTGCAATGCTATTGGATATTAAATGAATTGCATGGCATAACATGAAATAATTAAATAAATATCATAGCATAACTCATTTCTGATATATGAATAAGTATAAATAAATGACAACAACTTCAGGCACAAAATCTCATAAATTTTACATGAATAAAGGATATAAAATACTTAATTTAAGTTTCTCTTTAATTATCCTGCGGGTACTCACAAACCAAGGTAACCGTAGCAGAAGAGAACATTTAGGGGTTTGTTATGCTGGGTGTTTTATTACTCCGAATGTCTAAATTAAACTAAAATGCTAAGAGAGCGATTTAATAACTGAGAGAACCTCTTGAAGGCCAAACAAACATGATGCATTCCTAACTTTTGTAGAAGAACTTAAACCTACCACCTAGGACAAATTGGTAGTTCGGGTCCCCTAATTTCAAGGACTAGGGACCAACGAACTATTGTCGCTCGAAGCTAATGTAACACATATTCTCGAAGTTGTGTACCACCTACCTTCTTCAAGGTAAGCCCGAGTCCGAGTGGATTACTTATCTTATAAATTTGTTATATGACTTCTCAAGAGTTCTACATGATTTGAATATCGTAGCTCACTATTACAGGTACTAATACAAATAACGAATCATACCACAGTAGTAGCATTTTCCCAAATATTCCCACTTTAGGTAGGTAGGTTGCCAAATATCAATTTATCCATGCAAATTCACTTAGTGTACTTTGGTACCTTTAAATTGGTTAGACAAAAATTTAAAGTTATGAGTTCTTATGTCTTTGATTTATAAAGCTTTAGGTGCATATGCAGTACTCTAAAAACTTTTGGTTCATCAAATTTATATTTAAGAATATGACTCGTGCCTATATGGCACCATAATAGTTCACTCAAACGGCAGGCCCGAACCTGTGCTCAATTTAAAAAATTCGCAGGTGACTCAACTCAATAATCACCAATCATCAATGTCATTGCCCATCTTCTCAAAAGGCAATACATACATAGTTAACACACGTTTCTATGTGCTTGAATCAAGTACACCCCCAATTAGTTTCTAGGTGATTGAATTCAGTGCACCTATAGTCACTTAAAACTAAACTTTGATATGCATAATAAGTACTGAAATTTAATGTTCATGGCCGCAGCCCAAAAAAAAATTATTAGGGCAACGCTGATTCATATTAGGTGTATCCGATTTGATCAACCGACCAAGAAAACAATAATTGTTGTAATTACCAGTGGATATTCAAAGCTCCTACCGTGGTTGGATAAAATAAATGCATGCTGACAAAATATATGTTACCATATTTTATTAACATGAATCAACATATATTTATAAATAAAAATATAAAGAAGAAAGGATGGAAAGAAGTTACTTTTGCTGTCTAAATTCAGAATACCTGTCAAGATTAATCAAATAAAGGTTCATACATAAATGGGCCTGTAATCATTTGCAGACATAACGATTTGGATATGACAAGTAATTTCATCGAAGATAAATCAAACTCATTCTAGAATTTGAAAGTGTAGCTGATGTTGGTTACATAACAAAATTCATTAGATTCTAGACATTCGATTTCATTTTTTAATTTAAGCTCTCCAGCCCACCTACATCAAATAACTTAACATAAATCCTTGACATGATGTATATATTGCTGCTAACTAAATTTTAAACTATATTATTATTTAGTTGCATCTGAAAGCTTAAAGAAACTTTCGTAGACCAATCACTCAGACCACTATATATATAGTTTTCATTTGAATCTTGTCGAAGGTCATGTCCCAAGCCAAATAAACTGATCAGTGAGTCAAGTCTGTCGATCTGAACATTTCTTCAATGAACATACTACCGAACATTTCCAAAAAGATTCACGTACATCAGAAATTTATAGTACTTTTCAAAATGCCATATGTTACAATAACATTTTCAATGCCAAAGCACACAGATCAAGGGTTCTAATGTCTATTTAAAAAAACAAAGCACACCGATCAGGAATTCTAAAATATATTTCAAAGCTAGACCCACAGATTAAAAGTTGAAACAAATTACAAAATATTTTTCAAGGCAAAACACACATAACAGAAGGATTTATATGACCCATCTCACAAAAATATTATCAGAATTCAAAACACGAAGATTAGACATTTGAATCTTTGCTCCAAAGTCAAATCCGGAGATTGGGACTGAACATTTTCTAATTTAAGCATGCACACAGAAAGATTTTTATGACCTTTCTTCACAAGATATTACCAAAACTTCAAAATGCACAGATCAAACATTTGAATCTTTGCTCCATAACCAAACCACAGATTGAAAGTAAATATTTGATAGGCTATTTTTCGGATCTAAGCATGTAACTCTGACATGTCTTTATCACACATCTTATAAAACTATTCTAAAGAGAAAACTCAGAACACACATAACTAGAAGTTTTGATCAGTTTAATTTATGCATATCAGTCATTGGATTTAACACCCAAAATATAAATTGGCAGTTCATCAAGTTCTATCACGGTTTCCAGTTAATATGATTCAGAAATATACAAGTACGCACACAGATTTTATTCATGAAAAAGAGATACAACAACAAAAATCTATTCTGCCGCAGTTCAAAACATTACACACACGCAGGCCAGATTTTTTTTTCAGAGGGTTTAATATAGATTCCCAAGTTGAAACACGCTGGTCAAGTAACCTACGTATTGCAAGACACGCAGAACAGGGATTCTACATTTACAGAGGTTGAATTCGTGTCGATGGTTTGTGCGGTAATACATTGCACTCTTGAAAACACGACACCATGCAAAAATCACAGAAAATTCTACATTTTTTGTTGTTCTTCCTCCTCTTACTGCCGTGATTTCGTGAAGCCCTTGCGGCGGTGCTTGCGTGAACCGTGAAGAAGAGAGATAGGAGGGATGAAAGAGGTGAAAGATAATTTATAACTGCTGGGTTTTTTTAAAAAAAGACAATCGTGAAAGGGGGAAGGGGAAGTTCGCGGGTGGTGATTGGAGCCGAATGAGGGGGTAAGAGGGGTCGTGGGAGAGGAAAGGGAGAGACAAGCGTGGATGGGGTTTCACGCTCCCCTTTTTCCTCTTTTTATCTAGGGTTCAATAGTGAACCCCTTTCAAGTTTAACGCCCCCCCCCCCCCCCCCATTATAATTTTTTTTCCCAATTGTACCATGCCATAACGTGTGACATTGTGGGCTTTAAAAAAACTACGGAGATTTTGGATTTTCTACACTGGAATTCACGATCCAATACATTTATGGATCCAAGTTAGCTATCTGGGTCAATCAAGGATCCAGATTTTCTGGAACTTGATTTAGAGATCCCAATATACGACATTCGATGAAAATATTATTGATCCAAATAAAAGTTATGGATCCCATATTAACATTCTATTTCTAAGATCCGATTTAGATTCGTGGATCCACAATAATTACTATGGGTCCTAATGCAATGCTATGGATAAAATTTTCACATCCAAGATTCAATTTAAAATTCATGGATCCACATAATATGCTTTGGATCCAATATCAAATCTAACTATGATATCGAAGATCCCAACCATTAACTGGAATCTACTATTAGATATCCAATTAAGATATTCGGGATCCAATATCGAAGGTCCGTATATGATATCCGAGATCCAATATCAAATATCCAAATAGAATATTCGGGATCCAATATCAATCAAAATAAAAGCAATAAAAATATCCTTGTACCAAATTTTAACCATGAAATTCAAGTCTAATTAGGCAATAAAATTTACAACTGTTACACATCGAGTTAAATAAATTACGAAAGGAGTGCATGAAATACAAAATCGTACCTCGGCTAAGTAAATGCGTCAGTAGTGCATGAGGTACGAAACCATACCACAACTAAATAAATATATAAGCAGTGCATGAGGTATAAATTTGTAGCTTGGCAAAATAAATACGTAATCAATGCATGGAGTACGAAACTGTACCTTGTTTAAATAAATGCGTAAGCAATGCATGAGGTATGAAACTATACATTGGCTAAATAAATGCATAAATAGTGCACAAGATACAAAACTGTACCTTGGCTAAATAAAATGCATAAGCAGTAGCCAGTGCACGTAATAGCGCGACATCAAAGTAAATGATAAAAAGCAAGACTCGATGTACGAAACCACACATCGAGATAAATAAATTACGTAAGCAGTGCCCGATGTACGAAACCGTACATCAGCTAAATAAATGATTAAGCAGTAGTTTGTGCACGAAACACTGCAGCGACAAAGTAAATGACATAAAGGTAAATGGACAAGGATTCACAAAACTACATCCTTGAGTTAAAAGCGTGTGTATATATATATATATATATATATATATATATATATATATATATGTTTATACACATGTTTTAGAATTGTCCAGTCATTGTCTTGTATGCAACTTTTCCCTACCTCGGAAATGGTTGAACTGTTGATGATTCCAAGCATATGTCTTTAAAGGCTTATGCCTTGATCCACGTGCTGCATATGTTACACCAATAGGATGTGCTAACATATTCGTCGTAGTATGAAAATAAGAACAAGAGAATTCCTCTTTTAAAATCACGCGTTGGTGTCATGTTTGTGTCGCAAGGGCCGAACCTGACCCTAGTTCGGGCTGCCTGGCTGAGTCAGGTCTTGAATCAGGGTGAGCCAAGCTGGAACCTAGGATTAGCCAGGCTCGGCTGAGCCTGACTGGCCGCAAGCGGGGAGGGGCCGAGTTCAGCTCGGTAAAGATTGAGCTCAACTCGATCGAGTGGGCTAGACAGGCCACAACTGAGCGAGACTTGGTTGGACCCCAAACCAAGCCTGGCTCGATTCCGATCGAAACAGAAAACAAAGGAGAAGGTGGGCTCAGCTACCAGGCCGAGCCTAGCCCCATCCTAGGATGGGACTGAGCTTGGGCTCGGTCTTCTTGGGACTACAGACTGGGTTGGGCTCGTTTTGGCTGCCAAGCCCGGCCCTGCCATTGAACGAGACTGAGCCTAGGCATGGTCCTCTAAGACAGAGGACCAGGCTAGGCTAGGTCCTGTTGTAGCTTTGTACGGGCTGGGCTCAGTTCAAACCGAGCCCAGCTATAGGAGGCAGGGGGCATCTCTCCTGCTTGTGAACCCAAAAAAAAGGAGACAGGGGGAGGCGCCCCTGCTTGCTGACCGGAAAAGAGGAGGTAGGGGCGGCGCCCCTACCTGCTGGTCAAAAAAGAGGAAAAGGCAAGGCTCCCTGTCGTCTTTACCTCGAGGGTGCTAATGAGCTCTACTGTTGTCACCTATGACCGTGAGGCAATCCTCCGTATCTTCGAGGCGCCCTTTGATAGCTAGAATTTGTGCTGTGACGAGGTGTGCCAGTGCACTGACGAGAGGGTCGGGGGTTGGCCATGGGAGGTATTGGGGGTGGGGGTTTCGATTTGTAAAAAGACCCCCCCCCCTCTGTAAAATGAATCAAATTTGCAGGTGTTACATTTCATATATAGTTCTCGTCAATGGCCCCAGGATTATCTCCAAACCCATATTGATGTCACCTCATATGCAATAATTTATCATTTTTAGACAAATAAATATATAATTATTTAATTAAAAATTATATTTTCGAACTTGAAAATATAGGAAAATTTTCGAGATATTACAGCATCGTCGGCTAGCTACAGTCAGACGGACCAGCTCGACCCTGTTGTGGGGAATCAGCCTCTTTAGTGGCTCAGAAATGGTGAAATGACTCCAAGGCCAGCTCATCAGTGCCCAATTCAAAGATTCCGGTTAAGATTAGAGTGTGAGATGAAGTGAGGGTAGAGAGATGGTGTGAATGATTTCTAAAAATTCTTCTCTTTGAGAGAGAAAAGCCTGAATGAATTTTCTTTAGCAGCATAATCTCCATGTTACACAAACTCCCCATTGACCTTGTCCAGAACTAGACCCAAATGGGTCAAGATCCGATCAAATCTCTTAGCTAGTTCCTCAAAACTTATCCAGTTCTTATTGTATGAACCAACTCAACTATTACTAGACTTGTATCAGTTCCCACCCTCTTTGAAATTTGCCTTGTCCTCGGGTGAAAAAACTGGTACTTCTAAGTCATTCTCGAGTTTCTAGCTAGTGCCCTCCAAGCCTCCCTTTGTTGTGCTAATGTGTCAACAAATGGTGGCGTCTTTAGTTATGGCATCTTTGTAATAGAGATAGATTACTAAAGAGAGTAAATCTATATAGGGTTGTTTTCTGTCCTTTTACAAATAGGTAATGAGGGACATCAACGTATCATGGCTCTATTATATTCTCGCAGATGCTATTTTCTCTTCTCCTTATATTGCTAATGGGTGATGTGTTACAGGTCGAAAAGAAGTCTTCAATACCTAGAATTTGTTCAATTTTCTACAACATGAACTAATTGATTTTCATTATACAAATTTATCCCCAACCAAAATAACATGTGAACGTGCAGGTCCCAGGAGGCAATAAGAACCAACAAATTCCTGGTATCTTCTATAAATCTATTCAGGCCAATTAACAGATTTTTCTCTGAAAAGAAATTATCTTGATGGTTCCGTTAATGTACCAAAATAAAGCTCAAATTATATATGATGGTGTAAAGTTGTTTAAAATACTTCACTTTCTAATCTGTCATAAAAGAACCATAAACTATCGGGTGTGTACAGAGGAATATCGTGGGTCCCATTCACACCCCCCGAACATGCAACCTGCCCCCATAAACTACTGTCACATTTGATAAAAGAAAAATCCAGAATACGCAAGGTTCCAAATATTCCAGTGTATTTTATGTGTCCAAATACATTCTCAGCATGACTCGCATGTAGTTAAACATGTAACAGGATAGACCAAAACCTCTTAGGGATCACTGATATATCCTATAATCAAGCCCGACAAATAGGAAAAAAAGAGGTTTAAGGAGGCCTTCTTCCCTTTGCTAGACATACAAAATGTGCATAAACTCACATGTACACATGCAGACACATGCATATATTTGTTCCAACCAATTTGTTCGTTGGATTGATACCAAAAGAGAAATTCTCAAGCCTAATAAGGAGTCTTGTCTAAAGTCTTTGTGCAGGTGTTCACGAATTGATGCTTCAAACACCAATATTTGATGACTAAAATGTCCGTTCAGGTGTTTATGAATTACTTCAAACAATAGTAATAATAGATGCGGTAATGATGACGAGAATAATAGTGGCAATAGAGGTAATATCGTGTATTTTCGTACTTAGTTAAATTCATAGACTGCTAAAAATTTGGCTAAGTATAAAAAAAAAATCGGTAGAACCTCGATATTAGGCCAATGTTCTTTAAGTCTGGGCTTGGCCCAGATCTCATCGACAAGGTCTAGATGAGACACTTAAAAAGGTAAGAAAAAGTTTTATTTTTTATTTTTAAATTCAAGCAAAATTCAGGCAAATTTTGAAAACAAAATTCAAGTTATATATCGTTAGATGCGTTTTGAAATTTTGAGTATACCAGTATTTTACTTTTTTGAATTCGGGCTACGGTTGGCCTAAAATTTGCATTTTTTCAAAAAAAGACCTCCTCAACGGTCCGGGTCTAAATTTGCATCGGACTGGATCCAATCCATTTAATCCAAATTAATATGGATTTGGAAAGTGGGTGAGAGATACTCCGAAAAGGTGAAGTCATCTCTCTGGCCCACATTAGAAGGGGCTCAAAGGATAATGGCCTATTTTTCTATATAAACTCAAAAAAAAAAAATGAAAAGAAAGAAAGAGAGGAAAAGGAGAGAGGAAAAAAGAGAAAAATGAGAGAGGAAAAGAGAAAGAGAGAAGAGAAGAATGAAAGGAGGAAAAGAAGGAGAAGAGAAAAAATAAGAGGATATCCTCTTACTCTCCAACCATCCATCATTTTTTCTGATCTTTCGAAAGCTTTAAGAAAAAGTATGGGTGTTCTCTTTTGTTTCGAATGAAAAAGAGAGCCTAAATAGGCTTTAGGCAAGATTTTTAAGGAAAATCATAGACTTTATTTTAGTTTCACCGTTTCGATCCATGGGAATCGATGTATGCATGGTTAGAATACATATTTTAATTTTTACGTTAGTTTACATGCATATATTCACGTATATATATATATATATATATATATATATATATATATATATATATATGGACAGATTTGGACAAATCAATCTCATTTGTTTAGCGAACAGATCTGAACAAATCTAGCCATCATGATGATGGGTAGATCTGGCCAGGTCTGAACCTTTCTTTATTCTATCTGTCTTGGACAAATTTGTCTGCTAGACAAGTGGACAATTTTGAGCAGTTGGACAAGGGACTGCAGTGCTTGAAAACTTTTGAATTTGAACATGCAAAGTAATATATATATATATATATATATATATATGTATATATATATATCAGTTTTGATGTTTTTTGTCCAGGACAGAACAAAGAACTGTCCAGTCCTAGCCTGAACAGTCGGCTAGGACAGGACAATCTGTTGTCTAGTCCCAGACAATTGTCCAAACTGAGACTTTGCCCTTGTTTAAAAAAATATATATACATATGTGACATTTGTATATATATTTAATGTGAATACAATATATATATATATATATATATATATATATATATATATATATATATATATATATATATATATATATATATATATATATATATATATATAAAAGACTGAGTGTGGGGATCATACATAATTCTGTCCAGTCTGAGCCGATCAATCGGCTGGGATTGAGTCCCTATTATAAAAAAAAGAAAAAGAAAACATCATGTGAAAAAAAAAGAATGTTATATTTGGGCAAACAAAAGCTCTGTCGAGCCCAGCCAAACTAGGTTTGGCTGAGAAAATGTAGAGGCTTGTTAGGCCCAGCTGACCTGGGTTCGACTAGGCTAAGCAAGGCCTACCAGGCCAGACCAACTGACCTGAGTTCAACAATGCTTATGTGTGGAATCTATGCAAGTTTTGTTCACGTTACAAACTCCTTTTGCATGACCAACTTGATGTGTTTAGCATGAGGAGACTGTCGATTTTGCATAAGCTAGGCTAAATTAAAGTCTGGTCTTAAATATGTGTTTCCTTTTTTTGTTTAATAAGCTCGAACCAGTTTGGTTTAACTGAGAAAATTCTGAACACAAAAAAGAGTTGTGCATTTAGGCTGACACTTATTCTGAGCGCATGGCGAGGTGGCAGGCTCTGGTTATAAAGCTACCTTAGGGGTACAATTTAGGATAAGAAAGTGTGTTCAAGGAAAAAGTCAATACTTACCTCTAGACATATGGCAAAGTGGCATGCTTTGATCATATAGCTTTTATAGGTAAAAGTTTAGGGGCATCCTTCCTCAACCAAAAAGCCATAAAACCCATGGTTGCCAGAGGGGAATAAACTCCTTTTGAGTTAAAAACAAAGACTCTAGAAAACTTATCTAGGGCCAAGAGGTGTACTTGAATGCATTTTCATCAAGCCCTAGTTCTTCAGAATTCAAGCCTTAGTGGAGGACAATCAGACCTAACAGGAATACCTTAAGACTAAATCTCATATCCTTATAACTAGTTTCTTAAAAAATCAAGGCATAATTATAGAAGAAAAATACAAGTGAAGATGAGTGTCGCTATCTTAGACCAACCTAAGAAGGAGAAAGTTTAAAGCGTAGGAATCTCAAGTACATGAATCAACTTGTTAGAAAGGTTCTAATTTTTAAAGAAAAAATAAAAATTTATAACCTTTATGATCAGTCATTCATAGTTGTCATAGGCTACCCACTTGAACTGGGCAAGACTGGTACAATTTGGGTTGATCATAAATATTTGAAAACAAAATATTGACTGAGGGATATGATTAAACCCCAACCGACCCTATTGGTTGGGCTAAGTTGTTTCCCAGTCCCAACTGACAGTGTCAGCTGGGGTGAGTCACAATTATTTTAAAAAAAGTTCCTTTTATTTTTATAGTTGGGCTAGATAGCAGGACCTGCCAGGCCCATACAATTGGGTTGGGCAGGTGCAGGCCCTGTCAACCCAACCGACCTGGTTTGGCTGAGCATGCCTTATTTACTGAGAAAAAAATATATATTTGATTCTTACCAAGTGACTGTTACAACCATGTGTTTTGAACCTTCTTAGTTCGATAAGGGTTTAAGTCAATCAATAGTGGGTTTTAAACTTTAAATTTGAGTTAGAGATTAGCTATATAAACCTTTGTTGGTTTAAACAAATTTAACTCCAAACCTAAGTAAGTGAACCAAAGATTTTGCCTAAATGAGACTTGAGTATGAATTTTTTAATTAAAGTTAAGTTGCTTGTGTTGTAATCTGTTTTTAATAAGCAATGAATTAAGAGCTAATAGAGTGGGTTCAAATCTGGGTTTTTTTTAGACTAAAGACAAAATCCAAGTTTAAGAAACCATTCAAGGTTGAATTTGACACAAGTCTGTCACAATATTTTTTTTTGGACAGATCCGAGGCAGATCTATCCAAGGGGTACTTTTTATGCTGGCCATCTGTCTCGGGGTGCCGGTTTTTCATAACCGATTGCACACAACATACTATGATATTGGTTATGAATGTTCATGAATATAAAGATCATGTTAGCACAGTTGTGCATGTCATGAACACAAAATTTTTGAAGTCAATGTTACATCAACATAGTAATTGCGCATTCTTTTACAAGTTCATCATTGGAGGGTCTCACTTGCAATATGACTTTGTTGATGTGGTTTGGGCAGATTTACATTGAAAAGCCTAGCCGAATGTCATTTGCTGGGTAGTTTTCAAAAAAAAAAGGGAACTATTTATACATATATATCCATATATATATATATATATATATATATATGTGTGTGTGTGTGTGTGTGTGTGTGTGTGTGTGTGTATCAATACATGATAAAAGCCCAAATTTACACATGTCAAGTGTTCGAATTTATATATGTCACCTATGTTGATTTTAACATGTTAAATATCCAGATTTTTACCTGTTATATGTTTAAATTTTTGACATGACAAATATGCAGATTTGTACATGTTGAATGTGCAACTTTATGCATGTTGAAAATTCAGATTTGTGTGTTACCCATGTCCAGATTATGTATGCTTATATGTGATTGGACTGTCATGTATACTTTCATATGACTAATATGCATGTTTTCATGTAAACTGTTAGGCATGCATCTATGTAACAATGTGATAAAAAAATATTATGTATGTTGTCATGATTGGATTGAACATGTATGCATTTTTATTCCTATCACATGGGCAATATGGCTTTTGGCTCGGTGGGTATGTGTTATATCCCGAGCTTGCCTGAAATGGCAAAGAGTTGTTGTTTTCACATTGCTTATGAAAATTAATATTTTGTTTACATAAATATGCATATGGTGAACACGTGAATTCTGAAATTTCATTGTTGTTGCACTAACATGATTACATGCATGGTTGCATATTTTACATGCGATGAATCATAATAATAAAGATATATATTGCAAGCATGTGTTCATATGCATGTGTAAATTATTTATTCATGTACATTCGTATTGTGTGTGACTGAATATGCATTTGTGAACATGTTTGGATAATGGTGTGATCACATGTTCACTATAATTTTTGCATTAGAAGCATCGATGGTCAAAAGTGGATCATTGTAGGCCGTGTGGGCCTTGAGCAGGTGTTGCTCCTTGTTTAGTTTTTCTTATGCATCACAAAAATCAATTTAATATTTATTGAACTAATTCCAGTATTCTATGTTTCCACAGGTTGTGGTCCCGTGATGAGTTTCGCATGTTGATTTGAAAAATGTATGTTGTGGGTTTTGTATGTTGATTTATAAAATAAATGAATTAAAATAATAAAAAGATAAAAGAAGAGAACAATATAATTCACGCTTTTTGAATGTCTCTTCTTTAGTGTAGAAATCTTAGACTTGTGATTTTGGGGAACTGTGAGGATATTAAAATTTTGTGTGCATTGTTGTGCCCTAGAACCCAACTAGGTGGTTCACATCTAGGCCACTGTTTTAGGAAGATTCTGGCACTTTGTCTGCGGGTGGTGTGTAGACACAATTGTTGTTTTTATATACCAAGAAACTGACATTAGTGGATATTGATTTTCATAATGTCTCGGCATTAGATGTTGATTTCTAATGTTTTGATGGATGATTTCTTAATGCATGAATGGTTAATTAAATTATGAATTTGTTATAATTGCATTCCTCTAAAATATTATATGAATCTTATTTATGTTTTATTTACTTATTTGATTAATTAGAGGGACTCATATATAGGATCTTTAATTTTGACATCCTTACTTTTTTGTTTTTTATAGCCTCTGAGGCTTAGTGAGAAGACTTGCTATTACGAAGAGCTACAAGGGTTATACGACTGCTTGACAACTTTACTTAGGAACTTCATCTTTTTTTACTATTTATATTTACTTTTATATGCTTTGAGACGTCATGTTTTTAATTAATAAAGTTGGTTTGGTTTAGATGATGGTAGTGTAAGATCCATTGTGGTTGTAGATTGGCTATGATTATAAAGGCCGCAAATTTCTGAGAATGTTTTCACAAATATTTTAAAAAATACTACTTTTTAACGGGCATGAGTTGAGATCGTTACACTAGAAGGTGAAATCATGACTATACAGGTAATGTTGAAGCTGACATGAACAAAATGGACACTGTATAAGCATAAACCGGCAATATACAAAATAAGGATATATTTCTGAGTCCTATCTCAGTGGCCTTCAAGCCCAACCTTTTGAAGAACAGAGGAACATATCACACAAATTGTTACTTCACAATCATAAGCAGTGACAGGGAAGCAGATCAGGTCATGCTGAACATGAGCGTTTTTGCTCATGCTTACATGGTGGCCATCCAATTTGCATTTTAAAAAGCTCAAAAGTCAACAAAACCATGTGGCATTCATCCAAAATGCAAACAGACGACCACAATGTCAGCATGAGCAAAAACACTCATGTTCAGCATGACCTAATCCGCTTCCCAGTGACAGATGTAAAGAGTTGCAGATGGGCAAACCTAAGAAATTTCAGAGCCAATTAAGTATGGCCTTGTCGAAAGTAACTGTCCAACTGCATTAGCAAGGGACGATATTTTTTTGGTAACTTTTATACTGCAAAGAAGAGAGAGAGCATGCGAAATTCCCAGCGAGAAAATAACTCAACAAAGCGGATCCTCGTAGCCATCCTTTCAAACCTTTAATGAAAGTCAGACCAAGGCTCAACATCGCTTCCTTCAACAGTTGTCTGTGATAAGAACTTGACGCTGCTCAGGATTTCAAGGAACGACCGCCATCATCAGCGCCACCACCCATGTCACATCCAAGAGTGTTGAAGAAACCCATCATTCTCATGTTCAACATCGCGGAAGCAAATGATACGATTACCTTCACATTCATAGGAAGAAATAATGGCAATCGTGGTGTGCATAGATGTGCGAAGCTGACATTGGTGAAGAGCAAGAAAGATAAAAAGAAGATTTAGCAAATTAAGAAACCTCGATGAGACGAAAGAGGATGACGTGAGGCCTACAATTGTAATACTGCGCAACCCGCTGAGGATCGTAGACCTCAAGAAGGGGAACAACCCAGTCTCTACATGCAAGATTCAAGTAGTCCACACAATCACCCAAAGACTTGAGATCAACACGTATTGATAATCCACATAATCACCCAAAGACTTGAGATCGGTACGCAGCAATTGAACGCAAGAAAGGCCTTGAGGAGTTTAATATTTTATTAAATAAAAGGCTAACAGAGGAGGAGAAGGAAGAGGAACAACAAGGGTATGCACCTGGAAAATACATCGGTGTCGGCCACGGCGGAGGATTAGGTTGGGGAAGCGGAAGGCAGGAAGGATCCTCGAGATATCTAAGCCAAATTACATCTTCGATGTTCTTAACGAGTTTGGGGAGAGTGTGGGTCCTCGCCCAATCCAAAGTGTGGGCGAATACCTGTCTGTCCTTTTGAAGGATGTTAAGGAAACCACCAGAAGGAGGGTGGTTGAGATGCATTTCCTTTCCCATGTATAGGTGATAGCAGAGACGGGAGAAAACACTGCCATGGATGAAATTTGGAGAGAGAGAGAAAGAGTAGCAAGAAATGATCATGTTGCAGCTGTTGCTCGACGTTGGCAGACCAAATCGACTGTTGGGAGACCTTAGACTGAAGGTGACACTCCACTGCCTTCTCTCAATCGGAGGGAAGAAGAGGGCTTGAGAGGGGGGAGGTCACAACACAAGATGTTCAAGTTGCTTTTCTTCTCCCGCTCTTCGTTTTTGTACGTGGCACATGCAGACATCGCTAAAACATCAACGGTTAAATCTCCCACCTGTTTTTCTTCTTGCAGTGGATCTGGTGATCGGGCGCGAGTACTGAATTTGAAATACCACTTTTGTTCAGATATTTTTGCTAAAACTCATTAACTTATATTTATTATGATTAGTGACACCTAGAAAACGTCATTAATGATGTTTTGTTTTTGGCACACAAATGGCATCACAAACATCGTGAGAGACCATACAACTAATAAATGTTTTGGGTCCCGAGACTCTCAACTACTTTGTGCTGGCCCACATCAGTGAGTCGTGGCCATGGTGCCTTTTTTGTAGTAAGGCACACTTATCATTTTCCATTTGGTTTTACTTTTATCAAAAGCATTTAAAAAAACTAACAAAGTTTTTAAGGGGTAAGCCTCACAAGAGATGTGCACATTTAGAGGAGTCGGTTAAGTTGGACATGGGCAACACGAGAGGGTAAAACTATATTGCTCATGACTTCTACCAAAAATCTTAAGAGGTGAAAACTTCTTTCTAATCCCTCCTAATGCAAGCCCTTTCTCTCTCTCTTTGCTATGCACTATTACAACTATTGAAGTTGGGACTTCAATGGTATCAGAGACATGTTTTGCTGGACACCCAGATCACAAAATATAGAATAATAACAAGCAAAATTTATGCTAGTAAGCAAGCTAAAACTGACAAACTCAATGAAACAAATCTTCATACATGAAATATGAGGATCCCACTTGTGTTATCCTTAGAAGGAATTGAATATGTCTTAGAAAAGGGAGTGTTAATGTAAAACATTGAAATATTTAACGTAAAATTTTAATTGTTTTTCTTTATTTGTTCTTTTTCAAAAACACAACAAAGATTGTTCTTATTTTAAAACCACTTTTGAAATACGGGTTTCCAAACCAGGATCCAAATTTCACAAAAAAAGTTGCACACTTATGCAAAACACTATGTCACATGGGTGCGGGTGCGACACAGATGCACACAATTTCAAAAATTTTGGACACGGAGACTCGACTATATATATGTATATATATATATTTTAAAAAAGTGCACAGACTGCACCTGTGCACACAGTCTGGCTATATATATATATATGTATTTAAAAAAAATAAAAAAATCAATTTATTTTAGTTTTTTGCCCTAAAAAATAGATAAAAGTAGACTTGGTCAAAGTTGATCGAGTCCAAAATGTGGATGGACTCAGCTTCAGTGCGTTGACCGAGTCTGACACTTGGTTGACTGTGTCTGCCCCGTGTCCGAAGCCGCACCCTTGTCGGGGCGTATCGACGTGGGTGCGTCGACCCCCTAGCCGAGTCCGTGTGACATAGGCAAAACATAAGTCATTCATTTTATAAATTATATCTTATACAAAATGTTTATCGTTAGGTACATCTATGTTTGAGGTTCTTAAAATTACAAAAGCAATCCCAGGTCCATGTCCATAAATGTCCACAAGTTGTCCACATGTCTTCCTTTACCATATTCGCCTATCACTGAATGTCTAAAAATATAAACAATTGAAGGAGTGAGACAATACATGTCTCAGTGCAATCCAACTACTCAACACGAGTGTCATGAGGTAGTATCACAATAACAAGTTAGTTTGAAAAGTCACTTTACAAAAAATTCATCTCCTAAATAGGAAGAGTTGACCTTAAACTCACCTGATGTCGACTTTCAGGAGAACTCATTGAAAAATAAATATAGAAAGAGTCGACCATATTGAACCAGCGGTCAACCCTCAATGCAAAATGTAACATCAAATATAAACTAAGAGGACTCAACCCACCCAACTCAGAGATTGACTCTCAGAGTATAACATCATACCAAAACCCAAGAGGAGTCTACTCTCCCAACTCAGGAGTTGACCCTTAGGTGCGTCATGCACCGAGCACACAAATGCATGTCATATTTGTCTACATGCATAAATATTTTACTATTTCATTTCATTTAATTGTTGTTGCATTACATGTCATGCATCACATTCATTTATTGTTATGATCCTATTTACAACCAAGAGGGCATCACTCCCTTGGTACTATGGGCATCACCGGGGCATTCAAGGAATGTTCATTCATTCATAAAATCTCAGATAGTCATTGTGATGCTTACACTAGAGTCAGGGACACTTCATCAAGGCATCCATCTCCTTGTGACCCAAAGTCCAGGACCTTATCCCTCTCCTTGTAGTTGACATGATGCACTACTAAACATACTACAACAACTCCACCTCCACCTCGAGTACTATAGTCTAGTGTCCTCTAAGCCCTATGGTGGGGGACAAATCCATTAGATTCAAATGACCGGAGCTCATTCAACTGACCCAAAAAATTATCTCATGAGGTTGGTGTGTACTTGTTTACATCTGACAAACTAGCTCAAGCTAAAAACACTGGTGAGTTCAAATCACCTTTCCTGACAACATATAGTGTATATTGTTTTTAATTAATTTGTTATACATCATATAATCTCATAATGTACTCTCTTGATACCCTAGGTCAACACCCAAACATGTTATTATAACAAGATACCTCTAGGGTCATTATTCTATAATTCCAACTGTACGTATGCATACCCTTTTCTTCTCATTGGTATTATCATCCCCAACAAAGCTTACAAACAGTGAAATTTGGTTTTGAACCCATTATCGTGAGTGTGTAACACCCTTGATTTTTTTTTGTAAGACTTATAATACTCAAATTGACACACACACACACACACACACACACACACACACACACACATATATATATATATATATATATATATATATATATATGAGATGTTTCTTTTATGGAATACTCAAGTGTGAATTTGAAAAAAAAAGATATTAGATTTTTGGATTGATATTTCAATTGAATTTGAATCAATTTCAATTGGTGCAAATTCTTGTTTTTGCTTGTGTGAGAGGTAAATTGGGAAAAGGGAGTTATGTGGAATTAAAAAAAAGAAGATAGGGTAGTTTGTTAATATATTTTTCTATACATACGTGATCATAACTAAATTTATGCAGTTTGGTTTAATTTAGTCATAATAGACTTTAGTTTTAATGCAGTCTTATAAGTTATACTTGCGACTACTAACCTCTAGTCATATGAATTTCATAAAATTTGAGTGACTAGATTGTGCTTAATTAGGAGATGGTAGTGCCATAATTTTTGCAAATTTTTATCGATATTTTTGTAACGACCTCATTTCATACCCATGAAAAAGTGGCAGTTTTTTTTTTTATACAAGTGCGGAAACATTCCCAGAGACCTAGGGCCTTACAGCTAAACATCACCACCACTACAAGAGATCTTATACTCATCTTTCATACCAAACCAAAACAAACCAAACTTTATTTATTCAGATATATAGAGTCTGAGACATAAGTAAATGAAAGTAAAGAAAGCAAAAAGAAAGCAAAAGAAAGAGCCACGCCATCCCAAGAATCTGCCCTGCAGGCGAGTAGGTCATGTAACTTTTACAGAAGTCAAATGCATCTTGTTTATCTCGACATTTAGGGGTTATCTCTTGGTCATTATATTTCCCCTTTAGGAATCCAATTCAAATAGCCATTCATGGTATTAAAACACCCCTACATAATAAACCCCCTAATGGTCTCATTTGTCTCAATGTATTCAAGTTATATGTACTTGTAAACACCCCAAATTTTCACTCACCTCCCCGACAGTTTCACCAAGCATCATCATTCAACCTCTGGGATCGCCAGAGGGCAAAATGGTCATTTTCTGAGCATGGAACCTGCAAAATTTCAGATTGCATCTACAACTCTCAATTTTTCTCTATTTTTATCTCAGAGGTTCAAAATTTTATTCCTGACAGGAGACAGACATCTCCAAAGTCTTGGTTCAAGATCCTATTGCATAAGACATGACATTGCATATCATTGCATGAGCATTTCAAATCACTGCACTGCACAGCATGTCATTTCGAGGTCCAGAACTCTTGATTTCAAAATTTTCAATCCAGATTAGAATTTCAACTCTTTTCAAAATTGATTTCAAAACCCTAGGTCTTCAAAATTATCAATTCTTCCCATTTTAACCCCAGGACTCTGAATTTCAAAATATTTTCTCAGGAAAACGATCTGGATAGTTTTCAATATGAATTTCAGCCACTTCACCTCATATTTTGCCCTTTTAACAATTTCAAATATCTTCCTTTTACAAAATTGCCCAACAGGGGCCAACTCTTTCCAAAAATTCCTGTTTTACCAATTAGTCCAGATTTTATGAAAATTCCAAAAAGAAGTTGTTGTTTTATCCTTATTTCAGTAAAGAAGCAATGTGGGACCCACACTGAGGTGGTGTCACACAAGCTTTTCTTTTGAAAATTTGAATTTTGAAAAACCCAAAAATATAGGAGCCTTGTCCCCTGGATTGGTGCCACTTGTCTTTTCTCTCTCCTCCCATTTCCATGCCAAGTGTCAGTGTGGGGCTACCCTAGGAAGCCGCCACATGTCATCCCATTTATCTGCCATGTGTCACCCTATCCATCCTGCGCCATGTGTCATTCCAAGATTACCAGGAGATGCCAAGTGTCATAGGTTGTCCTGTCTAGAAAAAGTGGAGCTTGTCTCCTCTGAGGTGGCGCCACTTGAAGTGTGTCTCCTGCAGGGGACACGTGTTAACCTCTCCCTCCTTCTAGAAAAGTAGCCTGACACATGTCTCTCCCTACTTTTCTCAGAAAAGTAGGAGACACGTGTCACTCCTAGATTCCTCCAGAAAAGGTAGGCTTGTCTCCTTTGAGGTGGCGCCATTTGGAGTGTTTCTCCTGCAGAGGACACATGTCAATCTCTCATTTCTTCAGAAAAAGCAAACCATTCAAAAATTCAAACAAGGCCTAGGTGGCACAAATCCTGAGCTCTGATTTTTCCAGATGGCCTATGAGGGCGCCACATGTCCCTTGCCTATCCCTCCTGCCACATGGCATTGTAGGAGCCACCCTGAGGTGTCGCCACATGTCCACCCCCCATTCCTCCAGGGCCAACCTCCATTTAAAATTCAAATCCCCCATGAGGTGGCGCCATCTGAAGAACCTCCTCCAGCAGGCTGACACTTGTCAGGTATGGAACCATCCTGGACTGCCACATGTCCAGATCTCCTTTCATCAGAAAAAGTAGAATTCAAACTCCTCTGAGGTGGCGCCTTCTGAGCCCACTGCTCTGTTCTTCTGACATGTGTCAAACACCTTTTGAGGTGGCACCATTCCAGAACTCCCACTTGGCTTCATTTGTATTTTTCATTTTATTTTTAATAAAAGGAGCCCACCATGAGGTGGCGCCACCTGAGGACTCCTTACAAAAGGTGATTTTGAAATTCAAACTCCAAGCGAGCACCCTCTGAGGTGGCGCCATCTGGGAGCTTCCTGCAGAGAAAATCAAGCAAACCAAATTTTGAAAAATTTCAAATCCTGCTGAGGTGTCTCACCCACAAAATTCTCATTTTTTATTTTCTCAAAAATCAAAATAGCACCCCTGAGATGGAGCCACATGGAGGGCTCAGATTGAGCCTGTTTGAAATTCGAAATTTTTTCAGAAAATCTATAAAAATAAGGCTCCACGCCCAGCATAGGGAGACCATTTTTTTGAGAAGAAGACCATTTTTGTGAACTTGAAAATTCGACCTAGCCTTCCTGAAAATCCGATTTTTGCACTTTGGAATTCATGCCCCCTTTGGCTCAGTGAAGAAGGAGTAGTGGGTCGATTTTGGTGAACCATCCGAAGCCCGGAGCGAAGGACGAAGGAAGCTCGTGATAGCCGCCCCTTTCAAGAGCTTCTACGCTGCGTAACGAAGCAAGGTGCACTTCTTTTCCCCTTGATTTGATTTCATAATTCGATTCGGGAGTCGTTTGAAGAAAGAGCTCATCCGAGAGATGGATTGAGCTATTCTCATAAAATGACATATATAAAAATATTTAACTATGCTTCCTTGATGATTTTTAACATTCATGCATTTATCTAGGTTTAATTTGCATTTTATTTCATTCATTTAGCACATTTCATGAATTAATTAGGATTAATTTAATATTTATTTCAATTCTGCTCATTTTCAGTAGGTCTCTGTTTTTGTCAGTCAGTCCACACGTCATTTTATGCATTTATTTTTTATTAAAAATCTCAAAAAAATCACTGAATGCGCCCTTAGGTGTTCCTAAAATTGTGTCAAAAATTAGGAAGCATTTGAATTTGTTTACTGCAGTAAACATTCAAAATAGCAAGTCGGGTGTTGTTACCCGGGAGGCGTTTTGAAAATCATTCGCCGATTGGTAAAATCGAGATATCCCTCATGGGATATCCGATTTTCGATCCAAACGATGTTCTGAACTCGGGAGAATGTCTAGTTTTTAACCGGATTTTCTCAGATTTTTCTGATTTTTTTTATGTCTGAAAAAAATCCGAGAGTTCGGGACACGTGTCAGAGCCTGATTTGGGCCTCTGAGATCTTGGATCGACTTAGGGATATGGTTTCTCTTTGTGTGTTGCTCCAAATCCAAAACTTTAAAAAGTGAAAGTTATGTCCGAGGTGTCCTCCGTTTGCATCTGAAAGCCTGTGATTTTTAGAACAGTTTTGATACCTGCTTCAGATTTTTCTTGTCAGTCCCCTGTTTGGTCACATTGGTCTGTTCTGTCAACTTAGGAACACAAAGTTATATTTTTATCCATGTTTCTGTTGATCATATGCCAAAGTAATGAACATAAAAGTTGTTTAGGTAGGTATCGTGAGTAGCTCTGATTAATTTCATAAATTTTCATGGCTGTTTTATATTTTGTTAGCATTTTACATCAGATTAGGGTGATTTTTACCTCTATCAAAACTAAATCTCTGTTATTGAACTTACCATGGCTCAAATCCCGAGGCTGTAAAAACCAAAAATGTTCCATTTAGGGTCCTTTAACAGTCTGCAAAATATCAGAAGTTTTCATGGTGTAAATTTTGCATTATCATATTAAGCATTGCATTTGGTTCGGATCCATTGGCAAAATCCACCATTTTAGGACTTTCTTTAAATTTTAGCATTTAAATCATATCATTTCGTGATTTTTAGCATTCTAGGCTGTTTATCAGAGTAAGTAGATACTTCATACCGAATTTGGTGCAATTTGGAATCCATTTGTGGTTCGGATTAGCCATAATACCAAAACAGGGTCCCGCAGGACCCGGATCCAAGTGAAAAATAAGCGAAATTCGTTATTTTGGATAAATTGCAAAATGTCAAATTCTGATTTTACAGTCCTAATGTGTTTATCAGCATGTCATCATGCCTCATACTGCATTTCATCATCATTGGATTCAATTTGAATTTCGAAATCTCAATTTTACCAAGTTTTCCTTCAAAAAAACCCTGATTTTAAAGGTGTAACTTTAATTTTAGGGGTATTTTGGTCATTTTGACCCCAATTCCGAATTTCAAATTGTTTTCCACTGAATTTCCTGCATTTACATCATTTTAAATATCAAGGAAGCATGAGAATAAGGTTTATATCCAATTAAATCCAATAATTTCATAATATTATTGGAAAATCTTGGAAAAACCCACATATTTGAGCTAACCCTATTTCAAGTTTGGCAGGAACAATCAAAAGAAGGAGCTGAAGTCTGCAAATTTCTTTTATTTCCTTTATTTAGTGATGTAATAATGTAAATTTTGGAATAAGAGAGTTAATTTCCTGCTTAGACTAGGATGCATATCATATAGTTTGAATTTATGCAATATCCTGCTTATATGATTCATGCATTGTTATTTCAAAAGCACTATGGATGTTCACGAATGGCACATGCACCAACTCTTAGGGAGTTGATGAACTCGGTGGAATCCATATTTACGGCCCTAGTCGGAATATGGACGAGACCCAGATCCATCATCTTTCTACTAGTCACATTGAGCCTACACTCTTAGGCTATCTTAAAATGCACATCATATTTCCAAAGTTTTCAAAATCATGTGCATTAAATCAAATAAACTCTGAACATATTCATGGCCACAGTCAGAATATGTGAAGGATTTACTTTGACTTAATACACATTTTTCCAACAAATTTTCTTAGAAAATCTTTCAAAGTGCATTCATTCACTCATATCATTGGCATCATGAAATCATTGGTTTTCTTATGATTTTCTTAAGAAAATTTCATTCTCAAGAAATCGATTTCTCAAGAAACTCTAAGAAACTTTCAAAATCGGTTTTCTCAAGTCAAGTTTTCCACAGTTTTCCATGGGAAAAGGTCATTTTCCTAAGATTTTCAAGAGAAGACTCTCATCTTTCTCAAAGTCAAAATTGATTTACAAGTATTTCAAGGTTAAGATTCTCAGGTTTTCAACTTCCCAAGTTTCAATTTTCCTTTTTCACAAGGGCTTTCCAATGAATTTCCATCATTTTCCCTAGAAAACTCTCAAAGTCCAAGTTTTCCTAAGAAGTGTTTCCCTTTTCAAAGGTTCACCTTTTTCTCAAGAATCACTTCTATTTTCCCAAGATTTTCAACTATTTCTGATTTTCCCACACCTTTATGAACTTTCCCGTGATTTTAAAAACCCTTTTTCATATGAGTTTTCCTGAGAAATTGACTTTCAGCTTTTTCCTGAGAGAATCTTTTCAACTCCAAATATTTTCCAAGCATACATCATGTTTTCCCAAGCTGCATTTTCCCAAAACCTCATAGCACATGCCTGAATTCTCTGTGCATTTAGGATAAAACATAACTTCAATAATTTCGCTAAGTCAAGCACAATTTTGGTCCTTGGTTCGATTACCCCTGTTAAAGGCGGCAGGAACGGTCGAACCTCGTACCGACAGGTCGAGCCCCATCCCATGGATTTTCCCGCAATTTTCAAAACGGAGGCGAGTATTTCAAAACATTTTCCAAAATCCGGTCAAGTTTGAAGCGCGGAAGCGTTTTCCCTCTCTCTCTTTCGCAAGGAAGGGAAGACGGGGGAAAAATTTCGTGACGACAACAGGTTTGGCGACCGAGATGGGACCTGTCCTTGTCTGATTAAAATTATGCTTGACTTAGTTCAATTATCGAAATTATGTTCACAAAATGTCGGCTCTTTTACTTTCAATATCATGTGAGCCTAGGAGCCTAGATTCTGACCCAGCTGACATTGATTGCATATAGCTTAGGCATGGTTTGGTAGGACCATATTGAGGAAAAATTTTCATGCTCACATAGACTTAGGTCTAAACACAACTCTCCTCAATTTAGGATCTGAATGCAAACAATGTATGCTTCTTCAAAGTTTTCAAAAGCTATCTCTCTAGGATTTAGAGCCCTCTATTTCTTGCATGTGATCATTTTTCAAAATCTCCATTACCTATCATTACCCGGTCTTCACGTTGCTGGGCTCTCTTCCAGAACCATAGTTCGGGACAGAGCCTCACAACTGGGCCAACTATTTGGGTTAACACCCCCCTACCACGTACCGCGGGCCACTGTCCGAAGTATATCGGTAGGCGCTCAAGGTTGTTGGAAAACCTTACCTTAGAACCGGAGTTGAAATTCTATGCCACGTACCTCGGATTTCGATTCGAGTATATCGGCATAACTGGATTGGACAAAGATGATCTGAACTTAGAGTTAGGATTAAGGTCCTACAGCTGTTTTCAAAATTAATGCATCTAGAGTCAGCCTTTTAGGGAATGATGAATGTGTATAAATGTTTGTGCAGGATGTGATTGTATGTATGTTTTTCTCAATTCTTTATATTTCCCAATGTTTTTCAACTTATTAGGCCTTTTTCAAAACATCCTTATTTTTCACAAGGTCTTTTTCTCAAACCCTGGATAATTTTCTCAAATATTCTATTTCTTTCAAAACTCCAGGTGATTTTTTTTCATTCTACCATTCTATTGGATCTCGAATTTTCAGCTACATTTTATCCTGCCTGCAAATTTTTTTTTTCAAAAATTTCCCACATTTTCCTAAGTCTCATTCTGAGTCTTTCTCTGTTTTCAGTTCGATGGCATCCAATCAAGTCGATCCTATCTTTCCTGAAGGTCACATCTCCTTCGAGGTGCGACAAGGTCGTCCTGAACATCGAGCCCTTAGCACCGGAACTTTCATTCCCCGGTGGTACTATTCCTGGCTAAAGAGCTTTTCCCGAATGTTTCCGGACCATTTGAGCGAGTGTGGATTAGAACTAGCGTCAGCAGTCGGAAAGCAGACCATCAACGGCAACCTGATCCATGCAATGGCGGAGCGATGGAATCCTCGAACGTGCACCTTCTGGTTCCCATGGGGAGAAATGACCGTTTTAATGGATGAATTTTCAGAAATCATGGGGTTGCCAGAACCAGCCGGTCAACCAGGAGACCCATTAGAGCATCAATTTCTTATCAATGTCAAGGGTTTGGACCCCCGAGACTCCTTAGCTCGTATGACAGGCCGTCGATCTTGGCCTCTGATCCAGTTGGAAGGAAATGAATATGTTGACCTACTTGAGTTATACCGCCAGTACGGGACCTTCGTCGAAGTCAGCTCGCTATCAAGAACAGCCAAAGAAAGGATTCAGAATGCAATGGTTCTATGCACTGTAGGATTATCCTTCTTCCCAAATGGACAAAACTACATGGACATCAGAATAATCCAGCTTATGAGAAGATGGGGAAGTCGGCAAACCAATCGCCTCTCCATAACCATGGCAGCGCTCGCCTTCCTATATCGAGGTCTGACTCGATTCTCACTTGAAGAATCCATTTTAGTTGAAGGATGCATCTACGCACTTCAGTCCTGGTTTTTCCAACACGTTCCAGCCCGAGCAAGATCTTTCAGATACAATGGTCAAGAACTCCTTCCAGTGGCGCAGTACCGGTCTATGATCAACAACATTCAAGAGGATGACGTAGTCTGGGACTATTTTGATCGGCAGCTGTCTCCTCCCCGATATACGTACGCTTATGGCAAGCGATTCAAGTTGCTGGGACCTTTCTTCTGCACTTATTACCAACCAGAGAGATGTGTTCGGCAGTTCTCTCAAAGGCAGCAGTACGTTGAAGCCCGCTTGTTATCAGGAGTTATGGCAGAGTTTGATCTCACTTCCGCACAATGGTCCGGAGCATATCATTCTGCCCGCTACAGCTGGGATTCTTTTGTTTCTCTTAAAATCTTTCCTGGTCCTAGAGTGTCTGCCGACTATCGTGAATGGTGGCAAATCGTCTATCCTCCACCTCTTTGTCAAGATCAATAAAATCTTATTCTTCTCATTTTTAAAATTCTCTTTCTTCCTATTGTGGTTTGACGACCTCGCCTAGGTAACAAGGCATATCTCTATTGTTTATTTCTCTTGCAAAAAGAATAACAGCACAATTGTCGTGATTCTCGCGACGACTCAGTAATGGGATATCTTTTCCAAATTGTCTACCATATTTTCAGCAAATATTTCTTCCAAAAGCTAATTCCATCATAATCTAATCAGGTCTTTGCCCTGCAGAGAGCATCCATATCATTTGATGGTTGAGACAAGATCAGACAAAAGAACCACGGCATCCCAATACTCGTCAGCCTCGGAAGAAGAAATGGGTTCCCCTCGATCCGAGAAGAGTCAAGAGCAGCAGCAAGAAGATGATGGCATAGGCCCTCAAATGTATGCCATGTTCAGAAAAATGATGAATAAGATGATGAATGAACAACCCGGGACCAGCTCAGAAAGGGATCCATTTAGAGAGAAATTCCATGGTCGCAGGAGTAAGAAGGCTCCCAAGAAGCGGATCCAGCCAGAGGAAATCTCAGATGAATAAGACTCCATTGAAGATACAGATGAATAATATGAAGTACCTCCGGCATTTCAGAAACGTGGCCAAAGTAAAAGTCGCAAATCAAAGAGCCGAGATAAAGAAGAGCCTTTGCAAGCGCAGTTTAAAGAAATGGCCCGAGTTGTCAAGGATCTCCAAGCCCGCGACAAGGGCAAGAAAGTCTTCACCAATGAGGACTTTTATGACGGCTTAGAAGGGGATAATGATATGGAGAATCTCCCTCGTAAATTCATCAAGTTCGATGGTTCTGGCGACCCAAAAGCGCACCCCGCCACGTTCTTTGCCGAATGCTCTCGGTTCAAAAGGGATAACCGAGCATTGTTTCTATGCTTCCCCCGCAGCTTGGAAGGAGTTGCAGCCAAGTGGTATGCTGAGCATATCAACCCCATCGAGCTCAAGGAGTTCGACAAAGTTGTGAATCTCTTTATTGAACGCTTCTTGTTCAACACAGAAGCGCTGCCTACACTGAGTCATCTCTGCAATTTAAGGCAGAATGAGAATGAAAAAGCACGGGACTTCATTCACAGATGAAGATCAGCCTGTAATAAGATGAGAGATCCTATCTCGGAAAGGCATGCATTGTCCCTAATCCTCAACAATTTTTCGCAGCCGTTAAGAGGATTGATCTCCACAGCACCATCTAGGACCTTCATTGAGTTGACTGAATGAGCCGAATGGCTCGAACTAAGTGTGGAAAATGGAGTCTATGAAGGCTTCACCTTTTCCAAGAACAACTCCCAAGGTGAGCAGAAAAAGAAAGCTCACTTCACTTATTCTGCCAACAACAGCAACAAAGGCCAAAATCGATACAAAGGGCAGAAGAAAGATTACTGCTATGGCACCGGAAGTTCAAACAACAAGGACCAAAAAGCAAAGCCTGCTCCTCAATACAGCAAGCCTCCTCAGCAGGATCAAGGGCCAAAACTGTGTGAGAAGACCAAACATGAAGGATGGAGCTACGACAGAAAGTTTACTCTTCTTGACCAAACACTTGAGGATGTACTCGAGTACATGCTATCAAAAGAGATGGTTAAGTTGCCCAGATTGGCCGATCCCCCTGTGCCCATGGGGAAATGGAAAGATCAGTTCTGCAAGTTCCACAGGACAGTGGGGCACAACACCGAGAACTGCTTTGTTCTAAAAAACATCGTGCAAGATCTCATTGAAAAAAATCTTTTAGTGGAAGGAGAAGAAGAAGAGAAGATGGATATTCTCAATCAGCCATTTCCTCCACACACCACAGCAGTAGTGTCGGCACAGCCATTCTTACCGCACGAGCACATCAAGCCGTGTTCTGCGCAAGATCTCCAGGTTCAGCATCAGGTGTCGGTGCTACGACAGACAGCTCCAGCTTCTAAGAAGATGAATCTAATTTCAGCATTCGGCAAAATGAAAGTTTCTGAAGCACCTGTGAAGTCAGTCCCCAAATCAAAAGGAACTCCTGACTTCTTCAAGCAAATCGTTAGACCAAGGCCAGAGAATTCAAGTCAGAAGCCTCTGACCGCTCTATCCAATGTCTTCATCTTTGATTTGGCCAAAAATTCTAGCAAGCACCGACAAGTACTGGAGGATCTGCTCAGAAAAATCAAAGTTAAGCCCAGTACCACTCCTGAAGACATGACACAGATTGTGAACTCTGCCATGACCAATGCGCCAATCACCTTCTCAGATGAGGACCTTCCAAAGCCTCATTCCTTTCATAATAATGCCTTGTACATTGTCGTTCGAGTCAGAGGAATGACGGTTCCCCATGTACTGGTCGATGGAGGCAGTAGCCTCAACATATGTCCCGAAATGACTGCAAAGGCATTAGGGATCAAGGATGAAGAATATATTCCAGACCCTATCACCATCTATGGGTTTGACAACCATGGTCAAACGGCAAAAGGGAAGATATTTCTGGAGGTGTTCATCAACTATTCAGTGCATTCAGTGCTTTTTCATGTGGTTAACGTACCACCCACCTACAACTTGCTGCTCGGAAGGACATGGATTCACAATGCAAATGCAGTGCCTTCCACCCTACATCAATGTGTGAAGTGGTCAAAAGGTGGAATGATTACCACAATACTGGGAGAAGACCCAGAAGAAAGGCTCCCGCAGCCCATGATTCCCTGGCCGTCATTCAATGCAGATATTCCCAGCATCAGGGAAAGTGAAGAGATCAGTCACGGAGAAAATCGAGAAATACTCCAGGCATCCTCAGAACTATCTCCGCACACAGTAGCCACGACCCGATGGAAAGGTCCTCAATTCTTTAAGGTTGGAGGCCGAATAGACTACAGCACCATTAAGGATCACCCATTGTTTCTACAATTCATGAAGTCAAGAAAGGGATTTGAGTTACTCTTGAAGCATGGCTATCAACCCTTCAAGGGACTCGGCAAGAACGAAGATGGCCGCATCGAGCCAATGATCCAGAAACATCGTCCCCACAGAGCAGGACTAGGGTTTGCCGGCGGAAGCTCGTCAAAGGAGACTGTTTTTGTCAAAGGGGCACAATGAAGACCATTTGTTATTGTCTTTCTATTCTTTTCCAAATAAATGTCTCATTTTATCGATGTCATTGATAAATCAATAAAATTCCAAGTTTCTTTGTCTATCCGGATGCCATCTACTCCCTTTCTGTATGTCTCATCATTTTATAATTCAATGCCATTTTATGCATGGTTCTCTTCAAATGATTGCTTGTCTTACTATAGGCCGATTTGTCTGAACCAGATTTCTTCTCCAAAATTTCAGAATGACTTCTCGGACAATCAAGAAGCTCGTTCTCAATCCCAAGGCCTTTCAGAAGTCGACAGCAATTCACAGAATCAAAGCAAGCACCGGAAATGATAAGATTGCAAAGCAGTCAGATGATTGTGCAGAATATGATCAGTCTCTTCAGGAATTACCAGAGTTCACCGCTGTTCAGAAGCAAGATGAACCATCTCCTCTAGTACAAGATCCAACTGAAGATGTCAATATCGGTTCAGAGAAAGATCCCAAAATTCTCCAGATCGGAACCAGTCTGAGTCCGGAAGAAAAGAAAAGGCTTACAGATTTTCTCAAGCGGCATGAAGAAGTGTTCGCATGGACATATGAAGACATGCCGGGCTTAGACCCCAAATTGGTCGAACACCGTCTTGTCTTAAAGCCGGATGCTAAGCCAGTCAAGCAGAAGCTGAGAAAAATGGATCCCAGAATAGAACAACAAGTCAAAGAAGGACTTGAAGATTTGCTCAAAGCAGGATTTATCTGAGCTATTGACTACCCGGATTGGTTAGCCAATATCGTCGTTGTCCTAAAGAAAAATGGCAAAGTGAGGATTTACATAGACTTCAGAGACCTCAATAAGGCAACTCCAAAGGATGATTATCCACTTCCAAGCATCGATCTTCTAGTCGATAGCACGGCAGGACATGCCATGTTCTCTTTCATGGACGGATATTCCGGCTACAATCAGATTAAGTTGGCCGCCCGCGACCAATCAAAAACTTCCTTTACTACGCCTTGGGGCACTTTCTGCTATACAATTATGCCTTTTGGGCTCAAAAATGCTGGAGCAACGTATCAACGGGCAATGGCTGTCATCTTTCATGATCAGATGCGCAAAATCATGGATGCGTATGTTGATGATATTCTCGTGAAATCTAAAGAGGAAGAAGATCACCTCGAAGCACTTGATCAAGTCTTTAAGAGACTCATTCTTTACAAGTTAAGGCTTAACCCGCAAAAATGTGTCTTTGGAGTCGAATCAGACAAACTGCTGGGTTTTCTGGTCAGCAAAAGGGGAATTGAAATTGACCCAGCCAAAGCAAAGGCTATCATTGATATGCCACCCCCGAAGAATCTCAAAGAACTACGTAGCTTTCAAGGACGTATGCAGTCAATCCGGCGATTCATTTCCAATTTGGCGATGAGATGTGAGCCCTTCAACCACTTACTCAGAAAAGGAGTGAATTTCGAATGGGGGCCAGAATGCCAGCAATCGTTCGATCGAATCAAGAAGTATCTTCTTAATCCTCCCATCCTGAAGCCGCCAGAATTGGGAAAACCTCTTTTATTATACATCTCAGTTTATCAAGTCGCATGCAGTGGATTCTTGGCACAATACAAAGAAGGCAGCCTGATAGAACACGCCATTTATTACGTGAGTAAGACTTTCATAGATTATGAAAAGAGATACTCTCAAATAGAGAAGACCTGCCTAGCTCTGGTATGGATGTGTCAGAAGCTAAGACACTACCTGTTGGCATCAGAGGTCAAAATCCTGTCTAAACTCAATCCCCTCAAATACATCTTAGAGCAGCCTTTCCTCAGCGGACGAGTCGCAAAATGGCAAGTCTTACTGATGCAGTATGACTTAGAATATGTCTCGCAGCAATCAATCAAAGGCCAAGCAATTGCAGATCAATTGGCGGATTTTCCTCTGGCCGAAGAAGTGAAAGCCGAAGATGACTTCCCTGATGAGCAAATTTGCAATATCCAGCAATTTCCAGTCTTGAATTTATTTTTCGATGGTTCTAAGAATATGGTGGAAATAGGCATCGGAATCCTATTAATCACTCCAGAAAAAGAGATGATTCCGTTTTCTCTCAAGTTAGATTTTCAATGTACCCACAATATGGCTGAATATGAAGCCCTGATTCAAGGTCTAAGGATTCTATTAGACTTCAATGTCAAGAGAGTACATGCCTACGGTGACTCATTACTCGTTGTTAATCAAGTTCGAGCCGAATGGCAGGTCAAAGATCAGAAGTTATTTCCCTATCAGAAAATTGTTTCAGCGCTTGTCCGCAATTTTGAAGAATTTCAGTTATTCCACATCAAGAGAGATTTCAATCAAGTGGCCGATAGCCTAGCCAGTTTAGGCTCCATTATGACATTCAGAAATGGAGAATCTTGTCGCTCTTTTGAAATTGGCAGACTTGACCAACTTGCTTTCATTCTAGCGGAACAGGTAAACCAGGCCGAGCAAAGGAAGAAGCCTTGGTATTACAATATCAAAACTTTCATAGAAACTGGTGAATTTCCTCCAGAACTCTCAAAGAAAGAGCAACGAGCAATCCAGCGTATGTCTACTCGATACTTCATTTTGGCCAATGTCCTCTATCGTCGTGGATTCAGTTCAGAGTATTCCAGATGTTTAGATGAAGACGAAGCCAAAGAAGTCGTGCGAGAAGCACACGAAGGCATTTGTGGCGGCCACGTCGGCTACCAAACCCTTGTCAAGCAAATCATCAGAGCAGGTTACTACTGGAAGACTATGCAACAAGACTGTTATCATTATGTGAAGAAGTGTGTACAATGTCAGATACACACACCTTCTATCCATGCGCCAGCAACATATTTACAATCCGTTGTTTCTCCATGGCCGTTCTCCATGTGGGCCTTCGATGTCGTAGGTCCCATCACTCCTTCAGCTTCAAATGGCCACAAATACTTCCTTGCCGCAACAGAATATTTCACCAAGTGGGTAGAAGCCATCAGTCTCCGCACAGTAGAAGGCCGACACGTGGTCTCTTTTATTCACAAGAACATACTTTGCCGTTTCGGCATCCCACATGACATTGTGTCAGACAATGGCAGTCATTTCAAGAATGAAAAGATGAAGACATTCTGCTCAAAATTCAAGATCTATCACCATTTTTTCGCTCCATATTATCCTCAAGGGAATGGTCAGGCAGAGGCCACCAACAAGATTTTAATTCGTATCTTGGAGCGAACTGTGGAAACAGGCCGTGACTGGCATGAGAAGATCCACGATGCACTATAGGCCTATCGGACCACCATTCGTACACCAACGAATGCTACTCCATCAGAATTGGTCTACGGAACAGAAGTAGTATTGCCGCTACATGTTCAGAAGCCCGCTTTAAAATTTGCTTCACTTCTGCAATTACCTCTTGATCAATACCAACAGCAACAACTAGTGCAGCTAGACTTACTCGACGAGAGAAGGCTAAAAGCAGCAGAGCATGCTCAATCCTATCGCCAGAGAGTAGCCAGGCAATATGCGAAGTCTATCATCGAAAGAAAATTCAAAGTCAATGATTTAGTACTTCGATCCACAGCTTATCTCAAGCATCGTCCCGACGGCAAATGGTCGCCAAATTGGGAAGGTCCCTATGTTGTCAAAGAAGCATTACCCCGCAACTCATATCGGCTCATTAATGCCGATGGGGTAGAATTGCCAGATCCTATTAATGCTCGACACTTGAAAAAGTTTTATACTTGAAACATTTATTCTCCTCTTGTAATTCTTCCTATTTTCTTCAAATAATGATCAAACTTTCTTTCTCAGTTACACTGGGGCATTCTTAAAATTTGCCTTGTATGTAGGCAGGATAAACAAATTCCTCATTTCACGCACTTGTGCATTCATGTGCATCAATTCATATTCAGTTGCATCCAACTGCATTAACAACAATCTGGTCAGTATTGGGATTTCAACAAACAGTCCCATCACAATTCCTAATGTTTCAAAATTGGAAGGTCATCACCCATACTGAACCAAAACCCAGCGCTCGAACTGGTATTATTTCAAAATCCAGTATTCAAACTGGTACATTTTCAAAATCCCAAAACCGAGTTCCGACTCGAGTTTTTTTTATTCAAATCATTTTCTTTTGTTGATCTGAGTTCCGACTCGTGATCTCATTATCTTACTCGAGCCCTGACTCGAGCTCTTCATTTTCTTTTGTTGATCCGGGTTCCGACTCGTGATCTCTCTATTCATTCGAGCTCTGATTTGAGCTCTTTATTTTTTCCTTGTTGATCCGGGTTCCGACTCGAGATCTCTTTACTCAAGCCTTGACTCGAGCTCTTCATTTTCTTTATCGATCCGGGTTACGACTCGAGATCTCTCTATTCACTCGAGCTCTGATTCGAGCTCTTCATTTTCTTTTGTTAATCCGGGTTCCGACTCGAGATCTCTTTATTCAGTCAAGCTCAGATTCGAGCTTGTCATTTCTCTGTTGATCAGGGTTCTGACTCGTGATCTCATTACATCATTCGAGCTCTTCATTTTCTTTTGTTGATCCGGGTTCCGACTCGTGATCTCTGTATTTTATTCGAATTCTGACTCGAACTCATCATTCTTCTTTGTTGAGCCTCAGGGTCTGTCAATTGCTCAAATTTGATATTTTGCTCTCCAAATTCCAATTTAAATCTTCAAACCAGGCAATTCTCCAATTTCGACCTTCAGGTCACCCAATTTCCAATTCTCAATTTCAATTACTAATTTCCAATTTTCGACCCTCGGGTCAATCAATCTCCAATTTTCGACCTTCGGGTCAATCAATTTCCAAATTTCGACCTTTAGGTCAATCAATTCTCAATTTCGACCTTTGGGTCACACAATTTCGACCTTTTGGTCAACCAATTCTCAATTTCGACCGTCAGGTCATCCTATTTCGACCTTCGGGTCATTCAATTTCCAACAACCAATTTTCCAATTTCCAATTTCGACCTTTGGGTCAATCAATCTCAATATCCAATTCCAATCATTTTCTCTTGCGAAAGACCCTTTTTAGGGAGAGTTCGAGGGAGCTCGTTCTTTTAGCATGCTATCCAATTTGTTCACTTAGCCCCTTTTCAGGGAGAGTTTGAAGGGACTCGCGTCTTTGTGAACCGTTTGCAAAATAATTTCCAATTTCACACGAGGAACCCTTTTTAAAGGAGAGGCTCGACGGAGACTCGCTTTTCTTGTGACCCCCCAATTTCATACTAGGCCATCTTCATCATGAAGGACCCTCTTTGCAGGGAGAGTATGATGGACTCGTTCCTTTCATGACCCAATTTTCTGACCTCACTATTATCGGCCCCCTTTCCATAAGAGAAGCCTAATATTAGGGAGCTTTGACGAAAGCTCAATTTCTCTTCGAAAGTTCGTTTTGCAAACACCTCCTCTTCAGGGAAGAGAGGAGTATTTCCCAATTGCCATTCAGGTAAGGGCTAAGCCTGAGTCTCTCTTTTTGGGGAAAAAGAGAGGAGAATTTTCGTCACGGATATGTTGAGCCGGATTTCAAATACTCACTTTCACCAAGGATTTCAAGAAAATTTTGTCAAATTGTCTATGAATTATTTGTTGATTTCAGAATATTTATTGCACTAATCTCTATCTCAATTTACCTTCAGCATCACTTCCAAAAGAGTGAAGCTTTTGCGAAAAGAGATTCAAAACTCAAATTCTTTCTATTGGCCAACCAAAAGGATGAAGGATAAATCCTCAATATGGCCAGAAAAGAAGATTCAATGTTATTGAAAAGCCGTAGATGATCGATATTGATCGCAGTCAATGGCGCATCTTTAAAGGCTATTCTTGTAAGGACGAGACAGTGGAAATATCCTGAGTGCTAGAAAAGAGAGAATTCACCCAAACCCTGTCTCCTCAGAATCACCTAAGCTGCAATTAAATATCCGCAAAAGGGATCTCTCACCTGTCGTCAAGATGAAGGCGAATTAGGCGAGTAGACCCCCGGGGCCAAAGAAGATTCGAAACATCTCCAAGATGATGGAGTATGTGACGGATCCTTCCAGGGAAGGTCCAAAGCACTGTCAAGATGAAGGCAGATGCGATGAACCCCTCGACAATCCCTAAAAGGTATTTAATTTCAGCTAAAGATCTTCCAGCCAATGAGCCAATATCATCAAAATAACCCATAAACCAATATCATCAAAGGAGGATCGAAACATCTCCAAGTTGAAGGAGTTTGTGACGTACCCTTTTCCCAAAAGAGAGAAAGAGAGGAAAAAGAAAGAGAGAAAAGTCAGAACATCTCCAAAATGAAGGAGAATGCAGCCAAAACACAAGAGAGCCAAAAGAGTGCAGAAAGATTATCATGAGAGAAGCCCTCAGGATATCAAACTGCCAGATTTATCAAGAATCTTCTTTAAATTTGTGAAATTCTATTATCAATACTCTTTCATCAACTGCTTTCATAATATCAAATTCTCTTTCCTGTTCATATCAAGGAAATTGATAGCTTCCTTGAAGAAGGTCAATTGCGAGCAATTTGGATTTCAAGTCTCGATTCTACGAAGTGAACCTTATTTAGAGGTAATACTTTGGGTAGAAGAGAAAGAATATCTTTGCAACAATATGCAACATTTTCAAAAATTTTGAATCAACAGCAAAATTTCTAACATTTTGACAATATTTTCTAGCTATCCTGACGTGAAGTGAGAGCTTGATATCCGTTTTTGATCCATTCTGACACCAATTTTAAATCCCTCCTAAGGACTTGATTCCTTCCCTTCTTTGAGAGCATGAACTCTCAGATATGCACACTTCCCTATGTCCCCACTGTCCCACCATAGACAGTCCCATTTCGGTTCGAGGTCGAACTACCAATCATTTTCCGCAAAAGGCAATTTCAAAAGCTATTTAGTCTCAGCAATGAGGCGCCCAAAATCAATCCCTTTTCAAGCTTTAGGGACCCCATTTTCCTTCCTTTTGCAAAACCCCTGTCGGATGTATTGTGCAAAATCCAGAGGTTCCATCATGGTCTCTTCCTTCGAGGATTCCATTCCATTTCCGCCCGATCAGGATAAGGGTACAAACCTGAGCCTCCGTCGATGACGTATTCCATTTTCCGCCCGATCAGGATAAGGGTATAAACCTGAGCCTCATCCAAAGAGGTATTTCATTTTCCGCCCGATCAGGATAAGGGTACAAACCTGAGCCTCCGTCGATGAGGTATTCCATTTTCCGCCCGATCAGGATAAGGGTATAAACCTGAGCCTCATCCAAAGAGGTATTTCATTTTTATCCCGATCAGGATAAGGGTACAAACCTGAGCCTCATTCAAAGAGGTATTTCATTTTCCACCCGATCAGGTTAAGGGTACAAACCTGAGTCTCATTTCAATGAGATATTTCATTCCCCAATCAGGTTAAGGGTCAAACCTGAGCTTCGTTCCATACGAAGCATTTTCTGTCCCATCCAGGTTAAGGGCATAAACCTGAATTTCACTCTCACAGAGTGAGTCTTTTCTCTCCATTTTTTCGCTTCATATCTACCATCTTCCTCGGGCCAATTTCTTCACACTCAGTCAGATCCTTCTAACTGGGGCATTTTTTTTTATATATATAGCCCAAATTTGGTGTGTTTTTCTTTGCCACTAAGCTCGGCCACAAGCCGGCTTAGTAGCAAAGAGGGACATCTGTAAACACCCCAAATTTTCACTCACCTCCCCGACAGTTCCACCAAGCATCATCATTCAACCTCTGGGATCGCCAGAGGGCAAAATGGTCATTTTTTGAGCATGGAACCTGCAAAATTTTAGATTGCATCTACAACTCTCAATTTTTCTCTATTTTTATCTCAGAGGTTCAAAATTTTATTCCTGACAGGAGACAGACATCTCCAAAGTCTTGGTTCAAGATCCTATTGCATAAGACATGACATTGCATATCATTGCATGAGCATTTCAAATCACTGCACTGCACAGCATGTCATTTCGAGGTCCAGAACTCTTGATTTCAAAATTTTCAATTCAGATTAGAATTTCAACTCTTTTCAAAATTGATTTCAAAACCCTAGGTCTTCAAAATTATCAATTCTTCCCATTTTACCCCCAGGACTCTGAATTTCAAAATATTTTCTCAGGAAAACGATCTGGATAGTTTTCAATATGGATTTCAGCCACTTCACCTCATATTTTGCCCTTTTGACAATTTCAAATATCTTCCTTTTACAAAATTGCCCTACAGGGGCCAACTCTTTCCAAAAATTCCTGTTTTACCAATTAGTCCAGATTTTATGAAAATTCCAAAAAGAAGTTGTTGTTTTATCCTTATTTCAGTAAAGAAGCAATGTGGGACCCACACTGAGGTGGTGTCACACAAGCTTTTCTTTTGAAAATTTGAATTTTGAAAAACCCAAAAATATAGGAGCCTTGTCCCCTGGATTGGTGCCACTTGTCTTTTCTCTCTCCTCCCATTTCCATGCCAAGTGTCAGTGTGGGGCTACCCTAGGAAGCCGCCACATGTCATCCCATTTATCTGCCATGTGTCACCCTATCCATCCTGCGCCATGTGTCATTCCAAGATTACCAGGAGATGCCAAGTGTCATAGGTTGTCCTGTCTAGAAAAAGTGGAGCTTGTCTCCTCTGAGGTGGCGCCACTTGAAGTGTGTCTCCTGCAGGGGACACGTGTCAACCTCTCCCTCCTTCTAGAAAAGTAGCCTGACACATGTCTCTCCCTACTTTTCTCAGAAAAGTAGGAGACACGTGTCACTCCTAGATTCCTCCAGAAAAGGTAGGCTTGTCTCCTCTGAGGTGGCGCCATTTGGAGTGTTTCTCCTGCAGAGGACACATGTCAATCTCTCATTTCTTCAGAAAAAGCAAACCATTCAAAAATTCAAACAAGGCTTAGGTGGCGCAAATCCTGAGCTCTGATTTTTCTAGATGGCCTATGAGGGCGCCACATGTCCCTTGCCTATCCCTCCTGCCACATGGCATTGTAGGAGCCACCCTGAGGTGCCGCCACATGTCCACCCCCCATTCCTTCAGGGCCAACCTCCATTTAAAATTCAAATCCCCCATGAGGTGGCGCCATCTGAAGAACCTCCTCCAGCAGGCTGACACTTGTCAGGTATGGAACCATCCTGGACTGCCACATGTCCAGATCTCCTTTCATCAGAAAAAGTAGAATTCAAACTCCTCTGAGGTGGCGCCTTCTGAGCCCACTGCTCTATTCTTCTGACATATGTCAAACACCTTTTGAGGTGGCACCATTCCAGAACTCCCACTTGGCTTCATTTGTATTTTTCATTTTATTTTTAATAAAAGGACCCCACCATGAGGTGGCACCACCTGAGGACTCCCTACAAAAGGTGATTTTGAAATTCAAACTCCAAGAGAGCACCCTCTGAGGTGGCGCCATCTGGGAGCTTCCTGCAGAGAAAATCAAGCAAACCAAATTTTGAAAAATTTCAAATCCTGCTGAGGTGTCTCACCCACAAAATTCTCATTTTTTATTTTCTCAAAAATCAAAATAGCATCTCTGAGATGGCGCCACATGGAGGGCTCAGATTGAGCCTGTTTGAAATTCGAATTTTTTCCAGAAAATCTATAAAAATAAGGCTCCACGCCCAGCATAGGGAGACCATTTTTTTGAGAAGAAGACCATTTTTGTGAACTTGAAAATTCGACCTAGCCTTCCTGAAAATCCGATTTTTGCACTTTGGAATTCATGCCCCCTTTGGCTCAGTGAAGAACAAGTAGTGGGTCAATTTTGATGAACCATCCGAAGCCCGGAGCGAAGGACGAAGGAAGCTCGTGATAGCCGCCCTTTTCAAGAGCTTCTACGCTGCGTAACGAAGCAAGGTGCACTTCTTTTCCCCTTGATTTGATTTCATAATTCGATTCGGGAGTCGTTTGACAAAAGAGCTCATCCGAGAGATGGATTGAGCTATTCTCATAAAATGACATATATAAAAATATTTAACTATGCTTCCTTGATGATTTTTAACATTCATGCATTTAGCTAGGTTTAATTTGCATTTTATTTCATTCATTTAGCACATTTCATGAATTAATTAGGATTAATTTAGTATTTATTTCAATTCTGCTCATTTTCAGTAGGTTTCTGTTTTTGTCAGTCAGTCCACACGTCATTTTATGCATTTATTGTTTATTAAAAATCTCAAAAAAATCACGGAATGCGCACTTAGGTGTTCCTAAAATTGTTCCAAAAATTCGAAAGCATTTGAATTTGTTTACTGCGGTAAACATTCAAAATGGCAAGTCGGGTTTTGTTACCCGGGAGGCGTTTTGAAAATCATTTGCCAATTTATAAAATCGAGATATCCCTCATGGGATATCCGATTTTCAATACAAAAGATGTTCTGAACTCGGGAGAATGTCTAGTTTTAACCTGATTTTCTCCGATTTTTTGGAGTTTTTTTATGTCTGACAAAAATCCAAGAGTTTGGGACACGTGTCAGAGCCTGATTTGGGCCTCTGAGATCTTGGATCTACTTAGGGCTATGGTTTCTCTTTGTGTGTTGCTTCAAATCCAAAACTGTAAAAAGTGAAAGTTATGTCCGAGTTGTCCTATGTTTGCATCTGAAAGCCTGTGATTTTTAGAACAGTTTTGATACCTGCTTCAGATTTTTCTTGTCAGTCCCCTGTTTGGTCACATTGGTCTGTTCTGTCAACTTAGGAACACAAAGTTATATTTTTATCCATGTTTCTGTTGATCAAATGCCAAAGTCATAAACATGAAAGTTGTTTAGGTAGGTATCATGAGTAGCTCTGATTAATTTCATAAATTTACATGGATTTTTTATATTTGTTTAGCATTTTACATCAGATTAGGGTGATTTTTACCTCTGTCAAAACTAAATCTCTGTTATTGAACTCACCATGGCTCAAATCCCGAGGCTATAAAAACCATAAATGTTCCATTTCGGGTCCTTTAACAGTCTACAAAATATCAGAAGTTTTCATGGTGTAAATCTTGCATTATCATATTAAGCATTGCATTTGGTTCGGATCCATAGGCAAAATCCACCATTTTAGGACTTTCTTTAAATTTTAGCATTTAAATCATATCATTTCATGATTTTTAGCATTTTAGGATGTTTATCAGAGTAAGTAGATACTTCATACCGAATTTGGTGCAATTTGGAATCCATTTGAGGTTCGGATTAGCCATAATACCAAAACAGGGTCCCGCAGGACCCGGATCCAAGTGAAAAACAAGCGAAATTCGTTATTTTGGATAAATTGCAAAATGTCAAATTCTGATTTTACAGTCCTAATGTGTTTAGCAGCATGTCATCATGCCTCATACTGCATTTCATCATCATTGGATTCAATTTGAATTTCGAAATCTCAATTTTACCAAGTTTTCCTTCAAAAAAACCCTGATTTTAAAGGTGTAACTTTAATTTTAGGGGTATTTTGGTCATTTTGACCCCAATTCCGAATTTCAAACTGTTTTCCACTGAATTCCCTGCATTTACATCATTTCAAATATCAAGGAAGCATGAGAATAGGGTTTATATCCAATTAAATCTAATAATTTTATAATATTATTGGAAAATCTTGGAAAACCCCACATATTTGAGCTAACCCTATTTCAAGTTTGGCAGGAACAATCAAAAGAAGGAGCTGAAGTCTGCAAATTTCTTTTATTTCCTTTATTTAGTGATGTAATAATGTAAATTTTGGAATAAGAGAGTTAGTTTCTTGCTTAGACTAGGATGCATATCATATAGTTTGAATTTATGCAATATCCTGCTTATATGATTCATGCATTGTTATTTCAAAAACACTATGGATGTTCACGAATGGCACATGCACCAACTCTTAGGGAGTTGATGAACTCGGTGGAATCCATATTTATGGCCCTAGTCGGAATATGGACGAGACCCAGATCCATCATCTTTCTACTAGTCACATTGAGCCTACACTCTTAGGCTATCTTAAAATGCACATCATATTTCCAAAGTTTTCAAAATCATGTGCATTAAATCAAATAAACTCTGAACATATTCATGGCCACAGTCAGAATATGTGAAGGATTTACTTTGACTTAATACGCATTTTTCCAACAAATTTTCTTAGAAAATCTTTCAAAGTGCATTCATTCACTCATATCATTGGCATCATGAAATCATTGGTTTTCTTATGATTTTCTTAAGAAAATTTCATTCTCAAGAAATCGATTTCTCAAGAAACTCTAAGAATCTTTCAAAATCGGTTTTCTCAAGTCAAGTTTTCCACAGTTTTCCATGGGAAAAGGTCATTTTCCTAAGATTTTCAAGAGAAGTCTCTCATCTTTCTCAAAGTCAAAATTGATTTCCAAGTATTTCAAGGTTAAGATTCTCAGGTTTTCAACTTCCCAAGTTTCAATTTTCCTTTTCCACAAGGGCTTTCCAATGAATTTCCATCATTTTTCTGAGAAAACTCTCAAAGTCCAAGTTTTCCTAAGAAGTGTTTCCCTTTTCAAAGGTTCACCTTTTTTTCAAGAATCACTTCTATTTTCCCAAGATTTTCAACTATTTCTGATTTTCCCACACCTTTATGAACTTTCCCGTGATTTCAAAAACCCTTTTTCACATGAGTTTTCCTGAGAAATTGACTTTCAGCTTTTTCCTGAGAGAATCTTTTCAACGCCAAATATTTTCCAAGCATACATCATGTTTTCCCAAGTTGCATTTTCCCAAAACCTCATAGCACATGCCTGAATTCTCTGTGCATTTAGGATAAAACATAACTTTAATAATTTCGCTAAGTCAAGCACAATTTTGGTCCTTGGTTCGATTACCCCTGTTAAAGGCGGCAGGAACGGTCGAACCTCGTACCGACAGGTCGAGCCCCATCCCATGGATTTTCCCGCAATTTTCAAAACGGAGGCGAGTATTTCAAAACATTTTCCAAAATCCGGTCAAGTTTGAAGCGCGGAAGCGTTTTCCCTCTCTCTCTTCCGCAAGGAAGGGAAGACGGGGGAAAAATTTCGCGACGACAACAGTACTCACAAGGGGTTAATAAAGTGAAACATAATTTATAACTGTACAACTTCACTTTTTTGTAATTAGTTGTTTGTGCATGTAATTAATTAATTTAATGCATTATGATTGATTTAAATGTGCCTTAAGACATATTATGATATTAATTGTACTTGTCTTGAAATGCTGACAAGTATAATTAATATTGATATTAATGTGAGTCACCCATTAATAAGAACTTCCAAGTACATCAACTCTACTCACGGGTGGTCTGACAACATGAGTCACCTTCACCACATTCATTTGCATTGCTCCAACAGTCGGCTGCTTGATGGCGGCATGCCCAACTTCAACTTGGACAATGTTTGCATCTCTAGGCTTGTGATTATCTCCGTTTCTTGAACCATAATTCCTGTTTGGACAAAGATTTGCCTAGTGATCACCATGGCAGATATAACAATCCCGACGATGATAATTTTGCCCTCATTAGTTATTATTTCTCTGATGGTTATTATGTTATCCCTCCTATTGACCACGATTATAACGATCCCAACTCATACCCATTAAAATTTAGTTTTTTTTTTAACATTTGCAAAAACATTTCAAGAGACCCGAGACCTTTACAATCATAACCAATCCACAATTATAAGAGATCTTACATTACCATCAATGAAAACAAACCAACTTCATTAATTAAATCATAAAGTATGAGAACATGTGTAAATGAATATAAATAGACCAAAAAGTGAAGTCACTCTGTCCCTAAGTAAAATTGTCAAACAATCATGTAGCCATTGTGACTCCTCGTAGTAGCAGGTCCCTTCACTAGGTCTCAGAGTCTGTGAAAAGCATAAAGTAAGGGTGTCAGAATCATAGATCCTGCATATGAGTCTCTCTAATGAAACAAATAAATAAAAGAATATAAATATGATTAATATAACATTTTTTAGAGATATAATTACAATAATTTCATAATTTAAATAATCATTCATGCAATAAGAAACAATTATGAAACAATAGAAAATAATTATTAAGCAACAAGGAATAATTATTAAGCAATAGAGAACATTTATCATGCATTAGGGAGTAATTATCATGCAACCATTAATATGACACAAGTAAGAGAACATGTAAATATGCATGATTTAATGCATAACATAAATATGCATGATATCAATGCATATGCATGAGTAAATTATTATAATTTATTAGAGTTTTCTTTTATAGATATGTCTCTATTAAATGCACATAAATTTAGTTTATCTTTTTATTATCATAACCCGCAGATACTCAAAATGGATACAATAATTCTCGAGGTCAAGTTAGGTTTTCAGTTGTTGCTTATCATATAATTTGTATTTTATTATTGGGTTCTACACTTATCCCTCTACCGATGTCAGGAATCAACACCATCCATCAAAATATTTGAAATCAACATCTAATGCCAGAACATTAGAGAAATCAACATCCACTAATGTCACTTTCTTGGTATACCAATAACAACAGTTATGTCCGCACATCACCCCAGGCAAAGTGACAGAATTCCTCTAAAACCATGGTCGGGAGGTGAACTAACTAGTTGGGTTCAGGAGCATAAACACACACGAAGTTTTAGTATCCTCATGGTTCCTCAAAACCGGTGTAACGCCCCAAAATTTTAACCCAAATTTAAGAGGAAATTTTTTTTTTCAGCGAAACCAATTAATAATATAGGGTTAAGTATTTTGAGACATTACGGTGGAGAGAAAACCCAACACATTTATTTCATTTCAATATTAATGAAAATCATCAGAGTTTTAAATGATATGAATGGTTAAAATTTACAATAAACTTAAGCGATCCCTGAAACAATAAATCCAAAAATCTTGATTCGATGCCTCATCCCGCAGCCGCTCATAAACTCTATCCTTTACCTGAAAAATAGTAAATTGATTGGAATTAGACTACCACGTCTAAGTAGGAAAACTGTAACTCTTAATGCAGGTATATCATGAGTCCAGTATGAGATGTGGGTGTCATGAGTGATTTTCAACATATACATAAGCAAGTAAGCAACAACAGAAATCAACAGTCATATACAGGAGCAGGTAAACAATTGTGCAATAACAATAACTGAGCAGGTAAACAATTATGCAATAACAATAACTGAGCAGGTAAACAATTATGCAATAACAATAACTGAGCAGGTAAACAATTATGCAATATTAACAAGCAAGTGAGGTAGGCGATGCAACAACAATAACAATAACATGCATAACTTTCATGTAATAGTTCAATCATCTCGTATTTACCCATTTCAGGATTTCAGATCATTACAATTTCACAATATAAAGCATGCTGAAAAATATGCAAATGTCTCTTTAATGACTCCATCACAGTGATACGTAATTGTTCTAATTGATGTTTATCTTTTCTTATCCCACGGGTACACGTGGGCCAAGGCAACCATCTCAGAAGAAAACGTTCGGGGGTATATTATTCAAGGGTATTTTATTAACCCGAACATTTTAACTGAGACTAAAATCCCAAGGGATCGGCCAGTGACCGAGAGAAACTCCCAAAGGCCAAAACCAAAACAGGATGCATCCCTAACTTCTGCAGAAGAACATAGAGCTACCACCCAGGACATATTTGGTAGTCCGGGTCCCCCCCCCCCCCAACTCCGAGGACTGGGGACCATCGAGTCACTTTAGCTCAAAACAGTAAAACACATGTCTCCGGAGTTTTGTACCACCTACCCTCTCCAAGGTAAGCCCGAAACTGAGTGGGTTAATCTTTTAATTTAGTTATGTTACAGAAGTATGGGGCATTTCCCCAACTTCCTTCTACTATCATACAGTAGAATTCCCAACCTTAGTTATTTTACCAAGGTGTATAAACCAGTCCTCATCCTTTGTCATATTGATTGCATAACCCACCCAAAGTGCTTCGGTGCCTTTAAACCAGTCAAGCACAAATGCCCCGGTGCCTTTAAACCAGTCGGGCAACCATATTATATTTTCATTTTCATGTGGATTCACATCACAACTTCGATGGTCTATGCATGACCCTCAACACACTGGCTTGACATTCATATGTTCACAACAAACCGACCCATAGGTTCGGTTATCAAATCATCATTCATTATCATTATTATTTATTTATTCTTTAATAGAAAATTGCCACAACGCCTCCATGTATAAAAAAAAAGGTGGCATGCATTAAAAGCTCTGCCAACAAGCAAAGACACTATTGGTGTCCCTTATTGAGCATGCAGGGTAATCTTAGAAATTTGGTAATACAACTATATACATTTCTCCAAACACCTTCTCATTTGAACATTCCACAAGATCTACAGCTTAGTTGGCATTTAATACTTTCAGGAAATATGTAGTGTTAGGCAATAGTATTTCAGAAAGATATACAGTTTAACAAGCATATGAACCTTGGAAAATAAACATCTTCATGGTTATTTGAACCTTCTAGATGATATACACTTAATGGCATTTTGCCTATTTTAAGAAATATGCCATTTAACATGCTAAATTATGCAGCTTAGTATATAAAATTGAATATAATTTTACCATGCAACTCAATAAGCATTTGAGCATTAGTTTAATATACAACTTCATGTAACAGTGAATAACAACCTAATACGCAGTTAAGTTTGCATTGAATATCAACTGGATATGCAACTTTGTACGAAATTGAACATACACTTACTATGCAGTTGCATAGGCATTGTGCATCTAACTAATATGCTGCTTCATATGGACCCGAGCATCCACCTATATGCATCTAAATAGGAATTTGCATATCAACTGAATAGGCATGTAAATGTTAACTTAAATTTCAACTTAACATGAATCCAACTAGATTCTCATGTATACTTGCTTCCAAGATTTCTCCCACAACAGATTACCATGTATGTATATTCAAAAATAGCAATTGTTTCAATCTGTTTCCAAACAATTTTAACGATCCCATAAAATAAGCATGTTGATTCCTAATCCTATCACATGATGTTGTGAACCTATAGATTTCATTTAACAGAGATCACTGATATCACATACAGGGCTAGTCAAACTAAATTTTTCAGAATCCTATGATGAAACAACAACATAGATTAACATTGATCCTCCTTTGAGATCCAATAATAGTTTAGCTAGTATGGCCATTTTACAGGAATCAACAATTAAGAGAAGTCTACATTTTCAGAGCCACACTTAGCACACATATATCAAAGAACCTATTGTTGTTTAATTACACAAAAAAGGCAACAACATTATGAGCTATAATGACATTTAAATAGAAATATTGCACCACTATGGTTCATCTGAATTGCAGCAAATTATACATCGAACTAATTAGCAACGAATAACCACAATATGTCCCACTGGTAATCATTCCAAAGTAAATTCCCTTTTATTAGCAGAATTCAGTATGCAGAGGTATATATAAATATATATATCTATATTTGAATATCGCAGACAAGCTATGCAAATGACTAATCCCTTCTTCTTTTTTTCCACAGCATAAAGTGTAATATAATAACCAATGATTTTTCTGTCAGGAGCAGTCTGTATAAGTTACTATGTATAGAACGATGCCAGTTCAACCCCTAATATTAATAGCAACACTCACCCCTACCCTATTAGAACTAAGACAATACCATGACCGAATTTCCCTGTTAAGCATACATATTAGTAAATGGTAGAGCTAACCAACATCCAAAGCCAGAGCAGGTAAAGGTTGAATCTACAAGGCATATAGTGATACAAACTGGTCATGCTCACAGGTAACAACATTTAAACAGAAAAAAAATGTTATCCAACGTACAATGCAATTATACCCAATCAAATTCAAAGGACTGGGGTTTCAACACAGATTACCACATACCAAAACACATGATTAATCTAAACCTAGCAATGATTTAATACATGGTGACATCTATCATATTATTGACTTACTCATAAAATCTCAACATGGAAGGCATTAGCTCGATTGAACCCCTCTTTCTGATATCCGAAATCCCCAACTCAATCGATTTGGGATTTTCGCCACCATAAACCTGAAATCCTCTTTTTCTTGTTAGGGATTTTGGCCACCCACACAGCATGCTCGAACTATGATATACCAAACAAGGAACACACAGCAAATCCTACCTTGTTTGATGATTTCCCCTCTTTCTGTCGTGAATCTGGGTGCAGCCGAATTCCTGCTCACCAATGATTATGAGAATGGAAGGGACGAGAGGAGAGTCATCGTCGAGTGGTGCTGCCGGAAAAAAAAAAGGAAAGCGAAGGTGGCGACGACAGGGTCAGTGAGGGATTCAAGGAAAAGGGTCATCGGCCTCTTGCCGAAGGTCACAGAGAGTGAGAGGAAACGAGGGGAACGAGAGAGAGTTGAGGAAGACCGAGAGAGAGAGAGAGAGATTCGGCTAAATGGGAGAGGAAGGAGGTGAGATGTGGAAGGTTGCCACGAAAATCGGAAGGGGATCCGTTATCCTCCCCTTCACCCGGAGGCTGCGCATCCCCCTTCCTCAGCTTCCTCACTTCCACGTTGTGTTAGGGTTCAAAACGAACCCTAACACTTGTTTTTATCGGGTAGGGCTTATAGCAGCCCCAACTATTTTTAACTTAAAGCCCCTTTTTTTCATGTTTACCCTTTTCTTTTCTTTTTTGACGGACCACTGTTGCGGGTTTGGTTTGACCGAACCCGTGACCCGCGACCCATCACAGCGAGGTCCAGGTTTGGGCATGTTCGGGTCCACCAGAGGATCCGGACCCGTTTTAAAATGTTTAACCTATTAGATATTTAAGTTTTTAAAATGTAACCCTAATAAAATTCAGTGGATTTAGTTACATTATTATGGATCCCTACCAACTTATTATGGATCCAAAGTCCATTCGGCTTCGTAAGTCCCCTTACTAAATCTGGATCCATGGATCCAAAATTTTGATCATATGATTTGGAACTGTGGATCCAAATTACACTATCATGGTTTCCACGTGACTTATAACGGATCCAAGTAAATTTTAATTGGTTTCCTACCCTTTTTACCTCTCCGATGTCCAGGATCCAAAAGAAATATTGTGGGTCTAAACTTCGCATAAGCTACTATGGATCCCATGAAAGTTTTATAGATCCGATGTAAAAATTTTCCTCATGAAAAATCCGGTTTCAACATCGTGGATCAACTCCATTCCTCTTGGATCCAATACCCAATATGACCCTGATATGGAGGATCCAATATCAGAGATCCAATCCATTTGCTTAAATTCCCATATTGGTCATCCAAATTAAAATGTTTGAGATCTATGAACTAAGATCCAAATGGAAAATCGAGGTTCTGAACAGGGTATTAAGGTTCCAACATTGAAGATCCAAATAGGTTATCTAAGATCCACTTACGAATAAATAATTAAAACAATAAAATATTCTTGTATCACCTTAATGACTTAAAATCTAAGTTTTTTTATCTGATAAAAATCGCGGGTATTACATCCTTTCTCCCTAAAAAGAATTTCGTCCTCGAAATTTCATTGCAGGATTCCTGTAGAGATCGTAATCTGAGGGGATTGGTATCGACAAGGATGCACATATGTGTGTGAGCTCCCAACATATAAGGATCAGGACAACGCACAAGAGTTACTAAGAGAAGTTTGGAGCAAAAAAGTTGGTCTCGACAAAAATTCATACATGATTCCTTTGATGGCGAAAACGTACTAAATAACAGGAAAGTCTTAACCTGAGACAATTAGAGTGTATGTTCACTACTTCATACTTGTTTAGTCACAACTGATAGACACGACGTGCTATTCCTTTAGCTTGTTCTTGATTATTGGGTGGAGTTTTCTTTATTTTATCATAATCACAACGTTGTTTGTTGTCCTCGCTATTTCTAACAGACTTTTTGTCCTGAATAACCTTCACTTATTCCTAATTCTCAAGGTTTTGCGTGGCTAGTTGTCACCTGTCATAACCTCGCTCAAGATGTTATTCTCAAAATGGTACAATCTTTTCACAGAACACCCAAACATATCCTCAAATCAAGGTGTAGAATCTCTCAAAGAGTAGCCCTTCTATTCACACAAGCCGCAAACATGTGATTATATCAAGATTTAAAATCAATACTGATCTAGTTCTGCTATAACTAAAGCCAAATCTATTGATCTCTAATAGGCTATATCAATTAATCTCAGCAGATTCTCCTAATTTGACATGACTCTTTATTAATTAAAGATTAACAAGATCCACGTTGGATCACCCGGTCTGGAGAATGCACGACCTCACAAGGAATTACCGTCCTAGATGGTATACCCGGTCTTGGACAATACACTTCCTCACAAGAATTTACCGTCTTTGCAGCTGCCCGGTCTTGGACAATGTACTACCTCACGGAGATCTACCGCTCTAGACGGATTACCTGATCTTGGTCAAACATACCCTCACAGTTAATCCTTAATGGAAAAGGTCCTCAATAGGTGCCAAAATAGTGATACTACAAATTACCGCTCTCAAGGTCGGTAATCACCAATATGGGCACAAACATATATATCATCAATATGCATCATTACTTCATTTGGCACATAAATCATAAAATTACACCTTTCACCATTATGGTTTCATGAATCATAGTTCACTATTGAACTTAAGCATATATTGCATGCTGTGGCATTTCAATCATATCATGCAAAAGCCTATTATCCTATGTATCATATCATTGCCACCAGGAACATTGCATTTTTCAAATCTAACCTCGAAGCATGCGTACCCAAAGCATGGGTTCTATACAATGAGATCATGTATATATCAAGAACCAACTAAACCTCAAGACACGTAACTTCTACGTAGTTCGAGTTATGCAGATAAGTTTCCAATCATATATGTATATGAGACATTCAGATCATTTCCTCATTTTATGTGCATTGATAATTCTTACATTATATCATATTCAATTATTTCGACATGAAACACACGCACATATCTACTAAGAAATTTAGTCAAATCTCCATAATACACACATCAATCATGTTATACAAGTATGATAGATCCATTCAGACACTCATAATTCGGTCATCTACAATGAAACTATATAGGCGTGGTACATCCACCTAGTGGATTGACACTAATGATTTGTTGGCGTGATAAGTCAACAACCTAAAAGCTAATCATTTGTAGGCGTTATGTATCATTCCCTAATAAGTGAAAATTAATCAATTGTAGGGGTGAATTCACCTATATGCTCATATGAGAATCACAATAAAAGAACAAGTATTATGATAAATAACAAAACAAAATAACTCATACTCACAGAGCGCCTGCAGGGTGTGGCACGACCGTGATCTTTGATTTATTGTTCCCAAACTCTGATACCATTTGTAACGCCCCAAAATTTTAACCCAAATTTAAGAGGAAAATATTTTTTTTCAGCGAAACCAATTAATAATATAGGGTTAAGTATTTCGAGACATTACGGTGGAGAGAAAACCCAACACATTTATTTCATTTCAATATTAATGAAAATCATCAGAGTTTTAAATGATATGAATGGTTAAAATTTACAATAAACTCAAGCGATCCCTGGAACAATAAATCCAAAAATCTCGATTCGATGCCTCATCCCGCAGCCGCTCATAAACTCTATCCTTTACCTGAAAAATAGTAAATTGATTGGAATTAGACTACCACGTCTAAGTAGGAAAACTGTAACTCTTAATGCAGGTATATCATGAGTCCAGTATGAGATATGTGGGTGTCATGGGTGATTTTCAACATATACATAAGCAAGTAAGCAACAACAGAAATCAACAGTCATATACAGGAGCAGGTAAACAATTGTGCAATAACAATAACTGAGCAGGTAAACAATTATGCAATAACAATAACTGAGCAGGTAAACAATTATGCAATAACAATAACTGAGCAGGTAAACAATTATGCAATAACAATAACTGAGCAGGTAAACAATTATGCAATATTAATAAGCAAGTGAGGTAGGCGATGCAACAGTAATAACAATAACATGCATAACTTTCATGTAATATGGTGTGAGTTTTATGAAAACCCTTTTTAAAACAATATTTTTAATGAAAATTCAGTGAAAGCCAGACACCAAAAATATAAAAACCGGCTCGCACAAGTGGTTGAGTCCGGGTCGATCTCAGGGAACGGAAAATACTTCGTATTCAAACACACAATCTAACTACTCTTTATTGCCAAAATAAAAAGAATTAATTAAATAATTAACTACGCGAGTACGGCCCTACGCAGAGGGCTTGAACAAATAATTAAAGTGCCTTATTACAAACCCAATGAATTAAATAAAAGAATTAAAATTCCAATCTAAGAAGAAAAACAAGTCTTTAGTGCTTGAGGCTTTTGTAGTTCCTCTGTCCCTTGTGTGAATCTCATGTATATTCTTTCTTTGAGGGCTCCCTTGGCACGTCCAAGCGCTTGCCTACACAAAACAAAAACCAAGAACACAGCAGAACGGCGAAACTAACCACGATCTACACTTAAAAACTTAGTAAAAGCAGAAATCCAACCACTACACCAACATGCTATTATGCACTAAAGGACGGAATAATGTAACTATTAACACACGTTAAACAAATTCAAGAACTAAAGGATGGCAACTGTTGAGAATTTAACTAATTTAACACAACTCAATCACGAAAAGTGTAACACGAAAACAATTTAACACCCCTATTTAGACCACGACTAGTACTGAATCACTGTTATGGAAATAAATTACAAAGAACTATAGCTACTGAAGTCAAACATGGTTAATGAAGTATCCAAACAAATAACGGCTAAGTTAGTGCTTATTGCTGAATAAAAGTGGTTAACTAAGATTGACTAAACCCATTAATTACCATTGCTGATATCTAATAATGTCAATCTATCATCCAACCACTTAACATCAACAAGTGAACTAAAATGTTAAACACTATATCTACTAAATTAAGTACCCAAAACAAGCAATTAACCAGTGAAATACGTGAACATCTAATGCAATCTTAGCATGGCTGATTAATTGACTCTGAACTAAGGCTAAATAATGAAAGCAATTAACCAAAAAACACTGTGACTACTAAAATCAATGGCTACAAAAGCACTAATTTACTCTTGCTGGTGCTTTAACAGAACTAAACACAAACGTTGATTGAAAACCAACGTATGAAGAACTACAAACTAAAAAGAACAAAACACATGTATATAAAAAACTTAAAATGCACAGATTGAACAAACTAGTGAGCTGAACTTAGATGCTGAGAATATATACTGGAAAGCACCAACGGTGACAGTAAAGCACAGACCGACTAATAGCATAAAACAATCCTGTAATCACTAGGTTGTAAAACACATTATCTAGAACACATTGTAGGGAACGACTAAAAAAAAACTACACAGAGAAAAGAAACACGTTAATCTCACTTGCCTATAAACCGTGCTATGTATTGCTAACAAAAACACTAATCTGAAAAAAATGAAACAATGTATACAACTAAATGACGACCCACTGAATAAAATAATAAGCAGAACTAAATCAAACGATGAATGTAAATAAGAAAACATGAACATATGGATACTCTGCTGAAATAAGTAAAAAGAAAAAGGGGAGAAAAGGAAGAACACCCACTAGTGCTGTCTACGGACTGGTTGAGAGAAGAGTGGTCTCTCCATGGTGAAATCGACCTGCTGCCTTGTTGTGCTGGAAGAAGGAGAAGCATCCACCGGTGAGAAGGAAGGGAGACGGAGAAGAAGAAGAATAGATGGAGGAAGAAGAACCGGCTGAAGGGAGAGAGAGATGAGAGAGAGAGAGAGAGAGAGAGAGAGCTTCCAAGTGGGCTGCGTCAATTCCAACGTGAGAGAGAGACCTCTTTTTTTTTTGCTGTAGAAGACTACTTATAATATTAAATTAGGGTAAAAGAAAAAATTTCAAAACAAGTCCACAATTTTCAATATTTTTCAAAAGACCCATTTTAGTAAAACATGTTTTATTGTCTAAAAACAAACAAACAAACTTCCTACTGATTAAAAATTAGCTAATAAAAACCTAAGCAAACTAAACTATGATTAAAACATTCTAACTATAATAGAAACACTAAATATATATATATATATATATATATATATATATATATATATATATATATATATATATATATATATATATATATATACGCAGGGAAAGCTTTGAAAAATACGATTTTCTGATAGAATTCAATTCAATGCAATTTCTCAGAACTAATAATAAAAATGGGTTTTTAGAGCGATTTTAACACGGATCATGCATAAATAATGATTAATAAAATGCAAATATTATGCATGATCAAATACCCCCATGCTTATCGTTTGCTAGTCCTCGAGCAAACTGAAGCAAAAACAAAAATACTAAACTAGACACACAATAAATACCTAACTCACTTTCGTAGGAATCACGGTTGCATTTAGCATATGCAACAAGCCCTTTCAACCCCTGAGTTACCCTAGTGGACGAGTAAGGTCTCGTGAGGGTTTACAGTTATGCTACCCATAAACATCTGTGTCAAGTATGCATAAGAATTTTAAAACACAAAGCATTAGGCAGTTAAGGAGTTCGTTTCCACAAATATTTCATGTCATTGCATCATCAAAACAGGATTAGAGTCTTCTACTTGCCACCACAGAATAAAATATTTTCTTTCACTTTTCTAAATAGCATAATCATTTATGTTTCATCCTTAGAAATTCAAATACATACATATCATTATTTACTTATCCTCACTCATATGTGTTCTGCACAGGTTTTCTCAATATTTGCTTTTAAGCAATGAACTTTTCTCTTTTACGCTCTTTTCTCTTTCTTGATTTTCAATTTTCCACATTTTTCAATCAAATTTTTTTTCTGAGCACTATACCCAATTTCCAGTTTTTGTGACCCGTGTAGCGAGCTTTGGGTCAGTGACTCCCAGGCCAGACGACCTTAGGGCACCAGATACAAAGTATCCCTCAGACTTAATTGCTCGAATCACTAGACCTTCAATTTTCTATAGTTTACGTATAGTCTACTTCTCTGTCATGTGCAATGTCAATATCTATTAGGCTCTCTATAAAGTCCATGTAACGAGCTTTCGGGCCGATGACTCTGAAACCAGATGGCTTTAGGGCACCAGGTGTAAACACCCCTCAGGCTCTACTTGCTCGAACAAAATAGGCCACAGATATCAACGTAGACAAAGAATTGACTTCCTTCGTTATCCTTTTCAACATGGACTCAAACACTTCAACTTGTGTCTAAGCCCAACTACTAGGGAATACGAAGATATCAAACAACTAAACGTATGCTCGTTTCACTTTTTGAGCTCTTTTGCAACGTTGTTCATTTGCTTAGTTTTCAAAAATAAAACTGTGCATATTCATACTTGTGATTCAAAATAGACTCTAACATGCATTTATAATCATTTCTTTGAAATCCACATAAACAACCATGGTTTTCTAGATTCGTGTTAGAAAATTTTTTTCGTGGGGCTTAAAAAATCTGTAAAGACGTTAGATGTTGCAAAGCAGTCATATAAATTCAAACTCATTCCCTAAAAGCCTAATTTTAATGAGTTGACATAAAAAAATTGCAAGTACAAAGACATAAAAAGTTTAGGTGTGCACACTACACCCTCCCCCATGCTTGAATGACACTGTCCTCAGTGGCACTCCCCCATGCTTGTATGAAACTAAGAGGCTGCACTTGAGAAAAAAATAATTGGGAGAAAAGAGCAGAAGTCACCTGAGATGACATATGAATGCATGTCCTACGATTACACAAGAATGCATACCTGATCTAACAAAACACTCATGAGATACAAGAAAGCAAAGCAAAATAACAAAAAAACCATCTATGATATTTACTAGATCCTACTAAAAATACAACATACAAACCTGTGCTCCCCCTCATGCATCCACGAGGTTAATAGCCTCAATGTCTTGCTGCACCACCATATCAGAAATGTAGGGCTTCAGTCGCTGCCCATTAACTTTGAAAATGCTACCCGTTCGCGGGTCCAAAAGATCTACCGCTCCATGTGGAAAAACTCTATGGACTATGAATGGTCCATCCCATCTGGACTTCAGCTTCCCTGGAAAAAGATGGAGACGTGAATGATAAAGCCACACCTTTTGACCAGGCTCGAACTGCTTCCTCACAATATGTTGATCATGGAAATGCTTTGTTCGAGCCTTGTATATTTTGGCACTCTCGTAGGCTTCATTGCGCAACTCCTCAAGCTCACTCAACTGCAACTTCCTCTCAGCTCCAGCTTGGACCATATCAAAATTGAACTTTTTGATAGCCCAATATGCCCTATGCTCCAATTCAACAGGAAGGTGGCATGGTTTTCCAAAAACCAATCTGTATGGGGACATGCCAATCGGAGTCTTGAAAGCAGTCCTATAGGCCCAAAGGGCATCATCAAGGCGCTGAGACCAGTCCTTGCGGTCTGGCCGGACTGTTTTTTCAAGAATCCGCTTGATCTCCCTATTGGAGACCTCAACTTGGCCACTAGTCTGTGGGTTGTACGGTGTGGCAATCTGATGATGTACCGAGTATTTTCTAAGTAAGGAAGCTACTTGTACATTATGAAAGTGCATACCACCATCACTAATGATCGCTCTAGGGACTCCGAACCGACTAAAAATGTTGTGCTTGATAAATCGGAGCACCTCCTTATGATCATTGGTTCGGGTGGCCACGGCCTCGACCCATTTGGAGACATAATCAACCGCCACTAGAATATAAATAAATCCGAACGAAGGCGGGAAAGGACCCATAAAATCAATGCCCCACACATCAAAAATCTCAACAATCAAAATAGGAAGGAGGGGCATCATATCACGCTTGGCGATGCGTCCCGTCTGCTGACAGCGCAAGCACCTCCTACAAAAATCGTGAGCATCTCTATGCAATGTCGGCCACCAAAATCCTGACTAGAGGACCTTTGCGGCTGTCTTTCGACTAGAAAAATGACCTCCACAAGCCAAGGAATGACAAAATGATATAATGGAGTCATGCTCCTCCTCAGGAACACACCTCCGAATCATCTGATCCGGGCATAATCGAAACAATTCTGGTTCCTCCCAAAAATAGTGCTTTACCTGCGAGAAAAATCGATCTCTCTCATTGCGGTTTCAGTGCGAAGGGTACTCTCCAGTCACCAAAAAGTTGATGATATGCGTGAACCAGGGCAAATGCTTAACATGAAAGAGCTGCTCATCCGGAAATGAATCATTAATCTGCCCCTGATCAGTGGATGTCTCCATTGTCAGTCTGGATAAATGATCTGCTACAAGATTCTCACATTCACTCTTATCTCGAATCTCGAGATCAAATTCTTGTAACAGAAGGATCCATCGAATGAGACGCAGTTTGGCATCCTTTTTACTCATCAAATATCGCAATGCTGCATGATCTGAGTAAATGATGACCTTGGAGCCTAACAAATATGATCGAAACTTCTCAAGAGCAAAAACTACGGCTAGTAATTCCTTCTCTGTGGTGGTATAATGCATTTGTGCATCAGAGAGGGTCCTACTAGCATAATAAATCACATGAGATCGTCGCTCAATCTTCTGACCGAGAATCGCTCCAACCGCGTAATCTGACGCGTCACACATAATCTCAAATGGCACTGACCACTCAGGAGATCGAAGAATAGGAGCAGTAGTCAGAGCTTTCTTCAGGGCCAAGAATGCCTTCAGACAGGCATCATCAAACACAAACGACTGATCTTTTGTTAGCAGGTTGCACAACGGTCGAGAAATCTGGCTAAAGTCCTTAATGAACCTTCTATAAAAACCTGCGTGCCCTAGAAATGATCGCACTTGCCGCACAGAGGTCGGTGGAGCTAATCTAGCAATGGTCTCCACTTTGGCCTTATCAACCTCGATTCCTTTCTCAGACACAATATGTCCAAGAACAATCCCCTGTCTCACCATGAAATGACTCTTTTCCCAACTAAGAATCAGATTTGTCTCCCTACAACGTTGAAGCACACGAGATAACTTTTGGAGACAATCGTCAAATGAAGAGCCATAGACCGAGAAATCGTCCATGAAAATCTCCAGGACATCATCCATCATATGTGAGAAGATCGCCATCATGCACCGCTGAAATGTAACCGGAGCATTACAGAGCCCGAACGGCATTCTCCTATAAGCAAAAGTGCCATATGGACAGGTGAACGTCGTTTTCTCCTGGTCCTCGGGATGAACGGCCACCTGGTTGTATCCTGAATAACCATCCAAGAAACAAAAATACTGCTGGCCCGCGAGTTTCTCCAAGATCTGGTCGATGAACGGCAGAGGGAAGTGATCCTTCCTAGTTGCACTGTTCAACTTTCTATAATCTATGCATACTCGCCATCCTGTGGTAGTCCTCATGGGGACACTTTCTCCTTTTTCATTCGTCTCTACAGTGAGCCCAGACTTCTTGGGGACAACCTGGGTAGGGCTCACCCACTGACTGTCGGAGATGGGATAAATGATCCCCGCATCCAACCATTTGACTACCTCCTTCTTTACCACCTCCTTCATATGGGGATTTAGTCTCCTTTGCGCCTCTCTTGAGGGTTTAGCCCCCTCATCCATGATAATCCGATGCATGCAAAAGGAGGGATCTATCCCCTTCAAATCTGCTACCGACCATCCAATTGCCTCTTTATGCTCGTGCAAGACCTGTAAAAGCTGACACTCCTGTGTGTCAGTCAGGTCTGCGGAAATAATGACGGGGAGAATCTGATCCTTGCCTAGGAAGGCATACTTGAGTGAGGCCGGTAAGGGCTTCAACTCAAGCTCAGGCAGACTCTCTATGGATGGTCGGGCTGGCTTTTCTGCCAATTCAGGAAGCGGCTCGAAGTGCTAGGTCCAACTCAGATCACTTGTATGACTCTCTATCGACCCATGGCAATCTTCTTTGAGTGATTCATCAACCTCCTCTTGAGGTGGATCACTCAATAACCAGGTATGCTCTGCTTCTACCAGGTCCTGAATGAAGTCGACCTCGAAAGAAGCCTCATCGCCGGCAGGTCCCATCGCCGCATGAAAAATGTTCAGCCTCATCTTCCTGTTGCCAAATGAGACATCCATCGCACCTGTGCGGCAATTAATGCACGCATTGGCAGTGGCTAGAAAGGGGCGTCCAAGAATAATGGGGGTCTGTCGCATATCATTGACTCCCTCCATATCTAAAATGATGAAGTCGACAGGGAAGTAGAAGTCCTCTACCTTGACTAAAACATCTTCCAAAATCCCTCGCGGGACCTTGATTGATCTATCTGCAAGCTGCAGGGTCATAGGTGTTGGCTTCATCTCCTTCAATCCAAATTTGTCATAAAAGAAACCCGGCAAGATATTGACACTTGCCCCAAGATCGAGCAATGCACGCTCGACAGTGATGTCTCCTATGACACACGAAATAATTGGAGTCCCTGAGTCCTTAAGCTTTGGTGGGGTTTGGTGTTGTAGCACCGCACTCACCTGCTCAGTCAAGTATATCTTCTTCGGCACTTGTGACTTCAACTTTCTTTTCTGTGTACAAAGCTCCTTTAGAAACTTTGCGTATGCAGGGACTTGTTGAATGGCATCAAGCAAGGGGAGGTTTATCTGGACGTGCTTGAATATTTCAAGCATCTTCTGCATGTTCACTCCATGCTTGCCTAATGACTTCGGTCTCTCTAGCGCCTCAGGAAAGGGGGCTTTGGGAGTATAGGACTTTGAAGGCTCAGTTGGTCGAGCCCTCTCGCTTTCCTGAGGTGGGATGGTAGGGACAGGCTGCTTCTCACTCGTTCTCTCTCTTTCTTCTGCAGCCTCCCTCGCCTGGTATTGCTTCCCATTCCTAAGGGTTATTACCGCTTGAGCCTGCTCTTGATGGGCATCTGTCATGTGCAAGCCATGCATCGGCTCCTTACCCCTAGGGTTCACTACCGGTTGGCTAGGTAAAGCCCCCTCACTCCGCCTGCTAAGCGCCTCGGCGAGTTGTCACATCTGCGTCTCAAGCTTCGCAATAGAATGTGTATGGGAGCTCAGATTTGCCTTGATATCCGAGAAGGCTTGCAGCATCTTGTCCTCAAAGGACTGGCTGGATGAAGGCTCTTGAGACTGGGGTTGATTATAAGTAGGCTGAGCTGAAGGGTAGCTAGTTCTCTGAAATCCAGGCGCATAACTGCCTTGCCTGGGTTGGCTTTGGGAAGGGTTGAGAGGTTGGGCTTGTGGATTTCTCCATGAAAAATTAGGATGGTTCCGCCAGCCCGGGTTATATGTACTGGAATATGGATTGGGTGCGGGCCTAGCGAAACTCTGCGCCATCTGAGCTTGCTCCTGGACAAACTCAGGGTATTGTGGCGCAACAGGGCAATTAACAACATGGTGTGCAGGGATAGCACACAACGCACACACCTGTAGGACTGGAGAAGGACCCGACAACAACTGATCTAATTTCTGAGACAGTTGGTCGACCTTGTTTTGCAACTCAAGGTGCATCCCTATCTCGAATATACCAGCCTTCTTCGCGCCATCTTGCACAGGTGTGGCCCTCTCAGATCGTGAAGCAGAAGCATGGTGCATGGAGTTCTCGCTTAAGGTCTCAAAAAGGGCCCATGCTTCATCTTCACTTTTGAGCATAAAAGTGCCCTCACAGGCAGCGTCAACCATTTGACGGTTCTTCTCAGTGAGACCATCATAAAAATATTGCACCAGTTGCCAGCGGGGCACTTGGTGGTGGGGACACTTGCGAAGAAGATCTTTCATCCTCTCCCACGTTTCATGAAACATTTCTCCCTCGATCTGTGAAAAGCTAGTGATGGCTTTTTGATACTGGTTCGTCTTACCAATTGGGAAGTATTTCTTTAAAAACTCCCTTTGCATATGTTCCCAAGTGGTAATTTGAACTGTATCGAGGGCCTTCAGCCAATGCTTGGCTTTATCCTTAAGGGAGAAGGGGAATAACGTCAACCTTAACGCGTCATCTCCAAAATTGTTGATTCGCACCGTAGAGCAGATCTCGAGAAATTCGTCGAGATGACGGTATGGGTCTTCGTTGCTAAGGCCATAAAAGGAGGGTAACATCTGGATGACACTGGCCTTGATTTCAAAATGGTTCGCTCCCACATCAGGTCTTGTGATGCAGGAGGCAGGAGTGTATGTGTTGGGCATGAAGTACTCCCTAAGAGGACGGATCAACTGCTGATCTTCAGCCATGGGGCTGGATTGATGGGCTCTCCTAAAGAAAGATTCGGGATCCTCAACAAATTCGGCAAGCTCAGGTTCAAGCGAACGTCGCCCGTGCATGCACCAAAGGGTAGACCGGTGCAACAACCGTCCTAAATTAGGGTTTTCTACCTAACTAACGCGCTAGCGGCCAAACCACACAAACCACAAAACGAGTAACAAAAACAATTACTGAAAACAAGAAATAACAAGCACCACGCAGTTGCACTCAGTAGAGAATTTATGAAAATGAAATCTATGTGCACGGTACCAATCGTACACAGTCACTTCTAAGGGGATCCTAATGGGTGAGCTGTGCAGAAAAGTAAGCTTGTCTCTACGGTATGCACACACGTGGTTCTAAGCCTAAATGCGAAAAGCAAACTAAACAATCCTAATTAAAGAACTGAATTAAACTAACAACCTATAAATACGAGAACAAACACAAGGCAATAAAGTGAATACTAGTATTTCGCCGTTCCCCGGCAACGGCGCCAAAATTTGGTGTGAGTTTTATGAAAACCCTTTTTAAAACAATATTTTTAATGAAAATTCAGTGAAAGCCAGACACCAAAAATATAAAAACCGGCTCGCACAAGTGGTGGAGTCCGGGTCGATCTCAGGGAACGGAAAATACTTCGTATTCAAACACACAATCTAACTACTCTTTATTGCCAAAATAAAAGGAATTAATTAAATAATTAACTACGCGAGTACGGCCCTACGCAGAGGGCTTGAACAAATAATTAAAGTGCCTTATTACAAACCCAATGAATTAAATAAAAGAATTAAAATTCCAATCTAAGAAGAAAAACAAGTCTTTAGTGCTTGAGGCTTTTGTAGTTCCTCTGTCCCTTGTGTGAATCTCATGCATATTCTTTCTTTGAGGGCTCCCTTGGCACGTCCAAGCGCTTGCCTACACAAAACAAAAACCAAGAACACAGCAGAACGGCGAAACTAACCACGATCTACACTTAAAAACTTAGTAAAAGCAAAAATCCAACCACTACACCAACATGCTATTATGCACTAAAGGACGGAATAATGTAACTATTAACACACGTTAAACAAATTCAAGAACTAAAGGATGGCAACTGTTGAGAATTTAACTAATTTAACACAACTCAATCATGAAAAGTGTAACACGAAAACAATTTAACACCCCTATTTAGACCACGACTAGTACTGAATCACTGTTATGGAAATAAATTACAAAGAACTATAGCTACTGAAGTCAAACATGGTTAATGAAGTATCCAAACAAATAACGGCTAAGTTAGTGCTTATTGCTGAATAAAAGTGGTTAACTAAGATTGACTAAACCCATTAATTACCATTGCTGATATCTAATAATGTCAATCTATCATCCAACCACTTAACAACAACAAGTGAACTAAAATGTTAAACACTATACCTACTAAATTAAGTACCCAAAACAAGCAATTAACCAGTGAAATACGTGAACATCTAATGCATTCTTAGCATGGCTGATTAATTGACTCTGAACTAAGGCTAAATAATGAAAGCAATTAACCAAAAAACACTGTGACTACTAAAATCAATGGCTACAAAAGCACTAATGTACTCTTGCTGGTGCTTTAACAGAACTAAACACAAACGTTGATTGAAAACCAACGTATGAAGAACTACAAACTAAAAAGAACAAAACACATGTATATAAAAAACTTAAAATGCACAGATTGAACAAACTAGTGAGCTGAACTTAGATGCTGAGAATATATACTGGAAAGCACCAACGGTGACAGTAAAGCACAGACCGACTAATAGCATAAAACAATCCTGTAATCACTAGGTTGTAAAACACATTATCTAGAACACACTGTAGGGAACGACTAAAAAAAAAACTACACAGAGAAAAGAAACACGTTAATCTCACTTGCCTATAAACCGTGCTATGTATTGCTAACAAAAACACTAATCTGAAAAAAATGAAACAATGTATACAACTAAATGACGACCCACTGAATAAAATAATAAGCAGAACTAAATCAAACGATGAATGTAAATAAGAAAACATGAACATATGGATACTCTGCTGAAATAAGTAAAAAGAAAAAGGGGAGAAAAGGAAGAACACCCACTAGTGCTGTCTACGGACTGGTTGAGAGAAGAGTGGTCTCTCCATGGTGAAATCGACTTGCTGCCTTGTTGTGCTGGAAGAAGGAGAAGCATCCACCGGTGAGAAGGAAGGGAGACGGAGAAGAAGAAGAATAGATGGAGGAAGAAGAACCGGCTGAAGGGAGAGAGAGATGAGAGAGAGAGAGAGAGAGCTTCCAAGTGGGCTGCGTCAATTCCAACGTGAGAGAGAGACCTCTTTTTTTTTTGCTGTAGAAGACTACTTATAATATTAAATTAGGGTAAAAGAAAAAATTTCAAAACAAGTCCACAATTTTCAATATTTTTCAAAAGACCCATTTTAGTAAAACATGTTTTATTGTCTAAAAACAAACAAACAAACTTCCTACTGATTAAAAATTAGCTAATAAAAACCTAAGCAAACTAAACTATGATTAAAACATTCTAACTATAATAGAAACACTAAAAAAATATATATATATACGCAGGGAAAGCTTTGAAAAATACGATTTTCTGATAGAAATCAATTCAATGCAATTTCTCAGAACTAACAATAAAAATGGGTTTTTAGAGCGATTTTAACATGAATCATGCATAAATAATGATTAATAAAATGCAAATATTATGCATGATCATAATAGTTCAATCATCTCGTATTTACCCATTTCAGGATTTCAGATCATTACAATTTCACAATATAAAGCATGCTGAAAAATATGCAAATGTCTCTTTAATGACTCCATCACAGTGATACGTAACTGTTCTAATTGATGTTTATCTTTTCTTATCCCAAGGGTACACGTGGGCCAAGGCAACCATCTTAGAAGAAAACGTTCGGGGGTATATTATTCAAGGGTATTTTATTAACCCGAACATTTTAACTGAGACTGAAATCCCAAGGGAGCGGCCAGTGACTGAGAGAAACTCCCAAAGGCCAAAACCAAAACAAGATGCATCCCTAACTTCTGCAGAAGAACATAGAGCTACCACCCAGGACATATTTGGTAGTCCGGGTCCCCCCCCCCCCCAACTCCGAGGACTGGGGACCATCGAGTCACTTTAGCTCGAAACAGTAAAATACATGTCCCCGAAGTTTTGTACCACCTACCCTCTCCAAGGTAAGCCCGAAACTGAGTGGGTTAATCTTTTAATTTAGTTATGTTCCCAAAGTATGGGGCATTTCCCCAACTTCCTTCTACTATCATAACAGTAGAATTCCCAACCTTAGTTATTTTACCAAGGTGTATAAACCAGTCCCCATCCTTTGTCATATTGATTGCATAACCCACCCAAAGTGCTTCGGTGCCTTTAAACCAGTCAAGCACAAATGCCCCGGTGCCTTTAAACCAGTCGGGCAACCATATTATATTTTCATTTTCATGTGGATTCACATCACAACTTCGATGGTCTATGCATGACCCTCAACACACTGGCTTGACATTCATATGTTCACAACAAACCGACCCATAGGTTCGGTTATCAAATCATCATTCATTATCATTATTATTTATTTATTCTTTAATAGAAAATTGCCACAACGCCTCCATGTATAAAAAAAAAGGTGGCATGCATTAAAAGCTCTGCCAACAAGCAAAGACACTATTGGTGTCCCTTATTGAGCATGCAGGGTAATCTTAGAAATTTGGTAATACAACTATATACATTTCTCCAAACACCTTCTCATTTGAACATTTCACAAGATATACAGCTTAGTTGGCATTTGATACTTTCAGCAAATATGTAGTGTTAGGCAATAGTATTTCAGAAAGATATACAGTTTAACAAGCATATGAACCTTGGAAAATAAACATCTTCATGGTTATTTGAACCTTCTAGATGATATACACTTAATGGCATTTTGCCTATTTTAAGAAATATGCCATTTAACATGCTAAATTATGCAGCTTAGTATATAAAATTGAATATCATTTTACCATGCAACTCAATAAGCATTTGAGCATTAGTTTAATATACAACTTCATGTAACAGTGAATAACAACCTAATACGCAGTTAAGTTTGCATTGAATATCAACTGGATATGCAACTTTGTAGGAAATTGAACATACACTTACTATGCAGTTGCATAGGCATTGTGCATCTAACTAATATGCTGCTTCATATGGACCCGAGCATCCACCTATATGCATCTAAATAGGAATTTGCATATCAACTGAATAGGCATGCAAATGTTAACTTAAATTTCAACTTAACATGAATCCAACTAGATTCTCATGTATACTTGCTTCCAAGATTTCTCCCACAACATATTACCAGGTATGTATATTCAAAAATAGCAATTGTTTCAATCTGTTTCCAAACAATTTTAACGATCCCATAAAATAAGCATGTTGATTCCTAATCCTATCACATGATGTTGTGAACCTATAGATTTCATTTAACAGAGATCACTGATATCACATACAGGGCTAGTCAAACTAAATTTTTCAGAATCCTATGATGAAACAACAACATAGATTAACATTGATCCTCCTTTGAGATCCAATAATAGTTTAGCTAGTATGACCATTTTACAGGAATCAACAATTAAGAGAAGTCTACATTTTCAGAGCCACACTTAGCACACATATATCAAAGAACCTATTGTTGTTTAATTACACAAAAAAGGCAACAACATTATGAGCTATAATGACATTTAAATAGAAATATTGCACCACTATGGTTCATCTGAATTGCAGCAAATTATACATCGAACTAATTAGCAACGAATAACCACAATATGTCCCACTGGTAATCATTCCAAAGTGAATTCCCTTTTATTAGCAGAATTCAGTATGCAGAGGTATATATAAATATATATATCTATATTTGAATATCGCAGACAAGCTATGCAAATGACTAATCCCTTCTTCTTTTTTTCCACAGCATAAAGTGTAATATAATAACCAATGATTTTTCTGTCAGGAGCAGTCTGTATAAGTTACTATGTATAGAACGATGCCAGTTCAACCCCTAATATTAATAGCAACACTCACTCCTACCCTATTAGAACTGAGACAATACCATGACCGAATTTCCCTGTTAAGCATACATATTAGTAAATGGTAGAGCTAACCAGCATCCAAAGCTAGAGTAGGTAAAGGTTGAATCTACAAGGCATATAGTGATACAAACTGGTCATGCTCGCAGGTAACAACATTTAAACAAAAAAAAATGATATCCAACGTACAATGCAATTATACCCAATCAAATTCAAAGGACTGGATTTTCAACACAGATTACCACATACCAAAACACATGATTAATCTAAACCTAGCAATGATTTAATACATGGTGACATCTATCATATTATTGACTTACTCATAAAATCTCAACATGGAAGGCATTAGCTCGATTGAACCCCTCTTTCTGATATCCGAAATCCCCAACTCAATCGATTTGGGATTTTCGCCACCATAAACCTGAAATCCTCTTTTTCTTGTTAGGGATTTTGGCCACCCACACAGCATGCTCGAACTATGATATACCAAACAAGGAACACACAGCAAATCCTACCTTGTTTGATGATTTCCCCTCTTTCTGTCGTGAATCTGGGTGCAGCCGAATTCCTGCTCACCAATGAGTATGAGAATGGAAGGGACGAGAGGAGAGTCATCGTCGGGTGGTGCTGCCAGAAAAAAAAAAAAGGAAAGCGAAGGTGGCGGCGACAGGGTCAGTGAGGGATTCAAGGAAAAGGGTCATCGGCCTCCTGCCGAAGGTCACTGAGAGTGAGAGGAAACGAGGGGAACGAGAGAGAGTTGAGGAAGACCGAGAGAGAGAGAGAGAGAGAGAGAGAGAGAGAGAGAGAGAGAGAGAGAGAGAGAGATTCGGCTAAATGAGAGAGGAAGGAGGTGAGATGTGGAAGGTTGCCACGAAAATCGGAAGGGGATCCGTTATCCTCCCCTTCACCCGGCGGCTGCGCATCCCCCTTCCTCAGCTTCCTCACTTCCACGCTGTGTTAGGGTTCAAAACGAACCCTAACACTCGTTTTTATCGGGTAGGGCTTATAGCAGCCCCAACTATTTTTAACTTAAAGCCCCTTTTTTTTCATGTTTACCCTTTTTTTTTTTTTGACGCACCACTGTTGCGGGTTTGGTTTGACCGAACCCGTGACCCGCGACCCATCACAGCGAGGTCCAGGTTTGGGCATGTTCGGGTCCACCAGAGGATCCGGACCCGTTTTAAAATGTTTAACCTATTAGATATTTAAGTTTTTAAAATGTAACCCTAATAAAATTCAGTGGATTTAGTTACATTATTATGGATCCCTACCAACTTATTATGGATCCAAAGTCCATTCGGCTTCGCAAGTCCCCTTACTAAATCTGGATCCATGGATCCAAAATTTTGATCATATGATTTGGAACTGTGGATCCAAATTACACTATCATGGTTTCCACGTGACTTATAACGGATCCAAGTAAATTTTAATTGGTTTCCTACCCTTTTTACCTCTCCGATGTCCAGGATCCAAAAGAAATATTGTGGGTCTAAACTTCGCATAAGCTACTACGGATCCCATGAAAGTTTTATAGATCCGATGTAAAAATTTTCCTCATGAAAAATCCGGTTTCAACATCGTGGATCAACTCCATTCCTCCTGGATCCAATACCCAATATGACCCTGATATGGAGGATCCAATATCAGAGATCCAATCCATTTGCTTAAATTCCCATATTGGTCATCCAAATTAAAATGTTTGAGATCTATGAACTAAGATCCAAATGGAAAATCGAGGTTCTGAACAGGGTATTAAGGTTCCAACATTGAAGATCCAAATAGGTTATCCAAGATCCACTTACGAATAAATAATTAAAACAATAAAATATTCTTGTATCACCTTAATGACTTAAAATCTAAGTTTATTTATCTGATAAAAATCACGGGTATTACAACCGCAGTGTAGGATTCTCACACTAAAGAAGGGATATCTAGGAAAATATTAATTATATTATTTTCTCTTTTTATCTCTTTTATTAAAAAAAATAATTTATTTCACAATTCTTATTTTGCAAATCAACATGCAAACCACAACAACATTTGTTTCAAAAATCAACATACGAAACCCATCACAGGACCACAACTCGTTATGACATGAAACAATACAATTAGTTCAATATTCAATAATCATTAAATTAATTTTTGAGATGCATAAACACTAAACATGGAGCAACACCTGCTCGAGGCCCACATAGCTACAGTGATCTACTATTGACCATTGATGCATCTAATGAAAAACTATAATGAGCATGTCACTTATGCAATTATTCAACATACTCTCAAATGTATATTCATATACACTAACAAGAATGTGCAAGAATAACATATTTCATATGCATATGATCACATGATTGCAAAAGTATAATTTTCTTTTCATGATTCATCACATACTTAATATGCAAACATTCATGTGATCATGCAAGTGCACAATAAAAACCCAAAATTTAGGATTTACATGTTTATTTCATGCATATGTATGTCATCAATATTTTATATGTCACATCATGCATAATCAAAATTCTTTATGTCGTTTGGCAAGCTTGGGGTACAACACACATGTCCACCGAGTCCAAACCATTGTTGCCCACACACGGGACAACACTGGTAGTCATATAGAAATATTCAAATACTCATGCAACTACTCATAACAGTCCAATCACACGAATACTTAATATGGTCATGAACAAACACTCTAATCTGAATATTTCACATGTATAAATCTTAACAATGGTCATGTGTAAAAATTTAAATTCTTAACATACATAATTTTGGCCACAAACATGAACATTTGGTATAATAAGTTGGAATATTACCAGTAAAGTTTAACACATTAAATTTGAGCATATTCATGAGTATTCACATGCATACATCATGAATATATAAATTAGACTATACATGTAAGTCTGCACCTATATGTCGATCTGCCCATATATGCAAATCTGGACATTCAACATGCATATGTATCTAAGCATTTAGCATGTCAAAATTACACTTGTAACAAGTATAAAATCTGACTATTTAGACAATGCAAATCTGCATAGTTACCACATACAATTGAATTGGTAATATATACAAATCTGGACATGTCTCGCTTCTTTTTTTTTTAAAGACAAACTGGGGTTGTTAATACCATCATGGAACCTACTATGAGTGCTTTGTACTGCATGAGCAACAACCCTGTTAGTTTGCAATGGTGGCAATATATTCCAAACATGACTGCAAGACAACATTGGATATTATCCTACCATCTCCACTGATTCAAATTTTGTTGTTGGACAACTGGAGGCATGCAAGTATAAACCAAAATTCTAGTGAATGATTGGCTCCTCTCAAATCATTTTGCCTTTAATATAGGGAGAAGAATAAACAAGGGCTCTTATAAAGTGGCTTAAACAGATGCAACCAAGATGCTCAAAGGTGCAGATGGGGATATCTGAAGAAAACATGTAGTCACACTTACAAGGTAGGGAAATATCTTTAATTAATGATTGCAAGAACTTCTATGGTAAAACTGACTTATTTACCAGGGTCTGCAGTTGAATGCTAACTTTTGCTCCATCTAGCTATATTAATTGAATTGAAAGTCTAAAAATTCATGGAGAACAAGCCATCATCCAGCTGTATTAATTGAATGAGAAGTCTAAAACTTCTTGCAGTAATCCTTCAGATTAACCATGGCAGAACTCACCTCCTGAGTTGGTAGCTGAGTGAACAACCAGTTATTAAATTTTTTGTTACGTATTTTTTGTTTCAATGTGGTTCTATGTTATTTTGAGCAACTGACAATCTGCTGGGCTTTTGACATGCAAGGGACTGCCCAACCAATTGTCGACTGGGCTTGATCAGTCTAATGGCTGCCTAGCCGATAGTCGGTTGGGCCCATTGTCTTTTTTTTTTCTTCTTGTTTAATGCAAACCAACATTCCAAACGTACGTGAATAGTAAATAGAACCACAGTTTCAAAAACAGAATTTTTTGGAGGATCTACACTAACAAAAAATGCAAAGTTTCAACACTGCATATATATATGTACATGTATATATACATAAACACACACACACATACATACACACACACACACACATATATATATATATATATATATATATATATATATATATATATATATATATATTGGCTGATTAAAAAGCCTTTTTTAAACATATGTATATATGCATGTAAGTATATGCATATATTCATATTTCTTCATCAGATATGTTCACCTTCTCAGTGGACAAATATGTCTAGATCTAGCAACATAAGTGACAAGACAGATTTGTCTTGGTCCGTCTAGCATCTCAATGGTTAGATACGATTGTACATCTATTACTATTAATATATATCGTTTTTCACTAATATGAGCATGGGAAAATCAGACAAGATTCGTAGTTCCATGCAAAAATTTCACCCAAACTAAATTTAGGCTCTTTTTTCCAATTTGAATCAAAGAACGAACATGTACCTTGATTTGGAGCTTTGAAAAAGAAACCGGAAATGCTTTGGAAAACCGGAGAGGAATAAGCTCCTCCTCCTTCTTTTCTCTCTCCCAAACCCTTTCCTTCCTCTCTTTCTTTCTCTCTTTTCATTTCTTTCTTTCTTCCCCCCCCCCCCCCCTTGTTTTTTTGTGTTTATATAGATGGCATCTAGGGGTGATGCCCCCTTTTCCAGCTCCTTCTAAAGAGGGCTGGAGATTGGACTTCTCATATGGGATTCCATCTCCAACTCCTCTTTCCTAATTTCTTAAAACTCTATTTGTTGATTTTTCTACTTCCTTCCTTTTTTAACAACTCTATTAGAGTTTCATTATTCTTATGCCTTTCTCATGACTATTATGGACTCTTCTAAAGTTCCTACAATTTAACAACTTCTGAAATTCAGAATTAAATATTAATTAATATCAATGTAATTATTATTTAATTATTTATTAATAATTAAATATGCAAAAACTTCAAGAGGGTGCCTTATCCCTCTGGGAGCCTTTTTAACTTTAAAATCCTTTAATTTAAATCTGTATACTAAATTTAAAGTTGTATTTTTGTTGGATTTAGATTTGGATCTGGATCCAAGATCCAAATCTATATCCAAAGTTCAGTTGGATCTTGAGCTAGATTGTATTCTAATTAATATGGGTCTTGAACTGAGTCCAGATCCACATTAAATTGTATCATATGGATCAAATCTGGTCCAATCCAATCCAAACCCGATCCCATCGACATAGGACCTTTTCAACAAATTATGATTTTTGGGTCAACCCTAGCCCAAATTCAAAAAAGTAATATACCATTGAACTCAAATTTTTTAGGCGCATCTAATGGTATATACTTCAAATTTTACCTCCAAAATTTGCCTAAACTTAAACCAAATTTCACTTGAATTTAAAGATTGAAAATAAAACTTTTTATCACCTTTTTAATTAGCTCATTTAGGTCTTGTTGATGAGACTTGGCCCAAGCCCAGACTCAAATATTATATTCCTAATATCGAGCATTTATTGACTTTTCTTCAACACTTAGTCAAATTTTAGAAATCTCAAAATTTAACTAAGTATGAAAATACAAGATATTACAATGATTCTGTTGGTTATCACCTTGTTGGTTCCCATTACCAACATTGTTCCTTTGGTCATTCCTTCGATTATTCCTTCTATTATTGTTATGATCATTCTCGAATTGTCTTCCTTGGGATGTTGTATTTCGCCAATCAATCTAGTGAGCTTCTCAACAATAGCAAATGTCACAACAAGAGTTTGAGGGTCTGGTCGATTAAGCTCCGTAGTTGCCCACCCCTGCAGTCCATGCATGAAGTGGAACAACCGATCTGCATCTCTCATGTTTTTAATGTCTAGCATCAGTGAGGTGAATGCCTTAACATACTCATGAATTGACCCAGTCTGCTCCACATGTGCCACTGCTCCACCAGCTGAGGCATTCTTCAACTGCCACTTCAACTAACCATTCTTTCTTCAAACAACATCTAATTCAATAGTAAAGATGTCGAACCTTTCCAATAGACCATTGAACTTCATGTTAAGACTCCCAATAGAGTCTTCATATCTAGTGGTGAGATCTTTCATAGAATCTTTCACTCCATCTGCTGCAGTCTTGATCTCTTGATCGAGCACCCAAAAAGTTATATTAGTGTCATTAACTAACCTTTCCACGTTGGTCACAATTTATGTCACTTCGAGGTCATCGCACACAGAAGCTGTTACAAGATCATCAACCATGAACTTGTCTTCAGGAGGAACCTGACTACTCAAAAGAATATCGTTATGCTTCTTTAGATGCATTCTCAATGAAAAATGTTGAATCCTTGTTCCAAAAATTAACAAGGCTCTAGTACTAACTTGTCACAGGCTAAAAAATAAGGCCCTCGTGATGTGCCTTGATGTACCCCAACACCAAAATAGCCTTTCAAGTGCACAACAGAAATCAAGCTCAACATCGCTCATCAAGCACGTAAGTGCAATAACACAAACATGTGCGCACACAATCACATAAAGAAAGCAAGAAGGCAAGAGAGCATAGAAGAAAACAAGAAAGCAACTTCTATTAACAAGTTAACAAGTAGAAAGGAACCCCAAAATATTGTACCCGAGGTTCTTAGGACAAAGGTGCAAAAACATCAAGCAACAAGCTGCAACACTTGGTGTATTTCAGATCGCCATGTTTTTCACTTTTTTGTTTCTGATGTATATACCACTTTGACACTCTCGAATGCCCCAAAAGGCCTTACGACTTAAAAACCCCGTGTATTCAAACCCTCTCTTCTCCTCTTGATGTACTTTGCTTTTAAGTATCTATAAAGAAGCTTTTTGCATCCTTGACCCTTTGCTCTCTTTGTAATTGTGCATACGTACTCTTGCTTTCGCTCATGCGTGTGTGTTGTGAGTTGCTTGTGCGCTAAAAAGGTCTGCTTTCGATATTCGTGATTACACAAAGCTACGTCGCGGGGGCCTTCACTTTTAAGTTTGTGACAAGTTGGTACCAGAGCCTTGTCGACATTGGGATTGACAATGACATCAAAGAAGAATGTCATGACTCCTTTAGGCAGTATGGTTCATTCTGAAGAGGACTTCATGGCCGATGATCGGGTGTCAACCATCTTGCGTGATGTTGTCGAGCTGACTGGGACAATGGCCAACATGGAAAAGTTGGTCAGTGGAACTTGTGCTGCTTTTAAGGATCTCAACACAAGGATCAAGACGATGGTAGAAGGGCTGGAAAACTCTCTGGAAAGTCTTGCCACTAAATTTGGTTATTTAGTGGAGGACCTTGCCACCAAATTTGATGATCTACTAGGTCGGTTCAACATTATGGTTGTTGAATTGGGTCTGACAGAAGGATGATCAGTTGAATCGACAGTTGAGGACTGCCCCAACTGAGGGCACTTTAACGCACGTGGATAGGCCACGTTATAGGCTACCTAAGCTCGCAAAGTATAAGGGCACGCGAGACTCAAAGGACCTCGAGAACTTTATCTATAAAATAGATCAATTCTTGGAAGCTATGAGAATAGAGGAAGATGTAGATAGTCTACGGATCGTAACAATATACTTTATAGATGAAGTGACTCTTTGGTGGAGACGTCGCTTGGGTGATGTTCGACGTGGGTTGGTTGCTATAGTCTCATGGGAGGACCTCAAAAATGAATCACGAGACTACTTTTTGGCTAAAAATCAATAAAAAATAGCCCGCAAAGGGTTGCTGGCATTGAAACAAACATGGTCAGTGTATGACTAAGTCAAAACATTCTCTTTGATAATGCTAAAGGTCGAGAGAATGGATGATAAAGATCGGTTGTTCTACTTCAATAACAGGCTACAAGGATGGGCAAACACAGAACTCATTTGGCATGACCCTGCAATGCTAGCTGAGGCGCTTATGACTACAAAGAAACTTGCCAAGCTTGATAGAAACAATGCGACATTTCAAGGCAGACTATAAGGAAATAACCATAACAATTGGAAGGACAACCGAATGAATGATTATGCACAAAAGGCTGGCCATGGGAATCAACAAAATCAAGGATGACAAGATGGCCTAATAATCAGAACCGAAATAACTTTCATGGTAACAACTATCATCATCGTGATTGTTGTATCTGCCACAGTGATCACTGGGCCGATACATGTCCTAACATGCATGGGGATAACCGCGCACCCTGCGCTGCGAATGTTGTTCAGGGTGAAGAAGTTCATCAACCTGCAGAGGCGCCAACAGTTGGTGCAATGCAGATGATGAATGCAATGAAAGTGATGGCTACTACAGAACCAATCATATACAAAGAACTGATGTACTTGAAACATCTACTCAATAAAAGACTCACCAAGGCATTGGTAGACACAGGTGCCACACATAATTTTATCTTGCGTGAAGAGGCATAACAATTGGAACTGCAGTGGAAAAAGGAGAGCCACATGAAAGCGGTTAACTCGGAAGCTAGAACCATCTACAATGTTGTTCGTAATGCACCAGTGTGGATCCATAACTGGTCAGAAAGGATCACACTATCAGTCGCACCTATGGATGATTTCAAAGTCATCCTTGAAATGAAATTCTTGAGAAGAAACAAGGTAGTGTTGATGCCTCACCTCAAAGTTGTCAGCTTTAAGAGTGAGAATCAACCTTGCATGGTTACTACAATATTGGTGAAGCCTTGCGAGTGCTTGGTATCCGTGCTCTAGTTAAAGAGAGGCATAAAAAGTGATGATGAGACTTTTTTGTCATAATTTGTGCCACAGATGAAGCGGGAGAAGCTGTTGATGTCCCAGGGACCTTAGTGCCCACATTGAAGGAGTTCGGTGATGTTATGCCTGCCAAACTGCCGAAGAAGCTACCTTCGAGGCTTGAGGCAGACCACCAGATTGAACTAGTGCCGGTTGCATGGCCACCCGTAATGGCTCCCTATCGTATGGCAATTTCTGAGCTGCAGAAATTACATAAGCAATTGAATGACATGCTCGAAGCAAGAATTATCCAACCATCAAAAGCTTCCTTTGGAGTGCCCGTGTTGTTTCAGGCAAAGTACGATGGGTCGAAGCATCTGTGCGTCGACTATAAGGCATTGAATAAAATGACTGTAAAAAACAAGTATTCGCTTCATTTAATCGCTGACTTGTTTGATCAACTCAGAAAGGCAAATGTCTTCTCTAAGTTGAACCAAATATCTAGTTACTGGCAAGTCAGGGTTGCAGAAGGGGATGAGACAAAAACTACTTATGTGACACGATATGGGGCCTTCGAATTCCTTGTGATGCCATTTGGCTTGACGAACGTGCCCGCCACCTTCTCATCCCTGATAAACAAGATTTTCTACCCCCACCTTGACAAGTTTATCGTTGTGTACTTGGACAACATAGTGGTGTACATCGATTCTATCGAGCAGCATGTTCGACACCTTTGAATTGCGTTTCAAACTTTGAAGGACCACAAGCTATATGTCAAGCAAAAGAAGTGCTTATTTGATCAGAGGAAAGTTTACTTCCTTGGCCATATTGTGAGAGGAGACACATTGAAGATGGACCATAAGAAGATTGAGGCTATTCAACCTTGGGAGCCGCCTACTAAAGTTCCTAAATTATGCACTTTCTTGGGGCTTACGAATTACTCCAAGGATATTCGTAGATCGCTGCTGCGCTCACAGATCTGCTGAAGAAAGGTAGACAATGGCTGTGGTCTGATGCATGCTATATGGCTTTTGACGGGTTGAAGTGCGCATTGACAGAGGAACTAGTGCTAAAGTTGCTTGACTGTCGGCAACCGTTTGAGGTGCAGACCGATGCGTCTGACTTTGCTATCGGAGGGGTATTGCTCCAAGAAGGACATCCCATTGTATTTAAAAGCCGAAAGCTAAACGATGCCAAGCATCGATATACTATGCACGAGCATGATATATTGGCAGTCGTGCATTGTCTCCGCATATGAAGACTCTATCTTTTGGGGTCGAAGTTCGTTGTATGCACTAACAACATTGCGATAAGCTGCTTTCAGACTCAGAAGAAGATGAGTTCAAGGCAATCGCGCTGGTAGGATTTTCTGGCAGAATTTGATATGGTCCTTGAGTACAAGTCTGACAAGACCAATATTTTTGTTGACGTCTTGAGTCGGAAGGTGAAACTTGCAGCTTTGCTCGCTTGGGACGACAATGTAAGCCAACCAATGAGCGATCTTCTCGAGCAGGTTGAGAAGCTTTAAAGAGTGACCCAACAACTCAACAACTGATCACATTGGTAAAGGAAGGAAAGACACAAAGATTTTGGTTAGAGAACAATTTTCTCCGCTCAGCGGGCGATCGTCTATATATTTCATGCCAGGATACTCTATAAAGGCACTTGATGCACGAATGCCATGATACCACTTGGGCGAGTCACCCAGGACAACAAAGAACATTGGCGTTGTTGGAACACACATTCTACTGGTCGCAGATACACGATGATGTGGATGCGTATGTGCTGACTTGCCAACAAGACAAACCCATCAATTAGAGACCCAGAGGCTACTAGAGCCCCTACATGTGCCAAGCCATTCGTGAGAGTGCATAACCATGGATTTCATTGTGAGCTTGCCAAAAGCTCAAGGTTGCAGTTTTATTTATGTGATTGTTGATAGGTTTTTGAAGTATGCTGTCTTTGTGCCTGCCCCTACCACCTGCTGATGCTGCTAAGTTGTTCATGTGGAATGTAGTCAAGCATTCAAGAATCTCAAAGAGCATTATTAGTGATCGTGATGCTTGTTTCACTGGTAAGTTGTGGCGAGAAGTGTTTTGCTTGATTGAGACAAACTTGCACTTTAACACAAGTTTTCACTCCCAAACTAAAGGACAAATGGAGAGGATCAATAGCATGTTGGAGGAATATCTGTGGCACTTTGTAAGTGCCAATAAAAAAGATTTGGTCGATTTACTTGATGCAGCTCAATTCTGCTACAACCTCTAAAAGAGCGAGTCATCCGGTCCTAGTCCATTTAAAGTTACAACCGGACAACAACCGTAAACTCTGTACTCTCTTACTGCACAAAGACATGGCAAAACACCTTATGCATACAAGTTCGTCAGGAATTGACAAGATCAAACATAGTCAACAAAGGCGTATTTGAACAAAGCGACCAAGTGCATGAAGAAATGGGCAGATAGGAAATGTCGACCAACAAAATTTTATATTGAAAAAAAGGTATTGGTGGAGCACTTTCTAGATCGCATAACTATCTTTCGGAGCCACCACTGAGGCCTTATTCACAAGTGTAATAACCCCTTCACCATTATCAAGCATGTAAGAAACTTGACGTACTCGCTGGACTTGCCAACAAACTTTCAAGAGCCCTTTAGAAAAAACAGAAAAAAAGGCGTTTGGGGACTGGCGGCTTGTGAGTAATCTCACAAATAACCTTTGCCGGAAGAAAATATTCAGTCCGTATTCTTTGCAGGCTGAGAAGCCTATGAAATATGAATTTAAAAGGCCAAATGCGTTAACTGACCCGACAATCTAATTTCGTCATTAGTTGGATGAGAGAGAGACGCTTGACATCCTGCCCTCGATGGACCTTTTACGCAACCTCTCGATTCCACCCACCCAAAGAAGAAAAAAAAAAACCCTTCTTTTTTCCCATCTTCCCCATTCTTCATGATTTTCGTCCGCTCTTTCTATCTCTTCTTTTTCCTGTTCTCCTTTCTCTCTTCTCCGCTTTGAAATGTGAGTTGGCCTTCTGTTTCTTTTTTCCTCTCTCTTTCTCCATGGGAGTCGTGGCGACAAAACTGAAGGACGTGTTCGTGGTGAAATTCTGAATTAGCTAAACAAAAAAAAGAAATGAAGGGAATGCGGTACATCTTACGTAGGTGAGCAATTGCGATGGGTAATATAAGCAGCAGCGGCGGTAGCAGACGGAGAAGCGGCAGTCACCAGCGTCAGCATCAACAGCAAGAGCACCGCCCTTCTCCCCCGCCTCCTCACCGACCTTCCCACCACCCTCAGCAACCTGAAATTCAGGGAAGCCGGTATCTTTTTGCCGCAGCGACCCCCTATCCTCATCCCCAACTCCAGAACCCTAATCTTCACCCTCAATACTTCCACTACAACGGCTATCACCCCCCGGCCGTGCCCTCTAACTACGACCACCACCGTTCTCAGGACGCGCATGACAACGCCCTGAATTGCCACCCTATTTCTTCCTTGTTTTGTTTAATTTCCTATATATGTGCTTAATCGACTGTCTTGGTTGGATATTTTAGGGTTCTCATTGTCAAAGTCTCAAACTCTCTAATTTCTTCTCTTTTCAGCTTGGTAAAGTTTGCAATTAGTACCTGAAGATTTCTCCAGTTGATTTTTACTTTGTTCATGATGTTTTCCCATACTCCTTGCTTGTCTACATTTATCTGTTTTTTTTTTCAATTGATGTCTCAAGTTATATGCTCATTTAGTCTAAATCCTGTAGACTGATTTACCTTTAAATAGTTCTCTCTGTTATCCCTAGTTGAACCAACTCGATAAAAGCCGTATCACCTAAATTATTTTCGGTTTAGAGGATACTGAGTCAGTTTTGGTGATCTCAGTGCTAAAGCCTGAACCTATAGAGTTTGCAAGATGTATTGTGGTCTGGTTATCTGCTTAATTGAATATAATCACGTATAACAGCCTTGACTGATCAATCAAGCTGCATGTGACTGGAAAAATGTAGTAATTTTCTTTCCAGTAGTGCCACAAAGCCTACATAAATAGATAAAATGCTTCATATAATATTCACAGAGCCATCTCCCTATGCGTACAATTAATGCACCAATGCAAGCTGATGATACATAAGTAGGGAAGAACCACTAGTCATGCATCCTTCAAAATGATTATTATGGTCTTGGCATCCTGCAGAGAAAGTGGTTTCTGCTGTTCATAGGACACTTCACTATCTATTATCATCAACATGTGACTGATTAAATATGAAAAATAACATGTTAGTAAGGCATGATACATAGGTTCACAATAGGATACATCCCTTTACCATTCCATATGATAAAACAAACAGTATGATTAAATATGAGTGGCTTCTATTAGTTGATGAATCTGCATACTTGACTGAATATATTAGTCCACTAAAACCTTAAAACAAACAAGAAACCTCACCTATATATTGGACTAGAAAAAACAGAAGTAACAACCATCCAAGAGCATCAAACAGATGAAAATGTTAACTCTGAGAAAGGTGGATGCCTCTGACTCTCATGGAAACCTTTCATAAAGTTCCAAAGGTTAGGAACAACCTTGGGTGATGTGCTCAAGTCCAGTCATAATGCATTTGACCTCTATGGTGCATCTTTAAAATCACATAGAAAACAAGTAGCACTTGCATCTCAGGCCTCCAATAGATTTTTTTTTTGTGATTATTTGCTGCAACTCCAAGAGTAATTCTAATTTGTCATACGGCAATCTATTATCACTGCAAATGAGTTGATGGATGACCTCCCTTTTAACAGGCATGAATGACATCAAAGTGAGAGGAAGTTGCCAGTAACTTATCAGATTGCAGGAAGCTCCATTCTATGTGACTTTTTGCACACATCCTATTACCTGAGATTTGGCAGCTCTGTAAAGAGTTGTTATGGATGATTGTCTAAAGGAATTTCTTGGTGTTCTTTAACTTAAGATGTATGTATGGAATTATTTTTCTTGTCATGTTAAATAATAGATGCATAGGTGGAATTGTTTATACTAGCCATATAAAGTCGTATCACACACAGTTGAGTCCTACAAAGTTAAGTCATTATTTCTGGATGCTGACTTGAGCTAATGCATATTACCATTTACAATGGGTTTTAGCTATAATATTGTTGTTACTGGTAGGCAATGTATTGGCCCAGCCTGGCTTTACCTGTTTTTGATAAAATCAAGTAGGCTTGTCAATGGGCCACAACCTGGTCGGATGGACTAACTTGCTGTGGCTCAAAATCCTACCACAGGTTGACTGGGCCATGGGCTGCCCACCAAATCAAGTTGCATGCTCATCTAAGTCTCCATCATCAATTATTTTATCTGTATTTTTAATTTTCGGATTTGTTTTTAAGTAGTTGTTCTCACTGTTTTGTTATTCTTTGACACTGATATAATTGTTTGACTTGTGGTTTGTGTTATTGCTCGTATGTAGTTGCTATGTCATTATGATTGTCTTTGACACATATATAAGTAAGCTTATAGTGAGTTTCCATCTCCTTGTTATTCTCTTAAAGTCCTCCCTTGCTTGTCCGAACTACAAGTATGTGCATTCATTGCTAGCTCAAAAGAGTCCACCATCCAAAGTTGAATCAGTAACAACCCTAGCAACTCTAAGCCTATTGAATTAGTTTCAAGCCTAAGCATCTTGGGGAGCATTAAACCCTATAGAGTGGCCATCAATATCTTGCTTCTGCAGACTTCAACGAGAAAAAATTATACTTATCTTAAATTTGTAAGGTATATAAATATACAAATATATGCATTAGGATAGATAGTAGGCAAATGCCTGACTGGTTTGTAATTTTTTTATTTTATCTTACAAACATGCTTATGTTACTCTTTCGATGGTTGCTACACTTTTGTTATCATCATTGTCATCATTATATCTTCATTATCATAGTCATAGTTTGGTTATTAAAAGACAACAATCATGTTTTTCAGGTGATCTCACACAAACATTGGAGCATTGAGCTTCGTTTTAATTTTTTTTTAACATAACCTTTTACTGGTGCTATTTTTTACTAGCACAAAAAATGCAACAGTAAAGTGGGCTTTACTGGCATGAAAATGCGCTAGAAATAACATCTTTACTGGCATATTTTTTACGCCAGTAAATAATTTTTCTGGCAAAAAAATAAAATGCGAAAAAATCTTTTTACTGATGCGAAAATCGCATCAGTAAAGAGAATTTTATTGGCACTAATTTAGTGCTGATAAAGATAGTTTTTACTGTCACTATATTTTCGTGCCAGTAAAGGCTTTACCTACAAGACCTACTATGGCACACTTACTGATGTATCGACAGTGCCAGTAAAGCCTTTTACTGGTGCTAGTCTTGTCTTTACTGACAATTTTTGCATCAGTAAAGATGAAATTTCTTGTTGTAACTGGTTCAAATTCTTGGTGGTGTCAAACATGTGTCACATTTAAAAAAAATTATTTTTTAGTACATTGGATTCCAACGGTGGTGTCATCAGTGCAAAGAATGGAACCTTGGTGGTTAAGAGGCATGCATGGGTGTTGATAAAATGAAAGATGTTTGAAAACCTATACAGGCTAATTAGTAATGTTATACTCAGGGGTAGGTTAGATGTGATATCTTCTTCTTTGAAAGGTAATATGGAAAAGAATGGCTCACTTGGGTTGGATAAAACAAACGTGATTGATTGTGATGTTGATATCATCATAACTCAATGGTGAATGCAAGAAAAACAAAAGTTCAGAGTGAGAAAACTTTGTTGTAGGTAAAGCAGAAAGTCGAGAAAAACAAAATGGGTGATAGTGATTTTCTTAGGTTTAGTCACAAGATAACTTGCTGCCGAAGGTGGTTAAATTTTAGAGGAAGTCTACTCAAGTTCATGGGCAATATGTATGAGACGATGATGAGCTTTGTCAGCTGAACACGACGATTCATGCATGAAAAATATGGATTATGTAAATGAAAAAGGTAAATTAGTAAAGATTGTAGAGTTCAATGTTGGCCTGAACTTGGTCTTTATTATGAACTACATTGCTTAGGTCCCTGGGAGGAATATTTAAAGAGAGTTAGTTGGAGAGCATTTAAGTCAAGAATGTTGATTGCTACTTGAATGTGTCCCTACTATATTGAAACTCACTTTGTGATGCAACACATCTGGACCAATCCGACACATTAGAGGAGCTAGAGGATGATTCACCATTGAAGACTTGCCTCGAGAAAGCATACCTGGTGCAGTGGAGACATCGGCGTTGATGCTGTTGATGCTGTTGACGCTGATTGGTTAAGGCATGCGTACATCGAAGAGGAATCAACTTTGATGCTGTGGACATTGGCTAATGAAAGCACAACCCTCACGGTCGTGCGTTGGCAGAAATGAGAGAATGCCCAAAACGTGAAAGATGCATGACATGAAGAGGATAAAAAAAAATAAAAAAGGCAACGTAAGGAAGGTAAAAAACTGCTGCAACAAAAGACTCACAGAACAATAAATAAAATGAAAAGGTTGACAGGGAAGTAATAAAAAAAACAGAAAAGGAAGACAAAGGCTGCTGAAAAAAACAAAGCTATAGTAAACCAACAAAAAGAAAAGAGCGACTGCGTTAATTCCAATCTGTTCCTTTCATGAAACCCTAGGCAAGGTATTAATAGTGCCTGGCTGGATCTGGGTCTCAGGTCCAGTCCTTGGACCCGATTCAAACGCTGATTGCTACTGGATCTAGGGCGTCCCGACTCGTGCCCTTCGTGCTCGCCTGGGGTAGGTACGGAAGGACATCTTCTCCGTGCCTCGGTTCAGTGAACCAGATCGGATCCACCACTTGGATCCGATCATTGATCCCATTTGTGCAAATCCAGTCCACCGCCTGGGTCATTTTGTAGGGACTGGACCCAAGTGTGTTCTACATCATTCTCCCCTGGTTGGGAAGAAGTCGACTCTGACGACTTGCTGTCACCACGATATGCATATAAATCAGACACATTGATGATAGGCAACATGTATCGATATTCCTAGACGACTCCAAATCAGAGCCTGTAGATTTGTTTTGAAATTGACTGTCTGTACCATCTGCTATGGCACTCCCTGGAAGCACAAGCTGAATTTTTGTCCCTCCAGTACGCAGTCTTAAGGGTTTGGCTAGAATCCCAACAATACAAGCATGCTTACCAAAAACTGGACCACCTGCTGGAAACTTCACTATATCTGCCCCGAATGCATAGTGGCTCTGCTCATCGTCGATAGAGAAATTCCCGCTCAGGATCTTGTTCCCAAAAGCAAACCCAAACGGCTTTAAAAGATCAATTATTGCTGGAATGTTCAATGTTCCGTAAAGAGGCCCGTCATTCCCCATTGTCGAAACCAGAGTTACCAGTTGAGGAAGCGGGAGCGGAAAGCGATATGGGAAGCGGGAGCGGGAAGCGAGGCACTTTCAAAAATTTAGGAAGCGGGGAAGCGGGGGACCACTTAGAAGAAAATTCCGAACAATCTCGGAAGCGACCTAGGAAGCGAACTGGAAGCGAGGGGGAAGTGAAAAAATGGGGAAGCGAGGGGGAAGCGTGGGGGAAGCGCGCTTCCCATAAAAGGGAAGCACACTTCCCCAAAAAGGAGGACACTTCCCCTCACGCTTCGGAAGCGCGACGTTTCGTGCTTCCGAAGCGCGCTTCCCCTTTTACTTAGGCGCTTCCGGTAACTCTGGTCGAAACCATAATGATATTATTTGCAATCAACTCCCAAACCGTTTCGACCATTGGAAGGTCTTAAGTAATCAGGTCCACCAATACGCAAATTTAAGACGTCCATATTTGTTGCAATGGCATAATTGAATGTATCAAGAAACCATGATGGATATGACACCGTCTGCTGGATGGTTGCGCGACCGACATCCTTGCCCAGTCCTGCCTCAATGTTATTCGGTTGCACGTCGGGGCCTTGCAAGCCCAACCCACCTTGTGGTGCGAGCTCCCCAGCGCGAGGCCATGAGCCCAGGTCTGGGACAAGACCCAGCCTAACGTTGTAGTCCTGTAGCTCGGGCCCAGCCTGCGATGCAGTCGCAGGGACTCGCTGCCATTGTTGGGGTGCATTCACACCTTGATGGTTCGATTGGAGGGTACCTGGACATGGGCGACCCAGGGTCGCTGCTGATTCGAGATGGAGGGAGAGTACCGGATGGGAGAACTGCCGCAACATGCATCCCTGTGCAAGGTTTCCTCAACGCCTTCTCGTCACGCCGTGTGTTGGAGCGTCATTGGGGCTGGATCGACGACGATAGTATCAACAGGGTTAATCGCACGTGCGCCTAACTGATTCATTTGCACTGCGTGCGCATCCACCTTGGATTCAAGCACATCCATCCGTGCTTCGACCCCATCCATGCGCTTCGACAGACCGACTACCTCATTTTCTAGGCACAACATATCTTCCTGCAGCTCCGTCAACTTGTTGAGCATTCGCTTCATGATCTCCTCTCGCGCCTTTTCGCTCATAGGACCGTTCCTCGCTTCTTGCATCATGCCGTTGACGAAGGAGGAGGGGCTGAGCTCTAATACCATTTGATGTAGTGGAGACATCGGCGTTGATGCTGTTGACGCTGATTGGTGAAGGCACGCGTACAACGAACAAGAATCAGCTTTGACGCTGTGGATGTTGGCTAATGAAAGCACGACCCTCACGGTCGTGCGTTGGCAGAAATGAGAGAATGCCCAAAATGTGAAAGATGTATGACAGGAAGAGGATAAAAAAAAATAAAAGAAGGCAAACGTAAGGAAGGTAAAAAACTGCTGCAACAAAAGACTGACAGAACAATAAATAAAATGAAAAGGCTGACAGGGAAGTAATAAAAAAAAACAGAAAAGGAAGACAAAGGCTGCTGAAAAAAACAAAGCTATAGTAAACCAACAAAAAAAAAGAGCGGCTGCGTTAATTCCAATCTGTTCCTTTCATGAAACCCTAGGCAGGGTATTAATAGTGCCTGGCTGGATCTGTGTCTCAGGTTCAGTACTTGGACCCGATTCAAACGCTGATTGCTACTGGATCTAGGGCATCCCGACTCGTGCCCTTCGTGCTCGCCTGGGGTAGGTACGAAAGGACATCTTCTCTGTGCCTCGGTTCAGTGAACCGGATCGGATCCACCACTTGGATCCGATCATCGATCCCATTTGTGCGAATCCAGTCCACCGCCTGGGTCATTCTGTAGGGACCAGACCCAAGTCTGTTCTGCATCAATACCCAAGTAAAAAATAACTCATTGAGGCCAAAATAGGGTATAAGGGTATTTTTCATCATTTTATATTTTTTCATTTTTGAGATTTTTTATCTCTAATATCTCATAAATCCCTTTAACTAGTTTAGTTCTAATTTTGAGAATTTTTTGAAACACAAAAATCATTTTTATTTTGTTTTATTAGGTGTCAGTTTTTACATATCCGGATAGTTCTAGTACCCCTTAAAATCCATTTTGGGTACTAGAGGGTGTAGCAGTATTTTGGGTACATTTTATTTTGTGGTCCAACAATCAATGAGATGATGGCCTCTCAAGAGGACCACTCCACATGGTTTTAGAAGTCTACCATTGACTGATAAGGGAAGAAAATAAGACAAAACATTAAGTCTTGTTTCTCATTGGGCCTCAAGTGAGGTGGCCTCCCATGAGCACCAATTAGAATCCACTCCTTTTTCTTCCTCTTATTTACGCCAAAATTCAAAAAAATGTGAGGGAGTTGTTCTTTATCTTTGAACCCTAAACCCCAAAAACCCTTAACCCTGAAAACCCTAAACCCTAAACCCTAAAACCCTAAAGCACTAAAACCCTAAACCCTAAACCCCAAACCCCAAACCCCAAATCCTAAAACCCAAACCCTAAAACCCTAAACCCTAAACCCTAAACCCCAAACCCTATACCCTGTACCCTAAAACCCTTTTTTAAGTGAGGTGGCCTCCCATGAGGACAAATGAGAATCCACTCCCTTTTCTTCCTCTTATTTAAGCCAAAATAAAAAAATGTGAGCGAGTTGTTTATCTTTGAAAAAAATCTGTGAGAAACATGTGAGGTGAGAAAACCTTGTGCGGAGGTTGAATATTGTGAATGAAGAGTAAAAACGTGAATATGAACTTATGAGTGAACCTTATGAGTGGAGTGAACTATATTGAGATCAAGGAGTGTGAGAGTGAAGGATGTAAAACCCATGAATTTTTGATATTTTTACGAGAAATAAAGGAAAATTTAATGTTAATTATTATTCAAACTTAAGATAAAAATTAATTGTAATCCAACTTTAATTTGGATTCAGAATAAATTTTAAGTTGGGAATTTATTCTGAATCAGGTTTTTTGATTTGTAATCGGATGTAATCTGGATTTAAGTTGGACTTAATTAAAATTTAATTTGAGTTTCAATTTAGTCAGAATTTGAATTGAGTGTGCATTTGAATTTGGAAGTTTTATCAAATTTGGATTTCGATTTGGGAATTGAATTCGGATTTAATAAATATGTCTTGAATATTATAATTGAATTTGGGTTTGATTCGAACCTAAATTAAGATTTAATTAAATGTCAATCAAAGTTCGAATTATACAATAATTTAAATCTTTGTCAAAATTGAACTTAGAATTTAAATTGAATTTGGATGTAATATCTGTGATTCTTTAAGGTATTATCTGATCAACCGCATGCCTTCGTCTTCTGTAGGTGATCAAATTCCATTACATATCCTAAAACCTAATGCCCCACTCTTTTATTTCTCACCCAAAATATTTGGATGTGCTTGTTTTGTACACAAACTTGGCCCTGACCGTGATAAATTAGCTGCTTAAGCTACAAAATGCATATTTATAGGTTATCCCAAAAATCAAAAGGGATATCGATGTTATGATCCTATTTCTCGCCGAGAGTATGTCAGTGCAGATGTATCTTTCTTGGAATCCACTCCATATTACTCCAGTACCGGTTCCCCGCTGCAGGTTGATCCAGTTGAGTCTTTTCCATTACCTATACCTTCTTTTCCGTTGGAATATGTGCCCTTATTACCGAACCAAACTTCATCCTCTTCCAGATTTAATAATCCTCCATTGGTATATGTGCGTAGAGCTCCATCTCCGCAAGAGCCTTCATCTTCTTCTCCTGAGGTAAGTTCTACTGACAATAGTGATCTTCATGATGATGATAACAGGCCTATTGCTCTACGAAAGGGGACACGACAATGTACCTTATATCCCATATCTCATTTTGTCTCTGATGCCAGAATTGGAAATCAGATGAAATCTTTTCTTTCAACCTTATCTGCTGAAACTATTCCTCTGAACTATCAGCTGGCAGAACTTGATAATCGCTGGAAGCTGGCTATGCAAGAAGAAATGGATGCTTTAGTATCTCAGCATACATGGGATCTAGTTGATTCCCTAACAGATGCTGACATTGTTGGATGTAAATGGGTATATACAATAAAGTACAAATATGATGGTTCTATTGAAAGGTACAAGGCCAGATTAGTAGCAAAAGGGTATACTCAGACATATGAAATTGATTTCTTTGAAACCTTTTCTCCTGTTGCACGGATGGGTACCATTCGTCTTGTTCTCTCAGTAGCTGTTCAGCATGGCGGGAGCTTATACCAATTAGATGTGAAGAATGCGTTTCTATATGGGGATCTATCTGAGACTGTTTACATGCAACAACCTCCAGGATTCGAGGTTGAGGGGGAGTGTCAGAAGGTGTGTAGATTGAGAAAAACGATTTATGGCTTGAAACAAAGTCCTCGCGCATGGTTTCAAAAGTTGTTTGAAGTGATGTCACGCTTTGGCTTTAATAGGTCAGCAGCCGATCATACACTATTTATCAAGAAAACTAGCTCTGGCATAGTTGTTATGGTGGTATATGTGGATGACATCATTCTTACAGGAGATGATGTGAAAGCTATTGAAGCCACAAAGGCTCATCTTCAAAAACACTTTGTTACAAAAGACCTTGGTTCACTCAGGTATTTTCTGGGTATAGAAGTTGCCAGGAGCCGTGAAGGGATGGTTTTGTCTCAACGGAAGTATGTTCTTGACTTATTAAAGGAAACTGGAATGTTGGGAGCCAAACCGGCAAATATTCCCATGGACCATAAAGTTCAGTTGTTTGAAGAAGGGTCAAAACCGGTTGATAGCAAAAGCTATCGCTCCCTAGTAGGGAAGCTACTGTATGTGACTGTGACCAGACCGGATATTGCTTTAGCAGTAAGCAAAGTTAGTCAGTTTATGAACAAACCAATTGAGGTACACTGGAATGCAACTATTATGATTATCAGATATCTAAAATCTTCTCCTGGAAAGGGGTTATTGTTCAGGAAAGGTGGAATTCTGGAGATAGTGGCCTATTCTGATGCTGACTATGCAGGATCTGTAGTGGATAGAAAATCTACCACAAGATTCTGTGGGTTTCTGGGAGACAACTTGATTTCTTGGAGAAGTAAGAAACAAAATGTGGTTTCTAGGTAAAGTGCAGAATCAGAATATCAGGGTATGGCCCAAACAACTGCTGAATTGATGTGGGTTCGTACTGTTCTTCATGATCTTCAGGTGAAGGTTTCCTCTCCTATGACCATGATGTGTGATAACAAGGCTGCAACATATATAGCAAACCGTCCTGTCTTTCATGAGAGAACAAAGCACATTGAGGTTGATTGTCACTATGTAAGAGATATGGTTCAAGCTGGACATATCAATACCAAATATCTAAAGTCGGAAGATCAAGTTGCAGATATGTTTACAAAACCCCTTGCTAGACCAAATTTCTCAAAATGTTGTGACAAGCTGAACATGATTGATATCTATGCTCCAACTTGAGGGGGAGTGTTGAGAGTAGGTGGTTTAAGGTTAAACCTTCTTCGTTTGGAGGTTATTTGAAATGTTTATTAAGTATCAGACTTAAATGTAATTTATTATTTTGGACTCTCTCTATTTAACATAGAGAGAGCCCTAATGTTAAGATATCGAGTTTCTCTTCATGTGCTGCCGTCTCTCTCTCTCTCTACCTAGGGTTCAGTACATCATTCTACAGTTACCTAATAGAGGAGAGACTCTCATTTCTAGGAGAATTTGCTTAGCCCCTAGACAAGACCTATATGATAGGTGACTTAGGGACCACAATTTTTAGTGTGCATGCACCATGGATGGTAAGGTGTGTAGGTTTATCATTGATTCAGGGTGTTGCGAGAATGCCATTTTGGTAGAGGCAATGTCCAAGTTAGAGTTGAACACTAGAAAAATCCTAGACCCTACCAGATGTCATGGTTGCAAAAGATTGTTGATGTTAGTGTGGATAGTCAGTGTCTAGTGAAGTTTCCTGTAGGAAACTTTTACTTTAACCAAGTTTGGTGCAATGTCCTTTCTATGGATGCTAGTCACCTTATTTTAGGGAGACCTTGGTAGTTCGATAGGTTGGTTATTCGTAATGGTAGGCAAACCCATATTCATTTTCATTCATGAGTATAAAGGTCACTTTGTTACCTTATAGGGATTTGCCACTATTACCATCGTCATCTACATCATTCATATCCAAATCCAACCCTTTTGGCAGTAGACCTCACTTCGAGTGAGTCTTTGCCCCAACCAGTAGACCCTAGAGTCTCACCATTGTTGGAAGAATCCAAGGACAATTTTCCTTAAGAACTTCCACAAGGTCTACCACCCCTTAGAGATATCCAACATCATATAGATTTGTATCCAGGACCGTCTTTATCCCATTTACCCCATTATAAGACAAGTCCTACGGAGTATGAGGACTTGAGAAGTTAGGTAGAGGAGTTGTTAGAAAAGAGATATGTTAGGGAGAGTCTCAATCCGTATTCTAAATACCTAAGAAAAATGATACTTAGAGGATGTGCATTGATAGTCGTGGCATTAATAAGATTACAATTAAGTTTAGATTTATCATTCTTAGGTTAGATGACCTCTTAGTTCAATTGACCGGGTCTAAACTTTTTTCTAAGCTAGATTTGAGGAGTCGTTACCATCAAACTAGAGTTAAGCCATAAGATGAGTGAAAAACTACATTTAAGACTCGTGATGGCCTATATGAGTGGCTCATGATGCCCTTTAGGTTATCCAATGCCCCTTCCACTTTCATGCTGATCATGAACCAAATTTTTAGGTCGAACATAAGAAATTTTTTGATAGTTTATTTTTATGACATACTCATTTATAGTAAGAGTGAGCATTAGCAATTGCATCATTTGAGGTTGGTTTTTTGACATGGTCTATATTGTCAAAAGCGCTAGGCGGGGCGGGGCGGGGCTAGTCGGTGGACCTTCGAAAAGGCCTAGGCGGTCGACTAGGCAGGCAAAACAAATTAAGAACAAACAATGTAGAAAAAGATAAACTACACAATATGAGATAAATAAAGCATGTTTGAAGCATAAAAATTAATATTAAAGGGTCAAAACATAAGAGTGAATGACATTAAACATCAAACAAACAATTAATATTACTTGGGTTTGCATCTTCTATTGTTCTAATTAAACATTTCAAAACAAACAATTATTAATCAATAAAGTAGATAAACAAAACATACACAATAAATATATATATATATATAAACTATTCAGTATATAAATAATGCATATATAAAATATATAACTGTTATATATATATACATATACACTGAATCGACTAGGTAGCTCGCCTAGTCGAGCTGGGTGGCGCCCAACACCTAGGCACGCCTTTGACAACATAGGACATGGTTATTCTGAAACATTTTTATGCGTCATTTGAAAAGGCTATTTTTTTTTAATGAAAAGGCCACTGGTGTTTTATTTTTAGGCTGTCATGTCCAATAAAGGTATTTTGGTCGACCCTTTTGAGGTTGAGTCCATTAGAGATTGGCCTCTAGCAAACTCTATCACTGTTGTTAGGAGTTTTCATGGATTAACATGATTTTATAGGAGATTCATCTCGCATTTTAGTAACATAACTGCTCCATTGATAAATTGTATAAAGGGAATAACTTTTCAGTGGAACCCTGAAGCCCAGAAGTCATTTGAGTTTTTGAAGTCCAATTTATGTTCTACTTCTGTCTTAGCTTTACCTAGTTTTGATTTTGTATTTAAGTTGTCTTGTGATGCGTCAGAAATTGACATAGGTGTTGTCTTAAGTTAAGAAGGTGAACCCATTGCATATTTTAGTGAAAAGCTTAATGAGGCCATTTACAGTTCTTGTTGTTTCAATTAGATGCCGATGTTTCCTTTCAGTTAGATCATTTTGTTGAGGAGTTTTAGGACAAGATCTTCGGTGTATAATTCTATTTAGTTTAAGGTAGTTTTGAAATTCTTTTGACATGTATTATCCTCTGGAATCGGATCTAAAAATAGCTATGTTGTTTTGAAATTGATTTTGAATAAGAACATGAAATTTCTTAAAATTAGAGAAGACATCAGATTTGTTCTTAATAAAATACTCCCATGTGTATCTAGTAAAGTCATCAATGAAAATAACATAGTAAGAATACCCCCCTTTGGACATAACGGGTGCCGGTCCCCATACATCGGGATGCACAAGTTTAAACAGTCTTTTTGAAATAAAGTTACTATTTGAATACAAAAGCGAATGTATTTTGCCAAGTATGCAATCATTGCGAGTAAATGTTTTCTTATTACCAAATTTTTTCAAAAAAGTAAAAAGATACAACTTGGAAATACTAGGATGTCCAAGCCTCTTGTGTCAAGTCTCAATATCTTTTGATTAAACATGATTACAAAAAGATTTAGATGGCAAAGACAAAAAAATTCATATAGTATAGGTCTCCTCTTCTATGGCCTTACCCAATCCGCTTATCGGACTAGAGATCCTGCACATAGCAATGGGTAGGTGAAAAAGAGACACTATATCGAAAATCGGTGATTTGAGATACCGAAAAAAGATTTAAGTTTTGAAATAGTTCTTATTTTTGGAACTCAAAACTCTTTGTTTTGATCATAAACTTTTTCAAGGTTTTCAATTCCTTCAACATCTAGAGATGTTCCATCGGTAGTGGAAACAAAGGATTTAAAGGTATTGAGACTTGGTTTTGATAAAAGAGATGCATTCAGAGTCATATGGAAAGAGACACTTGAGTCAAGAATCCAAGAGGACATACCTGGGATGAAAGAGATTGCGGCACCAGAGGTGGAAGGTGTAGAAGAATTCATCTTTATGAATTGTTAGAGTGTTTCAGTAAGATGTGCAATAGAGTCTTTTATATCTCCATCTTTCTTAGAATCTTCACTTGAATTATTTAGAGTCTCTCCAATGGAAGCTACATTTTTCTTGCGTTTAGGACAATCCGGCAAATATGACCCGGTTCATTACAATGGTGACATACAATTTTTCTTCCACCTCCATTATTATTTTTCGAAAAATGAGGTGGTTTATATGGCCTAACATTGTTTCCCGGTCTTCATACCGCCTGAACTTCATCAACATCTTTTTTCAAGGCTAAGCAGGTTTCTTCTTGGCATAAATCGGCTAAAATTTCACTAAGAGGAGTAGAAGCCCTATAAAGAAGGGACCATCTTAGTTGTTCAAACTCGGGACGAAGCCCATGAATAAATTGATTTTTTTTCTCTTTCCATTTGCTCTTGCCTCATGGAAATAACATTACGTTTTCTTAGTGGTTTGAGAAGGGCAAGTTCATCCCATAATGATGATAAAGCACTGTAATAATCCCTAATACTCATTTCTCCATGCTTAGTTTCTCTTACCTTAAAAAAAAAGTGTCTAGCACGATCACGATGGATATATATACCTTTCAAGAAAAACCAAACTTCATTAGCTTTCTTGAATTTAGCAAGATTGACGCATATTTTTAGCTCCACATTATTCATGAACCATATGCCAATATCTTGGCATGCTCGCTTTCCTAATCTTTCATTTTTTATTGATATTCTTGAATAGCTTTGGCCTTCTCTTCATTGCCTTCGTTCTTTGTATGCTTCAATTGTGGTTCTAGAATGATTTCACACACATAACCCTAAAGTTTTTTACATTTGAGGTTATTTTTCATGGTGGCCGCCCACATACGATAATTTGTCCCATTCAATTTGAATGAGATTTATTTTTTGAATCCTTATCCGCCATCTTTGGAGAAGATCAATGATGAGCAAAAGAGTGATACGATTATCTTCAAATATGAGCAAGAGGGGAGCCAATGATGCTTTAACAACCAAAGCTGTGATACCATGTCACGAAATGCTAAGAAAAAGAAATAATGTCTCAAAGAGACTAGCAAATGCACACACAAACAAATAGTCACTAATGGGCAAGATTACACCAAACCATAGTGGCAAATGCGCAAAGAGAGAGGAGCTAGAAAAATGTATAGCATTCACTTAAGAATAGTTTCAAAGAAGCTTAAAATACAAAAGGGGACATCCCCTTATTTATACACAAGAGAGGACCTTGGAGGGGCTCTCATATGAACGTTGGTTGGAGCCCCTCCAACGGTCATAAATATGACCGTTGGAGAGTCCAACGTTCATATGTGGGCCCAATTACATGAGAAAAAAGAAAAAGAAAAAAAGGAAGAAAAATGAAAACAGAAAAATAAAAGGAAAAAATATTATGTACAAGAATGCGTGAAAGTGTAAAAAGATACTTTTACCCCTAGTGATCTATATATATATATATATATATATATATATAGAGAGAGAGAGAGAGAGAGAGAGAGAGAGAGAGAGATACAAAATATATATGAATAAATGTCTTTCTATATATGTAAAAAAAAAAAAATATATATATATATATATATACACACACTATAATTTAACATTGCTTACATGCTTTTTCAATCAATTATTTTACATACTCAACTCTTTTATAGCCTTCAATAGAGGACACTTTTCCTCTATGGAGAAGAATAGACTTGGTAGATTCAAATTTTAGCCTTAGACCGTTAATGAATTGATAAAAGTTCTCTTCCTCTATTTGTCTTTGGTGGAGTTCTATGTCCACTTTGGCTTTAGAAGAGCCAATTCTTCTCAAAGTTCAGATAAGTCATTATAATATTCTCTAATAGTTTTACCTCCTTAAACTATAGTTCGAACTTTATCTTTCACATTACATATATGTGCAATATCTTTAAGAGAATACATTCTCTTAAGATAATCTCAAGCCTTGAGTATGTTCAAATTTGACAAGGCTTGACATGTCCCATCTTCCACTCCTTCCTCTTCTTTTTATAAGCGGTTATAACTTTAGTTTTTTTACTTTTGGTTAGAGGAACCTCTTTCTCACCCTCTACCTTAGTGAGAACTAGCTTGTGTTCTGGATTGGATCCATCTACTAGTCTCTACAATCCCTTTCCCTAAATAAGGCGCTTCATGATAGAAGTTCATGTTATATAATTGAAATCATTGAGCTTTATGGGTTTAATGGTGACATTATCATTGCCATCCATTTCTACAAGAGCTTAAGAGGGAGAAAGTAAGAAAAGAGAACGAGAGAAAAGAAAAATGGGGAGGAGGGAGAAGATGAAAAAGAATGAGCACACCTCTTTGATCACATGAGCCAACAAGCCATACTTGCACAATTCCGCGAACACTTGACTTACCAAGGTCTTTCTTTCTTCCATTGAGCACGAAAAACGAGGCAACAAGCAACCTTGCTATGATACCATGTAAACAAACAAAAAGACTTCAATTCACGAACCAAAGTCTTTACTCAAGGAATCCACTTACCATACTCACAAAGTGAACCACAAAGTGTTATAAAAGAACAACCTAACAAACCCATAAACGGGAATAAAATATAATCTATTCAACAAAGAAAGTGTGCCAAAAACAAATCAAAGGGGAGAACACCCTTATATATACAAGAGGGTAGAGAAGAGAAAGGCTAAAAAGCGAGGGAGCAGTCAAACCCGGTTTGACTCTCCCTAACATATATATTTATTGTTAAATATATATATATATATATATATATATATATATATATATATATGTCACAGGAATTCGGCTAACTAGGTGCCACACCCGCATCGACGCGATGCGGGTGCAGCACCCAGTACGGTCAACCAGACCCTAGGTGTGGTCAACGCACCTAGGGTCATTTGTGTAAAAAAAAAAAGACGTCAAGGGAGGCTCGCCTAAAGAAGAAGAAGAAGAGGAAGAAGAAGGAATGAGGAAGAAGGAAGGAGAAAGAAGAAGAAAGAAAAAGAAAGAAGAAAGGAAGGAAGGAAGGAAGGAAGGAAGGAAGGAAGGAGGAAGGAGGAAGGAGGAAGAAGAAGAAGAAGAAGAAGAAGAAGAAGAAGAAGAAGAAGAAGAAAAGAGAAGAAAGAAGAAGAAGCTCACCTGAAAGGGGGCCGGAAGGGGGGCTCGCAGGACGTGGAGCTTGCCAGTGTCAAGTGGCCGGAAAACGAACAGAAGAGATGGAACGTGCGGCGGGGGAGAAGGCGAGCGAGGAGAGAGAGTGAGCAGCGTGGGGGAGGGTTTCACGAATGAAACCCTACCCTGCGTGCTTATCTGAATTCGACACGGATCCAAACCCATTTTTTTTTGCCGCACCCCCGTACCCATGTTTTTTTAAAGTGCGGCATCCCCACACCCGCACCCGCACCCGCACCCGCACCCGCACCCACACCCACACCCATGTGACATATATATATATATATATGTATATGTACGTATATAATACCATATATACATAAGTATATATATAAATATATGTACAATTTAACATCGTGTTTGTACTTTGAAGTAATGAATCTCAAGTTTCTTCTTCTTTTCTTGCTTCCCTTATGCTTTTTCTTTGAATCTTTGAACCTGATTAACCATTTCCTTATAGTTATAATGTGTCTGTTTACTGAATCTCATTTTGGAAAGTCAACTATGTAAGCAAAACAAATTCTAGCAACCATGTCACATGAAATAAGATCTTTAGCTAAAGTTGTATGACTGAGATTCTTACCAACACCAAACTAGTCTATGAGAAACAGCAATTATTTAATGTCATTCTGTCCTCCATGAATTTAGTTTTGCAGCTTAGCGATGGTATTCTTGACCATTTTAAAATTGATTTGAGTGTTGGTTTATTTGTTGCTTAAATAGTTAAGCTCCATGAATTTACGATTCTTGGTTGATTAGCATTATCTTGTGTTTTTCTGCAAATGAAATGTTTGTCATAAATTTTTATTCATTCTTGCATGAATGGGATGGAAAATATTCATCCAGTGAATAGAAAATGGGGGATTTATAGTTGTGCATACAAGGGTTTGATTGTCATGGTTTGTTATCTAGACAATGCTATTATTTTGATAGTGCTCGTATTCTCATTTACAGATATAAGATCTATGCCGAGGGCGTGGTCTGTGAGTTTGAAATACATCCTTGTGGCTCACTTCCAAGATCATATCGCCGCGGTACTATGACTTCTTCAGTCGTGGTCTTATGCCAAGAGAAAGTTACTGGCCTGTTAGAGCTATAAAGCTTTGTCAATCTATAAAGTTTGGAGTTGACTGGGGAAATGCACATCCTTTTGAGGTAGTAAATTCTATATCCCATAAAAGTCAATTTTTGTTCATCTTTTATTATGTATTATGTTTGTTCTCTCTTGCTAACTGGTTCAAATATTTCATGCCTGAAACTACTTGAATGCTTCAAAACTTGTCTCCGGCCCAGAGCATATATACATGTTTAATAGAAATCATGTTGCTGCATGGATTGGTTCATCTTACAGAGATCCACCTAGTGATGCGTGAAGTCTTTGACATTAGCATTGCTTTTATTGGTGGCTTATTTTTATTATAGCAGAGTGAAATATTTTCCTGCAACTTTTAAGGTCATGGAAAATCAACTTCAGTGGAAATTTCTCTGAAAATGGAGGAACTTGGTATGGTTTTTGCCGTTTAGTCTTCCAAAAGAACTCATTTGAAGCCCATGATGCTTCCAGTATATCCGAAAGACCTAAACTAGGCATCCTAGATAACCAGTCCTAGAAAGCAATGAACTAGAGATGTAGTTCATTCCAAGGGCTCTTCCATCTTAAGCCATGGGAAGTCTATGAACCTCTACGAGGAATTCCACTTATAAAGATATCCTGATACTTGTCTTTGATGGAAATATGGATCTTGTGGATCCCACTTAAAATAAATATTTAGTGCCACGGCTAATGTCTTTGATGGAAACATGTCTTTGGTTATCTCTAGCTACTTATCTTATTTATTAATCTAAATTATGGGAACAGGAGTTGTGTTGCTCAGTGGTGGTTTTGGTTTTCTCATAACATACTACGTATAAAACCAGCATGGGTATTGGTTACAAAAGAAAATTATTCACTGCACAATATTTTTTAGAAAGACATTTAGATCTACTAGGTAATTAGTAGCAACCACGACTGGTAAAGGCCTGCCTAACCCTGGCTTGAAACTCAAGCCCGAGCTAAGGGCAGACAATTCAACTGGTCATGTAATGTATAGATAAACTCGTGTGGCAGGCTGAAGCAATAGGAAAAGGCGCTCAAGATTTCATGCAAGTGCCGAGTATGGAGACCATTTACAGTTATATGTTCAATCTCGTGATGGAGTACTCAAAGCTACAGTATTTCCGGCCAAGCCCCCTTCCATCTATCAAACGTGTCTGTGAGGAGTCCCTGTTATGCTTTGCAGATCCGGTTCAGAGGCATTTCTTGGAGAGATCAAGGCTGCCAGATGATTCACTGTCCCAGCCAATTATGCTGCCACTTCCTGACCATGATCTCGTCAAAAGATGGATGCAGCAAAGATAGATACTACAAATGATATCAAAAGGATGGAGGACGCTTGGGTGAAGATTGGGCCAATCTAATTAATCACTGGGCATGCTTCTGGTATTTTAATCCCTACGAAAGGAAACGAGAGAAAATGACGTCTATGCTGATTTAATTTCTTTGAAGATTTAGCTTCTTAGACTGTCCACCGTGTTTTTTCCGCCCATTGATGCACCATAGTTTTCATTCGATGGGTTTTGGTGTAGATAGTTACGCCCAACGCTTAAATAATATATTATTTTTTTCATAAAATATGCTAGTAAATTAATTACAACCTGAATTCGTTTATACTTCCATGTAAACAAGTGTACTGTTAGGCCACTTTTAGTAAAATAAAAATGTCATAAATAAATTATCTAAACGGAACATACGGCTTTAGGGTTCAAATATAACATATTCAATTGCGGTTGCGTTAAATTTCGAGGTTTTCAGAGAGAAACTAGTGGATGAAAGTGATGCAAATATAAAACAATCATTTATGGGAAGATGGATGGATTTGTAAATGGGTGACGGATCATTACAAATCTACCACACCAATCATAAGAGATATGGCGACAGGAATTGAAATTCATCAACAAAAACAGAGTTTACAACCGAGCTACAGATAACGGCTACCTATCATCAGATGCAGATGAGCAGAAACAATTCTTCCCAACTTACATACGATTATTGAAGGAAGAAGACGAAAAAGGGAACCAAAAAAAGAGGGAAAAGAAGAGGAAATAACAAAACATAGAGGGCGGCCTAATGGCAACCCAGAGAGATTGCAGTGCACTAATCTAGACCACAATACGGAGGATCAACTACATGATTCTTGAGGTACAAAGAGAAAGAAGGTAATTAACGTTTTTCTGCGATCTGATTTTCTTTTTCTTTTTCTGGAGGGTCTCATCAAGTGCAATCACCAACACGCTTAACCATCCTTGCCGTCAGTCCTGCTGCTCAGCAAGGATCATTCCGACCTGTTGGCATACCTTTCAACCTTATCATCTTTGAGGTTGAGGCCAACCATAGGCTCACCTAATCCACAACTCACCTCGGCAAGAATATCAGGATCGCTGTAATGGGTCACAGCCTGAACTATGGCGCGAGCCCGCCTGGCCGGGTCACCGCTCTTGAAGATACCAGACCCCACGAAGACGCCGTCGCAGCCCAGCTGCATCATCAAGGCAGCGTCTGAAGGCGTGGCTACGCCTCCGGCTGCAAAGTGCACGACCGGGAGCCTCCCCAACTGCTTGGTCTGCATCACCAGATCATAAGGGGCGGATATGTTCTTGGCGAAGGAGAAGACCTCATCATCATCCATGTTGCGGAGGACCCTGATGTCACCCATGACCGACCTCACATGCCTCACGGCCTCTATGATGTTGCCGGTGCCGGCTTCTCCTTTGGTCCTGATCATGGCGGCACCCTCCCTTATCCTCCTCAGGGCCTCGCCGAGGTTGCGGCAGCCACAGACGAAAGGGATGCGGAAGTTGTGCTTGTTGATGTGGTGCTCGTCATCAGCGACGGTGAGGACCTCGCTCTCGTCGACGTAGTCGATGCCGATGGCTTCCAGGATCTGGGCTTCGACAAAATGACCTATCCTTGCCTTGGCCATGACGGGGATGGTGACAGCCTGCTTGATCTCCTTGATGAGACCAGGATCGCTCATCCGAGCAACACCTCCCTGTGCCCTGATGTCAGCAGGGACGCGTTCGAGGGCCATGACCGCACAGGCACCGGCTTCCTCGGCAATCCTGGCCTGCTCGGCATTGACAACATCCATTATGACACCTCCCCTAAGCATCTGAGCTAGACCCACCTTGACGGAGAAGGGAGATTTCTTGGCCTCGGTGATGGCACCATTGCCGTAAACGGCCACCACACCACTGTCAGTCATCTCTCTTCGCTCGCTTCCTTTTCCTGGAAAGGGCGAAAGCAAGACCTGCAGACAAAAAGGAGAACCAAACCGATCGATTTGATACCAATTACATCTAAGGAAAAGGAAAGCATAAGATATATCAAATCAGCCGATGAGAAACAAGTTACAAACGAAAACGAAATTGCAGCAGAGAGAGAGAGAGAGAGAGAGAGAGATCACCTGCAGAACCCAGAAAGTAGACGACACGAAGGGGGGGCTATTCTACAGAAGTGAGAAAGGCGGTGGGAAGCAGAATGCGTTGAGGGTTTTTTTGGGGCGCACATATATAGATGATGCGATTGGGATATATTCCTGACCGTTTTCTACGTTTCTCGTTCTTTCTTTTTTCAACCATTCATTTTCCAATTGGCAGAATAAGCCACAAAGAAAAAGAGAAAAAAGGATAAAAGAAAAAGAAAATAAAAAGAAGAAAATGTACGTCACTCATATTATTATTATTATTCTATGTATATCTTTTTGTTTCTTTCCGCCCTCATGGCCATCACTCATATATATTATTATTCTACTTGCCTGTATCGGTTATTTATATGGACTTTGAGCCGTCTACGTAAACGTAACACCCATCTCTGGTATTATGCATCTTGTCTCGATCCTTTTCAAAATTTCTAATTTCCCAGGGTCATTAGCTCCTCCTAATTCTCCTTTTTATTTCTCGTTTTTCATGATAGTTTTTTTCTTCCTTTCTTCATGGTAGCAAGCCCGGTCTTCGTTGGGTTTTGGCTATTAAGTTGATCGGGTGACGAAAGTTTCATCATGCAATGTTGTCAGAATCTAATTGAATCAGCCGATTTGAATTCAACCGATGCTTCACTGATTTTCTAGAAAATTAACTGAATAGGTTTTCTTTTTCTTTTTTAAGTTTTTAAATCCAACTGAGTTGGTCCTTCAGCGATTTTTTATGTACATGTTTTAGAAATTGATTGGACCTATAAATCATAATTTACTTGATTTATATTTTCATAAATTTCTGATTTTTATTTTATTTTGTTTCAAAATTAAAATTTTTAAAAGCCAATTCAATTTGATTCGAACCAGCCATTTTCTGAATCATTTTGAAAAATGATTCGGTTCATACACTGATTCTGACAACATTGCAAACCGGATTTTCAAGTGTGCTCTCATGCTTTGTTGTGATCTCAGAATTTAGACCCTACTTTTGGTTGCATCTCATGTGATTTGGAATCACATGAGATTTATAAAGGGAATCTTATTTCAATAATACCTCAAAAGCAATTAAACATAAATTTTTTTTTGACACAAAACCTCAAAAACAAACTTCATAAAAATGAGTTGGTGAAGAACCCAGGAGTGAGAAAGTTTTTCTCATGAGATTTTGAAAGTAATCTCTTTTTAACAGCGTTTTCACTTTTCAAAAACACAACCATACTCCTGATGGGAAAGTGAATATCACACAAATGAGATTCATCTTTTAAATCTAAGGTTTTATGCTAACTTTTGTGAAACTTGTTTTTGGGGTTTTGTGCCAAAATTTTTGTATGTTTGGTTGCTTTTGGGGTACTGTCCAAATGAGATTTACTTTCTAAATCCTATGTAATTTAAAATCACATGAGATGCAACAAAAAATTGTTGTCAGAAGACTTATGGTGAGAGGTTTTCAATAACAAGTTAACTTGTCATTAGAGAAAATTATCATCATCCATCATTCTCTTGTCATTAACCGTATTTTTTGTGCACCCTTTAGATAAAAATCGCCCCCTTGTCATGACTCATGACAAGGTTCATTTTCTACGTAGATCGAGAAGAAAGCCAATAAATGCCAGTGTGCTGGTCTCAGGGATCAATTAAAAGGGGTGGATGCTTTTACAAACATTTAGAGAAATTTACAAAAAGCCACTTAATTATCAGATATTTTCAAAAGCCACTTAATGGCCTGCGTTTGTAATAAGGGCACGACTGATCCAAAAAATAGTTCAATTTATTCTTGCTTAAGTGAGTAGGGGGGGGGGGGGGCGAGGAGGGGCTCGAGCCCCTCCTAAAGTTTTGAAAATTTTCAACTGAAGTGAATTTTTTTTTCAATATAGCATAGATCTATGATTTTTTTTATGATTGAGGGTATTGATTTAGAAAATTTTCAGATTTCATTAACATTTAATTGTAGTTTTAAGGTTTTTTGTGCTATTTTTCTTTTTAATTAGCATTAAAAACTCCTCCTAAAGTTTTGAAAATTTTCAACCAAGTGATTTTTTTTTTTCAATTAGCATAGATCTATAATCTTTTTTATGATTGAGGGTATTGATTTAATTTTTTTTCAGATTTCATGAGCATTTAATTAGGGTTTTAAGGTTTTTTGTGCTATTTTTCTTTTCAATTAGCATTAAGCACCCCTCCTAAAGCTTTGAAAGTTTTCAATTAAAGTGGAAAAATTTTCAATTAGCATAGATCTATGATTTTTTATGATTGAAAGTTTTGATTTAGATTCTTTTTCAGATTTCATGAACATTTAATTAGGGTTTTAAGGTTTTTTGTGCTACTTTTAATTAGCATTAAGCATGAGCTTCCGAACTTGCCAATAAGTGGCCTATTCTTACAGTACAGGACTCTATCAACTAACTCAAATACTCAAAAAAGGTAGAGCAGGACATTGATAGACAATAGATCAAGGAGCGAAAGCCACTCAGTTGCTTGCTAAATCAAGGACAGCAGATGGCACCCCGCCTAACATTCTAAGCGGGCAGCTTAATTAGACTCTTTCATGAAAAGAGAGCTCCAACCAATAGATGATATTAGAGACCCTAACATAATAAGGGTAAGAGACATATCTTTAAGAACCAAGAATGAGATATTGGCAAAAGAGAAGGAGGAGAGCACATATGTAACCAATGCACGTCATGCTTCAAGGACAGCAAAGAGGGATGTCGCTATAGTGTTTTATAATAATTAATTTTAAAACATTTTGCTAGTATAATTTATTAGTGTTTTTTTTTTAATTTTTAATATGCATTTTTTTGCCCACCCTAGTTTAGATTATTGGTTCTGCCACTGCCTTCGTTGCTATATCATGCGTATGTGACTCGGGTTTCAAAAAAAAAAAATCAAAATAAGAAGCTGTAACACGTGTATATATATAAAATATTTTGTATTGTTTTTTAAAAAGTTTTTTTATTTAATACTTACGAAAACATGTTGATATTAATAATAGAATTAATATAAAATATTTTATATCACTCACCTAAGGGGCATTTTTATAATATTTATTGAGATGACCCTCTTTCCCACAAATCATATTGTACGTGATTGATAAAAAAATAGAAAACATTTTGCCCCTAATTTCAAATATAAGCCTCACTTTGAAATCCTAAATATAAGCCAAAACTGGGCCTGGATTTAAAATTGTCCCTTTAACTCACCCACGTATGAGTGGGTCCTGGCGGGACCACGTGTGGCTGGGTGGTGGTATCCTCAGTTTGGAACCTTGCAAGGAGGTGGGCCCATCAAGTGATCCGGTAGAGTTGCTTTATTATCATAAAAAATAAATTATATTGGTTTAACTCAGGTTAGATAACAAGCCAAATTACCACAATGTCTTTCATTATTAAAAATTCAAACGGACTACTTTCTCTCTTTTTAAGGGGATGAATAAATACTTTCAAACAATACAAGAAACAAAAAAGGAATCACGTTTCAAAGATGATATCTCTCTCTATGGACCAACAAAAGACCTTTTTATTTATTTATTTATTTTTATCTGCAACGTCCGAGACACAAAGTCAGACAGTCATCAACCTGTCGGACTTCATATCTGAGCATGTTATCTGCAATGTTGTTCGGATTCATGCATAAGGGCCCGTATGGGCAACAACCCCAAACCGAGTTTTTAACATCCAAAACCAGGTTTTGAGTGAAAAGTCAGTTTTATCATCCAAAACCAGGTTTGGGATCTAACTTTGAATGCCGAAAACTGAGTTTTCAAAAAACCAGGGTGATTGAAAACCTGGTTTTTGAAAAATCCGCTAAAAGCAGACTGCTTTTTTTGAAAACCCAATTTATCGGGAATAGGGGCGCTGCCCTCTCCCAAGTCCCACCCCTATAAAACGTTTTTTTTTTTGCTCAGTCATCCAAACGAGGCCTAAGCTGGAACTTAAATGCCCGAACAAACTGGATCACGCCTAGGTCAAAGAAAGCTAAAGTCATGGTTAAACCTATTCGATGGAATTATTTGTTTGCGATTCTTAATTCATGACGGTTGTTCTAGCTTTGAAAAATATTTTGCAGGCGGAAGTGAAAGCTTAGACAAAACCAAATAAGAAGTTTCTAAGTTTCCTTTTATGCAAACACAAAAAAGGACATCCCTCCCTTTACTTTTTTTTAAAGGCAAGCAGGGTTAGGCAGACGCTACCAGTTATACAATGATACCATTGGGATTCGAACTTGCAACGTCCCAACACAAGGTGGTGACGTTGCACGAGCTGCTCCTGCAAGACAAACGGAGCTCCGGTTGGTGACATCCCTCCTTCCTTTCTACAAAGTTCTTACGCATTTGTATTCCCAACTATCTGTCTTTTATGAAGCACACATATAAGAGAGAAAACAAAGCAGATTCTCTGACAAGATAAAAGTGGCAAAAGCAGAAATGAGCGCCCACAGAAATTCAAAAGCACCATCTAAAATAAACTTCGCCCAACCCTTCGGCAATGCCAAATTCATCATATGCTTTTACAGGCGTACATACCTTTCAGTATCATACTTGTATTTGACCGGTCCTAACAACAGAGGAATAATAATGAGATTCAATCTCTTTCAAACTTGCAGTTGTTTGCTTGCTAAATGTTGCCAGCAAACGCACTGTTCTTTCTTATTGCTGGCTACTTCTGAAATTAATTTGAATAGTGAGTCAGCTGCTTGAACCTGTTTCCAGCAAGTGAATCAAAAGCATAAAAAAAGATTACAACGAATACAGGTAAGCAGAAAGGAGTGTCATTTGAATGAACATTATACCTATAGAACTGGCCCAAAACAAGCATAAATAAAGATAGCAGATCAATAGGACTAGGGCAAAAAAAAGTCGAATATCTAATTGCTCTGATGAAAAAATGCATTCTGGCATTACCACTCTCGCTGAACGGACCTATATCTGGAACGCTCCCTGTGAATTCCTGTGGGGTTGGTCATTGACCTACAGGAAGATAGACTTAGTTTCGAGGAGACAATAACAAGAATCCAAAAAACTAAATAGTTATACCAGTGCCAAAACTCTAAATTTACAAGGTAAAACTACTCGGCCTTGAAAGACCTCTAAGTAAATGGGGATATTCATAAGTTGTCTAGAACTTGTACACCCAATGGCTAAAGCCATTGATTTTCCAACGTGCATGACGGATTTTCGTGGGTTTGAAACTTGGATCGTGTTTTTCCAACATGCATGTCTGATTTCCAAAGGCCGATTCCTTCTATTTTTGACCATGCTGGGATTATATTTTGTCAAAATCACCTCCCCCCGTGAGTTCCAACTAGTGGAGTGTGCATGTATAATTTTGTATTTGGTACTAATGAAGTTACGCAACTATCCAGATGGAAATCAAATGGCAAGTTGTATCAACTCAATTGCATGGTTGGTTTACTAAAGATCCGATGTTTTTTTTTTTATGTAAAATATCACTGACTTGGCCTAACCTGCACAATGCCATGTTTGCATCAAAAAACATGATTGTAAATTTATAACTTATAATTTTCATAAATTCAATATGTAAGCCCCAAAGCAGGTTATATGTTCCCCCCCGGAACACGCAGGTGCGTGTTCTCGGGTTTGAATGAACGCCATGTATGTAAGCACGTGTGACTCATTTCCCCGTGTGTGTCAGCATCACTTAGCATTGGTGTCTGGTGCGTTTGCAAAGACTTAAGTACCCTTTCCCGCCATTAACGCCATAAAACGATGTTTCGAGTAAGACAAAAATGTCCTTCCACCAAAAAGGGTTAAAATCATCATCGTTTTCGCCCTAAGTAGTAAACTCCTCTGCTTTAATATGAGTTCCTTGCAATATGTCGCCCTAAACGTTCTGGATCACCCTTTGGCAATGCACCATTTGTTGTAACAGAAGCTCCAATTGATGACACACCCTTTGTCGTCGTCTGCTGCCGCCGAAGCACCCTTTGTTGTCATCTGTTGTCGTCGGAGCACCCTTTGTCGTCATTTGCTGTCGCCAGAGCACCCTTTGTCATCACCGTCATCTATTATCGCTGGATCACCCTTTGTTGTCATCTGTTCGTGAGAAATAGTTAAACTACTAGAAAAATCAGCATTCTGTCTATTGTTTATCATGATACGAGGGTGTAAACATCGAATTGAGTAGACAACGAATAACGATTTATAGCAGAGATAATGATGACAACGTCAAACTGAGTAGAGTAACGATTTACAATAGAAATAAGATAAGAGAGTAGTGATTTATAGTAGAAATCAAATCAGAGAGTAACGATTTACAATAAAAATCAGATAAGAGAGTGGCGATTTACAATAGAAATCAGATAAGAAAGTAGCGATTTATAGTAGAAATCAAATCAGAGAGTAGCGATTTACAATAAAAATCAGATAAGAGAGTAACAATTTACAATAGCAATCAGATCATAAAGTAACAATTTATAGTAAAAATCAGATCAGAGAGTAACGAGTTATAATAGAAATCAAATAAGAGAATAACGATTTACAGTAAAAATCATATAAGAGAGTATCGATTTATAGTAGAAATCAGATAAAAGAGTAGCGATTTAGAGTAGAAATCAGATAAGAGAGTAGCGATTTACAGTACAAATAAGATCAGAGAGTAACGATTTATAGTAGAAATCAGATCAGAGAGTAACGATTTACAGTAGAAATCAAATTTCTACCTTAAATCGCTACTGTAGAAATCAGATTTCTACTGTAAATCGCTACTCTCTGATCTGATTTCTACTATAAATCATTACTCTCTGATCTGATTTCTAATGTAAATCGCTACTCTCTGATCTGATTTCTACTCTAAATCGCTACTCTTTTATCTGATTTCTACTATAAATTGCTACTCTCTGATTTAATTTCTACTGTAAATCGCTACTCTTATCTGATTTCTATTGTAAATCACTACTCTCTTATATGATTTCTACTGTAAATCATTTTTTTCAACAGAGAGAGAATTAAAAAAACCACGGCCGCTCAGAGAGAAATCTTATTGCTCTTTTCAATAATTACAAGAGAGAAAGAAAAGAAAGAATTTATACAAGGCAAGGGCGACAACCTTAAACCTAAACAAGTTGGGTCTGATCCATAAGAAACCGAGTCTCAAACATAAGCCCAAAAAAAATTCTTTCAAGGGGCGCTGCCCTCCACGACTCCCCACCAGGGGTGGCCCCCTTGGACCCCTGTTCGCTGATCGCACAACGGGACCCGTGCAGGGGGGAACCCTTGGACCCCCCCTTCTGTAAGAGAAAAAACTATGAATCAGGATTCACAACTCATCAGACAGGAACGAGAAAGCATCCATGTGTTGTAACACAAGCTAAAAACAAAACCAAAATGTGTAAATCTATTTACGGGGAGCGAGAGGATATTTTCATCCAACACATATCTATCTTATGGGAGGACATTTTCGTCAAAAGCATATCTACCTTTTTTATATGTTATTTTATTATAAAGTCATCGTGGGCAACATTGGCATATGAATTATCGCGGGTCCCAAAATATTCCTCCGTACACACAGGAACACACAAATTTGTGTTTCGGGGAGAACACACACCACTCTCTCTCTAAGCCTCATAGACACACAAAAAAGTTGCAAAATTATAAAGATCTATGGTACTTCATAGAGAGAGAGAGAGAGAGAGAGAGAGAGAGAGAGAGAGAGAGAGAGAGAGAGAGAACCTTTTTGTTTTATTTAACGAGCATAAGAAACTCTTAAGGTTCAACCCTCTTCATCAGAGTAAACAGAATACCGTAAAAGGTAATTACTGAAATGTCTTTTAACTAGTATCTACAACAATACACATCGAAATACTATGTCACACAAACACTCCATTTTTTGCTCCCGTCCCGTATGCCCTTATATATTAGTCATATTGAAAACTTCATAAAAATGGTTGTATCCCTGTATCTTCAGCCTTATGATCAAACCTATAATTTCATACTGCCCCTCAAACTCCAGAAGGTGCAATATATACCATCACAAGTTGAGAGACATATGAAACTGATGAGTTGACCGTGCTTTGACAAACACATCAGCTATTTACAGTGTAGATCAAACATAAGGCAGAGAAATAGTTCCCTCAAGGTACTCTTGACGTACATAATGACATTCTATCTCAACGTGTTTTGTGCATTCATTAAATGTTGAACTATTTATGATGTGTATGTCACTTTATTATAAAAAATGCAAAGGTGTAGATGATGTCCTCACAATTCCATGTCTCCAAGAAACCAATGTAGACAAACTATCTCTGTAATTGTCTTTGTCAGAGCTCAATACTTTACCTTTCTTAAGGACAATGCAACTCTTTGTTGCTTTGTATTGTTTGTCTGTCCCATGAGAATCACGAAAAAGACACAAAACCCGGTGATAGAATGTTTGTCTCAACAGTACCCTCCAAAATATAAGCCAATACAAAATCACTACAAAGTGCATAATTATATAAACATAACCAATGATCCTAAGTACAATGGCAAATGTAGCTCTTGAATGTAAACATGATATGCATAGAATGACTATGCATGAGTTAATTACAATGAGATGACTATATGCATACCTCAATCAGGATATATCATGCATATTAGAAAGAGATTGTTTTATGATAACATATCTATGTTATAATATTTGAATAACATGCATTGTGATGAGATTGTAATTAGCCTTGAGTCCCTTGAATCTGGTCATGTCGTTTGAAATTATATTGAGATTAGAATGCATAACCCCTTAAATCTTAGAAGTTGCGACATGTAGAAAGGGATACTTGATTCGCGGCTAGAGTGCATCTATCATAGAAAGTGGGTTGTCGATAATTTAACGACGTAGAGATTCTACCTCAAATTATAAGACAACTATACTTTCTCCATCATTCTCAGAACCACTAGCTGTGACACTTGCTTCATCAATACTTTTGGCTTTCCTTCTTTTTATATCTTCTTCATGCTTCTTCTTATGACCTGGCTTCTTGTAGAAGTAGCACTTCATAATGAACATGTCATTCTCATTATGATTTTTGTCTTGGTCATGCTCCTTGAACTGTCTTCGATCATGATCAAATGCTTTTGCCACCAAGCTATCATTATTATGGAAAGTATTCTCTAACACCTCATTAGAGAGTAATGATCAAACTTGATACTCTATCTCCTGTACAAAAAAATAGTCTTTAATTTTGCATAACCCAGAGAGAATGATTATAAGAAAATTAAAGATTTATCATCCTCTTCAAGCTCTCATGATCTTGTTGAAGGCAATCAGATGCTCCAACACACTACTTCAGAAAATAACAATATTGTACAAAAAAAACATGATTTAAAAAATGTTCCATAATTTACCAAATGTACTGAATAGACAATTGTGCAGGTTCTCAATTTTTTCTTAGCACTTTTACCCCTTGCAACTGCAAAATTCTGATTTTTGCACATTAAGACACTAAAATAATACACCCAGAGAACTCATCAATAAAATCATATATGATGTTGTGATATTCCAAAAAAGATTGCAAAATTCCAATAATTTATGAAACTCATGACGAGTTTCGTGCAATCACCTATGAAAATCATAAAATTTGTGAAAGTTGGATAATTACGAACAAGTATCCACTGATATTTCAAAATTTGTATGAATAGTATAAAAGCAAAGCAAGGGTTTCACATAAACTAGGTCTTTTATGGTTTCCAACCAGTGAAAAATTATAGTCATTTTTCGAAGGCCAAGTGGTTGTACTTTTGCAATGATAATTTTAAAAAGATATTTTTAATAAAAGTTTGGAAAATCGACAACCAAATATATAAAAACCGATTTTCTACAATCGTGGCGAGTACAGGTTGAATTCACAGGGAACATGACAATATTCAATATTAACTCTAAAAACTTCATTTTATTAATATCTCACAATGACTACAATAAAAAAAATGCAAGTTAATTCACACACTAATGTAACAAAAAATCAACTAAAAAAAACTCTAAACTATGCTGCTTAGGCCTCCTCCAAGTCCAAAGGGCATTTTCATCCTTTTGCACGTATCATAATCGATTCATTGGCGTAAAATTAACTTTTGACCTGTAGTATGCTTATCAACCTAAAAAAAATAAAAACCACAAGTTATTAATTGAAATTACTACAATACTTTAGAAATACAACTAAAATCAATCCTAAAAATAACTACTACAACTAATTTGTAATTTAAATAAAATTGCACTAAGATATAAATTCTAATAAAACAATTAATTTATTCTACTGTTAATTACACTAACTCATAAAGTCAAACTATATGATATGCAAAAAACTACAAAAAATTACAGAAAATTAATTAACTAGTAAAATGTCTGTTTTGCCCTCGCTATAGTGTAGGAATAATTTTCTGTCAGGCTTTCAAAAATAGACAGTTTGAAAAAGCAAATAAAATCCAAAAATCATGAAATTTATTTTGTTGGATTCCTAGCACGTGCAGAAATTAGACCCTTTTTATAGAATTCAAAAATTCATTCAGAATCTCCAATTATAAGCATTTCAAGAATGCTTAAAATATGGAATTTTGCCTATCCAAAATTTAAACTTCCGAAAAACTGGTTTTTGAAAAACAATTAAAAGTATGACCAAATCAACTATGAATGAGTTGAAATTTAGTTTGCAGAGGACACATGAATGAATAGAATAGAACTATTTTTTCTTAAAAGCTTTGAAAAATTCTACATGAAATGATGACGGCCACTGACGACAAAACATGGTTCAAAAGTTCAATTCAAAACCAATTGAAATTCATTCAATTCATGCACTAATGATTTTAGACTCATGCAATAACATGCAGATCAGTCCTAATACTCTGCTGAAATACAGTAAACAAAATTTAATTAAGCTAAAAAAATTAAATCTAAAATAAAACCTAAGTTACTTTGAATAAACAACAAATTAGTTCTAAAGCAAGGCTAAAATGCACACAAGTAAATAAACTAACTTAAGCTAAGGAACAAATATAGTCTAAGATGATTACACACTACTGTAGTCGTCCCCTATGTGGGACCTACTCACACTAGACTTCAAATTAAAATAATAATAACAAATGTAAATACGAAAATGATAAGACTACTATGCTATTTTACTTCCTAATTAAACATAAATTAATTAAAACAACTGCAAATGCAAAACTGATCTAATACATAAACTTTAACCCAAATTGATATTAATCAATAGAAAACCTAGTTAAGTAATAACAAGCATTATAAGATATGATCTATAAGCATTCACGTATAACAAGAACTTACCTAAAACACATGAAATATGCAAACTATATGAATAAACTAATCTAGCTAAGAGAAGGGAAATAATTAAATGATTAGGCTAATTTGGAATTAAGGTAAGGTCCAAACATCGTGCCTTAAAGGGAAATTGACTATTCAAAGTAAAAAATGCCAGCCCCAAGGGGGCCCACACATTTTGACTAGAATTTATAATTTAAAAGGGTATCTCCTCCCCTTAAGTCAAATGAATTTGAAATTTGAAGTAAGATCTTTAAAAATTTAATGCAATTGCCTAATATAAAGAGAAGAAAATCCTCTTTAGTCTGGGTCCTCCAAGAAGACCCAGACTTACCAAAATAAAATCTCACAAAATTTATAACCCCACTAAACTACCAAAATCGCCTAACACTTGAAAATCCCCAAATGCCCTTTATTCAAATTTTGAATTCTCAAAATTATGATAAACTAACTATACTTAACCTATTGTTTATCATATCTAAATGAACTGATGCATGGTTAGAAATGGAATGCCAAAAAAATCGTTACTTCTAATTAACCATATAAGAAATACCTATAGTAATTTAATTAATTAATGACTAATTAAAATCTATGCCCTAAATGCATTAAGCACCAAATCAAAACTTGCTAAAACTAAATTAAACTTTATAAAAACACGTCAGACCTTGCTGGATCAACAATGGCTACCGTCTTCTTGGAGAAGACGACAATCCTTAAAAATTGATTTTACAAATACTAAAAAAACTAATTTTAACTAACAAAACAAAGCAAATTAAAAATCTATTTTTATTTACACTAACCTTTAACTAAACTCAATCTTAGAGGGTGAAATATGAATTTCAGATACTTTGAGCTACTATAAAAAATCAGACTTTAAAAAAAAATTGTAAAACACCAAAAATGGCTAGACTGTGTCTAGCTAATTTTCACAATAACTAAGAAAAGAAAATAAAGAATTCGACACATGAAAATAATGCTAGACTCGATCTTAGGACATGAAAAAAAATTAAATTCAACACTTTGCTACTGCTGTAAAAAAAATAGAAAAACTATACTGTATCTAGACACCTATCGACTCGATCTAACTAAAAGAATGGGATGGGAAGACTCACCTCTAGGGCTGTCTGACGATTTAGAGGGAGGAAGAGCGGTTAATGCTATTCGAAAGGCACACCTACATGTCCTTTGATGGTCTGCAATGTTCCTCAAGCTGCTGCACCTGTCCGGAAGTCAAGTTGTGAAGAGGAAGACGTTGGTGAAGAGAAGGAAGAGAGTCGATCGGGGAAGAAGCATGTCTGATCCTTGTTGATGCAGACAACACATCGAACCGAGGAAGACTCCCACACGATCTACAACATCTGTAAAGAAAATACATCAGCACACCAAAGAAAGACAAACAAGAAATAGAAAAAGGAGGGAAAAAAAAGAGGAAGAAGAAGACCACGCAAGGGAGGGCGTGAGAGAGAGAGAGAGGGTTGGACAATTTTTCCAAAATAGCAAAAAACATGAAGCCCTAATTTTCTAAACTGTTTAACCTAAGCAAGTTGTTCCTAATTCTAAAAGCCACCTAAAAATAAAATCATCTCTAATTACAAGCTAGACTCTTTGTTATTTGCATCTAAGTACTTAAATGCTTGTCAACAATGGGGTTTTTGGAAAAACTTAAAGGACTGCACTTTAGATCATTTGGTTTTATGGATATTTATGGTTTGGGTCAAATCCATGATCCAAACTTGAGCTCTTGGGTTGAATCTGGATCCAAATGGCCTCAAAAATCGCTCCAAAACCTTAAAAGTTCTTTATTTTCCTTATTTTAACTTCGATTTGTGTGAAATTTGAATTGTAGCTCCTTTGCACTTAAATGCACCAATACATGAGTTATTATCCTTTAAAGTACATAAAAATGCATGAATATAGTATAAAAATAATGTGTATTTCATGCATCATCACCAAGCATTAGCGGTGAGAAGATCGACAATGCTTTATTGGCAAAAAATCATCGGCAATAGATTTTTTCGTTTAGAGCATCTTATGGTATGAGTGGCATTGAAAATGAAATTTGCAACCCATTCCCATCATAGAGAATAGGAATGAGGATGATGTATCCCCCCATCAACAAAATCTACGTATCTCACAGTCAATGTTCGATCACGTGGTATAGGTGGGATATATAGCATTCTTGAGGCCTCTGCTCTAACGAACTGAGTTTTTTCGGTAAGTGCATCTTATGGCATGAATGGGATAGGAAACCAAAAGTCTGCAAGTTAGCATTCAATATAATGATATGCAGGAAAATAACATAGAGTGTAGTGTTTTCTCTCTATCAAAGATGCAGTGATATGCAACATTCTTAAGGTCTAAGAGATGGCGGTACCTTTACACATACTCTATTTTCTCTCCATCAAAGAGGCGATGAGAAACAACTTCATTTTGTGAAAAAGGTAATGAATGCAATGTATGAGCGATTTTACTTTATAAAAGAATAAAATGAATACAATATGTGAGAATCTTCATTTTGTGAAAGAATTGAATGAATGCAATGTATGAATGATTTTATTTTATGAAATAATGAGGTTTCATTTCTCAACTCCTTTTTTGCATTCGGATACCATATTTTTCTTTTTACCTGATTACCTTCCTAATTAAAAACAATAAACTAAAATTCACATGTATTTGCAAAATTCCTTTTGTAACGGCCCGAACGATTTCAAACCAAAAATACTAGATTTTTTTTATAAAGTTGAATCTATTTTTTATTTTTTTCTTTGTAAAATGTAATAATACAACGGTCTTATCAACAGACTCATTCCAACCGTACCAAGTACTATACGACCTGTCTGAGCGCAAGCGCGAGCATGTCTTAGCCTCCTAGTACCAGATCCAGTATGGAACCATCCATTAATGAATCTAATTAAACCATTACATAAAAAAATTATTAATATACTGAGTTTTTCATCATTATCTTCGCCTTAATCGAATGAAGCTTTAGGGAGTCAACCTGCACATACAATGGTGTTTAGTAGCTCCGTACAACAAGGTTCAAAGTTAAAGCATCCAACTGATAAAATCTTTATGTTATTATTAGGTGAGTAAACACAATGAAAAATATTGATTTTTAAAATCAATTTTATAAACTGGTTTCTTGGTTAAATCTCTAGATACATTACATTAAGAGAACTACTATTATCGCATATCCGAATAGACATTGACTATGCACAAGGTAACTAAAATTCGAAATTTAACTAATAATCAAATATTCAATTAAATAATACTTAAGCAATTCAGAAAGTATTAAAATTCAAATAAAATAAGAAGCCCTTGGGATCATCGAAAACATCAGTGTGTATAACCCCCTCCAGCTTTCTGTACTCGCTCTGGCCATCATATGTCGCCTAAAAAATATTTTATTTTGAAAGAATGAGACTTTGAAAAGTCCTAGTAAAACTCACACAACTAATGCAATGTACAACACATAAAGCTTGCATTATATAAGTATCTCAGAATTTACATCAATTATTAACAAGACAGATATAAAATTTCTATAAGCTATTCATGAATTTAAAATTCATAAGCAAGTATGAAATAACAATCTTAAATATGCTAACATCAAACTCTAGATGAGAACAAGACATATATCAATAAGCATGAATTCACCAACTTTCAAGAACAAGAATAATTTGCAGTACTATAAAGTAAAGTAAAGCAAAGTGCAATAAAGTAATGTGAGCAAATAATTTATATTTCATCTTAATTTTTTGGTCTACCTAGGTATGACGTAGACCAACCCAAAACAGGCTTACTACCTCAGGTGTTTATTATGCTATGTATTTTATTATACCTGAGTTGCCCTCTGAGTCATATCTCCCAAGGACGGAACCCAAAACCATGAGAGGAAACAACCGCTCCAAGAGAAATCTACTCAAAGGCATGACATCTGCATCACAATGATGATCATGATCACTCACTTCTACAGAAGTACCCAAAACTGTCACCTAAGACAAACTGACAGTTCTGGTCTCCCTAATCTCCCTGGTTGAAGGACCTAGCAAGGAATTGCCTCTCGCAAGTCAAACTAAAGGATCAAAGAAATTTCATACCTTCTACCCATTCTAAGGTAGATCACTGCAACCAGTTAAGCATACCTCCATGAAATAAGGCATACCTGGAAGGGATATCATAGGGTATCTTTAACTTAGGCCATATGTAACACATGCAACTACCATTTAGGATAGTACACTTTCCATCTCATTGTTCCTTCTTATGAAACCATTATTATCTTAATTTCATTAAGCACACCAAGTTCCCATCAAACCCTGTAGGATATCACACTTCCTGCATGTATTTACAAATACCGCATACCAAAATCACAACATATATTCTAAAAAGTTTGAAATTATATTAACATGTCATTTAACAGTCCACTCATGCAATATCATATTATTTCTAATATTACAAGATAAACATGCAATAATATCACATATACATCATTATGCATCCGCATCTATGGCCAACATGAAACAACATTAACATGCTCACTATTCATTTTTTACATGCTTTATAATTACAGTCATGCTCATAATCAATTTATCATAAAAATCATATAATCAAACTGCTATGATTGAATAGGTCCATAAATCTCACTTGCAACATATATAGAAACAATAAATCTTACCATTAACTCTATCACAAATATTTATCTCGACCAAATATGATTTATGCACTGAATTTATGAAAAGTTTAAAGAAAACATTAAATTATAATTGAAGTCATTAACTCGACTTTCCCGATAAGAGCTCCCATAAACCCTTACCAATCAAATCCATATGATTACAATTAATATTTTGAACTTTCAGTCCTCAAATCATATTAAACCTAATTAAAATATCTATGGTAGCATACACACTAAAGAACTCATTACAATTGACCCATAATTAAAAACACATAAGTCTTTTTCCCCGATCTAAGCCCCCATAAGCCCAAACCGAAAAAATTATATATTTTTAATTACGTTCAATTGTAATAATACTTAAACAAGATAAATACACATTACTTAAACTCAGTTCATGCCATACAAACTATCAATAATTTATATCTCAATGGAATATGCCTTTTAGAATCGATCAGAATAATATATTTGCAAAATAATATGAAAGGAATCATGTATTACACATACGATTCACATAAACATCCCAATCAGATCTTCTCACATGGCTAGCTCATTAATCTTAATGTAATATGACATAAAATTATTAATAATATGCAATACATGTAAGAAATATATCAAAATCATAAGTTTCTAGCATGTTGCTAATTAAAAACAAGTATAAGTTATTGAAACAAATTTGGATATCTGATAACCTGATATTATAAAATCTATCAAGAATAGCAAAATACTGATAAAATTGTGATATTTTGACCGTGGTTACATATACTTGTAAATAATACAACCCAATAAACCATTTATAAAATAAATAAATATATAAATAATTTAAAATATTTTACAAAACCCTATTCTGATAGAGTTTCAATCCAGAATATGTAGGATTTTAATCAGATTAAGTATTTCTTAAAATATTTTTAGAATGTTTTTGACAAAACCCTTTTTACACAGTATGATATTAGGCATTAAAATTCACTCAGAATTTTTATAAAATATTTAAAGTCATTTTTCATAGGCGTTTATAATTTTTATCAAAGATGGGTCAAAATCATCCTGTAAACAGAGTCAGAAATTAGGGCTCCGTTAAAATAGGCATATCTGCATCAATATAGATCCAAAATGAGCGAAACAAGATTCTAAATTTAAGATCAAGATATGTAGATAATTATAGTGATTTTATTTAGATTTTTTGAATAGGTATTTATAGAGTTATTAATTTTTTTCTAAAAGTGGCTAGAAAAAATTTATCAGACATCATAGCTTTAGGTTTCTCAGAAAACGGTTTTGTAAAAACCCTTTTTAAGATTATAAAACCTTTAGAATCTGATTATTTTTTGTTTAATCTAACTTAATACTAGTTAGTATATGAATAACACCATAAAGAATCATACTATGATTAGATCTAATATGAAATAATAATAAAACCCAAATTTTGCATGTTTTGCAAAATTATTTTTGAAAAAAATGCAATATTTTTATTTTTTTGATTCAAAAAATGATTTCTTCAACCAAGAAAACATGTAGAACATATCAAGAACATATTCAAAGTTGCTTAAAATCAAAATACTTCAATCATACATGCTCCAAGGGTGTAAAAACATCAGCTACATAAATCTTACCTGTCTACGATCGATTTTCGTGGTTAGAACGAAGAAACAAACAATTCCACTCATATTCCACCACCACTCAACGATTAAGTGCAAGTCTAATGGTTGCACAAGGGTTCTCCAAACCTCCTAGATATTTTGGAGGAAAGAAGAAACCAAAAACAAAAGAGAAAAGAAAGAGAGAGAGAGAGAGAGAGAGAGAGAGAGAGAGAACTAACTTTGTTAATCCTTCTCATGAGGGCCTCTATTTATAGATAGGCTTAAAAAAGAGTCTCATCTTAAATATAAAAATTTAATATTTATTAATCTCTTTTATTAATAAAATAAGAAAATAAATTATAGGTCCTAATTCATTAAATTTTAAAATTACTTAAGCTAGAGAAGAAAAGTGAAAATTTCTTATCCTGCCTTGAGCTCTAGTGACATGGCAACCTTTCGAAAGGCCTACATACTTAAAGACTCATCAAAATTGGACATTTAAATAGTTGATTTGATAGCTCTCAAAATATAGATCATCGTAGTGGTCTTAGATTTAATCATACGCAAACAAATTGGCAAAAAAAAATTAGTTGATGTCGAAAAATATTAATTTTTAACTTATAATTAAACACGAACTTCAGTCGATGATAAAACACTCAAAGCAATACCAATTTGGGCATGTAGATAGTCGATTTCAATGCCCTCAAAATGAGAAACATTAAGGTCAACTCTGATTTAATAGATGAGCCACTGATCGGCCAAGATTTCTATTGAAACAATAATGATGTTGTTTAGAGCATTCGACGCTATGGGTCCAATGCAATAAGATTAGATCCAAATCCAAAATCTAAAAATATATAAATCATTTATTTTTTGTTTAGTCCACATATTTTAGCTTTTTCAATTATTCTTGAAATAATCTTCATAACTTGAGACAAAGGTTCATAATTAATCAAAATCAAGAAAATCAAAAAAATAAAGAATTCATAAAATAATCTTTGTACCACCAATGTATGAAATTCTTCGACTATAAATAAGAGTGAGATCTACACTCAAAATAAATGAATTGAAATATCGAATTTTGTGTTTTTCACTTCTATTTTTCAAGCATTCATTTTCTCACTCACTAAGTCTTTTCACTCAAGTTCTTCACTCCAATTTCTTTTGTGAGTCAGTGAAATCGTGAGTTGAGTATTTATGAACCCTTAGAAGCCTCTGCAAACCTATTCCACTTCCTTTGCATTCATAAGAAAGGTTCATAGGTTGATTATAAGTTGTTTATTTCAAATTTTCTATAAAAGGACAAAGTCTCCTTGGTTTAAAGGAGAAGTTTGCTTTCAGTAGGGTTGTTGCTAAAAGTGAGACTAGTTTTGGTCTGTTTGATCTTGTAGTGACACAAGTTTGATAGTGAAAATCTTAAGCAGGTTTTGGTTGGGGACTAGATGTAGGTCTGGAGGACCGAACCAGGATAAAATCTTTGTGTTCTTTGTGTATGATTGCTTTGTAGGATTAAAAATCTTTCAAATTCCAAAGACAAAGTTTACAAGCACTATTCACCCCTCCTCTAGTGTTGGTTGCATCAATCCTACAATACTGTCATTTGGTATCAGAGCAAAGTTTGCTATCTTTTGATTTTACTATCATCTAGCATGACAACAACATCATCTTCTCAGCACAAAGAAGGATGCTCCTCAGTCTGTCCTCCTCTAATTGACAAAACAAAATATAAATACTAGAAAGTAAAAATGACAATATTCTTATAATCTATAGATCTTGAAATTTGGAGGGTCATTTTTGAAAAGTATCAAGCACCATCAAAAAATTTCAGCATATGGATCGATAAAGCAAAAAAATTGCTTCACTCAACGCCAAGGCTATGAATGCTCTATATTGTGTTGTTGACAAGGTAGAGTTCAATCAAATCTCTCAATGTTCCTCTACAAATGAAATTTGACATACTCTTCTTGTAACTCATGAAGGTATGTCAAAGGTCAAGGAATCTAAAATTGCTTCTTTAGTTCATAAATTTGAATTATTTAAAATGAAGCAAAATGAGTCAATTTCTGAAATGATAACAAAAAGGACCGACATTACAAATACACTCAAATCTCTTGAAAAAGATTATTCACAAGTGGATTTGGTTAGAAAAGTCTTGAGGTGTTTAACTCCAGAATAAGAGAAAAAGACCACAACAGTAGAAGAAGCCAATGATTTGAACACCCTTTCTCTTGAAGACTTGGTTGGTAATTTGATGACATATGAAGTTCAACTTCAAGATAAACAAGAAAAAGAACCAAAGAAGAAATCTCTTGCATTCAAGGTCACTTCAGATTCTGAAGATTCAGATTTTGAAGATTCAGATGAGGATGGAGATATTGCTCTTATCACTAGGCAATTCAAAAGATTCATAAAAAAAGAGAGATTTCAAAGAAAGATAAAGAAAACTAAACCATCAAATTTTAATGAAGTTAAGTGTTTCAACTGCAAAAAGGTTGGACATATCAAAAGAGATTGTCCTCTTCTCAAAGTCAATCATAAGGACCAATTCAAGAAGAAAAAAGCATTTCAAGCAAATTGAGATGAAAGTGACTCTTTTTCTGATAAAGAATCAAATAAAGAAGTCACCAACATGTGCTTTATAGCACAAGAAGAATCGGTAAGTCAATTTGATTATGATGAGTTATTAGAATCTTTTAATGAATTATATGCTAAATTTAAGAGTCCAAGTTCTAAAAACAAAGAGTTGAAAATAAAAAATTTGACTCTTGACTCTAAGAACAAAGTGTTACTTCAAGAGATGAAAGATCTGAAGAAGAAGAACTTTTCTCAAGCATCTAAGATAAAAGAAATTGACATTAGAACCAATGATTTACAAGAAGAGATATCTAGTTAGAAAGAAAAATCAAATGATCTTCTATCTACAGTGACTAAGTTCACTAATGGTCAAGAAAATATAGAAAAAACTTATTGGTTCTCAAAGATGCTCGGTTAACAAAACTGGATTGGGATATAGTTTCTTTGATACTCAAAATAGACCAAACTATGTGGTAAAGAATCATCAAAGTCAAAACTCAAAATCATTGGTTCAAAGAACTCAGTTTTGTAGTCATGTATATCATGGTAAAAACATACCTCATCATGATACTTCCAATGCATATAAGCCTAGTCATGTTTATCCATCTTATCATGATTCTTTCTATAATTCTAGAAATGCTAAAAGATTTTATAATATAAAGAGTGATTATTTTCAAAGGAAACCAATATCCAAATAGATTTGAGTTCCTAAGACTAACTCTCATGGACCAAAAAATGAAAAGGGGCCAAATGTTTTGTCTTCCAATTTTGTTGTAGGTTCACAAAATAAGAAGCAAGTGGATCTTGGACAGCGGTTGTTCTAAACATATGACTGGAAGGCCAGAGTTATTTTTCACCCTTCAAAGTAAGGATGTGTAAACACCTCAAAATTTTTAAAATTTTGTAAATATTTCCTTTTTGCCCCTAGCCACCATTTTCTGAGTAAATTGAGTCATTTTCAATCTAAATTCGAGTTATTTTTTGGATTTATTAGAATCCAAATTCATTTTATATATCTGACTCAATTTCGGATCCGGATTCAGTTCAAAATCCAAATCTAAGCCGCGTTATCTAATTTTTAAAACCAAATTTACAAAAATACCAAAAATATTTTTTGAAAGGCTCAAACAGTCCAACCGATATCCAGTTGGATCCACTACTTTATATTTCTCGATTCGAGGTTCAAAACTTGAATATTTCCTCAAAACCTGGATCCAAACCTGTTTTCTGAAAGAATTTTCAAAATTCAAACCCAAATTCTCAGAAAACACTTCTATTGTAAATATTTTTAAATTTCACAAAATTAGTTTAAAACCCTTTAGTTTTTAAAGTTTTTATATCAAAAACACCAAAAAAGTAGAAAATGCAAAAGAGAAAAAAATAAAAATAAAAATAAAAATAAAAATAAAAATAGAAAAGAAAAATACGAAAAATTTAGTTTAAAAACCTCTTTTTGAAAGTTTCTTTTAGTTAAAACCACCTTTTTGAGAAAAATCTGAAAAAAAACCACTCTTTAAAAAAAAAAAATCACGAACTTTTTGGACCCGATCTGAGAAATCCCCAATGGTTTTCTCTTATAAAAGAAAACCGCAGGGGAAGGGGTCCTCCATCGCGTTTCACCCCCGCATAGCCTCTTTTCTTTTAGGATCCGTTATCACCCCTCCATGTGCTCTTCTCGACGCTTCTCTCTCGAAGCTTCCCCTTTCCCTGGTTCTCCTCTTCTCCCATTGGTGAGTAAAATCTATCCAGCGGCTATACCTAGAGGAGTCATCTCTTCTACCTCCACCTCAAATCGACAAGGTAAGAACTCTTCCCTTCTATCATTTATCCCTGACGTTCCTTGATCTTCACAAAAGCTTTAGCGCATGTTTTAGAGTTCATTTTCCCCTATTTTCATCTTCGTTATCTGTGTTTCTTTATCTGCATTGTAATTTCTAGTATTTATCTCTGTTTAAAATTTGTAGGGGATTTTTGATCTTTTCTCACATACTGATGACCGACGATGCCTCGCAATGGCATCACCGATTCATCCGAATCTTGAACTTCAAGTTTATCTCCACCTTCATTTTCCTTTTCCTCCTTTGTATCCTGATTTCTTTTTTTTCTTTCGTAGAAGCTATCTTATCATTTTTTTTCCTCCTTTTCTTTCTTCTTTCTTTTCTTTCTTCTTTTTCTTTTCATTTTCATCAAAGGGGCATCGCAGGTAAGATCGACCTGCATGTAGCAGGATCGGTCTGCCTCTTGCTACATCAACAGGAATCCTCCGATTCCTATATTTTTTTATATCTTTATTATTGTAATTGTTTTATTAAATACAACAAGTTTTATCAGTATAATCTATCCTTATCGTTTCATTTAATTCTTAATTTCTGTCAATTCATTGCATTTATTTCCTTCATCCGCGTGTTTTTCCTGTAGATTACCATAGATTTGCATTCAGTACATGTTAGCATCCTTTTGCATCTGCATCTAGCATCCCTTGTGCCTTGTTTAGTTATCGTCTCCCTCTTATAATACGTTGTCGTGCGATACGATCATCTCTGTGCTGCCAAGATCAATCAGCCCTTGTTGACGAGACCATTTTTGTAGAAGAGATTCCACTACTGATAAAAGGCCTCAGTCGCATTTTCCATGAATATGCTCTTACCGACCAATAGTTGTCCTGATAAAGTGGAAAAATCTGGGGAGAATATGTTGGTTGCGCCAGAGCAGATATTACATCTATCCGAAATATCGGATGCCCGTGATCATGTTGATTCAAGCAATATTCGCTGTCCAAAGTGGAAATTCGTGGCCTATCTCATAGTCCTCCTAATATCGTTTCTGATGGTTGCTATAATGAATCCCATTCAGCATTGAGCGGACATCAGAACTGGAGTTTTGTCACAATCTCTAACATTTTCCTTTTGGAATCCATGTATCTGCCATGATACATTTGATATGATTCAGTTGAAATAGATTCAAGTACACCTGTGACCTTGGCTGTGGGATACTTCATGTTTTCCATTCATGATATAAAGCTTTCAAAGATCAATGCTATTTGAAACTTGCATCCATTCAACTTCAGTTACATGAATCATTTTGCAAGCCTTTCAGTAAGTATTGACAAAGGTTAGTTCTGATGCTTGTGCCTTGGGGTGACTCCGTGAGGTTATAAGAGATATAAATTTCTGCTCATTCTTCAGTAATCCGTTCATCTGGTTTCTAAATGAATGTAAAATCAGGTTTTAAAAGGGATGAACTAATCAGACGTGTGAAGCAATTTTCTCCATCATGAGTTGAACTGTAGAGACATTTTCAAAGTTCTGATTTGATTCTCTATCTCCTTTTACTTTTCTTTTATCCTTCATTGTTGTTCCTTAGCATACGTAAATTGCCTCATATTCAATAAGATCAGCACCATTCTGAATGTTCTTCAGAAACAATGTAGTTTTAAGCCTCGGTCCAGTTATAAGGTTAAATCCTTACAGAGGAAATACCTTGCTGTCAGAGTTGACCAAGGAAGGATCCAGGGATGCCTCGATGCATAAATTTTCTTCTAATTGGTTGTTTTGTGCAAAACTCTGAATCTGGTTATCCAGACTTCCAGCTAGTTTGATGTACCCAGTGGAGTTCAGGTCAGCTAATCTTCGCAGTCCCAAGATGATTGCCTCAACAACCACCTTTACCAGTCTGTCAGCGGCTGATTCATGACCAACCATTGATTAATCTCATATTCGGATTTGAGACTGACACGTCTTTGGTTTTGCAGGAATAGTCTCACTGTCATACCCATCATCCTCTCATCTGTATATTGCCCAGCAGTTTGAGTAACTCTGATAACCAGTGTTATCATCTTCCAGTAAGGTATGTTTTACAACTATATCTCTATATCTGTGCTAAGGATTTTTATTAAATACTGTTGAGGACCTTAGAAAATAACAACTAAATGTCACTGACCAATCTGGAATCCTCATCACCGATTCCCAGCAGATAGCTAACCCCCAGCTGGGTGCTATTGATCAACTAAATTAGTTTTCCATTTGATTCTCTTGACTGGAAATTGTGAAATTAACACAGTTTTACAGTGGAATTTTATTGCAAATTCACTTTTCATCTCCAAGAGCTGTGTAAGAGTCCGTCGAATGCATGTATGGATTTAGCAGGGATCAAGTCATAACACTGAGATTCTATTAGCAGTATATTAGCATGGGTGTGTTAGCAATATGTTAGCATTAGATTAATTAGCTTTGGTATATGAGTTAATGCACATTGCTTAGGTAGTCTGTATAAGGAGTCAGTCAGTGAGTTAGCATAGGCTGTGTTAGTATATGGGTAGTTAGTATGTACATCAGTGTATGGTAGCCTCTTAAACAGAAAACGTGAGTCACTGGATCTAAGTTAACAGTACACGAGTTAGCAGTATGTGAGTCAACGTTACATGAATAGGGTGGTATGTTAAACAACGAAATAGTGGGCCAATAGTATGAATCAACATGTATGCATCACATGGGTCAGCAGTCTGAATGTATATTAGTAGTAGTCAGGTGAGTCATATTGTATAGTAGGGTAATGACAATATTAAACACGCTGGCAGTCTATGTGGTTAGTATACATTGTCCATTTAGATCAGAGTATCATGTGGTTAGCAGTATATGAGTGCATATAATTCACATTTTATTGTCATAATGTGTGAGGTAGTGTACTATAGGTACTATTCTACATTTAACTTTTATATCCAAACCTTATAATTGAGCTTAACTGTTGGAGTACATCTGAGCTTTTATGGTGTTCTTGCTTATTGTCAAATAATGCCCCAATGACCTGTCACTCTCATTAATTGCCATAAGTGTTTTACTTTTTCTTAATATCTTCCTTAATGCTTCTTGCCTAGCATCTATAGTAGCAGCCTCAGCATTCGGTAGCATATATCAAGTGTTGGTTTTTGGTCTATGTTTAGCCCCTTTTACATTCACTTAGCATGCTTTTACATTTTTCATGCATTATGAGCATGCATTTTCCCCATTAAACACATGCATCCATTTCCCATAGGCACCAATACTTCAAACCTCATTAAGCCTTCCTTATTCAAGATAAATATCATGAATAGGCATAAGCATAAGCATTATGGAATTCGTTTCATCATTAGCTTAGCGTGCATCTCAAACATTCATTCCATCTTCTTGCATCTCAAATGCGATGTGACATTTCTCTTTTACATGCATCCTTTACCTTGTGTTAACTTGGATTTCACAGGAAATATACGGAGAATGTTGTCCCCTTCTTTAGCTTAGAAGTTGTAATTTCCATTTCAATCTCAAAAGATGTAATAGTTAGACTATAATGAGAATTTTACATTTCCAGCTTTTAGATAGAATGAATGAGCATCGTAAATATCATAAATTACTTATTTCATATTATTCTCCCCTTCTTTCAAAAATTTCACGAATGGGAACACAAATGTCACGTGCACCATTCTAATAAAAGGTAATTAAATACTAAGTTGACGATTTGCATCAATGGCCATAGTCAAGGTGTGAAAAAACTTAGGATTTTTATCTTTTATGGGATAACATTGGATCCACACTGGATCTTTTTCAAAAATCATCATATTTTTCTAAATATTTTCTTCCTTTATCAGAGTTTAACTTAAAATTAACTCAAAATATATATCAATGGCTATAGTCAGGGTATATTGAGAGTTAATTTCGTTTTAAACTCTATAAAGGCACCAAAATGTGTTTTATTCTTCACTTGAATTTAAATATGATTACTATATAATATATTTTATGACCATAGTCAGAAATGCATTATATCTTCAATATTATTTCAATTCATTTAAAGAATGAAATATGCTTTTTAATATCCAATTTTCAAAATTCTTTAATTCATTTCATCACTTAGGATAGAATTACATCATATTTTCTAAAATTATTTTCAAAAACCCAAGTGATTCTGAGATAATTCTTTAAATATCTTCTTCACTTCTCAAATCAATCTTCAATTATAGTAAATTCAAATTCTATCTTATTTAAAAAATTCAAACTTCAATTTCAAAGTCCAATTTGACTTTAAAATTTCAAATTCATTTCTATATTCAAGATTCAATTTCCAATTCAAATCCAATTTCGAAGTTTAATTCAACTTTGTAAATCCAAATTCATTTTCATTTTCAAAATTAAAATTCAAATTCCATTTAACATTTCAGATCAAATTTCAAAGTTCAATTTAACTTTGAAATTCCTAGATTCATCACCTAATTTCAAAAATTCCTATTTTAAAGTCAAGTTTTATTCTTTATTCTTCACTTCAGGTGCCCAAATCTTCCAAATCATCTTCTAAATTCACAATTCAAGTCTGAATTCGAGATTTATTCTTTATTTCTCAAAATTCCAAGTCTTAAATCCTAAATCGGACTTTAAAACTTAGTATTCACTCTGAAAATTGATCTTTCCTAAAATTCATCCTCATTTTTCAATTTCAAAATCAATTCAGGATTTCTCAGATCAAATTCTGAGTTTTATCTGGATTTCCAAAATCCAAATACTATTTTTCAAAATCCATTTCCAAACCCAGATTTCAGTTCCATCTTGGAGTCCAGACTTTTGGATCCAATCCCATTTAGGATTCCAAACTTCGGATTCAATTTCATCTTGGATTCCAGACTTCGAATCCAAAATTCTATTTTGGATTCCAGATTTCGGATTAAATTCCATCTTGGATTCCAGACTTCGAATCCAATTCCATCTAGGATTCTAGATTTCAGATCAAATTCCATATTGGATTTCAGATCTAAAATCCAATTCCATCTTGGACTCTAGATTTAGAACCCAATTCCACCTTGGATTCAAATTTTCAAATCCGGTCCCATTTAGGATTTCAGATTTTTAAATCCAATTCCATTTAGGATTCCAGATTTCGGATTCAATTTTATCTTAGATTTCAGACTTCGGATCCAATTCCATCTAGGATTTCAGATTTCAGATCAAATTCCATCTAGAATTCCATATTTCAAATCCAGTTCCTTTTTCAATTCCTATTTCCAGAAACTATTTTTCTTCTTAAGTCTAAATCCAAATTCAATTCCTTTTTCAGGTTCTGAAATTAAAAATTTCTTTTTCAGAATCGATCCATTCAAATTCAAAGTCCATTTTGACTTTGAAACTCCATTTTTCTCAAGATTCTATCTCAAGTTCTAAAATCTCTTTTTCTTGTATTTCTTCAAATTTGAAGTTCAGTTTTCAAACTCTGATTATTCTAAGACTTGGAATTTCAAGTCTCTTTTTCTAGATATATTTCAAATTCTAAGTTAAATTCAAAAATCTAATTTTTTGAAATCAATTTCAACCCTTTGAATCATTTCTTTACTCCATTATCAAATTTATTTCAGAATCACTTGAGAAATCCCAGAATTTCGAAACTATTTTCTCAAAAGCATACATTTCTGCATTTGCATTGCACAAACATGATTCTTTGTGCATTTTTAGACTTAGAATAAATTCTTAGACAATATTTAGGCAAAGCAAAAAGGTATAAATTGAATCCTTGGTTCGATTACCCCTGGTAAAGGCGCCAAGAACAGTCGAACCTCGTACCGACGAGCAAATCCCGTCTCTCCATTTTCCGTAAATTTTTAAAACGGGGGCGAGTAATTTTCAAAATTAAGGTCAAGTGAGACCTTTGCAAGAGAGTTCCTCTCTCTTCTTTCTTTTCTCTTCTCTCTTCTTTTTCTATCTTTTATTCCCCTCCAAAAAGGGAATAGAGGCTAGAAAGGGAAAGAGATGGAAAAGAGGGAAACCAAAAGGAATTTTTTTCCAATGATCACAGGATGGAGAAACCATTACCTTTGGTGACAATAGCTAGGGAAAAGTAATTGGTATTGATAATATTGGTAATCCAAAATTTCCCTTGATAGAAAATGTTCTTTTAGTTGATGAATTAATGCATAATTTATTATCTATTAGTCAATTATGTGACAAAGGTTTTCTCATTTCTTTTGAACATAATTTATGTTTAATTTCTGACTCTTGTTCTAAAAAGATCATCTTTAAAGGAAAGAGAATGAACAATGTGTATGAACTTTATCTTGATGAGTTACCCACCCTCAATGAAAAATGTCTTATTGCTTCAAATAAAATTCAATGGTTATGGCACAAGAGACTTGGACATGTTAACTTTAAATTAATTTCTAAGTTATCCAAGAATGATTTTGTTAGAGACCTACTTAGAATATCATATAAAAAGAATCACTTATGTGATGCTTGCCAAATGGGTAAACAAATTAAGAGTTTTTTCAAAGCAAAAGATATACTTTCAACAAAGCGTCCTCTCAAACTTTTACATATAGATATTTTTGGACCATCATGAATTCAAAGTTTGAATGATAGTAAATATGCTTTTGTCATAGTAGATGATTATTCTCGTTTTACTTGGGTGATTTTTTTGAAAAACAAAAATGATGCTTTTTCTAAATTTTCTTAACTCTGTAGAAAAATTACAAATGAAAAATCTACCTCTATTATTATTATTTATAGTGATCATGGAGGAGAATTTGAAAATGAATATTTTCTAAAGTTTTGTAATTTACATGGAATATCTCACAACTTTGCTTTTCCTAGAGCAGCTCCCCAAAATGGAGTTATTGAAAGAAAGAGTAAAACATTGCAAGAATGTGCTAGAACTATGCTTCAAGATAAAAATTTACCAAAATACTTTTTGGCTAAGGTAGTAAATGCAATATGTTATGTTTTAAACCGTGTTCTTATTCAACCATTTTTTACATAAAACCTGTTTTGAATTGTATTATAATCATATACCAAAGATTTCATATTTCAAAATTTTTGGTAGCAAATGCTTTTTGTTAAATACCAAAGATAATCTTGACAAGTTTGATTCAAAATCAGACGCAACAATATTTCTTAGATATTATTCTAGAAGCAAAGCTTACCATGTTTTTAATAAAAGAACTTGCATTGAAGAGTCTTTACATAGTGTATTTGATGAGAATGGTGAGCAATTGTATCTTTAAGCAAAGAAGAATAAGTCATACATCAAAGAGAACCTTTGGTAGAAAGCACTTCACAAGAAAATATTTTTCAAAATCTTCCACCGGTTTGAAAAGAACTTCGTAATCATCCATATGAGAAAATTATTGGAGAAATAAATAGTGGTGTCCAAACTAGAAGCCAGTTGGAAGAATATATTACAAATATTGCTTTCATATCAAAATTAAAACTAAAGAATATCATTGAAGCTTGTGATGATGAATTTTGGCTTTTGGCCATGTCTGAAGAACTTAACCAATTCACTCGGAATGATGTATGGGATCTAGTTGATAGACCAAAGGGTCATCCAGTAATTTGAACGAGATGGGTCTTTCAGAACAAGTTGGCCGAGAACGACGAAGTCATTCGAAACAAAGCAAGGTTGGTAGCACAAGGCTATAACTAAGAAGAAGGCATAGATTTTGTTGAAACCTTTGCTCTTGTGGCTTGATTGGAGTGAATTTGAATGATGCTTGCTTTTGCTAGCTACATGAATTTTAAGTTATACCAAATTGATGTTAAGAGTGCATTTTTGAATGGATACATCAATGAAGAAGTTTATGTACAACAACCACCAGGCTTTGAAGATGAGAAATATCCAGAATTAGTCTATAAATTAAAAAGAGCTTTATACGGACTCAAACAAGCACTAAGAGCATGGTATGAGAGACTACAAAGTTTACTAGAACTATCTGGTTTTTCCATCAATCGGGTAGACTTCACTATATTTATTAAAAATTTAAATTCAGATATTCTTATTGTGCAAATTTATGTTGATGATATAATATTTGTTTCTACTAATGATTCTCTTTGCAAAGTTTTGCTAAAGCTATGCAGAAAGAGTTTGAAATGAGCTTGATGGGTGAATTGAACTACTTTCTTGGACTTTAAATAAAGCAAACTAAAGAAGAAATCTTTATCAGCCAAGCCAAGTATACAAAAGAACTTCTTAACAGATTTGGTATGGACTTATCTAAATCGAGAAAAAATCCTATGAGAACAACTACCTCTCTTGATAAAGATGAAAATGATAAAGTTGTAGATACTAAGCTCTACAGAGGTATGATCGAATCTCTATTATATTTAACTTCTAATTGACTTGATATAATGTTTAGTGTATGTATGTGCGCTAGATTTCAAGCTAATCCAAAGGAATCACACTTAATTGCTGTAAAACAAATTCTTTGATACTTAAAAGATACTTTAGACTTTGGATTGTTTTACCCGAAGTCATCTTCCTTCGATTTAGTTTCATATAGTGATACAGGTTTTGCTGAAAGCAAATCTGATTGCAAGAGTACTAGTGAAACTTGTCACTTTGTAGGACATAACATAGTCTCTTGGTTTAGTAAAAAGCAAAATTCGGTATCACTCTCAACAACTGAATTAAAATCTATAGCAGCTAGTTTAGCATGTACACAAGTACTATGGATGAAGCAAACCTTAAGAGATTTTTGGTTTAAATTACTCAACAACAACTATTTATTATGATAACACTAGTGCTATAAATCTTTCAAAAAATCCTGTTTAGCACTCATGAACTAAGCATATTGAGGTGAGACATCATTTTTTTATGAGATCATGTTTTAAAAGGTAATATTTCTTTGAATTTTATACCCACAAATGCACAACATGCCGACATTTTTACTAAATCACTCTAAAATAAAGATTTTATGAGAATTAGAAGAGAACTTGGTATTTGCTCAATATTGGACTTATAATTTATTTTTAAATTTTTTGTTTTACTTGAAAATTTTAAGACTAACATTTTTCTTAAACTTTGATTGCTATGATAACATTTTTGGTTTGTAATATTTTTGAACTTATATCTGCATGTATCTTTTTGATACTATGACTCCACCTACTCCTTTTGATCATGACAAAGGGGGAGAACAATATTCACAATACATAAAGAACAATATACATGTGAACAATGTGTGATATATGGAGAACAATATGCATATGTGATATATGTTATTTGATATACTAACTTTTTATGTTTTGACAACATATTGATCGGGAGAGTAAGTTATTCTATTTGTTTATCAATGCTCTATTTGTGACTAGTTTGTCATCATAAAAAAGGGGAGATTGTTAAGACAAGAAAGTTGTACACGATAATTCAAGTATGATATTTTGATGATGAACAACTGAAACAACTTGATTTCAGTTATGGCAATAAAAAAAGAAGAAAAGAATTAAAGAAGTTTACAAGTTCTACATTGAAGAATTGATTGAAGATTTCATGCAAGTGTAAATCTCTTTAAAATTCTTGGATTCTTGTAAGAGCCTTACTTTGATTGCATATCTCACTTGAATTACACCTAAAAATACTTAGGAAAACTTTCTTAAAAAGAACCCTTCGCAAAAATCATTTTAGAAAGCCCTTTATCTATATTTTTAGTTTTATTAATCGACCAATAGTCTTATTAGTCGACCTATTTTCTCATTCCTTTTTCAAATATAAATGTCTATTTTTTTATCAGTAGACTAATCTACTCTTAGTCAACCAACCTGAATGTCCGATTTTTAAAAAATTTAACAGAAGTCGACTGAAAGCTTTTTTCAGTCTACTGATGATTTTCATCAATCGACTAATTTTTCTTTAGTCGACTAATTTTCAAAATCCCAAATTCAAATCTTTTTGGCTAGACACAGTAGTTGATTGATTTAACAATCAGTCTGCTAATATTTGATTTCAGTCGACTGACAACTTTTTTAGTTGACTAATATAGTCATTTTTTAAAACTTTTCAGAAGTTGTGTTCATTTTTCAAACGTTTTGACTATTCAAAACTATCAGTTTAACACCCTTTTGTACCACCAATGTATGAAATTCTTCAGCTATAAATAAGAGTGAGATCTACACTCAAAATAAATGAATTGAAACATCGAATTATGTGTTTTTCACTTCTATTCTTCAAGCATTCATTTTCTTACTCACTAAGTCTTTTCACTCAAGTTCTTCACTCCAATTTCTTTTGTGAGTAAGTAAAATCATGAGTTGAGTATTTTTGAAGCTTTAGAAGCCTCTACAAACCTATTTCACTTCCTTTGCATTCATAAGAAAGGTTCATAGGCTGATTATAAGTTGTTTATTTCAAATTTTCTGTAAAAGGACAGAGTCTCCTTGGTTTAAAGGAGAAGTTTGCTTTAAGTAGGGTTGTTGCTGAAAGTGAGACCAGTTTTGGTCTGTTTGATCTTATAATGACACAAGTTTGATAGTAAAAATCTCAAGCGGGTTTTGGTTGGGGACTGGAAGTAGGTCTGGAGGACCAAACCAGGATAAAATCTTTGTGTTCTTTGTGTGTGATTACTTTGTAGAATTCAAAATCTTTCAAATTCCAAATATAAAGTTTAAAAGCACTATTCACCCCCCTCTAGTGTTGGTTGCATCGATCCTACAGTACTTTCAATTTTCATATTGCTTAGGAATGTCTTGCACAACAGTGGCTGACCATTCTGTATAAATATCATAATAAATCAATAATGAAAAAAACTAACCTGCAATACAACATTAAACTGAATGAGTACTTGGACAAAAGAAGCATAATATTGAAAAAATATTATATAAACTACAAAGAAGCATGTCATAGATTACTTTCTAAATGCATCAAATAGTCATACATTACTTCCTAATTATGTTTTTGCCTATTGTGACCAAGATCTTGACATACACTTACTTGTATGACACCACCTCGTTATATTCCGCCATGTGCGAGGGACAACATATAGAAGCCCATTGTGCTTATCTGAGATAATTGTGAATTGTGTTTAACCTTGGATTTATCATCATCGTATATATTTATTTGGTTCTTTATATGCTCTAAAAACCATTTTCATAACTTTTTCAACTCTTTATCCACCACTCTAAATGCTACAGGAAACATATCACCAGAAGCATCAATAGTGTGGGAAGACAACAAAATACCCATGTAATTTCTTTTTAGGAAGTGCCATCTACCATAAGAAGTGAAAGGCATTGTTTAACAAACCTATCGATATATGATTAGCAGGATAAAAATATAAACATAAATCTACTATCTGCATCAGTCTCAATGAATGCTACCAATCCAGAGCTAGCCGTCATCAAATGATGACAATAAGCAACATCCTGAAGGACTCCTCAAATGAACCATATAGCATGAGCCTAGTTAATTTATGTTCACATCATGCTTGTTTGTAAGAAACCTCCATATCTACATCGCAGCTGAGGTCGTTCATGATTTGTCTTAGAGTCATCTTTAGGTTATCATGCAAGCATTTGTAAATAACACGTGAGATTCATTTTGAAGATACTTTTCCTGCAACAAGGTTGCCCACTGACCCCCCACATGTATGCTCGCTTTGATACCTCTTTACTTTAAAGAACGTTGCTTTGCACATCTTTGTGCAATGGATCTTCTAGAAAAAATCTATCATAGTTCGTGAGTTCTTTTTCGTACATACAAGAGTGACTCAGTTACCATAGCTCTTCACAAATTTTGTTTTAAGGTTATTCCTAACCACATGATATCTCAAAAACTTGTGGCACTGCTCAAGATCAGTAAACCTTTTACTGCAAGCAATTTTGTGATCATTTGACTCTATTGATACTGATACAATTTTGAAAACAATAATTTTAAAACCAAGAACCATGCACCAAATGATAATTTCAAAACTAGTTCTTGCACTCGTTGCAGAGTAGCAAGTAGGATCGTCTTCTCAGGGAACGAAACTTAGGCAACACAATTCACAAAAGAACTTACTTTATTAATAACTGGAACATAAAAGAATAATTACAATATTTCTTAATTATAATGCTAATTAAAATAAAAAGGAACAAAAATAATAATAAAAATATCATAAACTAAACTTAGAAACCCCTCAAACAAAATCCAAAGAGCTTTAAGAGAAAATTTTGACCACCTCAGCTCACCCTCCTCCTTATTCTAACGCAGATATAGGGACCTATAAAGTAAAATAAAGGAAAGCTACTACCCTATTCTAAACAATTAATTAATCTAACTGACTATTAAAATAACTAAGATTAAAGGAACAATAAAGAATTAATTAGCTAGACTACCTATTGACTAAGAACAAATAAACTAATTCAATCCAACTAATGCAATTAATGATTAATAATAACTAATCTAACATGAATAAATAACAATAATTAAAAGAGCCTAACTAACTTAACATAAAATTATCAAGAAGTAAAAGAACTAATGAACTAATCTAACTAAACAAGAAATATCTAACTAAAATTCGAGTTTCTGATTAACTAACTTACACTAATCAAGAAAGCTAACCAAATAACAATAATTCAAGAATTAACTAATATACTAAATAAATAACAGACTAACAAACTAACTAACTAATCAATGAAAATCTAACACTAACTGATCTGTACGGAATTCAAATAACAACCTGGAAATAAAGAAACTATCCTAATTTTCTAATCTAATTAACTATGCAACTAAGAATGAAAACAAGAAACCGACAACTATGTATTTAATAAACTATCCAAGACAAAATCAAATATGAATTAAAACCAAAACTAAATAACATGAATCAATTTAAAATTAAACTAATTTTAAACTACAGAAACTATGATTAGTCTAAAAACAAAAAAATAAAGATTGACTATTCTATTCTAAAACCAAAACTAAATAACGTGAAAAAAATGATAAAAAACATCAACTAATCTATTTTTAATCTAAACTAAATCTTAATTAAACTAATCTAATGAAATCTAACTAACTAATATTGATTTAAATAATGTAAAAGAAACAAAAATTGACATGAATTAAAAACTACTATTTAAACAGAATAATTAACAATTAACCAAATCGGCTAGAATAAAAAGATTCTAATTAAAATGATAATTAATCTAAAATAGCTATTTCTAATCTAAGTACTAAAAATTAATTTCTGGAATTAAAACTAACAATTAACTACTGATAAAGACAATAAAATATATCCTATTCAGCTGAATTAAGCAAAACTAAATAACTAATTATTTAACTATCAATTTATGTAATTTAACTAATAATTGAATAAAAACTAATTGCAATTAATCAAAACGTTAACTACTATGCTAAAATAACAAAAGACATTATTTAATCAGGAATAAACTAACCTAAAATAGAAGGTTAATCAAAAAATAATGAGATCTAACTACCAAAACTTAAAAAGAATTGAAAAGACTAAAAAAAACTAGTCGGCTAATATTAGTTTTTAATTAACTAAAACTAAATTCAATACCAAAAATAACTACTCTAAGTTAAACTAAACTATACTAAATCTGGACCTAACTGAATAAAAAAACCGGATTGATGAAAACTAAACTAACTACATGCACGATTTTGATTAAAACAAAATAATATGCATAGAATATAAAAATCGACAAAGGTTATTTTATTATATTTTTATTTTTCAAAAAAACATGAATCTAAAACAGAAAATAAACCTATTCAGATCTAAAATTAAACTAAAACTAATCTAATCAATGAACATATAAAAATAAATGACTCAACTGACTCAAACAGACAGGATTTACGAATCCTATTTTACTCGATAGGCCTTTTTGGTTAAGTTTCAGGCCCGTGACGACTCAAGACTTGAAAAAAACACCAAAAAGAAAATGATCAAACCCTAGAATCTGATTCTAAATGACAAATAATATAACATATCAAAAACTTAAACCTAAACTCAAAAGAAAAATGACCAATACTCGATTTCTTTAAAAACAATATAAAAATAAAAACTGAAAGTAGAGAGGGGGAGGAAGGCGCACCTCAAGGGCTGCCCGACGAGTTTGGGGATAGAAAAGAGTAGACTTATACCTCAGATCTTATGCCATGAATGTCTTTTTGTTGTTGGAATCCATTTTTGGTTGCAACATGCCTAAAAACCGAGTTGTTGAAGGAGAAGGTCAGTGGTGAAATAAAGAGATCAGTCGGTGCAGAGGAGATTTCTCGGTCGTCGAACATGGTGGTAGATGGTGGTTCACACCAAATCTGAAGTTGCAGCTTTTAGCCATGGGTAGTTGCAGCAAATATGAAAAAAAAACAACAAAAAAGAAAAGGATGAACAATGGAAAACTGGATGGAAAGGAGAAGAAAAATAACATAAAGAAGAGTGGCGACAAAATAGGGAGGGAGGAAGAAAGGTGGAAAGGAGGTATGGAAAGGGGTGTGAAACCCTAGGTAGAAGACAATGACATAATGCTGGATGTCCCCTATTTATAGACATAATTTATAAAAATTACAAAAGAAGGCCTAAATTATAACTATTTCCAAAACAATACCTAAACTATCTAAAATTCTTAAAAAGCATATGCACCACTTTGAGAGGGCATTTTTGATATTCTCACATTTGGATCTTTGGAGATGGGTTTAATTGGAATATGGATCAGATTTGAAGGTCCATTATCACATTTTTGGATCAGGTCTGGATTTTTTGCAAAACTAACTATTAAGAATCGCTCTGCACAAAGGTCAAAATTTTTGTCTTGAGTTATAGCAGCCATAACCCTCATTTTCATACCTCCAATAAGGCTTACATTTTTTTTTGAGATACCTCCTAGATGTCTGGAATGCCTTTATAAAAGGGTTTGACTATTGGTGATCCGATTTGAGAGTTATTTTATTTTACCGCAATGAGTTAGTTAAGAAAATAAAGACCACATAAAAAATATAATATAAATCATGATAAAAATAAGAAAACTCGAGTATAAACATAGAACAATTATTTTTAATCATGCATCAACATATGAACAACATCTAAACATCATCTACAATCATAAAGAGTCGTCATATGGTCACGATACATGCTTTGGAATCTAAACTATCAAAATAAATCATAATTTTTGCACAGAATAACTAGTTTAAGATGCTAGCATGCAAAAACACCATAAAATGTATAAAATAAATTTGTAAGAACATGATTTGTAATGTAAACACATGAAAGAAAGCAAATATGCATCCAATCATGCTGGAAACAAAGACTTAACCATTTAAATATATGTAAGAACATGAAACTATGCATTTTGGGTTACCCGATTTCTCAGTTTAGCCGTCCAGGCATAGATTTACCAAAAATAATTTTGTAGATCTGTTTTAAAGCATGGTATTGAATTAAAAACACTTTTAAAACCTTTTTTAAACCTATTCCAGATCTGATCCACCATGGATCAACTCGTAGAATTAGCAAGACACACTTTTATGCATTTGCATTTAATCTATGTTGCATGTAGGATGAATCCTACCTGAAATGTGTTTTCGAAACTACCAAAACCTTTGTATCCCATCCTAACACCTTAGGGAAGCTTCAATGGCTGCTGAAAAAATCCTAAAGAAGAGCAAAAAGAAAGAAGAAGAAGAGAATAGGAAAAAAGATAGGAGAGTCCTCTTTTTTTTTTTATATTAGAAAGTACACAGAGGAGGGATCCCCTCCTTAGAGTACAATCCTCTTCAAAACTAACCTAATCACATCTCTAAGAATTCTATTCTAGAATTTCACTTACTAACTACCTAATAATTAATTAATTAATTAATTTAATTAACCACTAATTTGTCTTAATTACTAACTAATTAATTTAATTAGTTAAGGGGATCCACTAGGAGGGGGGAGTCCCACCCTATCTAGATTCTTCTAGGGTTTAAAAGACCCTCCTAATGAGGTCTCTAGAGTCTGGAGTGGATCCCACTTGGGTTCGAATCCAAAATGATTCAGATCCAAAATTTGATCTAGATTCAATCCCCATTTAGGTTGGATTTAGGAACTAAACAAAGAAATACAATTTCAAAATTCATTTAAAGATCCATATATAAACATAAGATCCAAATCCACATTGGATCCAATCTCAGTTTTGGATCTGAACCTAACTCATCTATGATCCAAAATAGCCCTGAGTCCCCCCGAACCCTTGTGGGCCACACTGATCATGCCTAGCACCTCCACTGGGCTGAGCGTGACCCCTCTAAGCCTCTCCTAGAACCTGGTCTGAGTCCAAAACATTGCTTAACCAATTTAGACTCACGAATTTCATGTGAATATAAAACTGGTTTTAACCCAACTTCAAAAGTTAAAAGCAAAAATAAAACCGCAGGTGTTACATTCTACCCCCCTTAAAGAAATTTCGTTTGTAAAATTTGTACTTACTCAAATAAGTGAGGATAATTCTCCCTTATGCTTGACTCAGGCTCCCATGTACACTCCTCAATTCTGTAATATTGCGAGTGCACCTTCACTAAGAGAATAATCTTTGATCGTAATACTTTCTCCTTACGGTCAACAATCTTAATAAGCTATTCTTCAATGGTCAGATCTTCCTGAATCTCAATATCCTCATATTGGATCACGTGTGATGGGTCAAGTAAATATTTTCTTAGCATTGACACATGAAATACATTATGAATATGTGAATACTGAGGTGATAATTCTAACCAGTAAGTTGCTATGCCAATGCTTTCTAGGATCTTAAATGGTCCTACATACCTAAGGTTGAGCTTCCCCTTCTTATCAAATCTAAACACACTCTTGGTAGGAGACACTTGCACAAAAATGAAGTCTTCTACCTTAAATATGAGCTCACTATGTAATCAGTTTGCATAACTCTTCTACCTACTCTGAGCTGCCAAAAGTCTGACTCATATTTTTTGTACCTGCTCAATGTAATGCTCAATCACCATTGGTGCATCAACTGACCTTACATCAACCTCATCCCAGTAGACTGGTGATATGCACTGTCATCCGTACAATGCCTCATAAGGCACCATCCCTATAATGGTGTGGTAACTGTTGTTATAGGCAAACTCTGCCAAAACAACATGTCTATTCCACTTACCTCTCTAGTCCTTAACACACGCTCTCAACATGTTCTCCAAAGTTTGGATCATTTGTTTTGACTATCCATCTGTCTGAGAATGAAAGGTTGTACTAAACTTCAACTTCATACCTAATGCCTTCTGCAATTGTCCCCAGAACTTGGATGTGAACCTCAGATCCTTGTCTGATGTAATTGATAGTGGCACCCTATGCAATCACATTATCTCCTACATGTATAAGTCTGCCAGACTCTCTAAAGACTGACTGATCTTGATCGAAAGAAAATGGGCCAACTTGGTGAGTCGATCCACTATCACCCAAATCGCATCCTTACCCCTGCAAGTCCTCGGTAAGCAAACCACAAAGTCCATTATGATTTCTTATCATTTTTACTGAGGGATCTCTATCTGCTACATTAAACTGTTGGCCCTCTGGTAATCTATCTTGATCTGCTGACAGTTCAAGCACCTAAGCACATACTCAGTCACTTCCCTCTTCATACTATCCCACTAGTAACTCTTTTGTAGATCCTTGAACATCTTAGTATACTACCAGGGTGGATGGTATACTTGCGCCTCATCCAACATCTACAGAAACTATGAATCATTTTTCTTGCAAAACCTACAAAATTTTAAGAATTATCAAAATAAATAAATATTACCATTCTTGGAAATAGAGACGGTAAAGTGATATAGCACCGATCCAAATGGATCATGTATCCAAACTAGATCAAATGGATCTAGGATTTTGGATTCGGATACGATGTATGGATTCAGATCTTGGATGGATCTGAAACCCGATTAAAATCCAAATTTTAGTTTTCAATTACAACTAAATTCATAAAGCACTTTTCTAAAGTTTCATCTCTTGCGAATATCGCCCTCGTTATGACCATATCCGATTGATATATGCTTTCCAGTAATTTACATGAAATAACGAGTTTTTTTCCTCATTTGGGTCCCATATTCAGAGATTTACTAGTCATATGTATTATGATTTTGATTTACAGCTCTCGGGACTTGATTCCTCATAAACAGTGCTCACACCACTTTGTACGTCTTACGCGATTTCGAACATCGCTCATCATTGTAGTTTTAGTAAAAAAGAAGTGCAACCAAGTAAGAGTTGGTGCACTGGTATGGTTGGTTGCCTTAACGGGAGGAGAACTCTGGTTTGAATCCCCCTGTGCGCCAAATGGTTTTGCCAAAAAACATCAATTTGGCCAAACATGTCAAAAACGTTAATAGAGGTTAAATAAAATTTCGTTGCAAAGATATGCAACAAAATTGTGTATGGCACACTGGTGGGGCTCGTTACCCCGTAGGGAGGAGAACCCCAGTTCAAATCCCTCAGTGCGTCAGGGACACTTTTTGTGGAAATATTTTATAACCAACAATTTTTTTTAGTAACTCCTCATTAAGGTGACTTTAATAGGAAGACATGTTTTCAAGGTAAGAGGGGCTGGACAAATTCCCAAATGGGAAACTCAATAATGGCTAATGGAAGGTAGAGGGGCCTCTTGAATTTTGAATATGGAGGAGGGAGTTACAAAAAAAAAATGTGAATGGTGGACAGTTTCTAAAATTTTTAGAAATTAAAAATCATGCTTAAATGAAGGAGATTAATTAGGGAAAGGTGGGCCTTGAGAAAAGAAAAAAATGTGAACTCATTTTGGGCTCCATCGTTTTCATCTCTCTCTCTCTCTCTCTCTCTCTCTCTCTCTCTCTCTCTCTCTCTCCGTAAACGTGGACTCCATTGTTGGACGGGTGGTTCATCCTCGAGAGTTTTGCTCCATTAATTCCAGCAAGAAGCTTGCTTGAGGTCATTCAATGCCCGAGCGAAGGAAGCACGGCTACCTCCGGATTCGATCTTCAACGAGGCAAGGAGTATATGTATCTATGTGTTGGGTTTGGTGCCTTGTAGCATAAGATGTTGCAGCACCATTCAACTGTATGCAAGCACATATGACTGACTGAAATCACTCTGGTATAAAGGGGTTCTATATACTCTCCCTAAGACCTTTAGACAAAGCATAAATATTGTTGCGTCATATTTTTTTTTATGAAAATATATGATGATCCACCGCCTCAGCATACACAACCAAATCAAGTGGGCAGATGCTAGCATGCTGAATATTCTCTTTCTTAAATTTTTTACCTCCTGTGTTCATGCGTGAATGTGTATTATTTCAAGGCACTAATGATGGATTTGATCGAAAGTAATCAAACTGGGAATTTGATAACGTTGGTGTCAATAGAGTAGACTAATCATCATTAGTCTAGATGCTGCAACGCATTGTCCCTTAATTTTTCTACAGGTTGCAAAATGTGGATTTATTGAACCCCTTCCTTGCTCCTTTATAAGTTGTGTGTATGATAAGGCTATTGTCCCTTTGGATTGCAAATGCTTGCAAAGAAACGTAAGAGTTCAGGAAGCTTATAAGAAATCAAATAACTTTATGAGGATTCATAAACTAATCCATGTTGTAGAAGGTGGATAGACATGCATATACAATTTCATGGTGCTTAGTTACTGGTGATCAATTTATTCATTCCATTGAGTTGAGTCGTAAAACCCATGGGCTATGACACATGGGTACGACTGAGAATATGGAGATGTGGCCCTTTTTATGAAGCTCCCAATAAGACTTGTATATACGGGATATGGAATAGGCGTCAAATGGAGTATATATCAGTGTGACATAGCTCATGGATTTTCTTTCCATGTAACTCTAATATTGTCACATAAGGAGAAAACACCATATAAATGTCTTCTTAAGACATCTGCATAGACTAGTGAAAACGGTTAGTAATAGATAAACCTGATTCTGGTCTAACCAGAATCTTTACACTTGCTAAACCACAACTAACCAAGATTCACATCACTCTGGTCCATCCTAACATCGTCTGACAACAACATGCATGGAAGTGGACGTTGCACCCTGTTGAGGCCATTGTCGCTGTTAGTGTGGGGACACAGTAGACTGAGGTTTGCCCATCTCCAGCCTGGTGTCACAATTTTCATATAGTCGATGGTCCCCATGCGCAACGGGGCATCTCACACTCTATTTGAGTATAGTTGGCTGGGGTAACATTGACCTCAGCCGTGGCATCTTACACACGGTGTTGGGACAGCAGGCCAAAAAAATAAAATAAAAAATAAATAAATAAATAAATAAATAAAGATACAGATGTATAACTGAAAAACGGTTTGTTTCACCCAGATTGCTTAAAAAAAAAGAAGCAAAAAAATAGTGACAGATCGACTTGGGCTATTTTGCCTCAAGTTTGGGTGGCTCGGTATAGTCTTCAAGGCTTTTAGAGATCTGCCTTTGCCCAATGGTGGTTGTAACAAATTTGAAGCATGTCAATGACTCATCGCAACCCGACCATAGTCAAGAGTATATATTTATATGTATATATATGCATATATATGATAAAATGTTCTGAGAAGACAAAAGGGTTCAGTACGACCTTATAAATGACAAATGCTCGAGTTCACAAAGCCTCAATTGTATAGGTATTCTTGTTCTACTTGTTTATATATATATATATATATATAAAGATGGGAATTTGGATGGTTTTGGCCGTCACCGTATACATAGATACAGTTTTGCAAAAGTTGAACATTTCATTATTTGTTCCCGAAAAATATGTTTATCTCATTCTTGAGTTTGTGAAGTATAGAAAATGATAATGGTACTTATTACTTCCCTGAAAGTGGAATATATATCACATCAGAGATTCACTATTATGCACATACTCAAAGTGGGTCTGAGATTTCCTATTTTGTACATACATTAGATATAGTAAAAGCACATTATAGTGCACAAGTTTTAATAGCACAATGATTTTATTATATGCTTATGAAACAAATGTTATGTATAGATGAATGTGGCAAATAATTTAGACATCCATGACATATTCATGTTGCACATGGGTTTTGTAAGTGATTGACATACGAAGGTTGTGACCAATGTTTTATTGCATGAATTGCCTATTGCCAAATTCATATTGTTGTTATAACTGTACAAATGAGAAAAACTACAAGGGCATGATAGTACAACTTGAAACTGAGTATGTCAAATCTTTTTGGTGCCATATGGGCATATATGATGCTAAGAGAATTGCATATAATTGAATCATGATTGCATGCAAATATTATGACATGTTTCAATGCTAGTTGATCTATGTTTGTTCTGCAAAAGTGTGCATAATAAAGAACATTTTTCATGCCATGATCTTGTGAAAGCTCAAAACTGAGCTTGCGGTCTTACAGGACCAATGTAGTGCCATACGAGCACTTATGAAAAGTCATACTTGAGACATGCCTTATGAGTGCATGGTCAGTGGGGGTACGAAACGTACACTCGAGCTCAGAAATAAAACTTTAAAATGCTTAAGTATAAGTACTCGCTCATATTTAAGCCAAAATTCAAAAAAATTGGGGTTGGTGCCTATGAGGCATTCGATGGGTAATGTGCATACAATAAGATCATTCCGAGTGTGGGTTAAGATTTTGAAAATCCTCTGTGGTGCAATGACTTGCACATAAGAATATATAAAATGAAAATATGCACACATCAAATAATTAAGGGATCCTGGGTATACCTGAAACGATATATGTTACTGGTTTCTCGGGATATTGGGTATACCTGACAACAGTATATGTTACTGGTTTCCCAGGGCTCTGGGTACACCTGAAAGATGGTGTATGTTACTGGACCCATGGTCTACCTTGGAGAGGGTAGATGGTACAAGCTCCGTGGGACAATTTTTGTTTTGTGAGAGCTAGGTGTCTCACCCGGTCCCCAGTCCACGGAGTTAGGGGGCCAGGACTACCAATGCGTCCTAGGTGGTAGATCCAAGTCTTCTGCAGAAGTACAGGGTGCATCCTAATTCTAGTTCTAGCCATTGGGGAGTACTCTCTCGGTCGTGAACCGTCCCCTTTGGATATCCGTACAGTTAGTCACACGGGTTATAAAATACTAGACCCCCATGTGGTCTCGGTCCGCTATGATGTTGAATGCCTGTGCGTACCCACAAGGTAATTAATAAGATGAAAATAAAGTTAGTGCATTAAGAAAGATCTTCAAGTAGATGCATACTACTCGATGTTGAAATTGTTGAAGTAAGTTGTGACTCCTGTAGAGCATGATTCAAATCAATTTTTCTTTACATGAAAATTGTGATAACTTATGAACGATGTATTTGGTGTTTGTGCTTTATGCACACCTTATATGAAATGCTTTAGTTAAGTCAGATGTACATGCTCATTAGTTCCAAAGTTGTTATTACTTATATGAATATGGTTTATGCATATGATGGATCATGCTTTGATGTTGATGGAATATATCATAAAATGCTTGACTTTAGTGACCTGTACATTTATCAATTGTTAAATAGTTATTAGTTCTATCTAAACATGTTGCACATATACTTGTACATATGACACTGTGCACATTCATATGGATATTATGCTTCTTACTCAGACGTGGTAGTCTGACTCCTTCTGAATTAATATTTTCAGGAAACCAGTATGGCGAGCAATTGCGGTCGTCGATGCAGACAGTGCCATGTGACCATATCTTCTTCGGATGTCCTGAGGATTTCTGACTTGTAATAAATCTTCAAATTGTAAATGATAACTTGTAGTATTTCAATACAAGAATTCATTTTACTTAAATGCCTTGAGTCTGTGCTATTACTTGTAATCCGCCCAAATAATTTGACTAAGGATTTAATAAAGCTTTTCCGCTGTTGTTTAGAAAAAAAAATTCCAAAATTTTCAAGCTAAATATTTGGGGCGTTACATTTCTACTTCTCGATGATTCACTCCATCAGCTTGGTCCTTACTGCCATGCTATATAAGAAAATCCTTCCCTAATCTTATCCAAAAGGATTCTACTCAATAAGGTTTTTTATTAGACTCCACAAACCATACAAGACACTACTCACCTTTTGACTAAGGGCATCTGCTACTAAATTTGCCTTCCCTAGGTGATAGGCAATCGTGAACTCATAGTCTTTCACGAACTCCAACCATCTACACTACCACATATTCAACTCCTTCTAGATAAAAAGATACTTAAGGCTCTTGTGATCGGTGAATACCTCATACTACTCACCGTATAAATAGTAACTCTAAATCTTCAATGCGAACACAACCGCGGTTAACTCAAGGTCGTGAGTAGGATAATTCCTCTCATGAACCTTCAACTGATGAGCAACATAGGCTATCACTTTGCCATGCTACATAAGAACACCTTCCAAACCTGTAGCTAAGGCATCCGTGTAGACTACGAACCCTCCTTGCCCTGATGGCAAGGTCAACACTGGGGTTGTTGTGAGCTTCTTCTTCAAAGTTCTGAAGCTCTCTTTGCACTTGGAGTCCCATACAAACTTAGTCCCCTTTCATGGCAACTTGGTCATAGGCAGGAAAATCCGGGAAAAATCTTGAAAAAAATGCCTGTAGTACCCTGCTAACCCCATAAAACTACATATCTCAGTGATATTCTTTGGTGGTTTCCAATCCAGTACTACTGTCATCTTTAATATACCAACAAAAATAATAAATAATGACAACTTAACACAAGTTGGAGATACAAAATTGATCACTTACCTTAGAAGGATCCACAAACACTCCATCTTTCGAGATCACATGGCCCAAGAACATGACCTCCTCAAGCCAAAACTCACACTTAGAAAACTTAGCGTACAACTGATATTCTCTAAGGGTCTACAATACTATCCTCAGGTGATCTCTGTGATCCTCCATGCTCACCGAATAAACCAGGATATCATCTATAAAGATAATCATAAACTGATCCAAATACAATTTAAATATCTGATTCATGAGATCCATAAATGCTATCAGGGCATTCATAAGCTCGAAGGGCATAACTATGAACTCATAGTGCCCGTAACGCGTTCTAAATGTTGTATTGGGAAGATCTTTGCCTCTAATCTTTAGCTGATGATATCTAGACCACATACCGATCTTGAAAAATACTTTCAAAACATCAATAACCCAATTAAAAGATTCAAAGTCTATGTTATTAATTGGGGTAAAACATTAAAAAATCTCTAGTTTAAATTTACCTTTGCTCTTTGAAGTTGGTCGAACAAGTCTTCGATCATCAGTAACGAGTACTTATTCATCACAGTCGCATGGTTAAGCATCCTATTATGAATGCATAACCTCATAGATTCATCCTTTTTCTTTATGAAAAGGACTGATGCTCCCCATGATGAAACACTAGGTCAAATAAATCTCTTGTCAAGCAACTCTTGTAACTGCTTCTTCAGCTCCTCCAACTCAGCTGGTGCCATCTAGTAAGGGACTTAAGAGATTGGAGCCATTCTAGGAACCAACTCTATAATGAAGTCAATATCTTGAGTAGGAGATAACCTCCAACCGGGCTAACTTCATAGAATCTATAATCAAAATCAAATTATTGTTGTCGAGTTTCTTCAAAGAAGCTATCTATTTCCTTTATATGAAAATAACAAAATTTTGTTCTCAGTTTCATAAAAGCAATTGATGAAAAGGATATTGATAAAAGAATTTCATATGAATAAAGATAATTCTTGGTAGTTTGATATCTGAAATTTACCCATGATGATCTTTTTGCACTATTTTGAGACATAGAGAATGCGCTTTCCTGAGATTTGGCGAGAATTTCACCACATCAGCCTTCAACTCGGCTATATTCTAATTTTCCCTAGGACACATCGCAAACTCCTTCAACTTGGAGATGTTTCGAGTCTTCTTTGGTCCCAAGAATTATATTAATGATGTTGTCTCTTTAATTGAAATCTCTTGATGATCTTTCACGCTCTTTTGAGACATAAAAAGTAAGTTCTCTTGAGATTTAGTGAGAATTTCACACATCAGCCTTCATCTTGGCGATGTTCTGATTTTCCTTGGAAGGACACATCACATGTTCCCTCAACTTGGAGATGTTCTGAGTCTTCTTTAGTCCCAAGAATTACATTGATAGTATGGTCTCTTTAATGGAAATCTCTTGACGATAAAGTGATCAAATATCTTTAAGGGATTGTCAGAGGGTTCATCGCATCACCCTTCAACTTGGCGATGATTTAAACTTTTCCTAGAAGTACACATCACATACTCCTTCAACTTGGAGATGATCTGAGTTTTCTTTGGCCCCGGGGGTCTAACTCATCCATCAGTCTTCAACTTAACGATGATTGAGAGATCCCTTTTGCAGATAGTCAATTGTATCTTGATTGATTAAAGATATATTGAAATTGAGTGGAGTGAATTCTTTTATATCGCCCAGGATACTTTCACTGTCTTATTATCAAAAGAATAGTCTTTAAAAATGTGTCATAGCTACGATCAATATCAGTTCATTTATGGCTTTTCAACATCATTGAATTTTTTTCTTTGCTAGTCATATCAAGGATTTTTCTTCATCCTTTTGGTTGACCAACAGAAAAGTTTGAATTTTATTATTTCTTCGCAAAAGCTTCGACATTTTGGAGAGAATATTGAAGCTAATATAAGGTAAAATTTTGTGTAATAAAGATTTTGAGATCAACAACTATTTTTTATAGCAATTTGGCAAAATATTCTTGAAATCCTTGGTAAAAGAAATCGCTTGAGGTCTAATTGATATATTTGTGGTTAGATTCTCCTCTCCTTTCCCCAAAAGAGAAACTCGGGTTTGACCCTTACCTGAATGAGTAATAAAAAATACTCCTCTCTTCCCTAAAGAGGAGGTGTTTGCAAAATGAACTTTCAAAGAGAAATTAAGTTTTTGTCAAAACTCCCTAACTCTAGGCTTCTCTTATGGAAAGGTGGCCGATAACAAAGGTCGAGAAAAATATCATAGAGGAGCGAGTCCATCACACTCTCCCTGAAAAAGAGTCCTCAATGACGGGATGGCCTAACAAAAAATATTGGGGGGTCATAAGGAGAACGAGCTCCCATCAAAGCTCTCTCTAGAAATAGGGTTACTTGTGTGATAATAAAAAATTGTCTTGCAAATTGTTCGCAAAACGTGAGTCCCTTCAAACTTTTCCTACAAGGGGGTTTAGCGAACCAACAAAAATTGCATGCAAAAAGAACGAGCTCCCTCGAATTCTCCCTATAAGAAAGGGTCCCTCGCAAGATAAATGATTGATAATTAATTTTGAGCTAATTGGCAAATGAGTTCGACACAAAGGTCAAATCTTGGACGACCATGATTGGCGGATGCAGCCCAAAGGTTGGAAAATAATGATTAACTTTGGTAGAATTGGTAACCTGAAGGTTTGCTTGATAAAAAATGATGACCTGAAGGATGATTGATTGTTTGAGCTAGGATCTTAATGAAAGACCGGATCATAAGGGATGGTTCAAAAGGGGATTCACATTGGTTCCATAGGAACAACATTCATTCCGTAAGAACAACATTGGTTTCGTAGGAACAACATTGGTTTCGTAGGAACAACATTAGTTCACTAGGAACAACACTGGTTCACTTAAGAGCAACATCGATTCACTAGAAACAACATCGGTTCAACTAAGAACAACATCAATTCGCTTGAAACAACATTGGTTCAACTAATAACAACATTGGTTCAATTAAGAACAACATTAGTTCAACTAAGAACAACATAGGTTTGCTTGGAACAACATCGGTTCAACAAAGAACAACATCGATTCAATTAAGAACATCATCGGTTCACTTAAGAACAACATTGGTTCAATTAAGAACAACATAGGTTCACTTGGAACAACATCGGTTCAACCAAGAACAACATCAGTTCAATTAAAAACAGCATCGGTTCACTTAAGAACAACATCGGTTCAATTAAGAACATAGGTTCGCTTGGAACAACATCAGTTCAATTAAGAACAACATTGATTTAATTAAGAACAACATAGGTTCGCTTGGAACAACATCAGTTCAACCAAGAACAACATCAGTTCAATTAAGAACAACATCGGTTCACTTAAAAACAACATCGGTTAAATTAAGAACAACATAGGTTCGCTTGGAACAACATCGGTTCAACTAAGAACAACATCGATTCAATTAAAAATGACATCAGTTCAATTAAGAACAACATAGGTTCTCTTGGAACAACATCGGTTCAACTAAGAACAACATCGGTTCAATTAAGAACAACATAGGTTCTCTTGGAACAACATCGATTCAACTAAGAACAACATCAGTTCAATTAAGAATAGCATCGGTTCACTTAAGAACAACATCGGTTCACTTGGAACAACATCGGTTCAACTAAGAACAACGTTGATTCAATTAAGAGCTGCATCGGTTCGCTTAGAACAACATTGATTCAACTAAGAATACCATCAGTTCAATTAAGAACAACATCGGTTCAATTAAGAACAACATTGGTTCACTTAGAACAATAATTTAGAGGAAAGGAATCAATACGAGGACTAAGTTTTAAAAATGGGTTCGATTCAAGATCGACAATTTTTTTAAAATGGCACAGTACTAGGACTAAGTTTTAAAACAAGATTAATGAAAATAGTTCTCAATAAAATGAGTTTGATCCACATATTGGATTTGAGAAAGACTGGTTTTGCAAAGGATTTGACTCAGAGGCTAAATTTGGTAAAAGGACCAACACGAAACTGGATTTTGGAATGAAGGAAATTCGAGTCAGAACTCAAATCATCAAAGAAAAACTAGACAAGTTGGATTTGAAAGAAAATTCAAGTCAGAACTCGGATCTTCTAGACCAATTCTTGAATTTAAAAGAAGAAAAATTAGATGAATTGGATTTGGAAGAAAATTTGAGTCGAAACTCGAATCTTCTAGACCAATTCTAGAGTTTGAAGGAAGGAAAATTTGAGTCAAAACTCAAATCTTTAAAGGAAAATTAGACCAATTAAGATTTAAAGAAAAAAAAATTCAAGTCGGAACTCGAATCCAGAAGGAAAATTAAACCAAATAGAAAATTCGAGTCAAAACTTGAATTCCAAAGGAAAACTATACAAATTTAAGAAAAGAAAATTTGAGTCAGAACTCAAATCCGAGAGGCAACTGGAAAATTCGAGTCGGAGCTTGAATCTTTGAAGGAGAACTAGACAAGTATAGACTAGGTTCGAAAACATTGACCAGTAAAAATTGTGTTTAGAGAGTTCAACCAATAAGAACTGGATTTAGAAGAAGGCTTAACCCGAAGGTTGATTTTGGCAAGACTAGCAAAAATGGTTTTGATAAAAGACTCAACCTGAAGGTCGAGTTTGAGATTGGTGTTTTAAAAAGTGCTTGTTGATTGTGATAGAAGATTTTCAATCTTCGCCTTTGTGATAACTTGGACAACTGCCGGGGTCTCAAGATTATCCCTTATTCTGAATGGGTAATGATTTTGATGCAAATGAATACAAAATGCAGATAAATGTAAATGAATGCAGCCAAATGTGAATGAATGCAAATAGATGGTGAGAGATTTTGTTTGATCTTGAAGAAAAAATAAATTTTTAAAAGATGCCCCAGTGTAACTAGGGGGTAAGATATTGGACAAAAGGATAAATAATTGATATTTAAAGAGCGCTCTATGAAGATAACAGGGCGACAAACTTCTTGATTGATTCGAGAGACACTCTAAAAGTGGTCACTTCTAACAAGAAGATATTTTGTAAAGAAGGAGAAAGTGAGGAGAATTGATATTTTTATTGACGTATTTGAAGAAAGAATGATAAATTGAGGAAAGAAACAAGACTAAATTATTCCTTTAAAAGCAAAATAAAAGGAATGAGAAAACATTGCCATTGTCAGTTTCAAGGAAAAGTTCGATCAGGACGGCTGATTGGTATTTTCTTCCTATTTGACAAGGAGATTTTTATCAATGGAGACTTGAACAATGTTCTTAAGGACGAAACAATTCTCTGTGTCATGCCCTACTGCTCGGTGAAACTTGCAAAATTGATCTTTGAATCTGCCCATAATTGTTGGGGGATCAACGGCTTTAGGCAAACAGATCATATCTCTCGCGAGCATATACTCCAGAACACTCTCGAGTGTCTGGTCTAGAGGGGTGAATTTGCGATCAATACTCTAGTCCTTGCGCTTTGGTTTTTCCTGAATTTTCTCTTTATGTTGAGGACTGGATTGAAGAGGCTTATCATTGTTGAAAAACTTTTCTTTTTGTCCTTTAAATCCCTCTGAATTGTTACCACGATTATTTTTGTTGCCTTTGTTATTGTTGGAGGAATTGGCAAAAAGAGTGAAGTGAGTTTTCTTCTTGGCATCTTGATTGCTTTTTGAGAGCATGAGGCTCTCATATACACCATTCTCCATCCCCATTTCGAGCTATTTTGCTCATTTTGTTAATTCAATGAAAGATCACCATGTGGAGATAGAAATTAGGCCCCTTAGAGGTTGAGAGAAATGATTTAGGATCACTGACAATGCATGCTTTTCTGATATCGGATCCCTCATTCGATTGCAAATAGATCTCCATCTGTGAATAAAATCTCTAGCCTTTTCACCCTCTTTTTGTCTCAGGTTGCAGAGATGGTTCAATGTGGACAATGTTTCAGTATTGAACAAAAATTACTCAATAAATAAATTAACCACCTTGTCAAATTCCTTTAATTTGATAGGATTGATATACTCTGAGTATCACTTGGCTGCGGTGCCCTCCAAATTGCATGGAAAACAAAAGAACAGAGCGCGATTATCTCTTTTGAACTTGGAACACTCAGCAAAAAACATGCAAGATGAGCCTTGGGATCGCCAGAACCATCAAACTTGATGAATTTCCTAGGGAGATTGTCGAGACTGTCATCCCCATCTAATCCATCATAAAAGTCTTCACTTGTGAAGACCTTCTTGCCCTTATCGTGGGCTTGCAGATCTTTGACTATCTTGGCCATTTTCTTTAACTATGCCTGAACTAGGTCATTGACAGACTGATCTTTAGATTTCTTGGTCAGCCCTTGCCCCTAAGTTGACTTCTGAAATGCCCGCTAGTCCTCACACTCTTCATCAGTGTCATTCACTGACTCAGATTCATTAGAGGTATATTCGTACTAAACCCTTTTCTTTGAGATCTTCAAGTGCTTTTTCATGGTACGACCCTTGACATTTTTCTTACTGAGGATTTTGCCTCAACTTGCCCCTGTCAGTTCATTCTTTATTTTATTCATCATCTTCTGAAATAGTGAATACATTTGAGGGTCAACCTCATCATTGTCTTGTTGGCTCTGATCCCTGGGAGATCAGGGAGACGCCATTTCTTTTTCAGATGTGGAGGATAGATCAATATGCTGGATGGATGTGGTCTTCTTGCCGGACCTTGTCTGAACCATGCAGAATTGCAAATGCTCTCTATAGAATAAAATAGGCAATTAGATTTGAAGAATGGCTTGGGGATCAAACAAATAGGGGGGAAATATTTGATGAGAGTTAGGCTGACAATTTGAAGGATATCCCATTACCAGGGATTGGGTCATCGCTAGAATCATGATAATTGTGCTATTTTTCTTGTAAAGAAAATAAACGACTAAAATATACCTTGTTACCTAAGCGAGGTCGTCAAACCATAATAAAAAGATTAATTGTTGAAGAGGAATGATTTTATTAATAATAGACTTGACAAAGAGGGGGCAGACAAACAATTTGCCACCACCCATGGTAATCAGAAGACACTGGAGGACCAAGAAAAATAATAAGAGTGACAAATGAATCTCAATTATGCTTGGCAGAATAGTATGCTCCTGACTACTGAGCAGACTTTAGATTGAATTCTGGCACAATGTCTGACAATAATCGAGCTTCAATGTGTTTCTGCCTCTGTGAAAACTGCCTGACACATCGCTCCGGTTGGTAATAAATAGAGAAGAAAGGTCTGAGTAACTTGAATCTTTTGTCATATGCAAAGGTATATCGAGGGAGTGACTCCTAACGGTCGAAGTAGTCCCACATGATTTCTTCTTCATGGATGTTCTCAATCAAGAATCTATACCGAGAAATAGGCAGTGGCTTCTTGCTATTATATCTGAATGAGCTGGCTCGAGTTGGCACGTGTCGAAGGAACCAAGACTGTAGTGCGTAGATGCACCCTTCTACTAAGATAGAATCTTTAAGCACGAAACGGGTCAATCCACAGTATAAGAAGGCAAGCGTGGCCATGGCGATCGAGAGACAGTTGGTCTGTTGTAAACACTCTAAATTCTCACCCTCATTCACAAACACCTACCTCCTGCCACTAGGACCCACTCTCTGCAGTCTTCGAGGAACCAAAACTCGAATTCAGGAAAGTAAAATATTGTTGCACTCTGAATTCTGAGAAGCATCCAATGACATATTACACGAATATCAAATTCTGAATTTTGCCCAAAAATAACCCAAATTTTGCTCGAATTTAAATGTTGAAATTAAAACTCTCTATCTTGCTTTGATTGATTTGTTACGACCTTGTCGATGGGACCTGAGCCAAGCTCAGACTCAAAGACATCAGTCTAAAAATGGAGCCTCAAGTAATTTTTCTCCTAGACTTTGCCAAATTTTTGATAAAATTATAAAATGACTAAGTACTAAAATACGTGATATTACATGAGTTGAGGTTGTTACAACAACTGAGTTGCCTTTGCATCAATTATTGTTAATTACTCTTTATTAAAAGAGAATCCATTGAGCAAGAATCAAGTAAAAGCTAAATATTAGGGTAAAAACATAAAACAAATCTATTGTTCAACAAATGCTTGTATAGCTCACACCATACCAAGGTTTGGGCTTTTCATATGTCATTCTTGTATCATTTTCAACAACAATTATTTGTCTCTTGTCATTAATGTCCGCTCTTATCATTTCTGAGTATTACTCAATAGAGATGGAATAGTCACCTTTAGTGCTAATGTCACTATCTACATCATCGCTAGTTGTTATCACTAATTGACTATTTCTGTTGCACACAATAAATCAAAATTCATTCTCTCATTATTTGCTTTCATGCATGCAACAATTCTGCATTTTTAACTTTCAAAATTAACCATGAAAATATCACATTCATCAGTACACTTACATCTAAAATGTAAATTCCAATGTCCAATAACTTGTATCTAGCTTTGTCTTTAGCTCTAGAAGGTTGGATGTCATTCACATTGCTGCGTTGATGATCACTAGCACTAGGCTTCCCACGTGTTTCTACATCCTCTGTAGTGATACTCTGCTAATATAAACTATTATTTGTTTATAAAAGTTTTTCATTGTCTGCATATTGAACATCTATATTTCTAATCGGTTCGGGTAACTACATGCCCTCAACATGTACAACATTACTATCATTTATTGCTTGGGACAATTGCATATTTAGGACATCAACATCATTCACTGTGTTCCAAGTGCTTTTTGTTGCACTATATGAACCACTATGTAAACATCATCACTAAATAACATCACTTTTATATCATCATGGTAAAAAATATTAACCCACATTTTTTCATCACTTGCCTTTAGAGAATAAATATACTGAAGGTTGACTAACTCTTCACTATATCTAGTTTTATGAGACAACATAGCTACGAATTTCTTAAAGTTGTTATTTTTTTAAACTATTAAAGATTTTCAATTATATTCATTAGTGAGATGATAGTGTAGTTTAACAAATACTGAGGCCATCATTGACTACCTATGCAGAAAACAAATATACATTACACCGACATAGTCAACCCTAACCCCATTACACTAATACAGAAACACCAAAAATTAAATAAAGAACAACCAAAGTCACATAAATCATCTACAACATGATAAACCCTAAATGATAAATCACATAAAAATTATTAAATAAAATACAGGACAAACAAACAACCAAACACAAATACACATAGACCTCATGATGCTTATTTCTATAAAAAAATAAAAAAAGTTTGAAATAAAAATAAAATAACATGCATTATGAAACTCACTTTTCGACCTAACCAAGTAAAACGTGCGATGGTAAAGTATCATTGATGAATCATCGTAAAAGAATGATCGAAAATAGTTGATGAAAAAGTTACTAGATTTTTGCAAAAGATCAAGCAAGTTGGGACCAAAAAGAAACCCTACAAAATGCAAAAATAGGCCTGTGATGAGGACAATCACTTTTTATAATACGAAAAACCGTAAACATGAAAGAACCGGTACCGAATATTTGTATAGTTAGCAACGTATTTGTGCCTCTCTGTGCAATTAGCTATATATTCTTGTAAAATATGTGATTTTACTTCGTTATTTACGAAGTTACGATTAAAAGAGGTTTTCATTTATATATAAAGAGAACTAAACATATTATGCCCCATATGTTTTAAGTGTTTTATGGTAGATATGAACTGTTAGATGTGTTTAGCATACTCAATTTAGTGTGAATCTAAACTTGGATCATGTTTTCTTGATGAAAAACATATTTTAATGAGCCAGGAAAATCTGGTACCTTAATAGCCATTTATTTTGAATCATCGGAAAAACCTATATACATGTCAGATTTTGGCGATCCAAAAGCCAATTCTCACTAAAAAAAAACCTATAGATCACATTTACGGTATTAGACGTGAAAAAATTACTTAAAAACTATGATTTTTGAAGGGGCCTAATGAGACCTAATGAAAAAGGAGGCCTAAGGAACACATTATATATATATATATATATATATATATATATATATATATATATATATATATATATATATATATATATATATATATATATATATATATATATATATATATATATATATATATATATATATATATATATATGAAAACTGAACATATTAGACCCCATTTCTTATTCTGCTCTATAGGTTTTAAGTAGATTATGATAGATCTGAACCATTAGATGTGTTTAGCATGCTAGATTTAGTGAGAATTGACTCTTGAATCATGTTTTTTTGACAAAAAAATATTATGAGCTGGGAAAAACTTGTACCTTCATATCCATTGATTTTAGATTACCAGAAAAACCTGTATACAGGTGAGATTTCGGTGATCCAAAAATCCAGTAGTTCCCACTAAACAAAACCCATAGATTTTGATTACACATTCGCTCTGCTTGGAAGCCAAAACAAAAAAAGAAATTAGTTCTATTGTTTGGAATCCCAAATTAGGAGATGGGAGTGGTGATGAGAGTGGAGATGGCCCCATTTAAACTACAGCATGCAATTGACAAGTCCAACTTCATTACCCACTCTCTTCTCCACCCTGTCCCTCTCATCTCCTCTCCAACTCGGCCGCCCACACAGAGCCAGCTGAATTATAGTTGGAGTCAGGACATCTCTAGCTGGATATAGGTTGGTTCGATGCCCTAGGCACACATACATTGTGAAACCACGTGGATCAGGGTAAGATCTAGTGAGCTATAGCTTGTGGATGCAAGCCTCCTTGTTTTATAGAACAAGATGACTGTTAGATGCAGGCTGGCTTAAGTAGCGATTGTTCACACCCACATGGCTTATGTGTCAAATCCGTTAATTGTGAACAACCAGGTTTGACTTCAGTAAGGCCCACAATCTTTGAATATTAATGCAGTTTGTGTCATCAATCTCTGTTCAGATCTGCTTTTACCTCTATTGTATCATTAAATGTTTTCTTATTATTTTATTTAGGCTCATTTCATTTATTTAATTAACAAGTGTAATTTCTTAATCAACTTGTTTAGTGGTCATTTGATTGCAAGGGAAAAGATTTGAAATGGAGAAACTTTTTCTGAAATACCTTATCAAACACGAGAAAACATCATACCAGAAATCTCTCATTAACTTTTTGCTCGGATAAACTTTTAATCATTTTTTCTTTCCGCACTTTTTTTACTTTAAATCCGACAAATCAAAAGGCTTCTCTAGTAAAAATGTGAGAAAATTGCCTCATGGGAAATTTTCTCCTGAGTAAACAAAGAGGTATAGGCAATTAAACACTCACGCTGTGTTTGAATGAGACCTGAGGTCCAACCTCCCTTAAGTGGGATTTGAGGTCCCGACTCTCTCCCTTTTGTCTCACAAAAGTAATGACCTCAGATCCGTGCAACTCCCCGGATTTGAGATCCCATGTTTGATGGCACCTCAGATTTTGGCATGGGGCTTGCACCACATCAGTGAGCTGTTTGTCTGTGCACACGTGTGCTTCAATTGCAAACCAAGATTTGCAGTTGAACAGATTCCCATCCCATGGAATATAAAAGGGTTGAGCTTGAATTTGAAACAACTTAGTTCCAACAAAATGTATCATCAATTTCAACATCAAATTCTGTAATTCCAGACAAGTCACGGGGAAATTTGCTGCACAGAGAACTCTTTGACCGACCAGGTTATCCTTCTAAAAATTCAAGTAACCCGCTAGGTTAAGATGTCAACGGTCACTGCAGTGGAAACCACCAGCACTTCATTTCTCGACAATTACAAATATACATTTCAAGGATACACTTCAAAAGGCATAGTTTAATACATTGTCATTTTCTAATCATTCAACAGATACTAAAAGACTGGGAATTAGCCGTAAAGAGAAACGTTAAAGCATTTAGAACCAAATGTACACATGCTGAAGCTTTGTTCAAAGTGTAGCACAAGTTTACTCATCTGAAATTATCAGTTCCCCTAAACCACAGCCAATTTCCTGTGAGAAAACTCCTTGATGGTCACTTCTAAAGCGAAGCATTGAATTAATCGCTTCCTTCTTCACCATCTGTTTTAAACAAAACATGACAGTTCCATAGACAAATAACATAAGAGATTTCAAATAGCGGACTCCAGTTAGCTGAAAAACAAGGCAAGCATATACGGAGAACAGAACCAGATGCAACATGCCAAGGATTTAGATGAGTCGTTCAAACTGTCCACGTTATGACCCATTTTGAGATTTTAAAAATAAAACAAATTGCTAATTATACAAGAACTAAGTACGGACTTCTGTTATTTTCACTTAAAAAAATGAAGAATCATTAAACAATCATAAATGAAGAATATATAGATACAAAGATAAAACAAAAGACAAAACTGTAATGAAACCGGTCAAAACCAAAATACACACTTATGGACTTGCAAAAACACACTTCAATCAAGTATAACACTGATTGAATAAGCCACAACACCCACATAAGGGTCAAATATATAGATACAAAGACAGAAAACAAAAGACAACTATAATGAAACGGATCAAAACCAAAATACACTTATGGACTTGCAAGAACACACTTCAATCAAGTATAACACTGATTGAATAAGCCACAACACCCACACAAGGGTCAAATATATAGATACAAAGACAGAAAACAAAAGACAAAACTGTAATGAAACACATCAAAACCAAAATACGCACTTATGGACTTGCAAGAACACACTTCAATTAAGTATAACACTGATTGAATAAGCCACAACACCCACACAAGGGCCAAATATCTTTGTTAATGAATGAAAATCCTCTCTTGAGAGAGTTAAAGAATACAAGGCTTTGAGGCCTATTTATAATGAATGGGACCACAAAGGAGCAGACCAAAGTGGTTGTTGGGCTGCCCCCAACAGTCATATTTATGACCGTTGGGAGCAGCTCCAACTGCTACTTTGGAGCTGCCCCAAAAACACAAAAAATGAAAAAATACAAAAAAGTAAAAGAAAATAAAAGGTTGTCAGCCCATTAGGGGTTGACGCCTATTACAGTGAAAAGACCGAAATACCCTTGATGGGTATTTCGGTTTACAATATTAACACCTCTCAAACTCATGGTAAAACAATCGACAATTTGCCAAGTAGGAAGTGAAATCTTGATGACGGGAGCACTTTACTGAAGAAGTCTGCTAGTTGATACTCAAACGAAACGTAGGGCAATGTGATGGTCTTCCTTAGGAATTCTTCACCAACGTAGTAACAATCTATTTCAATATGTTTTGTCCTCTCATGAAATGTATGATTGCTTGCAATGTATACAGTGCACTTGTTGTCAAAGCATAATTTTGAAGGTTCTGCAATATGAATTCTCAAGTCTTCTAGAAGTTGTCTTAACCACACCAGCTCAGACGTAGTTTTGCCATGGCACGATACTCAGCTTCAGTGGAAGAGAGATACTTGCTGCTTTTTGCATCATCATTAAATTAAAGAATCACCTACAAAAACACAAGAACCAGTGGTTGAGCGTATTATTTACATCCCCTCACCAGTCAGAATCAGAGTATACAATAACTTTTAATGGAAGAGGATGCTAGAAATAATCCATAATTAATAGAATTTTTAATATATCCAATAATTTTCATTACATCACTCATATGTACTGTAGTGAGAGCATGTTGAAATTGACTAACAGAATGAATTGTTAATATATATATATATATATATATATATATACATACGCATATACATATATACTCTTTATTTGTTGTTGTACATTCAAATACCCGATAGGGGTATTTTTGTAATTATTCTGTACTTTTTTATTTTTAGGTTTTTCTTTTCTATTTTCTTTTATCTTTCTTCTTTTTTTCTTTTTCTTTTTAAACCTTGTAAAGGGCCACTAGGGGCCCCACCATCTAGTCGTTGGGGGCCCCAACGGTCATTAATATGACTGCTGGGGCTCCCAACGACTAGAAGGGAGCCCCAAGTGGTCCTCTCTCTCCTACTTTTCTCCTCTATAAAAAGAGGGTTGTCCCTCTTGTGTTGTAAGGCTTTTCAGCCCACTTTATCTCTCTCTTTAATATATTTTTTGCCTTTTAGGCACTTTACCCCTTATTGGGTTATGTGTGCACTTTACGTACTTGTGTTCTTGGCTCTTTGTTTGACTCTTTTAAAGAGTTCTTTGGATTATTGGTGTTTTTGCTATTTTCATTACATGGTATCAGAGCCATTGGATTTTCAATATTCTTGAAAGATCTATAGAGCTCTTCATATTCTATCTTTCCCGTCATCAATAGAGCATGAATAAAGAGTTGAGTTCTCCTTCAAACTCAATGGCGCAAACTATCTTATGTAGGCATTGGCTATGGAAAGTCATCTAAGAGGTAAAAAGTTGTGGGGCTTTGTGATGGGCACCACTCTTGAACCCACCTCAAAGCTCACCAAAATTGAAAGAGGTGTTGAAAGAGCTCTAGATGGAGATGACCGCATCAAAGCCATTGATGAGCACCAATCCAAGGTAGAAGATTGAGAAAGTAACCATGCAAAAATTTTGGCACGGTTCATGAACAATGTTGATATTAAAAATTATGCCAACATTGTTAAATTTAGGAGAGCCAATGAAGCATGGTATGTATACCCAAAAAGATCTAGCTAGACAATTTTTTTGTCAAGAAAAAATTAGATCTAATAGACAAGCAGACATGAGTGTCCGTGATTATTTTAATTCTTTAACCCCTCTTTGGGATGAACTCGCTTTTCTTGAGCCCAAGTGGGTGGCTCTGAAAAATATTGAGCTTAGAAGAGAACAAATCGAAAAAGAGCATTTCTTTCAATTTCTTCATGGGCTTAGGCTCGAATTTGAACAAGTTAGGGAATCTCTTCTTCATAGAAGTAAAGCCTTACCTATTGAAGATATTTTTGCCGAAGTATGCCAAGAGGAAACTCGTCTTGGCATAAGCATTAAGAATGACGAAATTTTGGTCGTTCTTAGGCTGGGAATAAATGTATAAGCATATATACTGCCCCATTTTTTCAAAAAATAATGGGTATAGAAAGGGGGTGATTTGTCACTATTGTAATGAACCGGGGCATATTAAGCCGGTTTGTCCAAGCTTAAAGGAAAAGTGACCACGGTTGGAGAAAACACTCCAAAGAAAGAAGAAGAAAATATCAATGGAGGAGATATCAAATAAACTCTTTGCCAAATATCCGAAGTCTGCCAAAATCTTCTCAAGACTTCTTCAACATCAACTTCTGGAGCCGCCATAGCCTATTCATCATCACCTCCAAGTATGTGGATACTAGACTCTGGTGCTTCTTTTCATATGACATCTCATAAAAATTCTCTTTTGAATATTTTTTCCGACCCTATATCTTTGTATGTTTCAACGGCCGATGGGACATCTTTAAAGATTGAAAGTATTGGAACACTTGACTTGAAATCCTCTCAAAACTTTTTTGTCCCTAAAGTAAGAGTTATTCCAAAAGTTAACTTAAATCTTTTTTCAGTCTCTCAAATTATCGATCATGGTTGCCAAGTCTCTTTCTCACCTAAAGATTACACTGTGCATGATCTCCAGTTAAGGAAGCTGATTGGACAAGGCCATAGGAGAGGCAATCTTTATTTTATGATTTTTTTCACACTTCCATCCAAGTCATTTTGTAATTTTGTAAATGTCAAAAGTATTGAAGTTTGGCATAAAAGACTTGGTCATCCGAACTTTTTAAAGATGTCTCTTTTTCCTTTTTTGGACAATACTTGTAAAGACAAACACATGACTTGTAAAGATTGCATTTTTGAAAAATCTAAAGCTATTACATTTCCTCAAAGAAATTATGTTCCCACACGGCCGTTCGAACTTGTTCATTCCGATTAATGGGGTCCCTCTCCTGTTGTATCCAAAGGAGGTTTCTCATATTATGTTGTCTTTGTTGACAATTTTACTTGATTTACATGGATTTACTTCTTAAATCGTAAATCTGAGGTTTTCTCTTTTTTTAAAGAATTTCATGTAATGGTTAAAAATTAATTTTTAGAAAACCTGTCCATTCTTAGATCTGACTCGGGAGGTGAATACATGTCCAATGATTTTCAAAGATATTTGAAAGAAAATAAAATTTTTCATCAACGTTCTTGTCCAAACACTCCGTAACAAAATGGTGTTGCGAAAAGAAAGCATAGACACATAATAGAGACAACTAGAACTTTGTTAGTTTCCAAAAATATTTAAAAATCCTTTTAGGCCGAAGTTGTTCTGACTTCAACATATTTAATTAATAGAACACCCTCATCTTCTTTGAAAAATCTTTCTCCGTTTAAAAAACTTACAATATGTCTCCTGACTATAAAAAACTAAGAGTTTTTTGATGTAAGTGTTTTGTTTTAACTCACAAAAACGATAAACTTTCTTCAAAGGCAATTGAATGCATTTTCTTAGGATATGGCGAAAAACAAAAAGGTTACCGCTGATTTGACCTATTAAATAACAAACTTTATATCTCAAAAGACATCACTTTTTTAGAAGAAGAAAATGATTTTCACATAACCTAAATGAAAATGTTGATTATTCTTTTTTATTTGAGTTGTTACCTTAAGAAAAATGCATAGACAATCATGTTGAATCTACTGAACCTCCTGAAGTTGTCATTGAGGATTATATTGAACCTCAAAATGATGAGCAACATGATCTACATGAAAACCTAAATAAAAATATAACAAGTCACATACAAGTTTATACTAGAAGAAATGAAAATAATCTTCCTTGTGCCCTTGAAAAACTCTCTCAAAACGAATCGTTAGAAAAATCCTCTCAAAGAAGATCACATAGTATTTCTAAAATTCCTAATAGATTTGTATCTTATGATTCTTTTTCTCCAAATTTTCGAGCTTGTTTGTTAGCTCTTCATTCTTTCCATGAACCATCGCATTATAATGATGCCAAACAATATGCCCATTGGAATGAAGCAATGGAACTTGAACTCAATGCACTTAATAAAGCACAAACTTGAGAAATCATTGATCCCCCTAATGGCAAGAAACCCATTGGATGTAGATGAGTTTTCAAAGTAAAAACTAAAAGTGATGGTTCTTTAAAAAGATTTAAGGCTCGATTAATAGCTAAAGGATATGCCCAAGAATATGGGATGGATTATGATGAGACTTTTGCCCATGTTACTCGAATGACTAGTGTTCGAGTCCTTATTGCAGTAGCCTCTATTAAAAAATAGCTCATTTTTCAACTTGACGTCAAAAATGTCTTTTTAAATGGAGAACTGAGTGAAGTTTATATGGAACCACCTCCTAGCATGAATTTAAATGCTAAAATTTTGAAATTAAAAAAGGCATTATATGGCCTTAAGTAAGCTCACAAAGCTTGGTATGACAAGTTTAATAATGTATTAATCAATTTGGGTTTTATTTCTTGTTATACTGACACTGCTCTTTTTGTTAAGAAAACAGGTAACTCCGTTGTTATTCTACTTATGTATGTTGATGATATGATCATCACTCGAAGTGACAAAAAGAGTAAATGATGTTAAGTCTATGTTAAAGAAAACTTTTGATAGGTCCGACTTGGGGTTTTTGAGATATTTTTTAGGTATTGAAGTGACATATTCTCTTCGATGATACATTTTATCTCAAATAAAATTAGCAGCAGGAGTTTCAAATGAAAAGAAAGTTAAAACTCCTGAAGTTATAAATACAAAGTTGAGACTTCAGGATGGCATTCTTCTTGAGAATCCTACCCCCTATCGACAATTGATTGAATCCCTTACTTACTTATCCATCACTCGTCCGGATATTGCTCATGTGGTTCATGCTGCAAGTCAATTTCAGCATGCTTCTACTATAGTTCACATGGCAGCCATGATGCGAATTGTGAGATATATCAAGAACACCATCTCCAAAAGGCGTTTCTTATCATCTTCTTTATCTCTTGAATTAACTACTTTTACTGATGCAAACTGGGGAGGAAATCCCAATGATCGAATCTCAACTATTGGTTTTTGTATTTTCTTAGGAGAATCACTCATTTCGTGGACGTGTAAGAAGCAGCAAAAAGTTTATCTATCATCCACTGAACCTGAATATCGGGCCATGGCGATGACAACTATGAAAATTGTGTGGCTTAGAAGTCTCATATGTAACATGGGCATCCTCATTTCTTCTTCCACCAAGATGTGTTGTGATAACAAGAGCGTGATTTACATCGCAAGCAATCATACATTCCACGAGCGTACCAAGCATATTGAAATGGATTGCCACTATGTTCGAGACGAATTTCTCAGAGGAACCATCACACTACCATATGTTACTTCAGAATATCAGTTGGCAGACTTCTTCATTAAAGCACTTCCAACTCCGCGTTTTATGTTTTTTCTTGACAAACTTTCGGTCTTTGCCCCGTAAAGTTTGAGGAGGCGTGTTAAAATATGTATATATATACTCTTTATTTCTTGTTGTACATTGAAATACCCGATAGGGGTATTTTTGTAATTATTTTGTACTTTTTTATTTTTAAGTTTTTCTTTTTTCTTTCTTTTTCTTTTTATTTTTAAACCTTGTAAAAGGACCACTAGGGGCCCCACTATCTAGTCGTTGGGGCCACAACAGCCATTAATATGATCGTTGGGGCTCCCAAAGACTAGAAGGGAGCCCCACGTGGTCCCTCTCTCTAATACTTTTCTCCTCTATAAAAAAAGGGCTCTCCCTCTTGTGTTGTAAGGCTTTTCAGCCCACTTTATCTCCCTTTAATATATTTTTTGCCTTTTAGGCACTTTATCCCTTATTAGGTTATTTGTACACTTTACGTGCTTGTGTTCTTGGCTCTTTGTTTGACTCCTTTAAAAAGTTCTTTGGATTATTGGTGCTTCCGCTATTTTCATTACATGAATAACATAAGAAATATCAAGACGAGTAATGGTGGAGGATCCATGTACACCTCCTCATCCAGATTACCATTTCAAAAAATATTTAGGAACATTTTTGTTTATCAGATAAACTGCCATAGGCTTTGGCCCAAAATCTTTTAGGAACATTTCTTGAAATAAGAAGTGTTCTAGTTTTCTAAATGATATGTCTATGCTTCCTTTGGGCTATTCCATTTTGTTGAAGAGTGTATGGACAAAATTTTTGATGAATAATCTCATGTAGGCCAAGGTAATTTTCGAACTCTTTTGACACAAATTCTCCTCCAGAATCAGTTCTAAAAATTTGAATATTGATTTTAAATTGAGTCGTTGTATAGTGATGGAATTTTTTAAAACAATCAAACACTTCTAATTTTTGTTTAAGAAAAAATATCCAAGAGTATTTACTATAGTCATCCATAAACACAACATAATAAGATACTCCTCCTTTTAATACAATTGGATCCGGTCCCCATAAATCCGAATGTACTAACTCAAATGGATTTTTAGATATAAAATGTCTTAGCCCAAATGGGGAGGATTTGATTTTAACAAGAATGCAATCTTTACACACAAAATCTTTTCCTTTATAACTTGTAAGAAATGGAAACAATTATAATTTGGACACGCTAAGATGTCCTACTCTTTTGTATCAATTTTCTGTCTTTCTTTTCCATAAAATTATAAAAAATGTTTTGATAGCTCAAGATTGTCCATTACATAGAGATCTCCTCTTCTATGGCCTCGCCCAATCGGCTACCCGCACTAGAGATCCAGTATTAAACAATCATTAAATAAAAATAAGACTTTGCATCCATGATCCGTAATTTTAAAAACGGATAAAAGATTTAAGTTTAATTTTGGTACCACTCGAATATTTGGTATGTGAAAAATTAGTTGTTTTTAAATACTCTTAAACTTTTGATTTTCAAAAATATTCCATCGGCGGTTGAAACATAAGAATCATTTGAGTTAGTATGATATTCAGATAATATGGACTCATTTGGAGTCATGTGAAAAGAGGCACCAAAGCCAAGTATCCAAAAAGTCTTACCAGGGTCCCCACTTGTGCATACGGCCGTGCCCGAGAAGGAAGAAGTTTGACCTTTGAGCATTGGTTGTAGTGCCTCCATTAGTTGAGCCAAAGATAACGAGCCGATACACTTGGAATCGTTTACATCATGGCTTTCAACTGAAGCAACTCTCTTATCATCTCTATGATCTTCTTTTGTTTCTTTTAGGACAGAAAGGTTTGATGTGTCCCAGATAATAGCAATGATAACATATGATTTTGCATCCTTTTTGTATTCATGATCTATTCTTTTGTTGCTTCTTTCATAGTTAGTGTTGTAATGAGATGGATTAAATCCAATACACATGCAAGAACACACCTTCAATCAAGTAGAATACTTGATTGAATCAACACATCACCCACACAAGGGTCTAACAAATTGTTATTGCATATAAATACTCAAGAAAATAAGTTTAAAAATATACAAAGGCCCATTGTGCCTATTTATAATACAATGAGGAAGAGGCTGAACATGTGATTGTTGGGGCTAAACCCAACGGTCACGTTTGTGACCGTTGGGGCAGCTCCAACAGTCATATGAGTTGTCCCATTTGTATAGAGAAAAGTGAAAAAAATAAAAGAAAAACAAAAGTCAAAAATAGGGTACAAAAGAAGGTACAAAATATCAACCTATTAAGGGTTGACGCCTATTTAATGAAAAGATCCAAATACCCCTAATGGGTATTTTAGTTTACATAGTTATGTATATATATATATTTATATTTATATACAAATATATATATATATATTAACAATATCTTAACATATCTTAACACTCCCCCTCAAACTCATGGTGGAACAACCGAGAGTTTGCCAAGTAGGAAGTGAAATCTAGGAGACAGAAGCGCCTTGGTAAAGAAGTCTGCTAGTTGGTATTCAGACGGAACATAGGGCAATGTAATGGTCTTCCTCAGGAACTCTTGACGAACGTAGTGGCAATCAATTTCAATATGTTTGGTCCTCTCATGAAATGTATGATTGCTTGCAATGTATACAACACTCTTGCTGTCACAACATAATCTTGAAGGTTCCGCAATATGAGCTTACAAGTCTTCAAGAAGTTGTCTCAACCATACCAACTCAGACGTAATTGTTGTCATGGCATGATACTCGGCTTCAGTGGAGGAGAGAGGCACCTTCTGTTGTTTTTTTCATCATCATGATATTAGAGAATCACCTACATACACACATAAGCTAGTGGTTGAGCATCTATCATTTACATCCCTTCCCCAGTCAGAATCAGAATATGCAATGACTTCTAATGAGGAGGATGATAAAAACAAGCATGATTAATGGATTTCTTAATATATCTAACAATTCTCATTACAACACTTATATGCACTGTAGTGGGAGCATGCTGGAATTGACTAACAGAATGAACAGCATGAGATATATCAGGACAAGTAATAAAAATATAAGACAAAGCCCTATTCATTTGTCTGTAGGGAGTTGGATCTTGCAATGGCTCTTCATCATCTTTCTTCATTTTTGCATTTATAACTTCTGGAGTATCAACCGGTTTTTCATTTGAGAGTCTTGATCGCTCAATAATCTCTGCTGCATACTTAGTCTGTGTCAAAAAATAACCACAAAGTGAATATGTTACTTTTACTCCAAGAAAATATTGTAAAAAAAGATCTATCATATCAAAGTTGGCTTTAAGCACATCTTTGATATGATCAACTCCCTGTTTATCACCTCCCGTGATTATCATATCATTCACATAAAGTAATAGAATCACCATCCCTGCATTGGAAGACTTAACAAACAACGCAGTGTCAGCAAAACAAGATTTAAAATTAAGTTGTTTCATCACATCATTGAACCTATCATATCAAGCTTTGGGAGCTTGTTTTAAGCCATACAAGGCTTTACGTAATTGAAGAGTTTTCTCATGTGCTAAAGTCAAGTAGGATCCATGTACACTTCTTCATCCAGGCTGCCATTTAAAAATGCATTTTTAACATCTATTTGAAATATAGACCATTTCCTAATCGATGCTATAGCAATGAGAGTTCTAACAGCAGTCATGTGAGTGACTAGGGCAAACGTCTCATCATAGTCTATCTCATATTCTTGACTATATCCTTTGACCACTAACCTAGCTTTATATATTTCTATTGTTCCATCGTATTTGGTTTTTACCATGTATACCAATATGCATCCTATAGTTTTTCTTCCTTTAGGTAATGTTTGAATCTCCTAATTTTTTGTTCTTTCTAATGCTTCTAACTCATCATTCATGACCTTAACCCATTCTTGACAATGTTTAGCCTTATGATATGATTGAGGTTCAAAATACGAGTGAATGACCATTAGGCAAGATCTATACCTTGGTTCAAAGGAATCATATGATACAAATCTACTAGGAGCTCTTGAAATTCTTATGAATTTTCCAAGGCTAGAAGAGTCTTCTTCTTGACTTTGAGAGTATCTTTCTAAAGCACATGATGGGTGACCTTCGGTACGTCGAGCATAAGTTTGTAAATTATTGTGAAATAGGTCTACATTGTCAAGATTTTTACTCACATTCTCATTTGCCTCGTGCATGTCTTGGCTCTCATGAATATTTTTACACTTATCATTGACTAGGTCAAAGAGGAATGAAAAATCACAACTCTCTTGGATATTATCTTTGCTAAAACCTTTTACATTTTCAAGAAACGTAACATTTCGATAAACATACAATTTGTTTCTTTCAATGTCATAACACATATATCCTTTTTGGTTTTCGGCATAACCCAGAAACACACAAGGAATGACTTTAGGAGAGAGTATCATTCTTGTTTGTAAGAACAAAACATTTTCACCCGAAGACCCTTAACCTTTTGTAATCGGGAGACATTTTATAAAGTTTTTCAATGGGAGAGACATTTTCAATACATTTTGAAGGCATTCTATTTATCAAATAGACCGTCATAAGTACGGCTTCGGCCCAAAAAACTTTTGGAACATTTCTAGATACTAGAAGTGTTCTAGTGGTCTCAATAATGTTTATGCTTCCTTTCGGCAAGTCCATTTTGTTGAAGGGTGTACGAACACGATTTTTGATGTATAATCTCATTTAAGTCAAGATAATTTTCAAATTCTTTTGACACAAATTCTTTCCCGGAATCAGTTCTGTAGAAGGGAGCAGCCACCTGTGTAGAGAGAGAGAGAGAGAGACGGCTGCACAGAAAACTAAATCACGTTAAATTAGATTAGGGCTTCTCTCTATATTAAATAGAGAGAGGTAAAAAGGAAAAATTACATCTAAGTCCTTATGAGAACAAAATTTCAGAAAACCTTTAATATAAGAGAACTTAACCTAAAACCACCTATTCTCAACACTCCCCCTCAAGCTGGAGCATAGATATCAATCATGCTCAGCTTGTCACAACATTTTGAGAAATTTGGCCTAGCAAGAGGCTTTGTAAACATATCTGCAACTTGGTCTTCCAACTTTAGGTATTTGGTAGTGATATGACCAGCTTGAATCATATCTCTTACATAGTGGCAATCAACCTCAATGTGCTTTGTTCTCTCATGAAAGACAGGATTGTTTGCTATATATGTTGCTACTTTATTATTGCACATCATGGTCATTGGAGAGGAAACCTTCACCTGGAGATCATGAAGAACAGTGCGAACCCATATCAATTCAACAGTTGTTTGGGCCATAGCCCGATATTCTGATTCTGCACTCGACCTGGAAACCACATTTTGTTTCTTACTTCTCCATGAAATCAAGTTGTCTCCCAAAAACACACAGAATCCTGTGGTAGACTTTCTATCTACTACAGATCCAGCATAGTCAGCATCAGAATAGACTACTATCTCCAGAGTTCCACCTTTCCTGAACAATAACCCCTTTCCAGGAGAGGATTTTAGATATCTGAGAATCATTATGGCTGCATTCCAGTGTACCTCAGTTGGTTTGTCCATAAACTGGCTAACTTTGCTTACTACTAAAGCAATATCCGGCCTGGTCACAGTTACATATAATAACTTCCCTACTAGGGAGCGATAGCTTTTGCTATCAACTGGTTTTGACCCTTCTTCAAACAACTGAACTTTATGGTCCATGGGAATATTTGCTGGTTTAGCTCCCAACATGCTCGTTTCCTTTAATAAGTTAAGAACATACTTCCGTTGAGACAAAACCATCCCTTCACGGCTTCTAGCAACTTCTATACCCAGAAAATACCTGAGTGAACCAAGGTCTTTTGTAACAAAGTGTTTTTGAAGATGAGCCTTTGTGGCTTCAATAGCTTTCACATCATCTCCTGTAAGAATGATGTCATCCACATATACCACCATAACAACTATGCCACAACTAGTTTTCTTTATAAAAAGTGTATGATCTGTTGCTGATCTATTAAAGCCAAAGCTTGACATCACTTCAAACAACTTTTGAAACCATGCACGAGGACTTTGTTTCAAGCCATAAATCGCCTTTCTCAATCTACACACCTTCTGACACTCCCCCTCAACCTCGAATCCTGGAGGTTGTTGCATGTAAACGGTCTCAGATAGATCCCCATATAGAAATGCATTTTTCACATCTAATTGGCACAAGCTCCAACCATGTTGAACAGCTACTGAGAGAACAAGACGGATGGTACCCATCCGTGCAACAGGAGAACAAGTTTCAAAGAAGTCGATTCCATATGTCTGAGTATACCCTTTCGCGACTAATCTGGCCTTGTACCTTTCAATAGAACCATCAGATTTATACTTTATTGTATATACCCATTTACATCCAACAATGTCAGCATCTGTTGGGAAATCAACTAGATCCCAGGTATGCTGAGATACTAAAGTTGTCATTTCTTCTTGTATAGCCAGCTTCCAGCGAGTATCAAGTTCTGCCTGTTGATAGTTCAGAGGAATAGTTTCAGCAGATAAGGCTGAAATAAAAGACTTCATCTGATGTCCAATTCTGGCATGGGAGACAAAATGAGATATGGGATATAAGCTACATTGTCTTGTCCCCTTTCGTAGAGCAATAGGCCTGTTATCATCATCCTGAAGATCACGATTGTTAGTAGAACTTACCTCAGGAGAAGAAGAAGATGAAGGCTCTTGCGGAAGTGGAGCTCTACGCACATATACCAATGGAGGATTATTAAATCTGGAAGAGGATGAAGTTTGGTTCGGTAATGAGGGCACAGATTCCAAAGGAAAAGGAGGTATAGGTAATGGAAAAGACTCGGCTGGATCAACCTGCAGCGGGAAACCAGAAATAGAGTAATATGGAGAGGATTTCAGGAAAGATACATCTGCACTGACATACTCTCGGCGAGAAATAGGATCATAACATCGATAGCCCTTTTGATTTTTTGGATAACCGATAAATATGCATTTTGTAGCTTAAGTGGCTAATTTATCACGGTCAGGGCTAAGTTTGTGTACAAAACAAACACATCCAAATATTTTTGGTGATAAAGAAAAAAAGGGAGCATTAGGTTTTAGGATATGAAATGGAATTTGATCACCCACAGAAGACGAAGGCATGCGGTTGATCAGATAGCAAGCAGTGGTAATCGCATCACCCCAATATAACGCAGGAACATTGGATTGAATCATAATGGTCCTGGCAACATCAAGGAGGTGCCGATGTTTTTGCTCAGCCACCCTATTTTGTTGAGATGAATAGGCACAGAAAGTTTGGGGTTGGATGCCATGATCTTGGTAAAATTGTAACAGACTTTTTGATTTAAACTCGAGAGCATTATCAGTGCGAACAATCTTGACAATAGATTCAAACTGAATTTTTATTTCAAGAATTAAGGATTTGATAATACTTGGAACTTCAGATCGTTCTTTTATTAAAAATACCCATGACAACTTAGAGAAATCATCAACAATAACAAGATAATAACGACACTCAACTGACATGCTTCACACTGAAATGATGTGGTGGAAAGAATCTGAGGAAAGACCGACCGAAGCTTTGACAATGAAGGATGACCAAGACGACGATGCCACTGAACAGGACTGAATGAATGTTCCACTGCAGCATGAACAGTACCCATTGGATGATGTAGGTAGTAAATTCCATTTTCTTCATAGCCTCCACCAATCTTCTTCCCCGTCAGCAAATCCTGAAAATGACAACCCATTGGATAAAATATTACTCTACAGTTTTGTTCTTTTATAAGGCAACTAACAGAGAGAACTTTGAGGAAAGTTTGGAGCATGAAGAGCATTTTTCAACTGTAATGAGGATATAGAAATATTTCCCTGACCAACAACCGGGGAGGAGCTCCCATCGGCTAAGGAGACTCCAAGCTGAGCCTTAATATCCTTTAGATCTGAAAAAACACGTGAATTTCCACACAAATGTCTGGATGCACCAGAGTCAATAACCCACTTACTATCAGTCGAATGAAGATGATTTCCTGTTGAATATGCAACACCAGCTACAGGAGGAGTGGAACTAAAAGGTCGAAGAGCTATCAGCTCATCATATTCCGCACGACTAAGGGTGATACTACTTTCATTTTCAGCGATATTCTTTTGTACATTTGTTGCCTCGATAGTAGTCACATTTGCTTTAGGAGTATATGACTTTGATGAAGAAGAGGTTGGCCGACCATGCTTATCCCAGCAACGATCTTCTAAATGTCCAGATTTTTCACAGAATGTACATTGAAGCTTTCCTCTGCCTCCCATACCACGTCCATGTCCTCGTCCTCTAATATTCTGAATATTTTCACGCCCATAACTAGATGGGACAACAAGAGAAGATGATTGAGTCACAGGCTGAGATTGTGGCAGAGAGATCGCAAGTCTACTCAGACGATTGTAAGCATCAGCAAGAGTGGGAACATCTGATCCAGTCAACATTTGAACTTTTGCAACAAAAAAATCTGAAGAAAGACTGGTAAGAAAACGAGCAACCATGGTTTGTTCTTGATGATCCTTTTGCTTCGAGCAACAAAGAGGCCTGTGAGCATTAAGTCTTTCAAACGCAGCTTTGACAGAGGCATAGTACTGGGCCAAGGTCTGATCTCCCTGTTGCAAATTATATATTTTCTGTTCGACTTGCAGGATACGACTCACATTCGTTTCTTGTGAGTATGTGTCACGAAGATTGTCCCACATCAGTTTGGCTATATTATAGTAGATCAATCCATCTGCAATATGGGGTTCGACACTATTCATGATCCATGACATAACTATGTCATTATCTTCATCCCAAGTAACATATCTTCCCAATTTCTCAGTGGGTTCGCCTTCCAACAAAATGTGTTTTCGACGATGTCCAGATACCGACATCATAAACGTTCTGGACCACCTGGCATAGTTGGTTTCATTCAACCTTACGGAAGAGCCATACGAGAAGGGGTTGGCAAAATCCTTATACTCCCCAATCTGTTCCATTTTAGAATCATATTTCGAATTTTCAGCCATACTGCTCACTAGAACAAGTATTCAAGTAGAATTTTCCAACACTGTAAGGAATCAACCCTGTTGTTTCCAAAAAAGAAAACAGCCCACAACCAGCAGGTAATCACTCATGCTGCTTTCACGACAAAGGGATAGCTGAAACTAACACAGCACGAAACAAAACTCGACACAGCAGGGAGTCACGACCATTGCTGCACCCAAACACACCACGACCAACAAGAATATTCAGTTGCAACACAGATGAACACGACAACTGTTGTTCCCCAAACATATAAAACATAACGGCCAATAAGTCTTCAGAAGACAATTAAATAGATCAATCATATCTCGATCACACGCAGAAAACACAGAAAAAAAAAATCCAAAATCACGACAGGCACGCAATCAGCACAGAAAACATGACAATCTCGGCTGGCACGCAGTATCACAGAAACTTGTTGCGTGACCCAAACAGCAGGAACAACCAACAGCTCACGGCTGGCACGCAGCAGCACAGAAGCCTGTTGCGTGACCCAAACAGCAGGAACAACAGGAACTCGTCAATCACGGCACGTCAATCACGGCAGGAGATGACAAAAAAAAAACCACGAAGAGAGAAAAAAAAACCAGATTCAAAAGAAATGGTTACGGCTCTAGGAAATCACGACAGGAGCTCCATCCTTAGATCTGACGACAGATCTGGGTAACATCCCAGATCTGTTATCAGATCTTCCACACTAGTGCAACAACAAACCTGATTTTCACGCAGTTTGAATTTTTTTTTTCGTTGGTGAAGATCAGTCCTCTTCGTGATCACGCTCCCGAGATCGAGGGCTCTGATACCATGTAGAAGGGAGCAGCCACCTGTGTAGAGAGAGAGAGAGAGAGAGAGAGAGAGAGAGAGAGAGAGACGGCTGCACAGAAAACTAAATCACGTTAAATTAGATTAGGGCTTCTCTCTATATTAAATAGAGAGAGGCAAAAAGGAAAAATTACATCTAAGTCCTTATGAGAACAAAATTTCAGAAAACCTCTAATATAAGAGAACTTAACCTAAAACCACCTATTCTCAACAAGTTCTAAAGATTTGAATATTTGTTTTAAATTGATTCTTTATATAATTGTTAAATTTTTTAAAACAATCAAATACTTCTGATTTGTGTTTTAAAAAGAATATCCAAGAGTGTCTACTATAATCATCTACAAACACAACATAATAAGAAACACTTCCTTTGGATATGACTAGTGCGAGTCCCCATACATCCGAATGCACTAATTCAAATAGATTCTTAGTTATAAGGTGTCTTGTTCCAAAAGGTAAAGACTTCATTTTGCCAAGAATGCAATCTTCACATACAAAATTTTTTTCTTTAGAATTTGAAAGAAATGGAAACAATTGTAATTTGGTCAGACTAGGATGACCTAGTCTTTTGTGTCAAATTTCTATATCTTTCTTTTTTACAAAATTACAAAAAAGTTGTTTTGGTAAATTCAAGATTATCCATGACATAGAGGTTTCATCTTCTATAGCCTTGCCCAATCAGCTTCCCGGACTGAAGATCCTGTATTAGACAATCATTAGATGAAAAAACTATTTTACAACCATAGTCTGCAATTTGAGAAACCGATAAAAGATTTAAATTTAATTTTGGCACTACTCTAATATTTGGTATGTAAAAGATGAGTGTTTTTTTATAAATACCAAACCTTTTGATTTTCAAAGAAGTGCCATCGACTGTTGAAACGCAAGAATCATTTGAATTAAACTTACATTCGGTCAATATGGACTCATTAGGAGTCATATGAAATGAAGCACCAAAATCTAGCATCTAAGAAGTCTTACCATGGTTGTCACTTGTAGACATGGCCACTCCTGAATAAGAAGATGTAACGACCCCAATCCATACCCTTTAAAAACGCGGAATAAATTTTTTATTTTTTTTCTAAGAGATTGTGGAAACCTTCCCAGAGATCTGGGGTCCTCACAGTTCCACTTTCCATTGGATAGCCCATCCACCACAAACGAAGTTGCAATTATCATCCATATCAACCAATTAAAACTCTATTATTAATGAGTAAGAAAATTTCAAAGACAAGGTTTTCTTCAACTGAAAGTAAAGTAACAATTGCAGAAAATAAAAGAACTAAAAGATAAAAGAAAGAGCCACTAAGTCCTCTACTGAAGCTGACAAGCCCAAGTATAACTCATCCATCCCCAGATGCATGTCCAACTTCACTGTTCACCATTTCCTGTGAAAAACCAACAAAGTAGGGTGTCAGAACCGAAATTCTGAGCACAGTTACTTCTAAAGAAAACAGGTGAGAGAAAGAACATGGATAAGATCTCATGCAGTGATTTGAGTGAGTACAGATATAAAATTTTGCAACATTTAATTATCTATAACTACCAACAATTGCATGTGCTCACCAGTCAGGAATAGTAAAACAATACATATATCAGGAACTGAATAATTAAACCTTGTAACATGATTTCAAGAAGTAAATCATATGCTAATACCAAATCATGTCATGATATCAAGAGTGGTTCAAACATGCATGATCTAATGCATAACAGAAAAACGCATAATTATGTGCAATGCATGATTTCTTTTGTTATCTTTCATTTAAATTTCATCTTTCCATATGCATGCCCTATTAAATGCACAACCTTTAAGTTCCTCTTTTTTATTTTTGTGGCCCGCGGATACACCAAACGGGTACAAACCCCGAGGTCAAGTAGGTTCCCAGGGTAGCTTAACACACAATTTGTATTTTATTACTGGGTTCCAACTTAGCCCTCGACCGATATCAGGAAACAGCATCATCCATCGGAACATTAGACCTCCACATCTAATGTCGGGGACACAAGGGACACCCCACGCCCACAAGTGTCACTTCCTTGGTACCATAAACTCACAGTTGTGACTAACACACCACTCCCGGGTAAAGTAGCGGACTCTCCCTAAAACCGTGGCCAGGAGAAGAACCTCAATATCGGGTTCAGGGGCAACAACGCACACGGAGTTTTTGTATCCTCACAGTCTCCCCAAGACCGGATAACTAAGATTCTCATACTCCAGATGAGATATCCCAGAAGGTATATTACACTGTTCTTATTCATTATATTTTTATTTAATTTCATTCTTTAAGTTTGCAACACAATAGGCAAAAGTAAAGTGAAAAACCCGCATCCTCCCTTGCGGGGACCCATTCGGGACTCCAGCCCGTATCAACCACTAGAACAGTGTAGTAGTGTGCCAAACCATCCTATGTGGTTCAAGTGATGCAGCTAAAAACATATATAAAAGAAAACCCAACCCACGGCTCTCCAGGCCGATGATGGTCCATTTAGGCCATCGAGGCATTACATCACAAAACAAAAATAGTGTTTTATTCATAACACTAAGCTAAAGTGCCAAAAGCATGTGCACTTATGAAAATCATAAACCCAAACATACGCATGTCATAATGCATTCATATGCATTTTCAATATGTGTGTATTACCTACATCACATATTGAAAATGTACGTTGTCATTCCTTGATTAATTTTATTATCATGTGAACACCCGTGCATGTAGATTCAAGCAATAAAGCATTAGTTTCATGATTGCTCATGCCCATGAAAACAACTAGACAACGATATCCAATCAAGCATATCAAATCAAGTCTAAGCCTATTGGCATTTTCATTCCCCTGTATGCAACGAGCCAGGTCTAACATGAATAGCTAGTATTCTGAAAAATTAAAGTGCTAGGCTAAGCTTCCATATGAGCTACCCTAAACATGAACAAGGATTCCATCGACCTGTCATTTGTCCACAAGCATGGGCAATTAAGGAAATGACATTTATCATACTTTCCTTTGTAAAAATATAGTCAAGCACCATTCGGCTGGGCTGGGCAGGGTACCACCCAAATTTCAATATCATGCAAAAAATTTCATGCATGAGCATGATTAACAAAGAACCAGCCATTATGAGTGCCAAAACATGCCTACCCAAAAGAAAGTGTTAAGTATATAAGTTAAGAGAACCTGTGACCAAAAAAAATTTAAAACAGCATATGTACATATCTTGTACAAAAGGAAAGGAAATGTACATATATATATAGAGATATATATTTTGCTCCATTACGACACATTTCTCTAATAAGAATATAACTCGTATTTACATGGCACCACCATGGTTCACCTGAACCGCAAGCTCAAATAAGAACTTATTTTACTAAAATCATAAGTAACTTAAACTCAACAAATGTTGTGCTTGAACTTGACACCAATAAGTTTCTATCATTACAACTAATTAAAACTAACACAGAACTTAACACTGAAATCAATTATTTTGCTAATTCATATACGGGAACAAGTAAGTCTCACATATTAAATCTGAAACAAAGGTAATATAGGAATTTAGTTCAAATTACAGGAATCAAAAGCAGCTACCTTCACCACGACTTAGCTAAACAGTTTCCTTTGATAAATAACCCAGACTATTTCAAAACAGAATTTTATTTCTGTTATATACTTAACAGGACCTCACTGTAACCTGGAATATATGTAACAGGATTTGATTTTCATCTAATATGTTGAAAACAGAAATCATAAACTAAATCCTAAGTTTACATTGTATAAAAAAAACTACAAACACCAATGATGTAGAGTACAACACATGTGATTGGTCTTCATATGCAAGAGATGTCATCACAAAAATATATCTAACTATGGATCCATTCTTAAGAACATCAGTTCATTCATTTATACCATCACGACTTCAGCTAACATGATTCTAAAACAGACAGATATACTCACAAATTTTACTCGGTAAAAGATATATAATAACAAAGACTCCATTATGTTAAATTGCAAAACTTTAGATTTACACGGACCAGAAAGTTCTCATTTAAAGTCCCACTTGGCAAACAATCAGCTTATTTTTTTCTTTTGAGCAGAGTAGCATAGTGACAAATATGCAGTAAGGTCTTATTGCTATTATGGGTTTGGGATTTCACCCAGAACGATATCCCCAAACAGAATTTAACATGTATCATGCCTCAATTCCAAAACAAGAAAACCCAAATCGGCTGAATTGGGGTTTTCGTCAATCATCCCCAAATCCCTCCTTCGTGACAACCGAAAACCCCAAATCAAAGATTTTGGGGTTTTCAGTGTGGGATTTACCAAAACTTTTCCCAAAAAAAAAATTGAAAACTGAGAACCCCACATTAGGAAGATCCGAAACCCCCAAATCACAGAGTTGGGGATTTAGGTTTAGGGTTGATATAAACCCCAAGTCCTACCCTCAAACCCACGCATGGAATCGAACCCATGTTCGATTCCTCAACCCGATTCCAAGGAGCACCGTACCTGTTTTTCCGATGGGTTTCCCGGCGATCGAAGGCTGGAGGCTGACGCTCCTCACTGCTGCCGTGAAGAAAAGTGTTCGCTGGGGGCTGTGGTGGGTGTGGCTGGCCGCAGCTCGCCGGCAACCTCCTCTCCTCCGGCGCACGCACACAGACAGAGAGAACGAGAGAGACGAGGGAGAGAGATGAGGGACTGAGTGGAGAGAGAGGCGAGGGATGGGAAACCCCTAACTCCCCATCCTCCCTTTTATCAGCCCCCCCCCATGCCGTGATGGGGGAGGTCGGTTACGCCCTGCGTAACCCGCCCTTCCCCCCTTTCCTTTTCTGTTACAACAAGATCGGGCAACCCTTATCGGGTTGCCCTTTTCTTTTTAAAAAAAAGGGCTGTCATGGGGTGGGGCTCGGGTCCGAACTCGGGACCCGTAACCCGGCCCCAAAACAATATGGATCCACAAGTGGATCCACTATGGATCCTCGGATAAAATTTTAAAAACTTAAAAATTTTATTCATTTTGAATCTCACATTTTATAAAATCTTAACCCCCACCAAAATGGATCCGCAAGTTGGATCCAACTGTGGATCCTCGAATCCGCTTAATATATATATATTATATTTCTATAGTATTACCAATATTAATATTATTTATTTATGATTATACACATATATATATATATTTAGATATATATAAATATATATATATATATGTACAAGTATATGGATCCCATACCCATCTACGCACCCCCATTGAATGATTATTCTCCGAATTATTTAGTTAATTAAAAATTATTGTACTTATACGTACATATCAAATTTACGAGGTAAATGTATGCGGAAAAACCCCTTTATGGGTCCTGGATCTGTAATTTGGATCTAGGCCCAATTTGCATAATTTTATAAAATTTTCGGGTTTTACAGAAGAAGCTTGAGCTTTAAGCATAGGTTGCAACGCCTCCATTAGTTGAGCTAAAGAGAGCAAACCGATGCATTTAGAGTCATCCACTTCACTCCTTTCAACCGAAGCCCCTCTTTTGTCTTCTTTATAAGCCTCCTCATTTCTTTTGGGACAAAAAAGTTTGGTGTGTCCCGGTTCATAGTAATGGTAGCAAATAATTTTTTCACCTTTTTTAGAATCATGATCACCCCTCTTTTCATAGTTGTTGAGGTTTCTACTATCGTCATTTCTTAAAAAATAAGGTGGTTTATAACTCTTGGTATGATTTTCGGGTTTTGACATAGCAAACACGGATTCTTCATCCTTAGAAGTGGACGGTCTTTTCAATATATTTTCTTCCATAATTAATTCTTCAAGCATTTCAACTATGGAGGGGACCCCTCCTCTATGAAGGAGAGCGGATTTAGTTCCTTCAAATTCGAGCCTAAGCGCATTTATGAATTGATAGAAATGCTCCGCTTTGATTTGATTTTTGCAGAGCAAAACATTTTGTGGGCAATGCCACTTTGGCTCAAGAAGAGTCAATTCATCCCAAAGGAGAGAGAGTGCATTGTAGTACTCTCTTATTGTAATCTCCCCTTGAGTCATGGTCCTTACTTTGTTTTTGACGTTACATATATGTGCAATATCCTTAAAGACTATACAATTCTTTAAGATATTTTCACGCATCACTAGCGAAGTCAAACTTCGCCAAACTAGAACACTTGTGAATGTCCACACTATTGATGAGTCATCCAATAATTTTTGAATAACCCATACATTTCTTCCATCTTTTCTCATATTCGGAAACGACTTTAGCCATTTCCTCTCCTTAAAACACAACTTCTTTTCCATTCTCAATTTTTGTAAGAATGAGTTTAGGGTCCTTTTCGGTGCCGTCAACCAACCCCCAAAGCCCTTTTCCTCATATTTTATGTTTTACTATAGATGCCCACATCACATAAATGGTGTCATTTAGGCATACGGGAATGGAGACTATCACTTCCCTCTCATTCTCCATTTACAATAAGAGAAAAGAAAAGAAGAGAAAGAGAATGCAATACAAGACTTTTTGGAGATGGTTCGCTTCCCGATGTAACAATAATAATTTTGTTGAATTTTGCCAAGTCCATGATCCTCCTCTTGATCACATTTGTCACCGTTGGGACAGCTCCAATAGTCATATGAGTTGTCCCATTTACATAGAGAAAAGTGAAAAAAATAAAAGAAAAACAAAAGTCAAAAATAGGGTACAAAAGAAGGTACAAAATATCAGCCCAGTAAGGGTTGACACCTATTTAATGAAAAGACCAAAATACCCCTAATGAGTATTTCGGTTTATATATATATATATTCGTGTATATATATATATATATATATATTAACAATATATTAACACATCTTAACAAGTGTTTCTTCCATTCGCATTTTTCACAAAATGAGGAGGTTTATAACTTCTAGTATGATTACCGAGCTTTGACATAGCAAGCACGGATTCTTCTTTTAAACCGGATGGTTTTTTCAATCTATTTTTCTCTATAGTTAACTCTTCAAGAGTTTCGACTATGGATGGTACACCTCCTCTACGAAGAAGAGCAGATTTTGTCCCTTCGAATTTGGGTCTAAGCTCATTAACAAATTGCTAGAAATGTCTGTTTTAATTTGATTTTCAAGGAGTTCTACATCTTGAGGGCAATGCCATTTTGGCTCAAGAAGAGAGTGCATTGTAGTATTTCCTAATGCTCATCTCTCCGTGGGTCATCATTTTTACTTTGTTTTGGACATTACATATGTGAGCAATATCTTTTAAGGCTATACATGTCTTTAAGATATTTTCACACATCACTAGCGAAATCAAATTTCGCTAGGCTAGAATATTTGTGAACTCTTCATTTCTTTACAATAAGAAAAAAAGAAAAAAAGACAGGGAAACAAGAGAAATAAAGAAGGATAATACATAATTGAAGAGGTAGTGCGCTTCCCAATGCAACGATCAACGATCCGCCTCTTGGTGTTATCACGATCTGCCTCTTGGTGTTATCACGATCCGCCGGAAACAAGAGAAATAAAGAAGGATAATACATAATTGAAGAGGTAGTGCGCTTCCCAATGCAACGATCAACGATCCGCCTCTTGGTATTATCACGATCCGCCTTTTGATATTATGGAAGTATTGCCTCAAGAACACCAAAGCTTTGATACCATGTAATGAAATGGATCAAAACCAAAATATGTCACTTATGGACTTGCAAGAACACACTTCAATTAAGTATAACACTTGATTGAATAAGCTACAACACCCACACAAGGGTCAAATATCTTTGTTATTGAATGGAAATCCTCTCTTGAGAGAGTTAAAGAATACAAAGCTTTGGGGTAGCTACTTTGGAGCTACCCCAAAAACACAAAAAAAAATAAAAAATAAAAAATACAAAAAAGTAAAAGAAAATAAAAGGTTGTCAGTCCCTAATGAGCTGATGCCTATTACAGTGAAAAGACTGAAATACCCTTGTTGGGTATTTCGGTTTACAATATATATATACATCTTAACAAAAACATCCTTACACAAGAAATTATGTAGACATGACAAGCCAAGCACAAAACTCACTGTGATTGAGATAAGCTGATGTAAAAGAAGTTTTGGTCAAGACCATTCAACTCCTTTCACGATAAGACTAAGATGTGATAAAAAACACTCCCTCAAGGTTTATAGGCATGAGATTAGATCTCCCACATCAAGTATGCCTGACTAAATAATATAGACATTGTCCAACAGGTTATTTTATCCTGTTATTTAAGCTTTCATCATATCCAAATAACATGTGCATGCACATGAACGCACATGCACATTCACATTTAGAGTACCTCTTACATAAATGGGTAGAGATCCCTGAGGATGTTTTTCTTGATACCAGGTTTCTATGCATCTCCCCCATGAACATGGATACTAACCCTTTTCTTACCTTAGTTTCATCTTTGTTCGAACCTAATTGCACCATTACTTTTACCCTATGCCATAAGGACACTTGGCATTTCATCTCATGTTCATATGACACGGCATGTAATACAGTGACACTTTATGGACAGTAGAAATTTCTATCAGATACTGTATTCTTAACTTATTTCTTTCTGTGACCTTGATTGCTTACTCTATGTTTATTTGTATGTATTTTCTTTTAAAATTTGCCATATATTACATTACATTTTAATATTTTATATATATATATATATATATATATATATATATATATATATATATATATATATATATATATCGGTAAGTTGCATAAAAAACTGCTTCAACAGCAGAGCAACTGAATGAGGGGCAGATCAACCAAGATCCCTTACCCTCCTATCATCCTCCCAGCCCTAGCAATACTGAAACATTCATATTGGTTTCGGCAGCGACTATCCGGCTAGCCATTGTTCCATATGGAATGGCGGAACCGTTCTCAGAATGGCAATAAAAAAAGAGGCTAGTTGGTTCTCTCCGGCCGTCAAGTGTAGTCTACTAAAAGAGACTACACGGCTTGTCTATTTATTGTATCATCTTGTGATGCTATATTCATTCAGAATAGGAGCAAAGGGGTAGAATGAGAAGGATTGGCATGCTGCTGCAAATGTACAAAAAACATCCAAGAGGGGTCGGGTCAGATTGTATGAATCAACTGTTTTTTTGGCTGAAAAAGTTCATCAAGGTCAGGGACCATTTTGTAGGATCCCACGAGAAAATAGATTCTTACTAGATGGAGTTCTTTATTGAGCCCACAGTGATATATATATATATATATATATATATATATATATATATATATATATATATATATATATTAGGCCCCATTTCTCGTTCTGCCCCTATAGGTTTTAAGTGTTTTATGATAGATCTGAACAGTTAGATGTGTTTAGCATGATCGATTTAGTGGGAATAAACTCTTGGATCATGTTTTGTTGATGAAGAAACAAGATTTTATGAGCCAGAAAAAACTGGTACCTTCATAGCCATTGATTTTGGATCACCAGAAAAACCTGTATGCAGGTGGAAATCCAAAAGCTGGTTCACACTAAACAAAACCTATAGATCATATCTAAGATGTTAGATGTGAGAAAAAAATACATAAAACTATGATTTTTAAAGGGGCCTAACAAGACCTCATGAAAAGGGGCCCTAAGGAACGCACTATATATATATATATATATATATATATATGTGTGTGTGTGTGTGTGTGTGTGTGTGTGTGTGTCACAGGGACTCGCCAAAAAGCCCCCCACACCCATGTCGACACGATGCGATGCGAGTGTAGCACTCGGTACGGTCAACCCGCACCCAAGGTTATGTGTCAAAAATGGACTTGGTCGAAAAAAATTATCAGAGAGCGGGGTGTTTAGGGCATGACTCCTCCCCTCCCCACCCTCTTTGACTCCTCTTTCGACGGCGACAGTAGGTCTCTCTCTCTCTCTCTTTGTTCCTCCTCTTTTTAATTCTTCTTCTCCGCCTCCTCCTGTCTTTCTTTTTCTTCCTTCTCCTCCTCCCTCTGTTGTCGCCGCCTCCATTCTTTTTTTCTTCTCCTCCTCCTCCCCTCGTTGGCACAAGGGATGAACCCAACAGACATGAGTTCGGTTCTACTGAACCCACCCAGGCCTGGGTTGGGTTCTAAGTTCGGCTAATCTTTTTTATGAATTTTATTTTAATATAAATTTTATTTTTTTAAGAACAAAAATGACAGATAAATGGAAAGGACTCACAAACAAAAAGAAAAGAATTGTGTCATCCTCATCTCCACATGTAAGTTCTACTGCTAGTGCTAGTGTTGTTGTTAGCGGTAGTGGTAGTGGTGGTATTCTCTTCGGCTGCATGTGATGATGGGTCACTATGAACACATGTGAAGAGGTTTGGAAAAACTAGAGGTGAAGGAAATATGAGATTTTGGTGCACTCTTTGTGAGAAAAGTTTTGTTGGGTCTTACACAAGAGTTAAGACTCATTTATTAAAGATATCAAGACATAGCATTTCAAGATGTAAAAAAGTTGATGGAGCAACGCAGAGATGGTACAAAAAAATACAACATACAAGATGAATATGAAAAGAGAAAGAGAATAATTGATTTTTGTGCAATCAATGTACCCTTTCAAACCACCAAAAAGATGCTAAAAAAAAGTAAATGTAGGAGGTAGAGGAATTGATACAAGCATCATTCAATACATATGGAAGATAGGAAATTGATACAAAAGTAAAGAGGTATTTTTATTTTAATTCACTTCCATTTAATAAAATTAGAAATCCTTATTGGAATGATTTAATTACTTCACTGAAAAACTGTAATTTGAGTGGCTATGTACCTCCAAGTTTCAAAAAACTATGAACAACAATTCTTGCCAAACATTAAGAAATTTTTATGGGAACAAAATGGAGTTTCCATTGTTTCTGATGGGTGGACAGATATTCAAAGGTGTCCACTGATTAATTTCATTGGTTCTTCACTTAGTGGGTCAATATTCTTGAAAGCAGTTGATGCATCTAAGCAATATAAAAATATTGAGTATTTGAAGGGATTGTTTATAGAAGTAATAAATGAAATGAGTGATGAAAAAGTAATACGAATCATCAGAGACAAACTCCAGTTTGTAAAAGGGCAGCATTGAGTTTAGAGAGTGAGTATCACATTTTTTGGACTCCCTGTGTAGCATACAATTTAAATTTGGCCCTAAAGAACATTTGCAACCCCAAAGAGGAAGAAGATTCACTTTCATATGCTCTATGTTCATAGATTGAAGAATTAGAAAAAGATGTTGAAAACAATAAGAATTTTGTTGTCAACTACTATCATGTTAATGCCATATTTAATATGCATTTTAATCTAAAATTGTTGAAGGTTATTGAAACACATTTTGCGTCCATCATTGTAATGGTGAAAAGAATCAAAGAAGTCAAGAATGTTTTGATTAACATGATGACTTTTGCGTCCATCATTGTGATGATGAAAAGAATCAAAGAAGTCAAGAATGTTTTGATTAACATGGTGACTGATGATAATTAGATATTTTATAGTGCTGATGATGTTGCCAAGGCTCAAGAAATTAAGAAATGCATTATTGATGATGAATTTTGGGATAGAGTTGTGTTCTTTTGTAAGTTTACGCAACCTATTTAGGAAATGTTGAGAGAAGTTGACAAGAATAAACCCATGCTTCACAAAGTTCATGAAATATGGGATGATTTGATTGAAAATATTCAAGTTGAAGTTTTTAAGCATGAGAGAAAAGATCCTGCACTTGATGATTTAGAATTTTTTAATTATATACATTCAATTTTAGTGAAAATATGGGATATGAACAACACTCATTTGCATTGCACGATACATTCTCTCACTCCCAAACATTATGCAAAGAACTGGCAAGAAAGAGGTGTTGATCGTGTCTCTCCAAATCTAGACCCAGAGTTGTCAAAGCATAGAAATGTGTATAGCAAGACTTTATCGAGAACATATTATAAAGCAAGTTACACAAGAATTTGAAAAAAAAAATTCTGGAAGGTTTTATTGACAGGCATTACTAGCGAGAAAGGAGGATATAAATCCTATCATATGGTAATCAATATATGAATCAGAAACACATTTTCTCCAACATCTTACATTGAGATTGCTATCCTAGTCTGCTATATCATCATGTTGTGAAAGAGATTAGAGCTCATATGTCCAAATCCACAACATCAAGAGAAACAAACTTATTGGCAAGCGTGCAAGGATTTAGTCTTTGTTCATTCCAATCTTCAATTACTTTCGCAAACCAATGAGGAATACATGTACTATTTTGTAAGTGTCATCTTAGTTATTTGACTATTTCTTAGTTCCTTTATTTAAATATGCATGTATTTAACATTTTTAAATTTTAATTATAATGCAGACAAGGATCATCCAAATTTTGGGATGTAAACCCAGAGAAGTATGAATTGGAATGGGAGCATGATCTTTCCACTATAAACATAGACTTAATCGAGCTTACTCTTCCTTCTTATGACGAACTTGATGATGAAGCAGAAAATTATTAGGATCATTACCTCATCATCATATATATTGTGTATGATATACTTTTGGTATGCAATTATGCATTGTTTGCTTTTTTTATTAGTATAATTTACTTATTTTATGTATAACTTGTTTGATTGTTTCATGTTTTCTTAATTCAGTTAGTGTAGCCATAATATATTTATGGTTGATTTAATTATGGTGTTATTTTTTATTGATGAGGAATAGCAACTGTAGATTGTTAATTTGATTTATTGCATGATGAATTGATGATATAATAATTGTTTTTATTTCATTAGTGTTAACTTAAAACTCTGTTAAAAATTATATATATATATATATATATACTCACCCACACCCAAGTTTTTGTAAAGTGTCGCATCATCGCACCCGCACCCACACCTGTATCCGCACCCGTACCTATATGACATATATATATATATATATGGTAACGATAGGGTGCTCCCGAATAACCTACTCCCACCTAATAGAAGCTTCAAATTTTCAAAATTTGAGTGTTTTTGTCGTTGATCAGACCCTATAGATATGATCTACAATCATTATTTAGTGGAAAACAAGTTTTGGATCATGTGATTATGGCATACATGTAGGTTTTTTAAGATCTTAAAAAATCAACGGATAACAATGTACCAAAATTTCATGACAAAAAAAATCTATTTTGATGTCCAAAAAACATGATCCAAACCTTGATTTCTATCAAATAAACTGTGTTAAGTATATCTATAAGGTCAGATTGAGAAGATGCAACCTGCAACTATGATTTATAGTAGGTGCTCCCAGAGCACCAGATCATTACTCATATATATATATATATATATATATATATATATATATATATATATATATATATATATATATATATATATATATATATATATATATATATATATATATCCCCAAGTTATAGTTTTACAAACTTTCATGTCATAATCAAAGGGTGCTGATGTCGTGTCCCATTTTACCTTTGCATCTCCCATTCTGCTATTTTCTTTTTCTAGAATTTGAAGCAGCTATCAGATGGCTTCTCTTTCATCCCACCAAAACCCATATTTTATTTTGTAATGATTTTTCTCAATTTTAATCATCATCAAAACATATTTTACATGAGATACTTATCTATACAAACCAATTAATTAGTTCGCTCTAGTGATACAGCCAATTCATCAGTTTTCATCTTTTGGGCATGTAAATGGTCCTCTTGTAACGAAATTATGCAAGTGGCAATTCAATATTCAGAACTGAAAAGAAAATGAGCTCTGGAACATCAAAATAAACAAAGACAAATGAATTGTCTGGTAACACAGGCACACATGAATATGGGCATTCCATCAGCAAGTAGAAGATCAAGTACATTGCTGGTTCAAATTGACTGAGTTTTTCATACCATTTTCATGGGATTTATCATTGTTCTCTTCACTATTGCCAACTTCATCCTCGGTATCCTCTTCATCACTATCATCATAAATCTCATCTCTTATTTTTGGATTTGGTGGCATAGCAAAGCATGGTCTCGATCTACGAGAACCTGAAATTATGTTTGACATGTCAATGCCTTCTAGATCTTTTGCTCTCTCCTTCTTCCTTCTAACATCTTTGATTTCTGTTAAGAAAATAAATGAAAATAACATGTTACTCCCTAACAATACTTAACAAAATTATAGGTATAGGCAGCACATGTCCTGCACATGGTACCAAGCTTGGTGTTATGAAATGTTTACCTGCAACTGTCAAATGATTGCTTGAAATGCCTTAGCATATATTTGCACATCTTAATTGTAGCATTAATGGGGAAACCTTTTTGAAAAGATAATATGAACAACATGACACAACTATGTGCAGAACAATAACTAAACCACACCCTTCACATAGTTGATATGGCAAAAACATATGTTTTACAACTTGGTTGACTGAACAAGCAAAACCATCTCTTCACTTATGCCAAACTTTGTTGACAACTAGAAAAGACTAAACAGAAAGCTAAAAGGAAGTAATGGACAAGAACTAACATGAGCACAAAAGAAAACACTAGCATTTGAACATCACAGGAAATTATCAAAATGGAATCAAGTATGATGAACAAGAAACAAAATTCAACTACAGCAAAGATTTCAGTGTTTTTTGTTGTTCAGTTGATCTAGATCCTTCACTAATTACTAGTTGCCTACAGTTTCTCCTGATCAGTATGGCCTGCTATATGTGCATCTGCTGAAGCCCCATGAAATTGGATCATAAGTAGTATTGAACTTCCAACCAGGGTCACAGGATTCTTTGAACTGCAAACTGGGTTACCTGTTCTGGATAGGGTGCATCAGCATCAAGTTTGCTATTTTCAGCAACCCAGATATTACAAAAGGAAAAGAAGGCTATAAAAAATTGTTCCTTTAATTAAGCTAGATCGCTTTCATAGAATATTTGATTAATTATATTTTTAGGACAAAACACTAGATTATTTAAGTAATATGACAGCTCGCCCACATATGGAAGTGTCGCCTCTTGCTTCCACATGTACCTGAGCCTCTAGGTACCTTGTGACCATAGTAAGTGCAAGCCTCATGCTCAATGCGCCGTGTGGGCAATGCAGGGCTTCCAGACAATTAGACTACACAAGGCTTATGCATACAGCTGTTGGGCCACAATTTGTCAAAAGTGTCGGCTTTGGTATCAGTGAGTCACAAGATGCACTTGCATGTATACAAACTTTCTCCAATAAACCGGCCCTCCCCACCTCGAGCCCCCGCCCTGAGTCCCGACTAGAGCCCCCACACACACCCCTGCCCCGAGCCCTTCCCTCTCTCTCTCTCTCTCTCTCTCTCTCTCTCTCTCTCTCTCTCTCTCATCTCTTCTGTTACCTTCTTTCTCATCCCCAGATTTTGTTCTGTTGGCTTCTAATACCATTTTGTTCATTCCTTTCAGATCAGGCTCTGATCAGATGAGATAACACTCAACCCAGAGGATGTATCATCAGTCTTACTGATTTCAACTCCATAGGTATCATTCCCCAAGCTCTTCTTCATACTAACTGATAATGAAGATGCTTCCTAATTAAGGCAATGTGAGTCTGAATCCGCACCCCGACTCTCCCTCACATTTTCTGCACCCATGACCTTGTTCCCGTGCCTGCCACCCACAATTTGCAAAGCTGGCCTTTTCGCCTTTGGCTTTGGATGGGGAAAAGAGCCGGTTGCCGAGGCTGGATCAGGATGCCTGGGCTGCCTCCTCCAAGTGACCTGCTGAAAAGCATGCATTACGTCCGCCACTAAGAACTACTACTGCATATGGAGGATAGGAGTCCAGAGAGATTGTCCCTGATGAATGCACCTGATCGCAACCTCATACTCCCCAGGCTTCCCGATGCACCTCAGATGATAGCAGAGGGAGTCGTTGATTGCATTCGCCGCTGAAAATTCAAACCGCAGCCCTGAGATGAATGCATCCTGCTCATTCGGGAACCACTATCGTTGGTGAACATCGTTGCGGATCTGAAAGCTCGCCGAGTAGCTCACCGAGGCCCAGCGTCTCTCTCTCTCTATTCCTGCTGAACTCGGACCAAGACCTGCTCGACTCAATACTCGGCATGAGCCGAGCCTGAACACCACTGGTTCAGGCTCAGGATGAGCTCGAGCTGAGCCTGTACACCAATTTACCTAAGTGAGTCAAGCTTTAACATGCCAAGCTTGGCTCATGTGCATCCCTAGTAGTATAACTTTAGTGTCCATCTCATTTAGAATTGCTTTTAACCAGATGCCTTCACATGCACTAAGAAACACAACTCTATACTTAGATTTCTCACTAGATAGTGAAACTGCATCTTTTTTTTACTTTTCTCAAATACTAAATTGCCACTTATAAATACACACAAGGTTGTGGTTCTCCCGGACCGATCCTTCGGAATGGGATAGTTGCAGTGCGAAGCTCTACTGAGTGGAAAATGCATCGAGTGTAGGAATGCGTGGTGTGCGTTGGCTTGATCGGTGACGTGCGGTGGTAACATAGCACGCGATAGACAACGGTATCATCGTTAGTGCATCGTTGTATGGCGGCACAGACGTGGAGCATTGTTTGGCTAAGCAGTGTCATTGGATCAGAGGATGTTGACTTTGAAGATTTGGTTAAGAACCTCTCAGCTTGCAGGAGTTTTCCACGCATAGCGGTGGGATGCACGGAGGTACGTGTGGGTTAAGGCTAAATCCTCAAGGAATCACCTTAGGTTATTCCAACCAAGTATGGTGACTTGGGGTTAGGCAAGTGAATGCCTAAGCGCTGGCAAATGAGTCTGGGTGGTGCTCTTCGCTATGGTGTTCAATTATCAACTGGTCTTTGGACTCGAGCCGCAAGGTCTTGTTCCTTCGGTGGCGAGGTTTTGTTGTAGTGTGTGCATGGAGTCGCAATACGCTCCATGGCACGCAAGGCTAAAACAAGTGTATGCCCCTTTCGAAAGTGATAGCTGGTACAGGACGACTATGCACTAAGTGGCATGGACTAGATGGAATTCGCATTTGAAAATGCACTTGATCAACTTCCGCTAGGTAGCTGCGCACGAGGTGGTGCGCAGGGCCAATAAAAGTGATTCAACATATGGAAAAGTGTCGGTGCGTGGCCTTTGGCTATTAGGTTGGAGAGACTGGGCAGTCTGGCACCATCGCGAATTTGCGAAAGATTTTATACCCGTGACAAAGCGGCAGAAAGGCTTGTGGCGGTAAAGAAGGATTGTCGCACTGCAATGGCTTATTGAAAAAGTAGGCTCGTGACAAATTGGCATCAGAGCAGAAAGATTCATGGAGACCTTGTTGTTTATGAAGTGCGACATTGAAGAGGACAGAGATGGTTTATCTTGATTACGCAAAATTGTGCAGCTATAGTATTGTTGACCGAGCTCAGAAACAAGATGTTGGCAAGATAGTATGGGTGATCTTGCCGATGATAAGCAGAAGTGTAAGGTTGTTGTTCAGTTGGCTAAGGGAACGTAGATAAGCCGAAGATTTCTACCAGTTCTGTGTTAGACTTGCAGGTGGAACATGATGTTTGGCTTGTATATACAGAGAATGCACGTTGGATTCGGCTGGATGGATTTGCACATTTGGGTATGAGAGACTAAACTAAACTTCTATATTCTCTCCCAAGATTGTGGGTTAGCAGAATGCCCATCTTGAGCAGAATGCTCATTGTTTTAGTCCCTTGACTTGGCAGTTCCTCTGTAAATTATGTGTGCTGAAAAAGTTATTGTTCGTGGCTCATCGGTTTAGTTTCTATAGAAACATTTTGCTGGCTTTGGATGAGATTTGCAGTGTTGGGTGTGTTGCCCCTTGTGAGAACGAGTGCCCAGAAAGACACTTTGAAGGACCGTTTTGGGGTGATACGCAAGTAAGCATCCCCCGCTTGAGGACTAGTTTGGACCGTTGGAAAACCATAAGTTGGTGTCTTAAAGGGAGTTAATATCTCTGCGGCATATGTTGGTGGTCGTCCTTCTCTACAAGGACCACTAGGGGCTTGAAATTTTCCTTGCTGGGGTTGAAAGGCACCCCAATCATGAGCTTGAAGATGACAAGTTTGTCGTGCGAGCGAGGATGACCCGCTTATGTACGGGACTGCACTGGGGTCTCATGAGCAAAGAATGCTCGATGTTGATGAAGCGGAAGACCGTTGTCTAAGTGATCGGAGACGCATTGAGGAATGGGACTTGGCGTGTTAAAGGTTGTGACGATGGTGGATGAAAACCAGAACAAGTTGGGTAGGGCAAAGAAAAGAAGTAGACCAAAAATAAGTACTAAGGAAAACTGACATATCAATTAAGACTGTGTTTTTACCTGCACCGGCATTGTCGAGAACGACAATGGTTTAGGTGGGGGAGAATGTCTCAGACCGATCCTTCAGAATGGGACAGTTGTAGTGTGAAGCTCTACTATGTGAAAAATGCATCGAGTGTAGGAACGTGTGGTGTGCGTTGGCTTGATCGGTGACGTGCGGTGGTAGCATGGCACGTGATATGCAATGGTATCGTCGTTAGTACATCGTTGTATGGCAGCACAGACGTGGAGCGTTGTTTGGCTAAGCAGTGCCAACGGATCAGATGATGTTGCTTTTGGAGATTTGGTTAAGGACCTCTCGGCTTGCAGGAGTTTCCCACGCGTAGCGGTTGGATGCACGGGGGTGCATGTGGGTTAGGGCTAATTCCCCCAGGAATCATCTTAGGTGACTCCAACCGAGTATAGTGACATGGGGTTAGGCGAGTGAATGCCTAAGTGTCAACCAATGAGTTTGGGTGGTGCTCTTCGCTATGGTGTTCAATCATCAACTGGTCTTCGAACTGGGACCGCAAGGTTTTGTTCCTTTGGTGGCGAGGTTTTGCTTAGCGTGCGCATGGAGTCGCAATACGCTCCATGGCATACATGGCTAAGGCAAGTTTGTGCCCCTTTCGGAAGTGATAGCTGGTATGGGACGACTATACACTAAGTGGCATGGACTAGATGAAATTCGCATTTGAAAATGCGCTTGATCAGCTTCCGCTAGGCAGTTGCGCATGAGGTGGTGCGTAGGGCCAATGAAAATGATTCAGCATATGGAAAAGTGTTGGTGCGCGGCATTTGGCCGTTAGGCTAGCGAGAATGGGCAGTATGGCGCCATCGCAGGTTTGCGAAAGATTCTATGCCCGTGACAAAGCGGCAGGAAGGCTTACGACGGTAAGGAAGGACCGTCGTGCCGCACTGGCCTATTGAAAAAGTAGGCTCATGATAGTGGTGGACCCTCTATTATCCATGGAGCCAGCCCAATCCTTCTAGGTGTACAACTCAACTAAACAATGATTATTATTTATGTAATGATTTCTTTCCCAAGATTCTTCTTCGAATATCTTAACATTCTTAATACACACTACGAGTGAAGAAGACTTGTTGAGTGCATGCATCTGCTCAACACACACTCAGCATATGTTATGTCCAATCACATGATAGTAGGACAATATCAACTTTTCAACCCGTTTATGGAATATGACCTTATCTTCATATGGTGCACCATTACCTTGACACGCTCTATAGGAGTGTCGAACAGCCTGCAACCCAATATGTCAGTTTCCTTCAAAAGATCCAACACATTCTTCCTTTGAAATATAACTATCCCCTGTCTTGACCTCAAAACTTCAATTCCAAGAAAGTACCTAAGATGTCCTAAATCTTTAATGTCAAGCACGTGCCTCAAGCATTGATTTAACCTTCCAATTTCTGTTTATCATTACCCATCACTAGATGTCATCCACACAAGGAATGGGGATAGTGATGTGTTATCCTCTCTTTATAAAGAGAGTAAATGATCAAAAGCACACCTTCAATACCCAAATTCTATCATGGCTCAACCAAATCTTTCAAACCAAGTATGGGGCAATTGCTTTATCCTATAAATTGTCTTTTTCAATTTGCAGAGCACATTTTCATCCACCTTAGGTAGAAATCCTGAAGGGGTGCACTATGTAAAAAGGCATTCTTCACGAGAATTACCCGAATAAAATTCAATTTTGTCTCCAAATAATCATGTGTATACACTTTTATAACCAATTGAGCCTTGAAACTTTCTATAGCTCTATCTGACTTAAACTTCAATATATACACCTATTTGAACCCCACAACACTTTTTCTTGGTGGCAATAGTACCAGATCCCAAGTATGATTTTTCGTAGAGCCTCCATCTCCTTGATCATTGCCACTTTACATTGAGGAATCTTGAATGTTTCTTCCACATTCCTAGGAATTGGAACAATGTCACATCCAGCAATGAAGGTTCTATAGGATATCATAGTGATTGAAAAGAGACAAAACTAATGCAGTATCTCTTCCCTTTCTAAATGGCTACACGAAGGTCTAAGTCATTACTGTGAGAGGAGGAAGGTTGAGGTTCTCCAACTTGCGCATTTTTGAGGTCTCTTGAAGTGGGTACATCTGCTGGCATGGACATTGAGTGCACATAGACATTCCTTTCATCTCTAGCATAGAATCTAGAAGTCTCAAGTGCAAGGATAACACTTTCAATTTAAGGGAGACTCTAGGCAAACATGATATTTTTCTTCCCACTTGATATTCAGCACACAACTCGTCCTTCCCTTCATTGCAATAGAATGACTTGTCTTCAAAGAGGATCTTTGAGATGAATCACTTCTTGATAATCAAACCATAACATTTGTATCTCTTTTGGAATGACAAGTAACTAATGAAAATACAATTCCTAGCCTTTTGATCAAGTTTATCTCTGTAGGCAGGAGGTAAATGGATATGAGATGCACATCTACAGAGATTAGCAAACTCATTCGATTCCAGGTCGGTGGGTCAGGGAGATCTTGTTGAAGACTGAAGGTGTCACATGGAACAAACATCGTTCTTGGGGTTTTAGTATACCCATGAAGGTTTTCCTTTGAGAGTGTCAGAGGGTATTTGATTAATTAGGTAGGACGCAATAAGGCAGACCAATATCTCTTAGATACATGCATTTTAAACATTAGAGACCTGGCCACGTCTAATATATGTATATTTTTACTTTCAACCGACCCATTCTACTAAGTAGCATAGGGACAGGTGGTTTGGGATTAAATGCCATGTTCATGAAAGTAGGCCTGCAATACATACTCCCTCCCATTATTAGAGTATAGTACCTTCAATGATACATGGTATATTGGTATTCGTTTTCAATTATCTTGTGATAAATGAGAAAAACAATAGACTTCATCATTGGATTTCAACATATATATTGTAGTCAATTTTTGAAACGTTATCAACAAAGAAGGTAAAATACCTATAGCCAAAAAGTGACATCATAAGGGTTAGATCTTATACATCTGAATGAACAAACTCCAAAAGTGATACTCTACACTAGCTAACAAGATATGGTATTCTACATTGTTTCGCCTTTTGACATGTATCCCAATCTCAAGTACAATAAGTGGACTCTAACTTCAAAGAAAGCCGATGACTACATGACATTAACCGTTGAAGCATCTCAAGCTTGTATAGTTCATTGACCTCATCATATCCATGACCAAAGATCTTCCTCATCCTCAAGTCCTGAAATATACAATGAGAAGGAAAAAAAAGTAATTGAGCAACTTAGATCCTTAATGATGAAACTAACAGAAAAAGGATTCATAGGAAACTTTGGTGTGCTCAAAATCGAATATAGTGGAAGCGAATGAACATAAACAATCCCTTGTCTAAGAATTGGGGATGGAGATTCATCAACCAATTTTAGATTTCGATTGATATTAAAAGGCATTACTTTCAGTGAATAGAGATTTCATGCCAAACATGTGGTTAGGTGCTTTGAATCAATGATCCATGCACCAAATGCTAGTTGTGCAGTAGCAGCCGTACCTTGTTGTGCATGATAGGAAGTCAATGAGGCCATGCACACTGGAGGCCAATGGAGTCATGCACATTGCATCTTTTCCTCTGCTTCTTTTAACTCAAACTCTTAAATTCTTCTTTAACTATATGGATTCCTCTCTACTTAGCCTATTCCTACGTTGAGTGCTACGGGAAGCATTATATGCTTGACTTCTCCTCCATATGACTTTTCTACCAAATCCTTAACACTGATCTTGTTTGTATCTATTCTTCTCACAGTGTGCGCACTTCAGTTTATCTTTCTCATCTATACCACCAAATCATTGACCTCAACCTTGAGTAGCTTATTCCCTTCTCCCCCTAATTCTCTCACTTAAGTGAGGTATGCTCACTAAAGAGGGTAGATTTCTCAATCATTAACTCATTGAACACCATCAAATGGTCCCGGTCTTCCTCCCTTTAAAGGAGAATATAGACGATAAGACAGAGTAGTACTTCTCTTCCCATGAGATTCAATTTTACAAGTTCATAGTCATTATACCCTACAATAAGTCGAACACCTTTTGTTCTTCCAGTTCTTTATTGCATTCCTTAACACAATGCAGACACTTGATTCTATCAAAGTGACTCAATTCTTCCCATAGCTTTATAAGCTCATTGCCTTCCCTTTGCTTGCATCTTTTAATCTTGTCCTTAATCTCAATTTTCTTAGCTACATTGATGTGCCTTGAATAGACATTTGAAACTGCATCACACACCTCTTTAAAAATCTTGGAAATCATACAGTTTCACCAACAGAAGGATCTATATAGTAGAGGAGCCACACAATCACAAGATAATTTTTGCATTTTCAATCCAAATACTTGGAATCTCTTTTATCAGGGGTTTTTCACTTCCTCATTGATGTATCCAAGTTTTTATAAGGAAATGAGAGTCTTCACACAAACAAGAATGTCCACAAAAGTCCCAATGAACAAGCACACAAGTGAGCCAAAGAGCTCAATAAAAAACCCACAAAGGGCTCTCACCAAAGAGACTCTCGATATAAAAATTAGAATTGTATTTATTCACAAAAAATGCAAGAAGCATTAAAGAACAAAGGGGGTTCACCCCTTATTTATATACAAATGAGAGAGAGGAGTGAGAGAGTAAAGAAAGGAGAGAGAAGAGACCATCTAGTCATTTGACTAGATCCAACAGCTACTTTGACTAGCCGTTGGACTAGAGCCTAGTCTCAGTCAACTTTGAAAAATAAAACAAAAAAATAATTTACAAAAAATGAATAATAAAATATATATATTATATATACATATATGTATACATATATACTATATACATATATTATAATATATATAGATATACATATGTACAAAAATTACATATTTTAACACTCCCCTCAAACTTACGGTAAAATAATCGAAAGTTTGCTTAAAAGGAAGTGGAATCTAGAAGTTGCGAGGGGTTTGGTGAAGAAGTTTGTCAATTGGTACTCTAATGTAATGTAAGGCAGATTAATAGTGTCATGTAAGCACTCCTCGCGTACATAGTGACAATTTATTTCTATATGTTTGATGCGCTCATGAAATGTATGTTTGCTGACAATGTAGATCGCACTTTTGTTGTCACAACACAATTTTTAGGCTTGTATTACTTGAATTTTTATATATGCCAACAATCTTTGCAGCTAAACCACTACAATCATGGTAGTAGCCATGATTCGATATTCAACTTCAGTTGACGAAAGCAAGACATTTTGTTGCTTCTTGCACTGCCATGATATTAGAGATTCACTTAAGAAAATACAAAAACTCATGGTTGCATATCTATTATTGGGATCATCGCCCGAGTCAACATCAGCATAAGCAATTAAATCTAATTGAGATGAGGCAGACAGAAAAAGACCCCTAGAAATAGAGGTTTTAATATATCTAATGATTCGTAAAACAACTCTCATGTGGATAGTGGTAGAAGAGCGTTGAAATTTACTAGTTGTGTGTACAACATGTGAAATATTTGGTCTAGTGATTAAAAGGTAAGAGAGTGCCCCGATAAGTTTTCTATAAGGTGTTGAATCTTTGAGTAACTGCTTGTATTCAATGTCCACTCTTTTCTGAACTCAAAGAGAGAGAAAGAATGGATTAGGAAGATGACAACTGCTAATAAGGCCAAGAAAAGTTTCCTAATAACTAGGGTCTTTAATTTGGGAAAGGTGCATGGGTAGAATGATCATTCTAATAGATAAATAATAGAAGTTATTGAAGGTAATTAACCTGGTGTCATTTGCTTAACCCAAGCAAAAACTCTTGGGGGAAGTTCAAAACTTTCAAGTGTTTGGTGTGCATAGAAATTAGACCCAAAAGTTTTGGTGGGTATTTGAAAATTTCCCAACAAAAAAAGTCCTAATGTAGACCATACTACAAGAAAAAACACAAAAATACCCTTCACTCAACACTCGCACTCAAGTTGGGACAAAGATATCAAGTAGTAAGTTATTACAAATATCAGCCGGTTTCATTTTGCTAATAGCTTTAATGAAAAATATTGTCTAGTTGGTTCTAACATTTATGTATGGGCTGCAAATTAATTGTGTTAAATCTTTTTATGCATAGAGTTGATTGGTTATTCTTGCACAAGGTCGTAGGTTGTGGCATTTCAACCTCTAGAGTTCCATGATCCTTCACAATAATCTGATTACTTGGCATACAGTTGATTGTTCATGGGCATTGCCACCATATATTACGTTTCTAATAAAGGACAATCTCCATTTTCAACTCCAAATACAAATTGCATCAATCTGTCTTCTAATGAAGTTAGCTAAGAACATCCTACAAGTAGCAGCATCAAAACAATGAACAGACAAGCAACTCTTTCCAAAACCTTCTTAAGAATACACCCTTTAAGAGTTAATTCTATTACACAAAGACACCTAGAAGGGACATCACTCAGTGAAACCCCCTAACAAAAAGACAGCCTTAGATCAAACACCAAAAGAGAAGTTGATGAAGAAACATTCTCACCAAAGAGGTGATGAAGAAACTATTGCCCCAAGATAAGCAAGATAGTAGTAACTCACCAAGAAGAAAATTAAGTAATTAGATGCATCAAAAGAACATGATGCAAAGAATAAGGGGAAGACAGACTATGAAGAGATACTTGTAAGGAAATAGGCAGAAATACAAACAACAAGTGCTAACACTTGAAAATCCAATAATGGCCACGAAATCACAAGTACGTAAAGTGCAAATACACAAACACACTAAGGAGAAATCACAAGCATATAAAGTGAAATTACATAAAATCACAAAGGGGTAATGCCAAAAGGCTAAAAAAGAAATAATTTTATTAAGAGAATGCAAAAACTCTTACATGAATGAAGGGGAAAAACCTTTTTATATACATAATGAAAGAGAGAGTAAGAGGGGCCCATTGAAGCTCCCAATAGATAGACGTTGGGGAGCCCCAACAATCATATTAATGACCGTTGGGGACCCCAACGTGTCTATACAAGTGGGGCCCCCAATGGTCCCAATAAAGGGGAAAATAAAAAAGAAGAAATCAAAAAATTAAGAAAATAAAAAACCTAAATAAGTTGTACACAACTTATATTACACTGTGAAAAGTCCAAAATACTCCTATCGGGTATTTTGGATAAAACAAAAAAATACATATACATATATATATATATAGATAGATAGATACATATATATTAACACGCCCCCTCAAACTTTATGTGGAGAGGACGAAAAGTTTGAAAATACAAAAGGAAGGATTCCAAGTCTTCAATGAAAATCACCATCTCTATAGCATATCAAAGAATTTTGCAAATGTCAGCCTTCAACTGTCTTTAATAATGATCATCCCCAATCACTTTTATTAACTATCATCATGATGTATCAAAGGTACTCTTTCATCTTATCTTTAAGAACTTGTAGAACAAACGAAAAAGCTCCAAGTATACAAGAAAAATATTTTTGCCGAATATAATTTAAAAGCAAGAATAGAATATTTCAAACAAGATATATTGAGTCAACTCATTTTTCAAGAAACATTAACATTGATCATGCATAAAACATATGATTCAAAAAAGAGATAAAACAATTATGCATAGAAAATATTCTACGCATTTCAATCAATCGCCATGTGAAAATATCGATAAGAGGATCAAGCTCAAAGACCATTCGATAAACTTACTATATTGTTAAAGAAAGATATGTACACAAAGAAGCAAACATAAACAAAGGCATAAAAAGTTCTTTAGTGAAAAAGAGCAAGCATTATAAAAGATTTAGAAATAGCTAATTAACTTTAAGCATACAATTATGTAAACACATATATTCATCATGTAATTAAAGCATTTCTATTGCACATAAAATAATAAAAAAAAAGATAACTATTTTTTTTCAATAAAATGCATATAAGAAGCATGAATCTAATCTAAAAATCAAGTACCTTTAGTCATAACAGTACTCAAGTATTTATTTATGGGACATACTCACAAAAACCTCAAGTACACAAGAAGACTCATAATATGAGTATGCAAAAAAACTTTATCTATAAACATCTTTCATTGAAATAAGCAGTCAAAGTTTAGAAATTTCAAAGAGATATTTTAAAAATTTTATAAAATGATATTTGCAAATGAACACCAATTTGTGAAAAATTACATTCTCCCAAATATCAAGAAGTAATATTTTTCAAACTTTCAACAATTCAATACTGATGCATGAAATTATTTCAATCAATCATTTCTCATAGAAGAAAAAATGAGTTAGACAATTTTGAATAGATTAAAAATTCTCAAACATTTGAATGAGTAAATTAGAGTATCAATTTAACCATCACAAGCAATCACCTCCTAGTCCTCCAAACCTCAAATATCAAGTGTATCAGTGACTAGACCAAGAGCATAAACAACATGTCACTAAAAGGCCAAAGACACACATGAAGGTGTGTAAAAACACCTCTTGTCTACATATAATTGTAATGAAGTATGCGAAAATATCAAGAATGCTATAAGCATTCACAATGTCCAACAATGGACAAATACACAAAGAAAATAATAGCCAAGTCCACTATGGGACAATACATACACAAGCCTTAAGAGAATCACAAACTAAAAATATAAAATCTTTTTTATTGAAAAAGAGCACAAAGGTTTCACTAAAAAATACAAGGGGTTTCACCCCTATTTATACACACACTAAGGGTTCAAAAAAGGAGGCCAAAAGGGGGCTCCCAAAGAGTCGTTGGGGGCCCCAACGACTCTATTGTGGGGCCCCTATTTGGCGTGAAATAAAACAAAACAAAAAAGAAAAACAGAAAATAAAGAAAAGAAAAAATAGTTGCTTAATAAAACAACTGTGAAAAGACTATAATACCCCTATCGGGTATTATAGTGTTATATATAAACATATGATTTAACACCCCCCTCAAACTTTACGGGGAGATGACCAAAAGTTTTCCAAGGAGAAACATAAAGCGTGGAGCAGAAAGAGATTTAGTGAAAAAATCGGCTAACTGATATTCTAATGTGACATATGGCAATGTAACTATTCCACATAGATACTCATCACGAACATAGTATCAGTCCATTTCGATATGTTTGGTCTGCTCATGTAAGGTGTGATTGCTGGCAATATAAATGGCACTTTTGTTGTCACAACAAAGCTTTGAAGCTCCAGTAATTTCAACCCACATATCTTTGAGAAGACTTCAAAGCCAAACAAGTTTCATTGTAGTGGTTGTCATAGCCCGGTATTCAGCTTCAGTAGAGGATAGTGAGACTTTCTGTTGCTTCTTACATCTTTAAGCAATTAAAGAATCTCTTAAAAAGACACAAAAGCTAGTAGTTGAGATTCTATCATTAGGATTACCTTCCCAATCTGCATCAGTATAGGCAAATAAATTTAAGGAAGAAGATGAAGATAGAAATAGCCTTTTAGTTATAGTGTTCTTGAGGTACCAGATGACCCGAAGCACGGCACTCATATGCACAGTTGTAAGAGCATGCTTAAATTGACTAGCAGAGTGAACAACGTGAGCGATGTCAGGTCTGGTGATAGTCAGATATGTGAGAGATCCAATGAGTTGTCTATAGAGTGTGGGATCTTCTAGAAGAACCCCATCCTCCAACCTTAATTTTTTATTTATTACTTCTTGAGTCTCCACCGTTTTATCATCTAAAATGTCAGACTTAGTACATATATCTGCAGCAAGCTTTATCTGTGACAAAATATATCCTCGGAGAGAATATGCAACTTCAATACCAAGGAAATATCTAAGAAAACCTACGTCAGACATGTCAAAGCTATCTTTTAAAATATTTTTAACATTAACAATACTATTTTGATAATTTCCTATGATAATCATGTCATTAACATAAAGTAATAAGATCACAATATTCGTACTTACACTTTTCACAAAAAGAGCAGTGTGAGTATAACAGAAACAAAATCCCAATTTAATCATGATATCACTAAATCGATCGTACCAAGCCTTGGGGGCTTGCTTAAGACCATAAAAAGCGTTTAAAAGTTTAAGGGTTTGACCTTGTCCAATGTTAACTCCGGGTGGCGGATCCATATATACCTCTTTATTTAGAATATCATTTAAAAAAGGCATTTTTCACATCGAATTGATATATAGTTCATTTTTTGGTTGATGCGACAGCTATTAAAGTTCTAACACTTGTCATTCTGGCTACAGGAGCAAATGTTTCCTCGTAATCAATTCCATATTCTTGTGAATATCCCTTAGCCACTAATCTAGCTTTATAACTTTTTAAGAATCCATCGCTTTTGGTTTTAACCTTAAAGACCCATCAGCATCCAATAGCTTTTTTATGTGAAGGTAGTTTGACTATTTCCCAAGTATTGGCCTTTTTTAAGACATCTAATTCTATCTTTATGGCTTCAAACACAATGTGGTATAGTTTTGGCTTGATTATAATAAGTAGGTTCATAATATGAATATAGTGTTATCAGACAAGCCCGATAATTAGGTGTAAAGGACTCATATGATACAAACCTATTGGGTGGAATTGATTCTCTAGAAGATCTCCTAAGAGGGGTTTCTTCCAAAGATTCGGTAAGTTGAGAAAACTTCTCCAAGGCACTAATAGGCCTTTCTTGTTCTTTTCAGGTATAAACATTAATATTTTCATTACTGATATCATCATTATATGGTGATACATCAATATTGGATACATCACAAGTATCCCCTATATTTTCAAGATGATTCATAGAATCATCACATATATCATCTATAAGGTCATGCAAAAACATGTAGTCAATCTCATTTTGTTTATCTAGTTTTTCAAATCCATTCTCATCTTCCAAAAAGGTTACGTCTTTTGAAACATATAGTTTGTTATTTTTGAAATCAAAACACCTATAGCCTTTTTTATTTTCTCTGTAGCCTAAAAAGACACAATCGCCTTTGGGGATAACTTATCTCTCTTATGTAAGAGGACAAAGCATTTTCAACCAAAGATGCGAAGGCGATTGAAGTCGGGAGAAAATTTAAAAAGTTTTTCATATGGAGAGACATTCTTTAGTTTAGAAGAAGGCATTCTATTGATTAAATATGTTGAGGTTAAGACGGCTTCGGCCCAAAAATTTTTGGAATATTCTTAGAGATAAGCAATGTTCTAGCGATTTCAATAATATGCTTATGTTTTCTTTCCGCTAGTCCATTTTGTTGTGGAGTTTTAGGGCACGATTTTTTATGACATTTCATTTAGCTTTAAATAATTTTGAAATTCGGTAGATAAATATTCTCCACTGGAATCGGATCTAAGAATGGATATATTGCTTTGAAATTGATTTTGAATTTTCATATGAAACTCTTTAAAAAAGGAAAATACTTCTGATTTATGACTAAAAAAATAAATCCAAACATATCTAGTGAAGTCATCTATAAAAGTGACATAGTAAGAGTAACCACCTTTAGACAAGATCGGAGATGGACCCCAAACATCCGAATGCACCAATTCAAAAGGTCTTGTAGAAAGAAATGTTCTAGTTGGCAATGGAATAGACTTCATTTTTTCAAAAATACAATCTTTGGGATTAATGTCTTTTTTCTTACAAAATTTGTTTTCAAATGGAAAAAGATACATTTTTGAATAACTTAGATGTCCAAGTCTTTTATGCCAAGTTTCAATGCTTTTATCTTGGACATAAGTACAAAAAGATTTTGTAGGAAGGTTTAGATGATCCATATAGTAGAGGTCTCCCTTCCTATGGCCTTGCCCAGTCCGGGCGGACTGAAAATCCTGCACAAAGCATCCATTAGATGAGAAAGATATTTCACACCCATGGTCGGCGATTTGAGAAACTGAAAAAAGATTTAAATTTAGTTTTGAAACAACTCTAACTTTTGGAACAAATGATTTTGAGAATTTTTAGAGTTAAGTGTTCCAATACTTGTGATTTTTAAAAAGATTCCATCGGTCGTGGAAACACGTGAACTTTTTGAATTGATGTATACGGTTAATGCATTCTCATGTGAGGTTATATGAAAAGATGCTCCAGAGTGTAAGATCCAAAAATACGTACCGGGAGACGAAGTAGATGCAATGGCCGCACCCGATGTGGAGGAAGTGAATTTGAGAATTTGTTGTAGAGCCATAGAGATTTGACCAAGAGTTTCTTTGAGGCCACCGCTCTTGCCTTCATCTTCTTTGGTGGTGGATTCTTCAAGGAAAGTCACCTTAGGCTTGAATGTTCCATTTAGCTTTGGGAAAGCGAGTTTACTGTGACCCGGCTCATAACAATGATGACATACAATCATCTTTCTTCCTCCACTATAGTTTTCTTGTTTTTCAAAGTTTGGTGGTTTATAGGTTTTCACATTGTTGCCAAGTTTGAATATGGCAAGCACTTCATCAATATTCTTACTCATGCCAAGCCTAGTTTTCTCTTGTGTGATTTCGACTATGGCATCTTCTATTGAAGGAAAAATAGACCTATGGAGAAGTGATGACCTCACTTGCTCAAATTCGAGGCATAGCCCAAACAAAAATTGAAATAATCGATTTTGTTTCATTTGTTTTTGTCTTAGTTCAACATCCTTCGTAGCAACTCATTTGGGCTCTAAAAGAGCCAACTCATCCCATAGTGGATTTAATGCACTATAGTAATTTTGTATACTCGAATCACCTTGTTTGGCGGTTCTAATCTTTTCTTGCAAAAAATATGCTCTTGCAAGGTCTTTTTTGGTATACATACCCTTCATAAAGAACCAAGCCTTATTGGCTCGGCGGAATTTAGCTATATTTGCACATACCTTGAGTTCAACATTGTTCATGAACCAAGCAAGAATCTTGGCATGATTGTTTTCCCAATCTTCAACTTTCCTTTGATGGTCTTCAATGACTTTGAGACGAGCATCTCTCTCAAGAGCCTTTTCTTGGTCTCCTTTAATCTTGGTGAGCTCTAATTAAAGTTCCGGAATAGAACCCATTACATAACTCCAAAGTTTCTTACCTTTGAGGTTGTTTTCCATTGTCGATGCCCACATCATGTAGTTCTTTCCATTGAGCTTGAAGGATAGATCGATTTTGGATTCCATGATGCCACCAAAGTGTGTGAAGAATAAAGACGAGTAAAAAGATGAATATCACGCCTTTGCTTCTATGAACTGAATGGCTCTGATACCATGTAATGAAGTATGCGGAAAGATGAAGAATGTTACAAGCATTCACAATGTCCAACAATGGACAAATACACAAAGAAAATAATAGCAAAGTCCACTATAGGACAATACATACACAAGCCATAAGAGAATCACAAACTAAAAATATAAAATCTCTTTTATTGAAAGAGAGCACAAAGGCTTCACTAAAAAATACAAGGGTTTTCACCCCTATTTATACACACACTAAGGGTTCAAAAAAGGAGGCCAAAAGGGGGCTCCAAAAGAGTCGTTGGGAGCCCCCAACGATCATATTTGTGACCATTGGGGGGCCCAACGACTATATTATGGGGCCCCTATTTGGCGTGAAATAAAACAAAACAAAAAAGAAAAAAGAAAGAAAAAAGAAAAACAGAAAAGAAAGAAAAGAAAATATAGTTGTTTAATAAAACAACTATAAAAAGACTATAATATCTCTATCGGTATTATAGTGTTAAATATATATATATATATATATGATTTAACAATAATGACACTTGAAACGAGTGTATCAGCGACTAGAACAAGAGTACAAAGCCAACAATGGGCTAAAAATCATACACAAAAGTGTGAATAAATATCTCTTGTCTACATATAGTGACACTCAAAATCAAGTATATCAGCGACTAGAACAAGAGTACAAAGTCAACAATGGGTTAAAAATCACACACGAAGGTGTGAATCAAGATCTCTTATCTACATATAATGTCACTTAAAACAAGTGTATCAGTTACTAGAGCAGGAATATAAAGCCAACAATGGGCTAAAAATCACATACGAAGGTGTGAATAAACATCTCGTCTACTTATAATGACACTAAGATAAGAGGCATAGAAAGGAAAAGACAATCGAGGTAAGAAAGCTTGTAATGGAAACACATTAATGCAATTATTATCAATTTTAACTACATTTCAAAACACCATAGTTTCAAAAAAAATAGATAGTCATCACAGATACACATAACTAAAAGCATCCATAATAAAATCAATGGCCAAAAAATAAATGAGTGATACAAAACACTCAAAGATTACATAACTGTCAGTTAGAGTCAAACTACAAGTTGATAATCTAAAATGACATAACACGAGGTGCACATAACTCACCCCAACAAACATCTCTGATTCAATAATAACAAGGCCAAGAAGATTGATGCATTATATAAAAGTCTGTGATGGACAACACAGATGCCATAAGAAAACAATAAATACTCACAGAAAACATTTTCCAAACAAAATACTGATTTGAAAAGCAAAGTTTCAAATCAAATTCAATAATAGATCTTCCACAAATGCACGAATAACTCACAAAAAGGTGTCCATTGGAGACACTACAAGCATGACCCTTGAAAGGGTATAAATGAAGGAACACTCGAAAAAATAAATAATATTTTATTCATACACAAAATGCTTAAGAAGCATTGATAACATAAGCAAGTTATATAAGGAGCTAACTTGATCTAGTTTATAAAAGGAACCGATTTAAAAAAAACTCTAACAAATAAGATGAAATCTTAGAATGAATGTAGTGCAATCATATGTCCTACAATATGTCCCATGACAATTTTAACAATTTTTAATAAGCAAATAAGAATCATGCTTATTATAAACAATTCTTCAAAAAGAGTTCATGAATACATCAATCAAGAAATAAATGTAATAAGGCATATCACATGCAAAGAATCCAATGACTCTCAAAGAAAAGATAAAAATAATATATATGATTTTGAAAAAGACTATTTAGATTTAACTCACAAGTCGACTATAAAACAATTAATGCCACTAAAGAGAATCAAAGCATATGTATAGATACCAAAAGAACCAAACGAAAAACCAAGTGCATACATTCTCATAAAGAGATTAAAAAGACTCATGTATATGCAATAATTAAAGTCACATATCTCATACAAAAGACATGCTTACAAACAAATTTAAGCATATATGCAAGTGATAAATTTAAAACACTAAAGTCATTATATAAAAGTTTATATTTTAAGTATACAATGAGTCAAGGGTTTTAAACCTGAACACGCATGTCCATCAAGCATGCAATACAATATTTAAATCATATGCAAGGCGTGAGGTCAACAACATAATCATAAGTTCAAAACACCTAAAGTCATTACTATTGTTATACACACAAGTTCAAGTAAGATTATACTTAATGAAATATAACATCATTATCAAATTATTTTAAGATATGAACATGATTGACGAACCATCTAAGGTCAATAATATATATATATATATTAAAGCAAGTTTTCAAATTTTCCAAGATTCAAACATGATACATATATCTAGTTTTTCTTAAGATAAGCAAAACATGATAAGAAAACAAGTTCAACGATAATTAAAATATCATATAAAAAAATTTCAAAGCATACATTTTTTTTTAATTTAACAAATAACATAGAATATATATATATGTATAACGATAAAAAAAATAATTTTTTCATGCATAATGCATAAGCTAAATAACACAAGGAATACTTAAGAAATGTAAAATACATACCGAGTAAATCCAAGGAGAAGAGAAGAAATGAGAGGTAACGAATACTTCACCACCTTCTCAAATTTTGAATGACACACTTTTTGATGCACCGAAAAACTAGCTTGATCACAATTGGGCACTGATACCATGTAAAGAAATAGGTGAAAATACAAATAACAAGTGATAACACTTGAAGGTCCAATAATGGACACGAAATCACAAGCGCATAAAGTGCAAATACACAAACCCATTAAGGGGAAATCACAAGCACATAAAGTGCAACTACATAAACCCACAAAGGGGTAATGCCAAAAGGCTAAAAAAGAAATAATTTTATAAAGAGAGTGTAAAAACTCTTACATGAATGAAGGGGGGAAAACCCTTTATATACATAATGAAAGAGAGAGTAAGAGGGGGCCAATGGGGTTCCCAATAGATAGACGTTGGAGACCCCAACGGTGACCGTTGGGGACCCCAATGTCTATACAAGTGGGGGCCCCAATGGTCCCAATAAAGGGGAAAATAAAAAAGAAGAAATCAAAAAATTAAGAAAATAAAAAACTTAAATAAGTTGTACACAACTTATATTACACTGTGAAAAGACCAAAATACCCCTATCGGGTATTTTGGATAAAACAGAAAAAAATATACATATATATGACAATACCATGGGACAGCAAGCAATTAAAAACAATATTTCAAAAGAGAAGATACAGAGATTGGGCCAAAGCTAGGGTGGGAGTTGGGCAGCTGGTGGCCTGACCCATTTGAGCTAGACATGGGCCTGCTTTTTGGACCAAGGCTTGGCCCAAACTGGGTTTAAACCCAAGCCAGCATTTTCTTAGACCAGCCATGAGTCAACGACCAGGCTGGCCCATGACATTTTTTTACTAATTAAACTATAATAAAAATAGAAGACCACCACTTGATTCACCTTCATATTCCAACCCTTTAATCAAATAGAAGACAATAGTGTGCAGTTCTTGTAAAGGTCAATATTTCAGTTGGCATTACCTTTTTCAGAAGGATTTGAAGACAACCCTTCCCTACTTAATATATCTTCCAACTCTTTAATCAAATTTGACTCTTGTTTGCTCTCAGGAGCCTGCTTTACTCTTTTGTATACTGATGGCGGAACACTGATAGAAAGCAAATTAAATACGAAGGAAATTCAATAAACAGTCTGGTGACAGGATTAGATTCTCCATCATATATAAATGAAAAGTGAAGGATTAAAACTATACCACATCCCACATGATTTTATTATACTTTTTAGGTGCTCGATTTTCTTTCCATGTTCCACGGATGACTTTTGTTTTCTCTCCTGCACGTCAACATTCTTAAATGTTAAGGAACTTCATAACAAACTAAATTCCCAGCAAAGTTACAAACTGAAAGATAAAATAACACAAAACCTTGACATAATTCTCATGTGATGATTGAGAACTATCTTCAGAGGAGCCCTCACCATCTTGTTTTCCCTCACTTTGTTTAGCTAATTTTGGTTTTGCTTGTTTGCTCGTCTCACCTGATTTCTTGCATACTTTTAATGCTTCAGTTTTCCTTTTCCTCTGTTTCTGAATATTTGGTCTCTTTTCTTTTGTTTGTTGTATGTCATTATCCTCAACCTCATTATGGGTGTTATCTGAATCTGATGATTTTGAACATTTCTCTTTAGCTTTAAGCTTTTTAGGCTTCTTGCTACTTTCTTTAGCAGAGAAGGCATTACGAGAATGATTGGTTTTTGACCCATTTACAGATTCAACAACTGAACCCAACACCTGGCAAACACAACAAACAAAACATTAAAAAATTAAATCAGTGAGTAAAATAAATGCAGATATACTTATTTATTACTTATATTGCTTCCCGAATGAAAAAGACCAACCTCATTTAGATTCTCACGAAAGAAATTCTTATAAGCATCAAGAGCAAATTTATCAAGTTGAAGATCCTCTTCAAGCAAGCGACGAGCACCCAAATAAGTGACAGTTCTGAAAGCAGATATCAGTGAGAAATTGGTCATGGCACTGGAAGATCCATTTAGTAATAAAAGAGCAATATTACTAGCTTGTACCTCAAGGTACTCAATGTCCTCGAAAGATGATGAATTTGAATTAAAAAAATGGATAGCAAAAGCAAAAAAGTTCACAATAAATGAGTGTTTAGAGAACCATAAGACACGTACTCTGAATGAGCCTTAAAATACGAAGCCCTTTTGTGGATGGCCTCATGTATGACGTCCTCATTTATTACTTTTTCAGATTCTTCCACACTGTGATCTGCCTCCAGATCCTCATTTACTGCCGTCTTTCCAGACAAAATTAATGAGGTATCTACTTCCCTTTCATCTGCCAAGTTAGCGCTTTCCATTCCCCTTTTCAGAATAAGAGATTCGCAATCCTTTGAGATTCCTGTTTTTTCCTCCCCCAGATTCTTAGATGCATCCTCACCAGAAAAATCATGGAGGCACTAGTATCAAGAATCAAAACATGGCAACTTATATATAAAAATACAAAGAACCCAAAACCAAAATATGAAATATGATACACTCACACATTACACATACCCCTCACCCCCCAACAATCATATCACACACACATGCATGTGCACACATATGTGCATGTATGCATGCACACATTGTAAAACCCATGAAATTTAAAAAAAAAAATGGACCCGGGTCGGATTCGGACCCAAACCCATTAGGGTTATAACATGATACGCAGGGGGGCGAGGGTCTTTTAAAACCCTCTTCCTCCCCCTCGCTGCTCTCCCTTTCCCCCACTGGGAGGGGGTTTCCCGAATCGCCCCCGATCTCTTTTTAAGAGAGGGCGCGGGTTAGGGTTCTCAGAAAAACCCTAACCCTTTGTCGCTCGCCCTCATCCCTCTTCGCAGTCTCTCCACTCTCGCTCTCTCTTCCTCACATCACCGCGCCTCCTCCTTCGCTCCTCTCTCGACTCCGCCCTCCCTGTGTGCGACTGAGCCGGTGCTCTCTCTCTCTCTCTCTCTCTCTCTCTCTCTCTCTCTCTGCGTACGTGGTCGACGACAGCACCGCCTCCCTCTCCTTCTCGCTCTTCCTCTCGAACCCTTGCTCGGCAGTGGAGCAACCGAAGCCGGCGGACTCGCCTCTCGCAACAGCAGCCTCCCTCTCACAGGAAAAAGGGAAGCACAACTCATTGGAGACTTCAATGGCTGGAATGGGTCACACCACCAAATGGAAAGAAACGAATTTGGTGTTTGGACTATCAAAATACCAAACTCGTATGGCAATCCAACAATTCCTCATAATTCAAAAGTGAAGTTCCGTTTTAAGTGTGCCAATGGAGCATGGTGTGATCGAATCCCAGCCTGGATAAAATATGCAACAGTTGATCCCACGAGATTTGCAGCTGCATATGATGGAGTATATTGGGATCCACCCCCTTCGGAGAGGTATTAGTTCAAACATGCTCGACCAGCAAAGCCTTTGGCACCACGCATATATGAAGCCCATGTAGGAATGAGTAGCTCAGACCCACACATCAGCTCATACAGAGAGTTTGCGGACAATGTTCTATCGCGTATTAACTCAAATAACTACAATGTTGTCCAGTTGATGGCTGTCATGGAACCTTCATATTATGCAGCTTTTGGGTATCATGTTACAAACTTCTTTGCTGTTAGCAGTAGATCAGGAACACCCGAGGATCTTAAATATTTGATTGATAAAGCTCATGGTTTAGGCTTGCAAGTATTGATGGATATTGTTCACAGCCATGCAAGTACAAATGTGACAGATGGCCTTAATGGTTATGATGTGGGCCAGAGAACACAAGAATCCTACTTTCATACTGCTGAAAGAGGTTATCATAAGCTGTGGGATTGTCATTCATTTAACTATGCAAACTGGGAAGTCCTGTGTTTTCTTCTTTCTAACTTGAGATGGTGGCTTGAGGAGTTTCAATTTGATGGGTTTCGTTTTGATGGGATTACGTCCATGTTGTATCATCATCATGGTGTTAACATGGTATTTTCAGGAAACTATAATGAATATTTCAGTGACGCTACTGATGTCGATGCCATTGTATATCTTATGCTAGCCAATTCTCTTATCCATAATCTCCATCCTGATGCCATTTTGATTGTTGAGGATGTCTCTGGTATGCCCACACTGGTCGAGCTATTTCTGAAGGTGGAATTGGTTTTGATTATCGGTTGGCCATGGCAATCCCTGACAAGTGGATTGATTATCTAAACAACAAAAGGGATGAACTACAGTCTGTGAAAGAGATTGTCTTGTGCCTGACAAACAGGAGATACACGGAGGCATGTGTTTCATATGCAGAGAGTCATGACCAGACAATTGTTGGTGATAAGACACCTGTGTTTCTACTAATGGACGAAGAAATGTATAGTGGAATGTCTTGCTTATGGCGTGTCTCTCCTATTTTTGATCGTGGGATTTCACCTCACAAGATGATTCATTTCATAACAATGGCATTAGGAGGCGAGGGCTATCTTAATTTCATGGGTAGTGAGACTGCACGACAGGTCCCGCTCGTTCTCCAACAGCCCTTGCTCCACTATCATCCTTCTCTATTTTTCGATTTTCATCAAAGGTACGGGTCTCCTCTTTTGAAAATAAGTGAGAAATTGAACGCCGGTTTGATTTCATGTAATATCTTGGATGGAATTTATGGGAAAAACATGTATGTGCATGTTTTCCTTTGAACGCATGGAGGATGATCCATGGATCGTCCTCCATGGCTGAATTTTTGCGTATTTTTACCTCTTTTCATGAAGTAAAAATTTTGTCCATGTATAACAGAATTTTTGAGTGGTCCTATGAGGGACCCCTATGTTAAATATCGATTTCCAATGGTGGATTTTGATATGGGCTGTGTATATGCATGCATATAGGCCTAGAAACAATACTAAATGCATATATTTTTCAAAAAACATATATGTAATGGCATGCTTATTGAAAACATTGGATGAATAGGTATTGTTGAATAGGTATGTACAAATAGGTTTAAGGTTCAAGTTAGATTTTTTATCATGCACTTATAGCTTGATCGGTTGACAGTCATATGTGAATATGAACATATGTTTAAACCTGCATATTTGAGCCCCTAATTTGTAACTACATGTATGCATAATCAGGGAAATATTTATTATATGTTTCTTTAATGGAGGCTTGCCTAGTCATGTGATTATTCTCCAGAATTTTTGCTAAGTATGGTGGACTTAATTTGATGCATGAAGTTCTTCTTATGCTTTAGTTTGAATTTAGCATGTTGGATATGAATGCATGTTTGTTAACATGTTATTGCAAAGTTTGTTTCGGTATAAGTGCATACATGATATGAATGTGTGCAGCCCTGAAATTCAATTTCTAGATCTGGGTTATGTTCATGTGTGTGGATGTTAATACATGTTATGAATGAAAAGTTTCATATGCTTACATTTATGGGACATGTTTAATTATCGTGCATTTATGGAATGGTTTCAAGTGCATGTGCATACATGAAATCGATGTGTGTTTATCATGTACAATCCTGCATAAATGTTCGCATGTACTTATGAATCATGAATAAGTGATTTCATAAAAGCAATTTCACATGGATGGTGAACACATGCATATGACCGGTAGCTCATGCACATTGTTAAGTTGGTATGAATGAATGTGCATTTGGAATCATGTTGGTATCATTGCATAAATTGCATATTGTTATGATTTTTACATACGATACATCAATGTTTGAAATGAATCATCATGGGCTTGGTGAGCCTCGAGTGTTGGTTTGCGCTTTCTTTATATATTTTAAATGCATCGCAAAAATCACATTTATTTTGATTGTACTATATTGCATTGTTCTATGTGTTTCCATTGGCGGGAGTCCCGTGATGGTTCTCGCAGGGGTAGATGCGAGCTTTTGCCATTGCTTTTGTAAAACCCACGTTAATATATATATATATATATATATATATATATATATATATATATATATATCGGACCCGGGCCGGGTCGGGTCTGGACCCGACCCGGGCCCAACATCGTTAGGGTTTCATAACCCGACACAGGAGGCCTTTCCACTGTGCGCCGCAACCCCCCTTTTTTTCGACCCGATAAGGATGGAAATCGGGGTTTCCCGATTTCTCGCCTCCTCCCCCGAACTCTTTATGAGCACCAGTGGAGGACAAGGGGAGACACACCTCCCTCTTGCGCCTCCTCCTTCCCTGCGCACGCCACCAGCTCAGATCGCCATCGCCGTTACGACCGCTGACGACGCCGGCGATCCTTTCCCCAGGTACGCCGTCTCCTCCCTTCACCTCTCTCTCTCTGTTATCTCGCCGGAAGGCACGACAGGAGGTTGATGGCCCCTGTTGTGCCCTCCCTCTTCACCTCCCTCTTTTTCCCCCTTCTTAGGGGTTCGCAGGGAGGCCGGCAGGTGGCGCACGGCCCCTGCCGTGCCCTGCGTATCCATCAGAGGCCGACAGGAGGCCTACGGAGCCCCTGTCTACTCCTCTCTCTGGGGGTACGCCGGAGAGCCGGGGGGAGGCAATGGCCCCTGCAGACCGCCCTTCTCTTCCCTGTGAAAGATCGGGCGACCGACAGGAGGTCGGTTATCCTCCTGTCTCCCTCACCTCTGCCATGACCTGCGAAGGGGTCGGCAGAAGGCTGGTAGCTCATGTCGCCCCGATCTCTCTCTCTTCGGCAGGGGTTTGTTCCCCTGCCATCGACCTTTCGCCGACGGGCAGGGGCTAGCCCCCTACCACCTCGGTGTTGTCGGCAGGGGCGTGACCCCTACCGCTTCGGTGCTGACGGCAGGGGCTGGCCCCCCTGCTGATTCGCTGCCGCCGGTTGGGGCTCGACCCTTGCCGATTCGCTGCCATCGGCAGGGGCTCAACCCCTTGCCGATTCGCTGCCGTCAGCAGGGGCGCGACCCCTGCCGCTTCGCTACTGTCGGCAGGGGCTTTCCCCCCTACCGCTTTGCTGTTGTCGGCAGGGGCTCGCCCCCTGCCGCCTCGGTGTTGTCGGTAGGGGCTCGTCCCCTGTCGCCTCGCTATCTTCGACAGTCAGGGTCTCACTCCTTGTCGGTTGTCTTGTCAGGCAGGGACCGAGGCCCCTGCCATTTGTTGTTCGGTCAGGAAGGGGCCGAGGTCCCCTGTCGCCTAATCCTACCCTTCCCCTCGTCACACCGTTAATTACATTAGCATAATTGAATATTTCACACTCTTGCAGATTTACGCAACGGGTCCAATTCGCGCTCTGCGGCCCGACGCTCGTATCATCTACACCCGTAGACGCACGCAGCTGCACGACATTCCTATCAGATTTCGTATGAAGGGTTCAGCTTATGCACAGGAAAGTAGAGAGAGAGAGAGAGAGATGCACAATCGGCTGGGGCGGCACACACATTAGAGCTCGACCTCCAAACCTTAGGATATATAAAATAAACAGGTATACAATGATCCTTGTAATATCAGAGATATTACAAGGATGCCATTAATGAAGCCAATTTGACATGTGTTTCATTTAACATGCCATGCGTATGGATCTGGTTTCATTTAACATGCCATGCGTATGGATCTGGATCCAGATCCATACGCAGTGTATATTTTAACACCCTCCCTCAAGTTGTACGTGATTTTGGAGCATGTACAACTTGCTCTTCAATAGCCAAAATTGACGTCCTGTTAACCCTTGGTAAACAGGTCTGCCACTTGATCTTCTGTTCGAACATGACGTAGTTCTATCTCCTTCATCTCGACTTTTTGCCGTATAAAATGTTGATCAATCTCAATGTGCTTCGTTTTGCTATGCTGAATAGGATTACATGCAATGTTGATTGCGCTTTGATTGTCACATAGAAGAAATGATCGAATAATTGTCTCCCCAAGATCACTCAATAAGTGTCTAAGCCATGTGACTTCTACCGTTCCTGCAGCCATCGATCTGTATTCAGCCTTTGTACTCGATTGTGCCACTGCCTTTTGTTTTCTGTTGCTCCAGGACACTAAATTGTGTCCAATATATACACAATATCCAGAGACAGATCGTCGCTCATCTTGATCCCCTGCCCAATCTGCGTTTGTATAAGTGATGAGTTCATGTCCTCTATGCAGATTATCGTTCTTGCGATAAACAAGTCTGTCTCCTATAGTTCCTTTTAAATAGCGTAGAATGTGCTTCACAGCTTCCATATGACCCTCCGTTGGAGCATGCATAAACTGGGATACCTGATTCGCAGCATAAACTATATCAGGTCTGGTAAAGGTCAAGTACTGTAACATCCCCACGAGACTTCTATACGTTGTAGGGTTGACACAAGGATGACCATCTTCAGAGCTCAGCCTTTGATGTAATACACTAGGAGTACTGACTGGTTTGCAATTCGTTGTTCCGGCTCTTTCCAGAAGGTCAAGGGTGTATTTTTGTTGCATGAGTGTCAATGTGTCTTGTTGTCTGTCAACTTCCACACCAAGAAAGTACCTTAACTCCCCTAAATCTTTCATCTTGAAAATTTTCATTAAAAACTGTTTCACGTCTTGCACATGATTATCTGAACTCCTAGTGATCACAATGTCATCAACATATATAAGAAGAAGTATAACAATGTCTGCCTTTTGGTAAATAAAGAGTGAGTGATCCAGAGAGCATCTTCTAAAACCATAACTCTAAATTTGCATAGAGAAACTTTCAAACCAGGAACGGGACGCCTGTTTCAACCCATACAGAGATTTCCTTAGTTTGCACACCCAGGCAGTAGGATCCTTCTCGGTATAACCAGGAGGTTGTTCCATATACATTTCTTCCTTTAAAGTTCCATGCAAAAATGCATTTTTAACATCCATCTGGCTAAGGCTCCAACCTCGATCGACTGCTAGGGATATGATGACACGAATAGTACCCATTTTGACTACGGGACTAAAAGTTTCATCGTAGTCTTCACCATATTGTTGTGTGAATCCTCGAACAACAAGTCGTGCCTTATATCTGTCAATACTTCCTTCAGGCTTATACTTTGTTTTATAAACCCATTTTGAGCCAACTACATTCTTTCCTTCTGGCCGAGGAACTATTTCCCAAGTCTGACAGTCATGAAGAGCTTCCATTTCTTCATTCATAGCTTCAGTCCAATGACGGGATTGAAGAGCTTGATTAAAACAAGTGGGTTCATCCTGTTTTGTGAGCTGAGACATAAACAACTGGAAATCAAGGGAGAAGGTCTCATAACTCACTCATCGTTGAATAGGATGCTTAATGCGTGACGGCCTTTGAGCTGGATCAGTGGCGATGCTGCCCACATTCCTCGGCTCTGTATTTTTGTCCCGTCTAGTGTATATCTGTCCAGAGAAGCGTTCTACTGGGGGTGGCTCAACTGGAGACTCAACTGGAGATAATTCAACATGCATCTGTGGGTCATGTAACTTCCTACTCAAGCCGAAGGAAGGACAATTTGTCTGACATGTTTCTCCTGTATTAGCAAAAAGATATGCACTCATCCATGGATCATATACTTCTAATTCTCGAGATGACAACGCTGCAGAGTCATTGACCTCAAAATTTCGTTCGTCAAAGACAACATTTCTGGAGGTCCTAATACGTTTTGTAGTAGGGTCATAGCATCGATAACCTTTGTATTCATCTGCATACCCAACAAATCTGCACTTGACAGCCTTGTCCTGAAACTTATTTCGCAGAGATGAATCATATGTACATAACATACACAACCAAAAACACGCAGCTCATCGTAAGTGGGATGTTGCCCAAATAAAGTATAATAGGGAGATTTTCGATCCAAAAGTGCCATAGGAAGACGATTTATGATATGAACAGATGTGTGAAAAACTTCTGTCCAGAGACTAACGGGCACATTGCTATCATGTAACATGCTCATCGCGCTCTCGACAATATGCCTGTGTTTCCTCTCCGCAACCCCATTTTGTTGAGGAGTATGAGGGCAAGAAACCTGTTGACTTATTCCTTTATCCTGAAGAAAGGCAATAAACTCGTTCGATGAATACTCTCCTCCACCATCATATTATAAATGCACAATATCACAAGCAAACTTTGTTTTGACCATCGAATGGAATTCCCGAAATATTTGGAAAACTTCATGCTTGTGTTTTAAGAAATATATCCAAGTATAACGAGAATAAGAATCAATAAAGATAACATAGTAACGACTGCCAGAAAGAGAAGGAATAGGTGCGGGTCCCCAAACATCAGAACAAATAATATCAAATGGATTTGAAGCTCTTTTATTTATAATATGAAAAGGGAGAACATGGCTTTTGCACAGTTCGCATGAAGAACATTTATTATTATTATCAAAAAATGGACATAAACTAGACTCTGGAAGGAGACCATCAGATACAAGATTTTCAACGAAACCCCGACTAAAATGTCCCAAACGACTATGCCAAATATCTGGCTTATTACAATGAGATGAATTAAAAACTTCCAATGAAGAGGAAAATAAAGACTCTGAAGACGAAGACACTGAAGATTGCTTGGACGACTTCAACTGGAGGACTGGGACTGAAGGCGAAGGCGAAGACACTGAAGGAATCTCCTTGAAGACGTACATGTTTCTTTGTCGCTCCCCCTTAGCGAACGTCTCCTTCGTTCGTAGATTCTTAACATAAACAGAAGAGGGAGTAAATTCGACGGAAGAATTCATATCGTCAACAAGTTTAGCTACAGAAACAATGTTCTTTTTAATATTAGGAGCAAGAAGGACATTGGACAAGTGAAGTGAGGACTTTGACATAGGGATATGTGCATTGCCAGTATGACTAATGGAGTGATAAGTTTCATCTCCCGTAACTATACTACCTTTTTCAAAATAAGGCAATAAGTGAGATAACTTACCTGCATTACCCGTAACATGTGTGGCGGCACCTGAATCAACATACCATTCGCCTTGTTCATTTTGCTTGATCGTCATCTGTGACAATGCTGACAACAAAAGTTGTTGCACATCTGTGGAAGAAGATGGCACTTTTGTGTCCACAGTAGTAGCTGATTTATTCTCAATTTTATTTATTTTACCTTTATTCTGTAGATTGAACCAACAACCAGCTTTTACATGTCCTCTTTTGTTACATAAGAAACAAGTGGGCACTCTTCTCTGATTCCCTGTATTAAAACCCCCTGAAATATTAGGTGTAGGCAAGATACCACGTCTTCCCTGCCCAAAACGTCCGCGACCTCTGCCTCCTTGATGCCCTCCATTCCCTCGTCCAAAACCTACAGAAGTGTCCGTGGCCAAAACTGAATGAGGACGAGCTGATTCATTTCCTTCTGCCCGTTGTTTCATAATCATCTCATGCTGGAGAAGTTTCGCTTGAAGGTCGTCAAAAGTGGGCAAGTGAGGAAGGCATGATAAAGTTGTGGTAAACATGTCAAAATCAGGACCCAATCCATTGAGAAGTTGAACTTTATCTTTATCTGCAATAGCACTTCCAATAACCGCCAATTGATCAATAATACTCTTCAAGCGGCCTATGTATTCCATGACTGTCATGAAGCCTTTCTTCAAACTTTGAAATTCATTTTTTAAGTACATGACTGGGGCTTCTGATATCTGAGAGTATGTCTGAGACAGCTTACTCCACAGATTCGCCGCAGTGCAATCATCTGAAAGAGTAACCAACACTTCTTGAGAGAGTGTTGATGTAATATAAGCAACCAAAGACTGATCCCGCTTCCTCAAAGCTGTATACTCTGGATTCTTAATAGAAATGGTAATTGTGTCACCCTTCTCATCCTTGGTTTCCTGCAAAATAAACCGTGGTGGTATAGGAACTAAACCATCCAGATGTTCATCGAGATCCTGACTCCGTATAAAAGGGAGGATTTGCCTCTTCCAAGTCAAAAAATTAGAATGAGTAAGTTTTTCTGTAACGAGCTGACTCAAGAAATTTGCAGAGGGACCGGATGACGATGAGTAATCCATATCAATGGGACAATGAATAAGCAAACAAAACGAATGGATAGAAACAAAGAGGTTTGAGATCACTTGGTTTCCTGAAACTTCTTTTTTTGCAGATTCAGAATCAAGATTGTAAACTGCTACAATCTGACTATAAGTGTTGCACAGGGGACACCAAAAAAAAAATTTAGAACCAAAGAATGAATAAACACTGACAGACGTTAAGAGTGAAAATCAAAGACTGATGACTGACAGTCGTCGATGGCTGCAGTCGTTGATGGCTGCAGTCGTTGATGACTGACAGTCGTTGAACAAGAATAATAAAAAAAAAATTACAGACGAACCTGTTTATGAGTAGCAAACGATGGGATATCACGTTAAGAATCGAGAATAAGAGACGAGTTGCAGAGAAAGATTGGATTACTCAAAGAGGAGAATAAGAGACGAGTTAAGAGACGAACCTGTTACCGGAGAGGAGAATAGAAAAGGAAGGAAGAGGAGCCAAATAAACCTGTTTCTTCAGATCTCGCTGAACACGGCTGTTTCTTCAGATCTCGCTGAACACGGCCTCTAATAGGATTCCGCAACCCTTGAGCTCTGATACCATATCAGATTTCGTATGAAGGGTTCAGCTTATGCACAGGAAAGTAGAGAGAGAGAGAGAGAGATGCACAATCGGCTGGGGCGGCACACACATTAGAGCTCAACCTCCAAACCCTAGGATATATAAAATAAACAGGTATACAATGATCCTTGTAATATCAGAGATATTACAAGGATGCCATTAATAAAGCCAATTTGACATGTGTTTCATTTAATATGCCATGCGTATGGATGTGGATCCAGATCCTTACGCACTGTATATTTTAACAATTCCGAGGTAGGGTAAAGTCGCACAAAGGGCAATAAATGAACCTATTTAAGTTGAAATAATTAAGATGCTCATGCTAGATATGCTTAGAGTTATATTGCTTCTGCATTTCGCATTATCTTGTTTGTATGCTTATGGGTCGAGGTACAATTTCATTCTTCGATCATTATTTTGCATAGTTGCTTATGAGTTTGAGGTGTGGTTTCATACTTCTTAAAATACATATGCCTTTATTTGCTTGCATACATTTTTGCCTGCACATTTTTTTTGAATGAGGTACAACTTCGTGTCTCGTGTATTACTTATGACCTTATGTGTTTGCCTATCTAAGTGGTCAAGGTATGGTTTTTGTACCTCGTGTGTTACTTATGTGCTTTTCGCTCGATGTGCGGCATCGCAAGTCGAGAGTTGTTTGTCGTCATGTTATAACCTGCATATGCTCACACTCATGGTAAATATGTACTTACATAAATGTAGTCTTGTGCCTAACCTGATTTCAGTTGTTTTCAAAACACTAGAAGTTGCGCTTGTGCGCTATAGTTCTTTTAAAGAGGGTTTCCTTCTGCAAACCCAGTGCTCTTCAAAATGCACAGCTTTTGCAAAGTTAAGTTTTAAGTCATGTCGGATTGCGAAGTCACATTTGGGCCCTCCCAGCTCCTCACACTTGGGAGAAATATTTTATAACCCCGATTCGAGTTGCGACCCAATTCGAATAACCCCGATCAGGGGCATGAGCCTATCAACGAGTGGGGTTCTTTTGAAGGACCCATTCTTCATTTATCAATCTAGTGTCGCATGTCGTGCGAATCGTGTCGATACTAAGATAAATTTTGGATGCAAGATTGATAGTGATGTGCCTTGTGTGAATGACTCAATGTGGTATTATGGCTTTTAAGGATGAATCGTGCCAAATGAGCACTCCTATATTCTTTTGATTGTTATGAAGTTGTGTGTTGGGTGTTCCTTTGAGAAGCCCACGCACCTCCCTTTTTCAGTATAGCGTACTTTTAGACATGCACAACATGTAAGTACTTTGTTGATCGGACGAGAGATCTGAAACGACCTTGCATCATGAAATATACAAAATATTGTTGAAATGAATTCAAGACTTATCTTGTCAAGTTGTGTTGTGTTACTTCTTATGCAGATAATATATATTGGGGTTTCTTTGGTGAAACCATATCCCTTTTATCGTAGTCGTACTTTTGACAAGTACGTCCGTACTTTTTGACAAGTACGTCTTCTTACGTTGCGATGATTGGATGAGTAGGTTGTGGCAACCTTGATGAGTGCAAATAACAAAACTTTGAGATCACCTAAATAAGTGATGATTTTTGCCTTTACCGGCAAGATACTCAAGTTTGGTCGAAAGACCAGAGTATGTAGAATGGGTCTTCAGTTAATTAACCCTGATGTACTCATTCGAACCGATGACTCCTGTCTGGAGAGAGGATGGGAAGGTACAAAAACTTCGATGGACAAGTCATTAATGGCAGTTACGAGCAAAAGACTCGGCTTCCCCAATCATCGGAGTTAGGGGAAGAAGACTATCATAATTATCCTAGGTGGTAGCTCTCCATGTTCGGGATGCATCCATTGTTTATGCTGCTTTGAGGATTTCTCTTTTGGTCACTGATCGTCCCCTTAGGTGCGAACTCAGTCAGCTATCCGGGTTATCATAAGATACATAGCATAATAAACCCTCGGATCAGTCTAGGTTGTTTCTAGAGTTGTGCCTTGTACGTACGCACTTGGCCAGTTAATATCGAAACATAATTTAAATCCGATCACCCAATTTGTTGAGTTATGCGCATATGATAGTTATAGTGTACAACAGGTTCAATACTTATGGAATTGTGTGTGTGGTTGATGAAGCATTGTATTTTGCTAGTTAAATTTCTTATGCAGTTCTTTGCTTGTAATAGTTAGCTTACTTGTGCCGGTAAAATGCTTGTAATAATTTTAGCATTGTGCTCATGATAGTTGCTCCGTGAATCTGTTGAAATTAAATTGTTATATAAGTGTATGTCTACTTGACATATTAAATTATTCTGCTTAATTATGTTCAATATTGTCTAGTCTGTGCACCTACCAGTTTTTAGTGAAACTGACCCATTTTATGGGCAGATAATGGATAGGTAATACAGTCTGCGATGACATGATGGCGTAATGAGATCAAAATAGAGCTCTTTCCCTGACGTTTCGCTCCTGAGGACATGTTGGTAAATTTGGTATAAAGTGTATTTCAAAATTTCTCTTTTTATTAAACCTTGAGTTACTAAAACTGTTTTAGTAAACTTCTTCTTGGTTTCAACAAACAAATTCTTAATCATTGAAATTGCATTTTAAAACCATTTGATTTCAATAGTTGTGCGGAATTCGGTAAAGAAAAGTTTACGTTGTAATGCGCTCAAGATCCATCGACTTGTTGTTTTAAAAATATCATTTTCCGCTGAAGTACTATTTAAACTCTGATAATTGTATGATTTCAAAGCTTTCTAAACTATTCTAAAAGTTACAAGTCTTGGATTTTTGGGATGTTACAGCTTTTGCATGTTGAATTGCAAAACTCAATAATTGGCTTTAATAAAAAGATAATGAATAAGAACGGTGTAATATATGCTCTGGAGTCTCCTATCGAAAGAATGAGAATCTTAGAGGTTCGATTTTGGGGGACCACGAGGATACAAAAACTCTGTGTGAACCCGATATTGAGGTTTTTTCTCTTGACTATGGTTTTAGGGAGAGTCCGCCACTTTACATGGGGGTGGTGTGTTCGACACAACTGTTGTTTTGGTATACCAAGGAAGTGGCACTTGTAGGCGTGGAGTGTCCCCAACATTAGATGTGGAGGTCTAATGTTCCGAAGGTAATTCGGTCGAAGACTAAGTTTGAAACCCAGTAATAAAATACAACTTGTGTGTTAAGCTATCCTGGAAACCTAACTTGACCTCGGACATTTTACCCGTTTGGCGTATCCGCAGGCAACGGTAATTAAAAAGAGAAACTTAAATTGTATGCATTTAATAGAGCATGCATATGGAAAGGGAAGCTTTAAAGAAAGATAATAAAGTGTTTATGCATTGTACATAGATCATGCATATTCTTGCTATTTATCAGATCATGTATGTTTTACCTGTTCTCATGCATTGTTAAATGTTGGTGGATGCATGATGTTTAATTTCTAATGCAAGTTAAATATCTTGCTTACTTAAACTGTGATTTTTGTTATTGATCAATGTTCTTCCATGCTTAATAGATGCTCCATGTTGCATGAATGCTTACCTGAATTATGTAATTGTCATAATTGTATTTCTCTAGATTATTGCATGAAATCTTATTTGTGTTTTTTATGCTCATTTGAGGGATTTGTACGCAGAATTCTTCGAATTTCTGACCCCCTCTTTCTATGGTTTTTTGCAGTCGCAGGTGATCAGTGAAGCGACTGGCTTCTGGGAGAGTCACGGGTATCACGCACTTGCTAGACAGATCACAGATAGACAGTGTGGCTCGATCTTCTTTTATTTCATTTTTGTTTCATTTAGTTGTTATTGCACTCTGAATTATTCATTATTACAATTGTCTAGAGACTTATCACTTACTATTTCAATAAAGGTTTGGTATGGATGATAATTGTAAGCTCTATTATGGTTGATTGTTTTATCCAATTGAGGGAGCAATCAACATAATGTGGGCAGCCTTTTGAGTTATGAAATATGAAGGAAGGAGGGCCGCCTTTTCTTAGTTGTCATAGGCACTAGGCGGTGAGCTCCTAAAAAAGCCTAGGCGAGGTCTAGGCAATCTAGGTAGTACCTCAAATAAAAAAAAAACAAAAAAACATACAAATATCTAAACAAACTACTAAAATTAATAAAAAACATATATACAACACAAAATCAATCAACAATAAGCAACAGACAAAACAAAATATGTCGTCGAACACTATAAGACAATTATACTAAATAACCTGCTCAATATATTGTCCAACACAAAACATTTAACATTTAACAACACAATACATTTAACTAAACATAGAGTTCGAAAACATGTCTATATATAAAAGTCATCTTCATTTTTCAGTAGCAAATTTTATTTCAACGATTTCCTTTGTTTAGTGGCTTGAGATGATAATGGTGGGTTATCTTCATCTTCTGAATCAAGGACCACCTCTGGCAATTTTTTTCCCATAAATGTTGCATGTACTTGTGTCTTTTATCTTCTCTAAGACTAGTAAAAAGCTCAACACGAATATCTGAAGGAATGCTACGCGTACATAATAATACAATGGAATTGATATGCCCCACAACATGACATTTAAATCTATACAATCCTCCATGCATTATAAAATCACAAAAATTACAATTCTCTATTCCTTTGAGAGGCATCTTCAAGTCAAATGGTGTACAATATTTCAAGGGAGGATCCTTTGAGAGGCATCCTCCAAGACCTTTAACCTCCATTGACCTCCTAGAACATGAATTACTAAATCTAATTACTACAAAGATGTAAAACAATATAACTGATAACCATGTTAAAAAATGAAACAAAGAATAATTGAGTAAACAAATCATGCAACTGATAACCTATACAAAAAATTAAAACATAACCAATTAATCACCAAATAAAAATATAGGCATACAGATATTCAACAAATCTACACATATAACATGACTAACTTTAAGTGTATTCAAGTCTAAAATAGTCAAAGAACCCCAATAAGTTTATAATAAGTTTATAATAGCAACTTAAATTTAATCCTTAGATAATGAAATTGAAAGTTCATCATCATCATCATCTGAATCATTTTCAACGATATATTGCTCTTTTTCTTCAGTTTCATCTATAGAACTAGCTTCTTCATCTTCTTCTTTCACGCTCACCACCTTCTTTCCTTTATCAGACATTTAACTTCTTAGGTCTTTAGTAGCACGTCTTCTTGCCCCCGCCCTGTGCCTTGACACTCTGGATGCCTTATCAACAAGATCTCATTTAAGTTACAAGACTACCTCATCTTTACTTGGTCACAAATTGTTATCATTGACTTCTCTTAAAACGATGGGGTCGAGATCTCCTTTATTCATTCGCTCCTCATACCTTCGCTTTAATCTCTGATTATATTGCACAAAAACCAAATCATTCAACTTCTTGTGCAAAAGTCGATTTCTTTTCTTTGTATGAATCTGAAAAAAATATATAAAGTTCAAATATATAGAAATTGGCAAATATTATTTAGTAATTACTAATTAGTAGTAAATAACATTTTACCGCTTCAAAAGTACTCCAATTACGTTCGCAACTGGATGCACTGCATGTGAGGCCTAAGACTCGAACATCAAAGGTCTGAGGTTGGGCACAACAAATGGCAAAAGAAATCCACCAATCCACTAAAAAACAATCGAATTAGATGTAAATAAAATATATAAGTTATAAAAATAATGTAAAGCAAGTTATATGAAATTTGATCATCTTACCTGGCATTTGCACTTTTCTCTTCTTCTCTGCTAAGTCCATCTCAAAAGGCCCACTAGTAGTTCTATATCTTATGAGTTGGTCAACTAGTGCATCTTGATCCACTTCGAACAAGATGGTTGATGCAATCATATAAGTCATTCTTTATCTCCTCATTGAACTCGATATTTTAATACTCATAATATATGGCGGGATTCAAATACAAGCCTATTACATGCAAAGGTTTTTGCAATTGATAACTCACTCTTTTATCGATTATCTCCCACATAGGGCCAAATATTTCTCCATCATAGTGCAAATTTACTTATTAAGTTAAAAATTTAAAAATAATAATTATAAAAGCTAAATTAAAATTTACAATTAGTAGAATACAAAAAATTTAACTTATACCTTGATATGTTCCTTTGCACGGTCTGGTTGCTAGTATATGTATTCCATAGCAGGCTTTTCATCGCTATCAACCAACCGAAGCACGTCAATCAAAAGGTGATTGTTTTCAAAGCATGATTGACTCTCTTCCAAAATTTTGAACTCAAAATCCTGCTTTCACATCTTTTACCAACTGACATTTTTGAGAAACTACTTTTTGCCCAATCATCTCCAATAAACATGGACCTTAGGCCTTTTTTGTAATTATATATCTTTTCTAGAGTAAAAAATCTAGTAGCAAATCTTGTCACTGCAGGCCTATATAAGTCCCTTTGTGTGTGTGTTCTCATCATACTCAACACTTGAGTATGTTTGTATATGAATACTACCAATGCCTTGGTTTTCCAAAAATGTTCTTCATGTAATATCGCGTATTTTCGTACTTAGTCATTTTATAATTTTGACAAGTCGGGAGGAAAATCGTCTGATTCTCGATTTTAGCCTGATGCTTTGGAATCTGAGCTTGGCCCAGGTCTCATTGTCAAGGCCTAAATGAGTCAATCGAAATATGAGAAAAAGTTTTATTTTCGACCTTTAAATTCAAGCAAAATTCGAGCGAAATTCGGGTTATTTTCAGGTGAAATTCGGAATTTGATATTCGTGTAATATGTCGTTGGATGTGTCTCAAATTTTGAGCGCAACGCTATTTTACTTTTCTAAATTCGGGCTACGGTTGGACCGAAAATCGCAATTTTTTAAAAAATGAGCAGTTTGTCGAAATGGATCCGAAGTTGGATCAGACTGGATCCAAGGCCTAAGATCTGAATCTTTATGAATTTGGGTTCTATTTAGGTCCTACTCTAATCTGGATTTAATCCAGATCTTGGTCCATTTTCATTTTGGGTATGGGTTTAGATCTTGGATCCGGATCCGGATCTAAATCCAAGCCCAACGCTTTCCCAGCTTTAAATTCAATACAAAACCTTTAATTTGGGGCTTATTTATGTTAAGAAGCCTCCCCTATTAATTTGGTAATTTTTGAAAAATTTTAGAAATTTATTTGTAATTTAATATTAATCAATTAATTAATTAATTTAATTCAATTCAATTCCGAAATTCTATTTTTGATAGTTGATTAGGACTCTTTATAGAGCCATGTCTAGGCTTAGTGGTTTTAAGAAAGACTTTTAAAAACATAAAACTTGGAAAAGTCAACATTTGGAAAAGTTTCAAAAAAAATTAGGAAACAAAGGGAGAGAGAGAGAGAGAGTTCTATCTTTTGGAAATTCTCTTAGAGAGGGCTGGAGAAAAGGAAGGGACGATCTCCCCTATGGGGCCTATAAAAAGACCCCAAAAAAGAGAGAGAAAGAGAAGGAAAAAAAGGAGGAGAGATAAAGTGAGGAAAAAAAAAGAAAAAGGAGGAAGAAGAGGAGTTTGGGCCATCTCCAACCATTTACCCACGTTTTTCAACTTTTACCATCGTTTTTCTTCAAATTTTTATTCATGGTATGGGTTTTCTCTATTGAATCAAGTGAGGAAATTGATATAAATTGGATTTCCATGCAATAATTTGTTGAAAATCCATGGAAAGTGTGTTTAAATCTATGTTTTCGTAAAAACACATCCATGGTTATGTTCTTAATTATTTTCATTCTTTCATGCAATAAAAATTTTGTACATGCTAAAACAGAATTTTTATTGGTAGTAGATGTGCTTATTTAGAGGTTTCTTTTGATGGATATCGTTTTCCATGGATGTACTTGTGATTTTCTTTCAATCTTTTCTCACATAAAATTTCTGTACATGTGGTTTTTATGTTGAAACAGATTTTTTATCATGATATAAAGAGCATATGAAGTGCTTGTTCATGATGGCTTAATATTCATATAGAATCGTGGGATGCATACAATATATTTCTGTTTTCAGCATGTATTTGTCTTTAATAGATGCATACTCATGCTCCGAATCTGTGCATGCATCTTATATAGTTGAAAGGATTTTGTTATTCATGCCCTCCAGTAAAAGTATTGGTATGATCCCAAGTATATAAATTTGCACATATCAGCATATGCATGCCTACTTGTAAGTTAGACTTGTGTTCATAGGCTCACCAAATCGGAAGCATGGATATGAACGGCTGTAAATCGATGCTGGTATAAATGCTTGAGTCCTAAAAAAAAAAAAAGAGAGAACTTTATATGCCTACATGTGTATATGAGACATGCACTTAGTTATGAACACAAATTCAAATTGGCCATTCAAACTTGATAAATCTGTGTACTTCCAAGCAAAAAAAAAAAAGGGTCAGCGAGTCAGCAGTCTGGCAAACTGGAGCCAGACTGTGACTCGCTGTGAGCGATACCTGCTGGGCCTACCAGGCTGGCAGAACCGAGCCCAGCTGGTCGATTCTGCCAGACCTGTTGAGCAGCAAGTTATATAAAAAAAAAAAAAAAACTGTTTCTGTACCAGCAGTGAGATGTTGGCAGCAAGCAGCCAATTTAGGCAAATATGATCGAAATCCTTATCATGCTCTTTTCAGCTTTACTTAGTTGTATCAAAGATAGTTCAAGCTTGTGTTATTTGATCGGTCATCATCTACATCAACGTAATTAAGGATTCAAGTGTGAAAAGAAATAGTACCAACGCAAGATGCTGTTTGATTTCTGTTGTGCTTAATCTTTCTAATCAATTCAAAGGGAGAGAGGTCTACAATTTATCCATTTAAATGTTCTTCACTTTAGTTTGTTCTTCGCATCATAATAAAATATCATGATATGTCCATTGAATTGTTTCATGCACATGAGTGATAACCTAAGGTTGTGCTTGTTTTATATATTGATTTGGCATGCTATATTGGACATTATTAGACGGCATAATGCATCTTTAGATACTATTGAATTAGGTGATAATTGCCCTCATTCTACTCAGATATGTTTGGCATTTGCTGATTTATCTCTATTTTTAAGTTAGTTTTGTAGGGATATTCTTGTGCCTATTACTTAGTCTCGCATGGCCTGTCAGGCCTGCTGTGCATGCAGGGGGGCCAGCCGAGTGGGCTCGGCTGGGCAAGTACAAAAAAAAAGTTTTTATGAATAAAAGAGACTTTATTTTGGATAGGCTGGGCCTATTTGAGTTCAGCTGGGCTGGGGCTAAACCCTAGTCAACTGTCTCAGCTAGGCTTGATAAGCCAACTTCAAGAAAAAAAATTATATTTAACATTTGATGTATTTAAATCTGGAATCAGACATTTAATATGCATAATAAATTTCCAGATTTTGGTTATGTACATGTATGGGGTTTGAATACATGTTCTGAATGAAAACTTTCAAATACTTTGAATTTATGTGACATGCTTTAAGTATTATGCAATATGAAATTTGTTTCAAATGCATATGTATACATGAACTAATGTGTGTTTTGCATGTACATAAATACATGAATTGTTCACTTATTCCAAATTGAAATGATTCATGAATGAGAGCATGTTTGTGGAATGGTCACATGGAAGTACATGCACACGAATAGTGAACACATGCACATGAATATTGAACACATGCATATGAATATTGTTGTTCCATGCACATCTCTAAATTGGGATTCATGATTGTGCATCAAAAGGCATGTGATATGGAAAGAATGCATTGGCATGTTCCTTAAGATTTTTGCTTATGAATGCATAGATGATCAAGATGGATCATCATAGGCTCTGAAAGCCTTGAGTCGGTGTACTCTTTATTTTACTTGTTTATGCATTGCAAAAATCATATTTGATATTGCGGTTTTAATTGCACTGTTCTATTGTTGTCACGGGTGGTAGACCGTGAAGAATTGCGTATGTTGACTTGCGAGATTATGATTGCCTATTGATTTGCAAATTTATAAAATTGATTTTAATAACAAGATAAGAAAGAGAACAGTGTAATTAACAATCCCTTGATGTTCCTTTTATAGAAAGATAATCTTGGACTTAGCGGTTTGGGAACTGTAAGGATACAAAAACTCTGTGTGCATTGTTGTTGCCCCTAAACCCGATATTGAGCTTCTTTCTCCTGGCCACAGTTTTAGGGAGATTCTGTCACTTTACCTGAGAGTGGTGTGTTCGACACAACTATTGTTATGGTATACCAAGAAAAGTGGCACTCGTAGATGCTGATGTTCCCGACATTAGATGTTGATTTCTAATATTTCGATAAGTGGTGTTGTTTCCTGATATCGATCGAGGGTTAAGTTTGGAACCCAATAATAAAATACTTGTGTGCTAAACTACCCTGAGAACATAACTTGACCTCGGGGATTTTACTCGTTTGGTGTATCCGCGAGCAACGGTAACTAAAAAGAGAAACTTAAATTGTGTGCATTTAATAGGAACATGCATATGAAAAAGAAAATTTGACTAAAGATAATAATGTGTTCATACATGTGCATTGAAATCATGCATACTCCTGTTATGCATTAGATCGTGCATATTTACTTAGTCCCTTAATTATGATATATTGATGAATGCATGATGTTTCTTCCCTACTACATGCTAAATGTAACACCCCAATTTTTATAACCCGAAATTGGTGAATTTTTTTTTTTTTTTTTTAAATACATTTAAATCTTTTAGCAGTTAACAGCGGAAAAACACATTGGGCATAAAACTTGGCGTGCTACTTCAGATGAATGCTTGCGAACATATACTTATGGAATTTAAACTTTAACAACTAATCAACCATGCATGAAATAAAATCAAGTTCCATAATATTCAAAAATTATCACATTTGTCATTAAATTGAATTAAAGTAAAATCAGAGTTCAGAATTCATGAAGCAGAGGAAAGGTAGGCTCAGTCCCCGTCGCAACCTTCCGCCTTCGCACGTAAGTACCTACTCATTACCTGAAAATTTTTAAACCATATAGGGTCAGACAACATGTCTCAGTAGAGTAATTATGCTAAACTTGTAAGACAGAATAACAAGACAAGGATTTCAATAGAAATTTCATGATTTAACATTTAATTTAACTTAAAAAAAATCATACAACAATCATGCATGTTTAGAAGTTTCATATTTAACAGAAAGACATAAATTCATATATTCAAAATACAAAATGCATGAACCATTAAAATGCATGACTTACCATATGCAGAAGCTCTTTCAATGCATGCATATTTTCTTATCTTTAGTTACATTTTCTTAGTTAGATGATGCATGCGATGCCAAATTAATGCACACACCATTTAAGTTATCACTTCTTAGCCCTGCTGATACGACACAGGCAGACATTCTCAGATCAGGACCATGACACAGGACGTGTTTTACATACAGGGGTGGCTTTAGCCTGGCCAGGTCCATTCACTAAGATGGGGTGAGGGACGTTAATACGAGAGAGATTCCCAACACCTTTCAACCCGATGCATCAGTTTTTCCTCATGAGTACTATAACCTCTACGCTGCAGTCTAATGCAGAGGTTTTCCCCCTAAAATCGTGGGAGGGGAGGAGCAACCTTCCGTACCCGTAACAGAACTTGCCCCACGAAGTTTTGTACCACCTGCTACTCTCCAAGCAAGTATCTTGAGTTTAATGTCACATGATTACTTGTTTACAGTCATACTTTTTATGCAACATCAAACTTAAACCACTTTATGGTCATTGATGCATTCTTATAAAGCATTAAACAAAGTCATATAATTAAACTTATTACAGACACTAGAGCACATGCGTAGCATAAACATCTTATTCACTTTCACACAATATAATGCATATGCATGTACATGGCCAATGCAACAAGGAGAATATATATGAACATTCGTATCAATGAAACAATCATATCATCACAATATCATGAACATACATGTAGGCAACACATTTTTAGAATTTAAAACATAAACTTGTATTCATTGGACCTTTTGATCCTAAATCTTTAATGTGTAACCTTCCATTTACAATTCATGCCATAATCATATAAGATTGCATACAATCAGACCTACATAATCATTCACATAATGCATACTAATTCTATAAAGAATTTGATTAAAAACATATATACTATGCACCCTTTGAGACTTGATTTATGAATTTGCCCTAAATTTTTTTTCTAATTTCTTAACTCTGTCTGACTGGTACAGAGCTCACAGAAAATTTTTGGCTCCATGAACAGAGCTGAAATTTTTACAGTATATAGGAACTGTTGTCAGTTATCCATAGCCGCAAACCGTTCGTAAAAACTCTTCCGTATGAGAGAGTTATGCATGTTTTACTACAAACCTATTTGTTTTTGTTTTGACTGTCACAGAGATGTGCTCGGTCCATGAACAAAGCCCAAATTTCTACAGTAGATGCACAATGGAGTTAGCTTTCCAACGCAACAATCCGTTCATCAAAACTCCTCCGGACGAGGGAGAAACGACCATTTTACTGAACGGAGGTCAAGTGGAAAACCTGAAATTCCGAGATTTGCATTTGGGTGAATCAAACCGAGTCACCCGAATCCCAAGAAAAATTAAAAGAAATAGGGAATACGCATGAAATAAAATTCCGAAAATTCTAAAATATTCACAGTAGATGAAACACTTCATAATCTATCAATCCAAACTAATATTTGCATAAAAATCATGGAATAAATCAAATACAAATATATTTTACGAATCTATTTCTAAGAAACCGATTTTTATAATAAACCCGATTTCAAAAATGGTTTTCTTTAGGGGAAAACGTGTTTTTGCCATGGATCATTAGATCTGAGTCAAACCCACGGTTAGGAGGGTTTAGTTATGATCTAAACTCATGAAAAAGCATCAAAATCCATGCCAAGAACTCCGTTCTTGCAAGAAAAGCATAGAAACCCTATCTTTTGTTGAAAAAAATGTATTTCTTGATGGATGAACAGCCCTTTTTGCTTGATCCACCGATCAGCCCTTTCTTCCAGCAAGGTGAGGACCTTAGATCTCCTCTCCACACCCCTTGAGGCCTGGATCTTGCACTCAAGAACCAAAAGAAACCCTAAAAGAAGAGAATAGGGAAGGGAAATAGAGGAGAGAGAGAAGAGGGTTTTTTGGGGAGAGAGAAGCTCTCCTTTTTTTTTCAGCACAAATGAGGAGGGCAAGGGCTATGGGAGGGTTTTATAACCCTTCTTAAATTAGGTTATGTGCTGGAATTAATTCCAGCCCTTGATCTCATTAATGAAATTCATTTGGAGCCCTTGATCTCCACTTTGACTTTTCAAACTTTAAATAACCTTGAAATTCACTATACCTTTATTTTCAATTTGAATTTGAAGTAAGATGCCACATAGGATGGGACGGCCCACCTATGAGCTCCTACTAAACTAATGAAAATGGATTTTAATTTATAAAAAAGAAAACTATTATATTAAACTATTATTGAATAATCATAAAATTCTAATTAAAAACCGTTTTAGTTTTATATACCCACAACTCATGTGAAAATGTAAAGGAATTGAATATAAGTTAATTCCATCTTATTAAGCATGTTAATATGTATATTTTTAAAATCTACTTTTGTTAATTTACTTTATTTAAATAATTTTACTTAAAAGAAAAATCAACATTTTCTTTTTAAGTAAGACGTTTTCAATTAGACATCACTTAGAATTTTCTCAGATATCCAAACCATGTAGGGTTTATATTTACTACAATTCAATATAATTAAACCCCTTAATCCTTACGAATATACTCAAACATTAATTTTTAAAGAAATTAGGGTTTTATATTGGCACGAAATTCAGGACATTTCACAATGCTATAGAAAAGAACTTAGAAATTTTCGGATATTACACTAAATGTCTATATTGCTTAACTTGTAGTCTCTATTGATTATTAAATTGTCCGTCATGCTTGACAATTGTTCCGTATTACATAAATGATTAATTGAATTACGAATTTGTCATAAATGCATTCATCTAAATTATTGCATGAATTTTGTTTGTATTCTTTATATTTATTTGTTTCATTAGAGGGATTCATATTCTTTGGATTCTGACACCCTACTTTTGTGTTTTTCGCAGCCTCAGATGCCTAGTGGAGAAGACTTGCTTTTGAGAAGAATCACGAGGGAACTACATGGCAGATTCTTGGAACGACGTGACTCTTTTCTTTTGTCTTTCCTTTTGGTTTCTTTACTTTTAATTAATTATGTCCGAGACTCTTTACATTTGAATAAATGAAGTTTGGTTTGATTATGGTTTGGTATGAAAGATGAGTATAAGATCCCTTGTAGTGATAGTTGTGTTTAACTGTAAAGGCTTCGGGTCTCTGGTATTGTTTCCGCACTTGTTTTAAAAGAAAAAAATCCGCACTTTTTAAGGGTTATGAGTTTGGGTCGTTACACTTCAACTCTTTCAATTCTCCTATATCTTCCAACATCAAATTTATATAATGTGCAACACAAGAAATCCAAAATAAATGTCTTCTCTTATCCATCAACAACTTACCCGCTTTGACATAGTTGGAGGCATTATCAATCATAACTTGAACTGCATTCTCCTCCCCAACTTCTTTAACATCATCATTCAACAATGCAAAAAGCAAATTTGCAACTTTTACTTCATTTGATGAATCAACTGATTTCAAAAACATTTTTCCTAAAGGTAATTAACCAAAAAATTAATAAGTATACACCCTTTTGTATCAGTTCAACAATCTGACATTATGTTGCATCCATATTTAGACCAATGCACTTTATATTGGTCCAAGAACTCCTTCATTTTCTTCATTTCTTTATTCAAAAGTGGTTCTCGCAGCTCGTGATATGATGAAGACTTCATCCCTGGTCCAAATTAGCCTATAACTTCAATCATACTGTAAAATGAAGGCAACTTTGTTTTATTAAAAAGTATTTAACAGTCATAAAACCACCTACTAATGTACTCGCGCACTGTTTCTTTTTCTTTCATTATAAAGTGATTCTCTAACGTGGTTTGTTTATTTGTTTGCCTTCCTTTCTCTACTATGTCACTTCGAAAGTACAAATCCATAAGCCCTTTTGCTTGTGATGGTCTCAAGCCGAATGTACTACTCGGTTGCCCCTTCATCTACGAAACTGCAGCATGTCTTTCGATAAAATCGAAAGCAGAGAACAAACTTTCACTTCTTTCATATATATTAACTAGCTCTCTTATTTTTTTCATCTCTTCTTCGATTCCTCCATGTACTTAGAAAGTATTTGCTTGATTTCAGCAGTTGTTTTATTACAAGCCTTCGTGTTTTTTTCAATCCAAAGTAGATGTTGCTTTATTCTTTATATGCTTCATTTATAAGTTATTCCACATTTAAGGCACATCACAGAATTTGAATCTTGTTTATCCTTAATATAAGCACACTCCCATGCTGGATCACCTCATATGTTCTCAATTTAGAAATGTCGAGCTTGGAGTGGACCCACTAGCACTTGAAGAAGAAGCCCCTTCCGTCATTGTTCTAAAAAATGATACAACAACAATTACGCCTTCATCCCAAAACAATTGGGGTCGGCGATATGAACCAAAAAAGAAAATCATTCTGTGTCTTCCACATGGATCCTTCTCCTCCAATCATTTCTATTCAATGCCATGTCCTCGGTGAGGTTCAAAGCATTCATATCCTTTCCTATCACCTCCATCCATGTCTTCCTAGGCCTACCCCGACCTCTTTTAACTAATATATTTTCTCATTTCTCCATCCTTCTAACTGGAGCATCATTAGGCCTTCGCCGAATATGTCCAAACCACCGTAAACGATTCTCTCGCATCTTATTTTCAATGGGTGCAACACCTACCTTCTTACGTATCTCCTCGTTCTGAATCTTATCTTTTATTGTATTTCCACACATCCATCTCAGCATACGCATCTCAGCTACACTCATTTTTTTAATATGATGTCTCTTGGCAGCCCAACATTCCGTACCATATAGTAAAGCGGGCCTAATAGTCGTCCTATACAACTTTCCCTTCAACCGCAATGGCATTCTACGATCGCACAATACTCCAGTTGCACTTTTCCATTTCATCCACCCAACCTTTATCCTATGATTTACATCTCCATCAATTTCTCCATACTTTTGAATGATAGATCCCAAATATTTGAAACAGTCATCCACCGGTATTTTTTGATCACCAAGCTTCACTACACTCCCATCACTACTTCGTTGCGTACTAAACTGACATTCCATATATTTTGTCTTACTCTTACTCAATTTAAAACCTCTTGCTTCCAATGTTTGTCTCCATAATTCTAACTTAGCATTAACCCCAACTCTAGACTCATCAATAAAAACAATATCATCAGCAAACAATATACACCACGGCACATTTTCTTGAATTGATCTCGTAAGCTCATCCATCATTATAGCAAATAGAAAAGGGCTTAAAACAGATCCTTGATGTAACCCAACCGTTATAGGAAAATTGGTTGTCACCCCTCTACAAGTGCGGACATTGGTTACTACTCCTTCATACATATCTTTAATTATACTAATGTACTTGAGAGAAACACCTTTCTTCATCATTGTCCACCAGAGAACGTCCCCAGGTACTCTATCGTATGCCTTCTCCAAATCAATAAAAACGATATGCAAATCTTTGTTCCTCGCTATTTCTCTCAATAAGTTGTCTAAGAAGATGTATAGCTTCCATAGTTGATCTTCCAGGCATAAAACCAAATTGATTCTCCGATATCATGACAATCTTCCTCAACCTATACTCAATCACCCTCTCCCAAAGTTTCATAGTATGACTCATGAGTTTTATACCACGATAGTTTGTGCAATCTTGTATATCCCCCTAATTCTTATATAGAGGCACCAAAGTACTCTTCCTCCACTCATTAGGCATCTTATTTGTCCGTCAAATCTTGTTAAAAAGATTTGTCAACCATTCTAAACCTTTCTCTCCCAAGCATTTTCAAGCCTCGATAGGTATACCATCTATGCCAACTGTCCTTGATTTCATTTTCTTCAAAGCCTCTGCAATTTCTTTCTTTTGAATCTTGCGCATGAAGTCACGATTCATCTCATGAAAAGGAATGGAGAAGTCTCCAAGATCCTGAGCATGACTTCCATTAAATAGCTTATCAAAATAATTTTTTCATCTCTCCTTAATCTCCTCATCTTTGACTAAAACCCTTTGCGTTTCATCTTTGGTACATCTAACCATACCCAGATCCCTCGATTTCCTATCTCTCATCTTTGCAAGCCTATAAATATCCTTCTCGCCCTCTTCGGTATCCAACTTGTCATAAACCTCCTTATATACCTTATCCCTCATGTTTCGAACTACTTTTTTAGCTTCCTTCTTTGCTATCATATACTTCTCCAAATTCTCATTATCACGACTCTTAGATTTCTATAACACTCTTTTTTAACCTTAATAGCTAATTTGACATCCTCGTTCCACCATGATGTATCCTTACCTAGCGGTGCACCGCCTTTAGACTCACCCAATACCTCCTTAGCCACCTTTCTCATACCACCCGCTATCTTATTCCACATTGATTCTGAATCCTCCTCGAGACACCAATCAGCTTCCTTAACTATCTGCTCTACAAACATTCCTTGTTTAACTCCTTTCAGTGCCCACCACTTAATTCTAGGATCTATCCTATGTCTATCCCTGCCTTACATAAAACATTCCTTCTTACATAAAATTCATACCGTACCTGCCTTAAGGTTCGGTTACAATAGCAATTGTAGTGGTTTTGAGTCTATTCACAAAGTCTGTCTTAAGTATGCAGTTTCAAAGGAATAAGCATGCATAATAGACAATTATGAGTTAAGCAATCCTACACGTAAACAGGCATGCCAAGTAAACTACTTGATTCTTTTTAGAATGAGTCTACCCAAAAAATTTACATTATGCAATTCCAAAAGAATCACAAAGAGTAAAACTTTGACCAACCAATACTTCTTCAGATACGCAAGTATGCAAAATAACTATTCTATCTCAAAAGTCTTATTTTATTTTGTTCATACATACTATTCGTGTGACTTTCCCCTACCTCGGGACGTCGTGCAGCTGCGTGTGTCTACGCGTGTAGATGATACGAGGCTCGGGCCGAGGAGCCAGAGCGGGGGTCCGATGCGAGGTCTGCAACAGTGCTACGTTAATTACTATGCGGAGAAATAGAAAAACAAGCCTGCCTATGGAAAAGAGAGAGGCAGCAGGGGTGTGCCCCTGCTGGCCGAAATCAGAAAAACGACAAGGGGCGAGCCCTTGCCTGCAGACAGCCGCGGGGTGACAGAGGCTCAGCCCTCTGTCGAAAAAAATACCAAGGCGGCAGGGGGGTCAGTCCCTGCCAAACGCAAAGAAGCGGCAGGGGCTGAGCCCCTGTCGGCAAAATAAATGTGGCAGGGGCTGAGCCTCTGCCAGAAATGCTAAAGTGGCAGGGCTGAGCCTCTGCCAGAAACAACCAAGTGGCAGGGGCTGAGCCCCTGCCAGAAACGATTAGGTGGCAGGGGCTGAGCCCCTGCCTACAAAAATGAAAGTGGCAGGGGCTGAGCCCCTGCCAACAACGATGAAGTGGCAGGGGCTGAGCCCCTGCCGGCAAAATGAAAGTGGCAGGGGCTGAGCCCCTGCCAGCAACGATGAAGTGGTAGGGGCTGAGCCCCTGCCAGCAACAATGAAGTGGCAGGGGCTGAGCCCCTGCCGGCAAAATGAAAGTGGCAGGGGCTGAGCCCCTGCCAGCAACGATGAAGTGGCAGGGGCTAAGCCCTTGCCGGCAACAATTATGTGGCAGGGGTGGAGCCCCTGCCGGCAATAGAAGAGTGGCAGGGGTTGAGCCCCTGCCAGAAACGTCAAGTGGCAGGGGCTGAGCCCCTGCCGGAAACATCGAATCGGCAGGGGATGAGCCCCTGCCGACAGACACGAGACGGCAGGGGCCCAGCCCCTGTCGATGGCGGTGAGGTGGCAGAGCCTCGGCCCCTGCCTGGAAGAGTCAACGAATGGCGAGGGCCCCAGCCCCTGCCAGACCGAGCCACGGCGATCCCAAAGATGACAGGCAAAAAGGGGTGCCGCAGGGGTGACTGGACCCCTATCGACCCTCCGACAGCCCCAGCAGAAAGGGAAAAAAAAAGGCGACAGGGCCTGAGGGCTCCCTGTCGACCCTCCGAAAGGCATCAGGGGACGTGGGAGGGCACGGCAGGGGTCGTGCGCCGCCTGTCGGCCTCCCGGCGAGGTAACAGAAGGGGGGGTGAAGAAGAGAAGAGGGAGGAGAAGAGAGCGGCGTACCTGGGAGTGGTGGCCGGCGTCGGCGGCGTGCGCAGCAGGGAGGAGACCGGCGCGGAGGGGGGGCGAGGGCTGCGAGAGGGAGGGGTGACTCCCCTCGCCCTCCAACGTCTCTCTTAAAGGAGCAGGGGGGCAACGGAAGGGGAAACCCCTGGTGGGTTTCCCTAATCTTCCCGCAAGCGAAGGGGGAGAAGGGGGTGGGTTGCGGCGCCCGAAAGCTCGGGTGAGCTCGGGTTAGGTAAAACCCTAATAAAAAAAGGGGCCCGGGTCGGGTCCGGACCCGACCAGACCCGGGTCCAAACAATTTTTTTTTTTTTAAATGGGGTTTTACAAAAAATCTATCAGACTCGTATTCACCCCACTTTTAAATGTTACTAGGTGAGACTCCCTCTTCCTAAACCAAGTGTTTGCTAAGATAATATCTGTAATAACCACAAATTTTTATGCGTAAATTTGCATAATTTATGTGTTATGGGCCTGAGATCCACCTTTCGGATCCAGGATCCTGGATCCATATGTGAATAATATCATATTTGAAATATATATATATATAATAATAAAAAAAAGGATTAATAAAAAAATGTAAGGGATCCACAATTGGATCCATTTGGACCCAGCCCATGGATCCACTTCGCAATGGGTAGCGGGTCCAAATTTGTGGACCCTAATAACCATCGAATCTGCACCGGGTTCGGACCCGAGTCGCATCCCCCGTAGCAGGTAAGTAACGAAAAAAAAAAGGAAGAAGAACTCTTAGACCCGGGTCGGACCCGACCCAGATCCGTAAACCGGTAGGATTTTTTTTAAAACCCGATATCGGGCTGCAGCTTTTAAAAGAGGGGGAAAAGCAAGAATCGTGCCTAGGGCACGATTCTTGCAGATTACCGAAAGGGAAGAAGGGGGGGTCGGTTATAGCAGGCGTAACCGAACCCCGCGCCTCTCAGCAAAAGGGGAGGAGGTGGGGCGATAAAGGGGAGTGGAGAGGGGGTTCGCCCTGTTCACTCGGTCTCTCTTCCCCCGTCTCTCTCTCTCTCTCTCTCTCTCTCTCTCTCTCTCTCTCTCTCTCTCTCTCTCTCTCTCTCGTGTGGGCGTGCATCGGAGAGGTAGAGGTCGCCGGAAAGCTGCAGCCACCACAGGCTACGGCAGATACCCCTGTCACGGCAACAGCGAAGGACGACTTCAGCCGACCCTTCTCTCGCAACGATTGAACCTGTTGATCGTCGGAGATTCGCCAAAGAGGTACGGGTTCCCCTCTTGATTTCGAGTGAGAAAGAGGGTACAGATTTGCTTTCCACGGAATATTTTAGGGAAATCTTTAGAGAGAGGCAGATTTGGGGGTTTGAAGTGCTGAAAACCCCAAATCGACAGTTTTGGGGATTTCGGACCGTTGATGGGTGGAGGTTCGGGTTGTTGAACTACGACTCTCAGACCTTACGAAGGAAGATATACACTTACAGGATCCCCCCCCCCCTCTCCTTGCACCCTCTGCTCGCAGAAGAGGGGCTCGGCCCCTCCCTGCTCCTCTGATTCACAGAGGAGGGGCTCGGCCCCTCCTCATTTCCCTTCTGTCCGACGGGCGAGGCTAGGCTCGGCCTATCAGTCGAGCCCCCTCCTTCCCCCACTCCTCCTTCTTACCCCTGCCTGGCACCCCTGCCGGAAAAAAGAACGAGGCAGGGGGGCCCGCCCCTACCGGAAAAAAAACTATAGGTTCATGCATGCTGAATATGCATATTATGTGAGGTTGCAGCGTGTCTCAAACTCCAGTATTTCGAATATGTTCATAAACATGTGTTGGCCTGCTGGTAATAGGCCCCAACTCTTCTTTTGTGCTACACGGCACAGCCGAGTGGGCTCGGCTGGCCTGACAGACTGAGTCTGGGTATGTTTAAGCCCAACCAACCCAGTCGGTTGGGCATGTGTCACAAAGAAAAAAATTAACACTGCCAATGTGAATTGTTCAAGAGATATCTACATCTGATAGGATCCAGCTTTGCCAATTAGAATTAAGACAGGTTGTCTAGTTGAAAAAGGTACATCCACCCCATACCATAGATATTTTCTAAAATGTGACACCAGGGAAAGTCTGTCTGCTTTAGTAGTCATAGTCTTTGTTCAAGAATTTTTTTTCCTCATTTATTGCATAAAAAAAAAACTGTGTTTGGGATAAGAGACCCAGTTGCACTGGTCTTAGCCTGCAATACCGGGAAGCGTGAAACTCCAAGCGCCTAGCTTGAAGGTATGGATGGATCTTAGAGACCTATAGTGCATCTTTTTAATTGAATGTTTGCATTAGAAGTAATATATAGTATTTAAATGATGGACATATTCTCGTGTCATTTAGAAAAAAAAACAAAGAAAAACCTTGCTTCCTATGAAATCAAATACCACACCCCATTTACAGGAAGCATCGATTAGTTTGGAGTAGGTTTATGAATCCTTCCCAAGTCTAAGTGTAGCTTCAATGCTTTTAGAAGGAGAAAATCATCTTTGTATGTATCTAGCATGTGTTACACCAAAAAAAAAAACAATTGTTAGTATTTAAAAATATATATATTTGTTGAGCAGTGGTGGAGCAATCAGCCCCAACTGACTGGGTGGGTTTGGCTGCATGCTAGACCCAGCCGATTGAGTCGGTTGGGTCATGGGTGCAGCGATTCTTTTACAAAAAGGGAAATATATATAATATGCAATTTGAAGTGGATCTGTCCAAATTTTCTTTGCTTATGGGAACGAAATATGCCAAGTGTATTAGATTTAATCATAAGCATACAAAGGGGTGATATTTCTTATGTACTTAAAGTTGATAAGAAATCCTTGTTCGAAATTATTGTTGTAAGCAAGTCTACTTGTGCATGTACACATATGGAATTTAGATGCTTTTGCAGGGTCAAAATGGCATGGTTGTTTGCATGTTTTAATTGGAATGATTCATGAATGAACTCTTGCATTTGACATGCGATGTGCATGGCATGAAAGCATGCATTTAATGTGGGGGTGTGAATTTATGCTTATGCTTATGAAATTATTGTTTCATGCACAGCTTTGCGTATATGAATGTGCATTGAAAAGCATGTGAAAAGAATGCATAAGTGGCATACTCTTTATGATTTTTGCTTATGAAGGCATTGGTGGCCAATTGGATCATCAGGGGCTAGGTGAGCCTCGAGGACAGGTTGTTCTCTGCTTTAATGGTTTTGATACATTGCAAAAATCAAATATGATATTATGGTTTTACTGCATTGCTCTCTGTTGCCACGGGTTGTGGTCCCGTGAAGAGCTTGGCATGCTGTTTTGCAAGCTTATGTTATTAATTTTACATGTTGATTTGCAAATGTAAAAGACATGAATTAATAGCAAGATAAAAGAAAGTAAAGAAGAGTGTAATTTATGTTTTCATGATATCCCTTCTTTAGTATGGGAATCTTGGAGGTGGCGGTTTGAGAGAAACCATGAGGATACAAAAACTTTGTGTGCGTTGTTGTTACCCCTGAACCCGATATTGAGGTTCTTCTCCTAGCCACGGTTTTATGGAGAGTCTGTCACTTTACCTGGGGGTGGTGTGTTTGACACAGTTGTTGTTTTGGTATACCAAGAAAGTGACGTCAGTGGATGCTGTTTTCCATGGTGTCCCCAACATTGGATGATGTTTTTCAACGTTCCGATGAATAGTGATGTTTTCTGATATCGATCAAGAACTAAGTTTGAAACTCAGTAATAAGATACAAATTGTGTGCTAAGTTACTTTGGAAACCCTACTTGACCTCGCGGATTTTAACTCATTTGACGTACCTGCGGGCAGCGATAATTAAAAAGAGGAACTTAAATTGTGTGCATTTAATAGGGCATGCATATGGAAAAAAGAAAACTTAAATGAAAGATAATAAAAGGTCCATGCATTGCACATAAATCATGCATATTCCTACTATGCATTAGATCATGCATATTTACTTGTCCCCTTAGTTGCTATATGTTGATGAATGCATGATGTTGTTCCCTAATGCATGTTAAATGCCCTTACTGCTGAAATTGTGATTCATGTTGCATATTTGATGTTTCCTCATGCTTAATAATTACTTCTTTTCACATGAATAGTTAATTGTCTTATGAATTAGTTATAATTGTATCCCTCTAAAATATCACATGAATCTTATTTATGTCCTTTATTCTTATTTGATTCACTAGAGGGACCTGTACGCAAGATTCTTCGGATTCTGACACCCTATTTTTATGGTTTTTTGCAGTCGCAGGTGATCAGTGAAGTCGACTCGCTTCTGAGAAGATACGAGTGTCACATTTGCTTCAAACCACTTCACTTACGAACAGAGTGGCTCTACTTTTGTTTCTTTTAGTTCTTTTTACTTCCTGCGGTTACTCCATTTTTGACTTGAGTATGAGACTATCATTGATTCATTAATAAAGAGTTTGGTTGTTTGGTTATGGATGATAAATGTAAGTTCGTTTGTAGTGTGTGGTTATCCAGCTGAAATTAGAACTGTAAAGACCCCAGGTCTCTTGGAAGATTTCCGCAACTCTTTAAAAAAAAATCCGCATTTTCAAGGGGTATGAGTTAGGGTCGTTACATCTTTTGTTTGAACACGATTGCAAAAAGACTTAGATGGTAATGACAAAAAATCTATAAAATATAAGTCTCATCTTCTATGGCCTTGCCCAATTCGCTTTATGCACCGGTGATCCTGCACATAGCAATTTGAAGATGAAAAAGTGACACTACAACCAAGATCGGATATTTGAGAAACCGAAAAAAGGTTTAAGTTTTAGAATAATTCTAATTTTTGGAGCAAAGAATTTTTTTTTATTGCTTAAAGTAGTTTCAAGAGTTCCTATTCCCTTAATATCCAAAGATATATCATGGACTGTAGAAACAAAAGATTTTAAAGAATTAGTGCTTGACTTGTTTAAAAGTGATGCATTTGGAGTCATATGAAATGAAGCACCCGAATCAAGAATCCAAGAAAACATACCAAGAGTTTGTAACGACCATAACTGACCCTCATAAAAATAGTGATTTTTTTTTAAACAATTGTGAAAACTCACCCAAGGATCTGGGGCTTCACAGATTTAATATACCAAACTACAAATAATCAACTGAAGAATAATTCAAACTTTATTAATTTAAATTAAGTGTCAAAAACAGTGTGAACATAAGAATCAACTATATCAACTCGAGCCACCCTGTCAAAAACTAAAAACCAATCACACAGCTCGTAGTTTCCAGCCAGCTAGTCAAAACATTATTGAGCATCCGTGTCTGTAAAACAGTTTTAAGAAAAATGGGTAAGAACTGAAGTCCTTTGTATGAATTCATCTAAAAATCCAAACAGTAAGAAAACAGCATAAACAAATTCATGCATAAATTTCGGAGGAATATCACAAACAATAATTTACCATAATCAACTTACCATTCAAGCATTTAAACAAAATATCATACAGAATTAAATATTACACAAAGCCAAATATACATAAATGCATGAACTAATGTTGAACAATAAATATGCATAATTCAATACGCATGCATGAATAACTTATTGAATTACTTATCAAAGTTGTTTTTGCATGCATATGTTAAAATATGATGTGTGTGTATATATATATATATATAGAGAGAGAGAGAGAGAGATTATGACACATACACATATATATTATCATATATATGTCTATGTGTCTATCTACATATATATTTATTTTGTAATACCCGATAGGGGTAATTCTGTCATTTCACTTGTACACGCATATCCTAGATATGCTTTCTTTTCTTTTTCCCTTTTATTCTTTTTCCTTTTTTACTTTTTAGTTTTTCTTTTTTTTATTGTTTGAGAGGGGTCCACATAGAGTCGTTGGACCCCTCCAACGGTCATAAATATGACCATTGGAGGGGCTCCAACGACTCTATAGGAGCCCCTCCTTGGGTCCCTTGTTGTGTATAAATAAGGGGCATGGCCCCATGTATTTTTTAAGCTTCTTATGAAGCATTTCATGAGTGAAATATATTTTTTTACCTCTTTGTGTGCTTGACCACTTTTTGTGGTTTATTTTGCCCATTAGTGGCCTCTTGTGTATGTGCGTGCTTCCGTGCTCTCTCTTGGAGATCTCGCCTCTCTCATTTGGCACTTCATTACATGGTATCAGAGCCTTGGTTGAGTAGGCTTCATCGGATTCTCTCTTGACAAGTAATATCTCTCCTCTCTCTTGTCTTCAAAATTCTTTTTTCTATAAATGGCCAACAAAGATGCAAAAATCGATCTCGCATTCAAATTGGATGGGACCAATTACCGCATGTGGGCGGCCGTTATGGAAAATAATCTCAAAGGTAAAAGACTTTGGGGTTACGTATGTGGAACCATTCCGGAACCACAATTAAAGTTAACTAAGTTTGAAGGAGATGAGGAAAAAGCATTGAACGAAGAAGAAAAAGAAAAAGCTATTCTTGATTACTTTTCTAAAATGGAAGATTGGGAAAGTGATCATGCTAAAATCTTAGCATGGTTCATGAATAATGTCGAATTGAAGATTTGCGCAAATCTTGCAAAATTCAAGAAGGCTAATGAAGCTTGGTTTTTTATGAAAGGCATGTACACCCAAAGAGACCTTGCTAGGCATTTTTTTCTACAAGAAAAGGTAAGAGCCACCAAGCAAGGTGATATGAGTATTAAGGACTACTATAGTGCTCTATCCTCTTTATGGGATGAGCTTGTTCTTCTCGAACCGCAATGGGAAAGAACTGTTATTGCCACGAGACAAGAGCAAATGAAAAAAGAGAGGTTCTTTCAATTTATTCATGAGCTTCGTCCCGAATTTGAGCAACTTAGAGGATCTCTTCTTCATAGGGCCTCTACTCCTCTAAGTGATATTTTGGCCAACTTATGTCAAGAAGAAACCCGTTTGGCCTTGAAAAGAGATGTTGATGAAGTTCATGCCGTGTCTAGACCCGGCAACAATGTAAGATCATATAAACCTCCACATTTTTTGAAAAATAATGGTGGTGGAGGAAGAAAAATCATTTGTCACAATTGTAATGAATTGGGCCATATTCGTCCGGATTGCCCTAAATTCAAAAAGAATGTGGCTTCCGTGGGAGAAACTCCTCCAATCATCAATGAAGATTCAAAGAAGGATGGTGACATAAAGGAGTCCATCGCTCATCTAACCGAAACTCTTCAACAATTTATAAAGATGAACTCCTCTACATCATCATCTTCACCTTCCACTTCCGGTGCCGCCATCTCCTCCTTTCCAGGTATGACTTCTTGGATTCTTGACTCAGGTGCCTCTTTCCATATGACTCCAAATGCATCACTTTTGTCAAAACCAAGTCTCAATAAATTTAAATCATATGTATCCACCGCCGATGGAACATCCTTGAATGTTGAAGGCATTGGAAATCTTGAGAAAACTTATGACCAAAACAAAGAATTTTTTGTTCCCAAAATCCGAATTATTCCAAAACTCAATCTAAATCTTTTTTTCGTTTCTCAAATTACCGATTTTGAGTGTAATGTCTCTTTTTCACCAACCCATTGCTATATGCAGGATCTCCGGTCCGGGAAGCGGATTGGGCAAGGCCATAGAAGAGTGGACCTTTATTATATGGATTTTTTGTTTTTGCCATCCAAATCATTTTGTAATCATGTTCAATCTAAAGATATTGAGACTTGGCATAAGAGACTTGGACACCCTAGTATTTCCAAGTTGTACCTCTTTCCATTTTTTGGAAAAATTTTGTAATACAAATACATTTACATGCAATGATTGTATTCTTGGGAAAATTCACTCTCTTCCATATTCACATAGTAATTTCGTGTCAAAAAGGCCTTTTGAACTTGTGCATTCCGATGTATGAGGACCGGCACCCGTTATGTCAAAAGGGGGTTATTCTTACTGTGTTTCTTTTATTGATGACTTTACTAGATACACACGGGTTTACATTATTAAGAATAAATCCGATGTCTTCAATAATTTTAAAGAATTTCATGTTCTTGTTCAAAACCAATTTCAACACAATATAGTCATATTTAGATCTGACTCGGGAGGTGAGTACATGTCTAAAGATTTTCAAAATTATTTTAAAACAAATGGAATTTTGCACCAACGATCTTGTCCTAAAACTCCGCAATAAAATGGTCTTGCGGAAATGAAACATAGACATTTAATCGAAACCACAAGAACTCTTCTTGTGTCTAAAAATGTTCCTAAAAACTTTTGGGCCGAAACTCTTCTTACCGCAACATATCTTATAAATCGTATGCCCTCTTCTTCTTTAAAAAATGTTTCACCTTTTGAAAAATTATTTAAAATTACTCCAGATTTTAATAGACTAAGAATCTTTGGATGCAAATGTTTCGTACTTAGTCAAGGACAAGATAAATTATCACCTAAAGCTCCTGAATGTGTGTTCATTAGCTATGGTGAGAATCAAAAAGGCTATAGATGCTATGATATTCGAAACAATAAACTATATGTGTCGAGAAATGTAAACTTTATTGAAGAACAAAATGGTTTCGATATCCACACATCTAGGGAAGACATTGACTATTCTTTTCTATTTGACTTAGCTCCTAGAATTGAGTCCCCTGAGGCAATTATTTGTGATACTACTTGTGATGGCATTTTACATTATAATGATATACCACAACATGATAATGTTTTCCAAAATGAAAATCTTAATGATATAAATGTATATACCCGGCGGTTAGGAAATGAACATCAACCTGCTATTGACAGATACTCTCAAGACTTCTCTTTAGAAGAACTTATTGACAACAATCCACCTAGGAGATCTTCTCGTACTAGTAGGCCACCACAAAAGTTCGTGTCTTATGAATCCTTTTCTCCGAATTATAGGACTTGTCTCATGTTAATACATTCATATCATGAACCTACCTCTTTCAAGGAAGCTAAAGATCATCCACATTGGATTGAAGCTATGAAAATCGAATTAGAGGCTCTTAACAAAGCCCAAACCTGGAGCATTATTCCTCAACCTTTAGGAAAAAAGGCAATTGGGTGTAGATGGGTATATAAAGTCAAAACCAAATGTGATGAGTCTCTAGAAATATACAAAGCTCGCTTGGTTGCAAAAGGCTATGCCCAAGAATATGGGATTGATTATGAAGAAACCTTTGCTCCCGTAGCCAGAATGACTAGTGTACGAACCTTAATTGCTTTAGCCTTCATCAAGCAATGGCCGATATATCAACTTGATGTTAAAAATGTGTTCCTAAATGGAACTCTGTGTGAAGAAGTTCTTATGGACCCTCCGCCGGGTCTTGAAATTGGGAAAGGAAATATTCTAAAATTGAACAAAGCTCTCTATGGTCTTAAACAAGCACCAAAAGCTTGGTATGATCTTTTTAGCAAAGTAGTTCTTGATAATGGTTTTTCCTCATGTTACACAGATACTGCTTTGTTTGTTAAATCTTCTAATAAATACATAACAATTTTGTTGCTATATGTTGATGACATGATTATCACAGGTAATGATAAGAAAGGTATTGACCTTATTAAAAATATTTTTAAGAAAATTTTTGATATGTCTGGCCTGGGTTTTCTAAGGTATTTCTTAGGAATTGAAGTTGCATACTCCCCCAAGGAGTATGTCTTATCTCAGATGAAGCTTGCCTCTGACATTATTGCTAGGTTTGGGCTGACAAATGACAAAGGGTGGAGACTCCAGAAGTGATCAATGCCAAGATGAGAGTCAGTGATGGCACTCCTTTAGCAGACCTCATGCCTTACCGTCAATTGATTGGATCTCTAACATATTTATCTATCACCAGACCCGACATTTCACATGCAGTTCATAGTGCAAGCCAGTTTCAGACTGCTCCTTCTACTATTCACATGGCAGCAGTAATGAGGATTATCAGATACTTAAAAAATTCCATAACTAAGGGAGTATTCTTATCCTCTTCTTCACCTTTTACTTTACTTGCATATACTGACTCCGATTGGGGGGCGAACCCCGATGATCGTATTTCTACCACAGGTTATTGTGTGTTTCTTGGTGAGTCACTCATCTCCTGGAGGTGTAAGAAGCAGCATAAAGTCTCTCTCTCGTCTGCCGAAGCAGAATATCGTGTGATGGCCACTACCACAACTGAGATTGTATGGTTAAGAAGCTTGCTTAAAGATATGGGTGTCTCACTCTCAACTCCTTCAAAGTTGTGTTGCGACAACAAGAACTCTATCTATATTGCTAGCAATCACGCCTTTCATGAACGAACAAAGCACATTGAGATGGACTGTCATTATGTTCGTGATGAGTTCTTACGGGGCACCATTCAACTTTCATATGTTCCTACCGAATATCAGTTGGCGGACTTCTTCACCAAAGCTTTGCCATCGCCTCGCTTCTACTTCCTTCTTAGCAAACTCTCGGTGATTTCACCGTGTGTTTGAGGGGGGGTGTTAAAATATGATGTATATATATATAGATTACGACACATACACATATATATTATCATATATATGTTTATGTGTCTAACTACATATATAAATATATATATTTATTTTGTAATACCCGATAGGGGTAATTCTATCATTTCACTTGTACACGCATATCCTAGATATGCTTTCTTTTCTTTTTCCCTTTTATTCTTTTTCCTTTTTTTACTTTTTTTACTTTTTAGTTTTTCTTTTTTTTTATTGTTTGAGAGGGGTCCACATAGAGTCGTTGGAGGGGCTCCAACGACTCTATGGGAGCCCCTCCTAGGGTCCCTTGCTGAGTATAAATAAGGGGCATGGCCCCATGTATTCTTTAAGCTTCTTATGAAGCATTTCATGAGTGAAATATATTTGTTTACCTCTTTGTGCGCTTGACCACTTTTGTGGTTTATTTTGCCCATTAGTAGCCTCTTGTGTATGTCCGTGCTCTCTCTTGGAGATCTCGCATCTCTCATTTGGCACTTCATTACAGCATATACCTATTAAATGCATACAAGCTTAATTTTTTTTTCTTAAACCTGTAGATAGTCAAAACGAGGATAAATTCTCGAAGTCCAAGTTAGGTTCTCAGTTGTAGCTTAACACAATTTGTATTTTATTATTGGGTTTCACACTTGTTCCTCGACCAATATCATGAATCAACATCATTCATCGAAACATTAGAAATCAACATCAAACGCCGAGACATCAGGGAAATCAACATCCACTAATGTCATCTTCTTGGTAAACCCATAACTACAACTGAGTCAACAACAACGCTCTCAGACAAAGTAGTTGAATCTTCCTAAAACTGTGGCCGAGAGATAAACCAACATATCAGGTTCAAGTGCATAATCGCACACGGAGTTTTAGAATCCTCACGGTCCCCCCAAGACCGCCATCCAAAATTCTCACACTATAGAAGGGACATTAAGGAAGAGATTAATTACAGTGTTTGTTCTATTTTATCTTTTCAAATAATTTCAAGTTCTTTTCACAAGAACCGTTTTGCAAATCAACATGTAAAACCAAATTTGGGCTCAAGCCCTCACAATTTAACAGGGCAATTAATTTTGGAAAACTATTAAATTTTCATAAATAAATTTTGCAATGCATAAATAAAAACAACAATTGGAGCAACACATGCTCCTAGCCTATGCGTCCAGCAGTGGTTCACATCTGACTTTAACACATCTCAAAAGTGATTTATGCATCTTTGCAAAAATTCCAATGAACATGAAACACATTCATTGTTTCCAAATATGTTTATAATGCGCATTCAAAACACACCAAATGAATGTACATTAGGCCAAGCATATACGCATGCCAATAGATGCTCGCAAAGCACATTATCATGATCAATTCCATGCATAAACAACAAAACATGCATATGATCACAGTTGTGCAAACATCGAGTATATTTAAGATTCATGCATATGATATGCACAACTGCAAGTTGATCAAATCAAAACCATGTTTATGTATCATAACAGAAAGAATACATCCATTAATCTTAAACATGTATATGACTGAACTCATGTACTCAAACAACTATGCAGAAATTTCTATCGAGCCAACTAAGGTTGATCCATGTACATGATTAAATTCATGTACATGGGTCGACCAATACTGAAAAATATGCATTTTTAGCATGCTGGCTTATCTATGTACATGATCATAATCATGTACATGGGTCGGCCAGACCATAAGAAACCATGTGTACAGCATGTACAACATGCTGGCTGCACTTATACATGAGTACAAAATCAATAGAAGTGCAATATATAATTATATGCAAACACATGAACCGTAAGAAAATGGAATCCTCAAACAAACTTCAAATGCTTCCTCACGAATAAACTCTCTCAAGAACCATAAAGGTTCACACACAAGGCAAACACTTAAGAACCACTAGGGTTCACACACAAAATATTCAAAGAGAGAGATTCCAAATGAAAAAGTGAATAATTGATTTCATTTAAGTGGGACAAAACCCACATACATAAGATGAAAATACAATGGGGTAACTCTATATATACACAAAAAGAGAGGGCAAGGGAGAGTCGTTGGACATTCCAACGGCTCTAAATAGAGTTGTTGGAGTGTCCAACAACTCTCAGCTTTTGCTTTTTGACTTAGTCAAAAAGCAAAGGGTCTATATTATGTCCAGCTGCAAAAGGTCTATATTATGTCCAAAAAATGAAAAATAAACTAAAAAGTAAATGCCTAACTAACCTATGCTACTGTAACTAAACTGGAAAAAAAGATTACATATTATAGGATATTTACATATGAGATTATTTATGAGATTACAATTTTTAACACTCCCTCAAACTTATGGTTGAACAACCGAAAGTTTGTCCAAGAGAAAGTGAAATCAAGGAGTAGCAAGCGGTTTGGTGAAGAAATTTGTCATGATTAGTTGGATTTTGGAAGTCTCTGTCGTTGTGAGTTTGCAACCCAGTCTACCGAATCGACGTATTTAGGAGAGAGGTTTTTACTACCTCCGTTTGTGTATCCGATACGACTTGGATAACCCCCGGTTCATTGATACGAACATGTGTTTGTGTGGGATTCTTTTGAGAAACCCATGTCATGTTTATCGAACTAGTATCGAGTTATGCGCTGCATACATATACTATGATAAACGAACAAGAGATCAGTAGCAATCTCATAGCGTGCAAATAGCACAAGTGTGTATATCAATTTCGAAAGATAAAACTTGTCAAAGGAGTTTATGCATTACATTGCATCTTTGCAAAACTTTATGTTGGGGTTTCCTTTTTGTGAAACTTATACCCCTTTTGTCGTAGCGTACTCGTAGACATGCAGGCCATGTCAGTTCCACGATGATTGGATGAGACGGTCATGTGACCTCGAATCGTGCTAAGGGCACAATGTTGTAATCACATAAATATTGATAACTCGTCTTCACCGGCAAGATGCTCGAGTTGGGTCAAACAGACCAGAGCAGGCGGAATGATTCTTCAGTTAAATAAAACCTGAAGCGCTCATTCGACCTGTTGTTTCCTGTCAAGAGAGAGGATGGGACGGTACAAAAACTCCAATGGACAGGTTGAATCAGTGGTCAGATATGAACCACCATAGGCCATGTAGGCTACGAGCATGTGTTGTTCCACGATTAGTGTTTATGCATTGCAAAATTCATTATGAAAATTATTGGCTTTCTACTCAGGTTAGGTTTTGCATGTTGATTTGCAAAATGATTCATGTATAAAGAGCTTGACTTTTGTTAAAAAAAATAAAAGAGATAAACAGCGTAATTAATATTTTTTTTCTTCTTAGATGTCTCTTCTACATTGTGGGAATCCTGGATGGTGGTTTAAAAAAAAAATGTAAGGATACTAAAAGTCTGTGTGTGATTGTGCCCCTTAACTCGATATGGTGGTTAGCCTACCGGCCACGATTTTAGAAAGTACAACTCTTATTATTAGTATACTAAGAAAGTAGCATCAGTGAATGTTGATTTTTCTGGTATCCTAACATTAGATGTTGATTTCTAATGTTCTGATGGATGGTGTTGATTTCTTATATCGGTCGAGGAACAAGTGTAAAACCCAATATAAAATACAACTTGTGTGTTAAGCTACAATTAAGAATTTATCTTGGACTTCGAGAATTGTGATGCCTGTTTTGAGTATCTGTAGGTTAAATGAAAAGTAGAACTAAAATTGTGTGCATTTAATAGGGACATGCATGCAAAAGAGAACTCTGATAATAAGTTAATAATTTATTCATGCATGCACATTGAATCATGCATATTTATTGTTCAACATTAGTTCATGCATTCTTACTTGTTTCAGTTTCATGTGAGAAATTGTTATTGCATGATAATTGCTTTCAAATGCTTCAATAGTAAACAGTTTAGGAGATTGTTGTTATATTTTTTCTGAATACTTGCATAAATTGATTTATGTTTTTTCTTACCTATTTGGATTTTACATAAATTCATACAAAGAATCCTTGATTCTTACCCCGTACTTCGTATATTTTTCACAGAACCTGAAGCTCATTGATGAGAATGACTACATCAGGGAGTCTACGAGATCGCATGACTTAGTTATGTTATTCTTGGACAGTGTGGCTCTGAATTATATTCTTTATTTTAATTTTGTTCTCAGACATTGATTTATTGATTAATAAAATTAGTTATTTGATTTGTTAGTTCGATGTAAAGATCATTTATGGTTTGGAATTTGGTTAAGTCTGCGAGGCCCCAGATCCTTGGGTTTTGGTTTCTGCAATTGTTAAAAAAAAATCACTTTTCAATGGATATGAATTGGGGTCGTTACAAAAGTAATACCAACCGAACTTAGACTCTCGAGGTCTCAGATCGGAGTGTTACAGGAAAGGCCATCGGCACCTATATGGAGTAGTATAGGCCATCTAGAGGTATTGTCTTTGATGAGGGGTTATTGCAGCTCATGAATCACTAGAGATAAATACAGGGATAGGGATCCCCTTGCCTAACACTTCGACCGCTATAAAAACTTTAGTTAGACAATCCATTGAATAAAATGGAGAAATTAGTGCAAGAGACACATATCTTGATTTTTTCAATTCAAGAAGAATGGAAGCCTAAAATTTTTAAAACATTTTGTAAAAAATCTCAATCAACATGGTAATATGCTTTAGCTATATTGCGTTTAAGGCAAAGCAAATGAAATTTGATGAGAGAAGAGAATAAATAATTTCATAAGCAAGCATAACGCTCTCATGAATATTTCAACCTTGAAGAAAAGCACTTTGGTTATGGAAAATAACACGTGTAAGGATTGGCCTCGTACTATTAACCATGATTTTAGAAATAATTTTTATAAAGCACATTACATAAGGCAATGATACAGAAGTTAGAAAGAGTGTTAGCACTGAGAATTTTAGGGATCAAAACAAGATGTGGCATTAATTTTTTGTAAAATTCTCCCTGTAACGCCCCAAAATTTTAACCCAAATTTTGAGGAATTTTTTTATTCTTTATAACAGCGAAAACAACCATTTCATTGGGTTAAGCATTCAGGCGCATTACAAGAGGGTTCAAGCAACAACCTTTATTAAATAATGACATCAGAGCTTTCAAATAACAGAAATAATAATAAATTAAAATTTTATTTGAGATGTCCCGGGAACACAATAAATCAAGCAACTCGATCGAAGCCTCATCCCGTAGTCGCGCATGATATTTTATTCTTCACTTGAAAAATGGTAAATTTATAGGAATTAGACTACAACTGTCTAAGTAGAAATTACTGTAATTTTTTTTTGCAGGTACATCATGTGTCAAGTATGTGGTGTGGGTGTCGTGTGTGATTTTCAACATATACAAGATCAAGTAAAGAAACTACACAACAAGAGTAACATGTATATCATTTAGCTATCAACCACAACATCAACATGAATAACATTTAGCTAACAAATACACAACAGGATTCAAATATATTACAATTTCTAAAGTACGCTAAAAGTGCATATCTATATTCTGAAAGAGTTGTGAAGCTATAAATCTAGCAATTTACTCGGTGTGATACCTAAAATGATCTAATTCAAATGTTTATCTTTAATTATCCCACGGGTACACGCGGGCCAAGGCAACCATTTCAGAAGAGAACATTCGAGAGTTCATAATTTATTAGTGTTTTATTAACTCGAACATTCTAACTGAAATTGAAATCCCAAAAGAACAGCCAGTGACCGAGAGAACCTCTCAAAGGCCTAAAATCAAAATAGAATGCATCCCTAACTTCTGCAGAAGAACAAAGAGCTACCACCTAGGACACACTGGTAGTTCGAGTCTCCCAATTTCGAGGACTGGGGACCAACGAGCCATTTTTTGCTCAAAACACAAAACACATGTCCCCGGAGTTTTGTACCACCTACCCTCTCCAAGGTAAGCCCAAATCTGAGTGGGTTAATCTTTTCATTTATTAAAATTACCCAAAGTATTTAAATTATCCAAAGTACAGGGGCATTTCTCCAAACTACCTCCTACTATCATAGTAGTAGGTCCCCAACCTTAAGTCATTTTACCAAGGCATATACATATCCCATCTTTTTCATATTGATTACACAAACTCACTCATGGTGCTCTGGTACCTTTAAACCAGTCAAGCACGGATGTATCGGTACCTTTAAACCAGTCAGGCTCACAAAATTTAAATTTAAGTTTCTCACCAGTGTTATTGATATTGTGCACAAGTTTAACAGTCCAAGTACTCGCATCGGGTACCCATTTAGTTATGCAGACCCAATTGATTCATTTAAGGAGCACGCCATGTAATCTCAAGGGTGTTATAACCCATCTATATATATATATATATATATATATATATATATATATATATATATATATATATATATATATATCAATTTCATATATTAACTTGAATAACAATTTAATAAGCATCTAAAAAGGCATTAAGTATCAGTTTGATATGCAACCTCCTATGAAACAGAATATTATCATCAATTAGGCAGCTAACTAGGCAATGAGCATCAGATTATTGTGCAATTTTGTATAAAACAAAATATTATCATAAAATGCAGCTAACTAGGCATCCAACATTTAAATAACATAAATTATGCAGCTTAGTATAATAGGGCAATATATGTTTAATGTTTTGGTGAAAAAGATTCATAGGATACAAATTTTTCGGGCACCTTTGACACCCTAGATGATTTTTTGGTTTGTATTTGATCTTATGCTTTAATATATTTTTCTAGAGCACAAGGTTGCTCTAGATTTCCTCGCGTAAAGTATTGAATGTAGTCTGGATGAGATGTTTCAACATTGATTATACTATTTTGATCTTCTTGATCAACTTCTTCTTCATTAATTTCTAGAACTAAATCCAACAAGGAGTATTCATCAACCTCTCTAGGGATTTTAGTTTCAAAAAAGCTTTCATTTTCTAAGAAAGATACATTTTGTGACACATAACTTTCTAGTTCTGAGAGCAAGGCATCTATAGCCTTTCTGATTGCTTGCATAACCAAGGAATGCACAAGGAATGGACCGAGGAGAAAGCTTGTCATTTTTGTTGGAGAAAACAAAACATTTGCAACCAAATACTCTTAATCGCGAATAATTTAGAATTTGTTTAAAAAAAATTTTAACAGGTGATACATTTTTTAACAAAGACGATGGCATTCTATTAATGAGATATATTGCAGTTAGAGTAGCTTCGGCCCAAAAAAAAATTGGAACTTGATGAGTAATGAGCATAGTTCTTGTTGTTTCTATAATGTGTCTATGTTTTCGTTCTACTAAACCATTTTGTTGTAGGGTACATTATAAAACCCGCAAAAAAAAAATTTATCGGACCCGGGACGGGTCGGGTCCAGACCCGACCCGGGCCCGTCATCTTTAGGGTTTCATAACCCGACGCAGGAGGGGTTTTGTTTAAAACAAAACACCCCTGTGCGCCGCACCCCCCCCCCCACCGCGCATTCGACCCGATAAGGGAAACCCATCGGGGTTTCCACTTTTGTCGCCCCTCCCCGAGCCCTTTAAGAGCGTTGCGGGAGGGGAGGAACGATGCCCCGCCCCACTTCTCGTTCCCTGCAGGCGACAACCTCGCCGGCAACCCCGACCGACGCCTCCTCCTTCCCTGCGCACGCCGCCGACCGCCAGCCACCTCGCCTCCTCTCCTTCCAGGTATGCAACCTCCACCTTCTCCTCCTCCCCCTCCCATCCTTCTCTGTCACCTCGCCAGGACGCCGGCAGGCGGCGCACGGCCTCTGTCGCGCCCTCCCACCTCCCTCTTTGCCCATTGGAAACCCGACAGGGGGCCTACAGGGCCCCTGTCGTCCCCTTCTCTCTTGTGGGGGTTCGCCGGAGTGCCGGTTGGGGGCCAATGGCCCCTGCGGCACCTCCTCACCCTTGTGGGTGATAGGGAAACCGACGGGAGGTCGGTTGCCCCCTGTCACCCCCGTCCCGAGCTCTCTCTCTGACAGGGGTTAGCCCCCTGCCTCCTCTCAATCTCCGGTGAGCAGGGGCAATGCCCCTGCCGTTTCCTGTTTTTCCGGCTGGCAGGGGCGATGCCCCTGTCGCCCTTTGTTTTGCTGGGCTGGCAGGGGCTCGCCCCTGCCGCCTCTTGGCTTCTGGGAGGGCAGGGGATATCCCCCCTACTGCCTCTTGTTTCTCGGCACGCAGGGGGCTTGTCACCCCTGCGGCTCCGTGGTTTTGTCAGGCAGGGGTCGAGGCCCCTGCCATTTGTTGGTTCTGCAGGCAAGGGCCGAGGCCCTTGCTGTCCCTTGATTCGTCAGGCAGGGGCTGGGGGCCCTGCCATTCCCTATTTTTGTCAGGCAGGGGCCAAGGCCCCTGCCATATCATGTTCTTCAGGCAAGGGGGCCGAGGCCCCTGCCGTTCTCTGTTCTGCGGGGTAGGGGTCGATACCCCTGCCCTTCATTATTCTGTCTGGCAGGGGCCGAAACCCCTGCCATTCTGAGCTGGCACGCAGGGACCAGTGTCCCTGCCACTTGTTACCTTCGTGAGGCAGGGGTCGAGGCCCCTGTCAGCTGTTTTGTCTGGTAGGGGCCGATGCCCCTGCCATGCGTGACCTTGTTTGGCAGGGGCAGAGGCCCCTGCCCTTCGCTTCCTCGTCAGGCAGGGGCCGAAGCCCCTGCTATTTTATTGTTCTGTCGGAAGGAGCCGAGGGCCCCTGCCGCCTTGCTGTTTTCGGCAGTGGCTCGTCCCTGTCGCCTAAACCTACCCATGTCCTCATCGCACCATTAATGAGATTAGCTTAATTAAATGTTTCGCACTCTTGCAGATTTACGCAACAGGTCTCGATCGTGCTCTGTGGCTCAACCCTCATATTATCCTCACGCGTAGGCGTACGCAGTTGCACGACATCCCAAGGTAGGGTAAAGTCGCACAAGGGGCAATAAGATCTAATTAAGTTGAAATAATTAAAATGTCTATGCTAGTTGTACTTAGATTTATACTGCTTTTGCGTGACTTATTATTCTTGTCTCCATGTTTATGAGTCGATGTACGGTTTTACTCTTCGAGTAGTAATTTGTGTATTTGCTTACATGTTGAAGGTGGTTTCGCACTTTTTGCAATACTTATGCCCTAAGTTGCTTGCATGTATACTTGCCTGTACCTTTCTATGGGTGGATGTACAATTTCATTATTTGATTATTATTTTGCGTAGTGTTTATGAATTTGAGGTGTGGTTTCGTATTTCTTGAAAATTGAAATACATATGCCCTTGTTTGCTTGCATCCATTTTTGCCTGTACGTTTCCTTTGAGTGAGGTACGACCTTGTGTCTCGTGTATTACTTATGACCTTATGTGTTTGCCTGTCTAAGTGGTCAATGTATGGTGTTGGTACCTCATGTATTACTTATGTGCTTTTCCCTCGATGTGCGGCATCGCAAGTCGAGAGTTGTTTGTTGACATGTTATAACCTGCATATGCTCACACTCATGGTAAATATGTACTTACATAACTGTAGTCTTGTGCATATCATGTTATCACCTGTTTTCAAAACACCAGAAGTTGCACTTGTGCACTATAGTTCTTTTAAAGAGGATTTCCTTCTGCAAACCCAGGGCTCTTCAAAATGCACAACTTTTGCAAAGTATGATTAAGTCTTGCAGGATTGCGAATTCACATTTGGCCCCTCCCAAGTCCACACACTTGGGAGAAATGTTTTATAACCTTGACTCAAGTTGCGGCTCATTTTGAATAACCCCGATCAGGGCATGAGCATATGAATGAGTGAGGTTCTGTTGAAGGACCCATTCTTTATGTATCAATCTAGTGTAACATGTCAATACTAAGATAAATTTTGGATGTAAGATTGATAGTGTTGTGTCTTGTGTGAATGACTTAATGTGGCATTATGGCTTTTAAGGATGAATCGTGCCAAATGAGCACTCCTATATTCTTTGAATTTTTATGAAGTTGTGTGTTGGGTATTCCTTTTGAGAAGCCCACAGACCTCCCTGGTTCAGTATAGCGTACTTTTAGACATGCACAACATGTTAAGTACTTTGTTGATCGGACGAGAGATCCGAGATGACCTTGCATCATGAAATATGAAAAATGTTGTTGAAGTGAATTCAAGTTTTATCTTGCCAGGCTGTGTTGTATTAATTCTTTTGCAGATAACATCTGTTGGGGTTTCTTTTGTGGAACCATATCCCTTTCATCGTAGTCGTACTTATGACATGTACGACCGTACTTTTTCGACAAGTACGTCTTCTTACGTTGCGATGATTGGATGAGTAGGTTGTGGCAACCTCGATGAGCGCAAATAACAAAATGTTGTGATCACCTAAATAAGTGATGTTTTCGCCTTCACCGGCAAGATACTCGAGTGGGTCGAAAGACCAGAGTATGTAGAATGAGTCTTCAGTTAACTACCCCTGATGTACTCATTCGAATCGCTGACTCCTGTCAGGAGAGAGGACAGGAAGGTACAAAACTTCGATGGACAGGCCATTAATGGCAGTTACGAGCAAAAGACTCGGCTTCCCCAGTCATCGGAGTTAGGGGAATGAGACTACCATAATTATCCTAGGTGGTAGCTCTCCATGTTTGGGATGCATCCATTGTTTATGCTGCTTTGGGGATTTCTCTCTTGGTCACCGACCGTCCCCTTAGGTGCGGACTCAGTCAGCTATCCGGGTTATCATAAAATACATAGCGTAATAAACCCTCGGATCAGTCTAGGCTGTTTCTAGAGTCGTGCCTTGTGCGTATCCGCTTGGCCAGTTAATATCGAAACATAAGTTAAACCTGATCGCAATGTGTTCAGTTATGCACGTATGAAAGTTATAGGGTACAACAGGTTCAATACTTATGGAATTGTGTGTGTGGTTGATGAAGCATTGTATTTTGCTAGTTAACTTTCTTGTGCAGTGCTTTGCTTGTAATAGTTAGCCTACTTGTGCCAGTAAAATGCTTGGAATAATTTTAACATTGTGTTCATGATAGTTGCTTTGTGAATCTGTTGAAATTAAATTGTTATATAATTGCCTGTCTACTTGACATATTAAATTATTCTGCTTAATTATGTTCAATATTGTCATGTCTGTGCACCTACCAGTTTTTAGTGAAACTGACCCATTTTATGGGCAGGTTTTGGATAGGTAATACAGTCTGCGATGGCACGATGGCATGATGAGATCAAGATAGAGCTTTTTCCCTGACGTTTCGCTCCTGAGGACATGTTGGTAAATTTGGTATAAAGTGTGTTTCAAAATTTCTCTTTTATTAAACCGTGAGTTAATAAAACTGTTTTAGTAAGCTTCTTCTTGGTTTCAACAAACGAATTCTCAATTATTGAAACTCTATTTCTAAACCATTTGATTTCAAGGGTTGTGCGGGATTTGACAAAAGGAAAGTTTATGCTGTAATGTGCTCAAGATCCATTGACTTGTGGTTTTAAAAATATCATTTTCCGCTGAAGTATTATTTAAACTCTGATTATTGTATGATTTCAAAGCTTTCTAAACTTTTCTAAAAAGTTACAAGTCCTGGATTTTTTTGGGGGCGTTACATATATGGCCATGACTTTTGATGTAAAATACCATGTAGATTTAAGTAATTGCTAAATTTTTTTGATAAATACTCTCCCCCTGAATCAGTGTGAAATATAGATATATCACTCTTAAATTGGTTCTTAACCGGTTTATGAAATATTTGAAAATGTAAAAATACTTCGATTTTACGTTTGAGAAAATAAATCTAGGTATGTCTTGTAAAATCATCTACAAAAATGATGCAGTATGAAAACCCTCCTTATATGATAGGTGCAGGACCTCATACATCTGAATGTACTAACTTAAGAGGTCAAGATGGGATAAAATTTCTTTCTTGAAAGAGTAATCTCTTCATTTTTCCAAGAATACATTTTTTACATTTAAATGTCTCAAAATTACAAAAGTTTTTCATATTTGAAAAAAAAATAAATTTTGAATATGTTAGGATGACCAAGTCTCCTGTGCCATAAATTCAAGTTCATTTTTTAAACATTACAACAAAATGTATTCTTGGAAATTTCTAAAAAATCCATGTAGTATAGGCCTCCTTCTCTATGGCCTTCCCCAGTCAGCTTCCCTGACTGGTGATCCTGCACTTGGCAACCATGAGAAGAGAAGAAAACATTATATCCATGGTCAAATAATTGAGAAACGGATAAGAGATTGAGGTTCAATTTTGGAATATATCTAATTTGAGGAATATGAAATCCTTTTTAAGTTTTGAGAAGTTTTTTCAAAGTTCCCTATTGCTTTAATTTCTATTGATGTTTCATCAGCACTAAAAACATTGGACCCATTTGAGTTATGACATTCGGATAGCATTTCAATATTCGGAGTCATATGAAAAAAAACACTGGAGTCAAAAAGCCATAGAGTTTTACCTGGATCAGAAGTGCTAACTGAAGAGACTGCAACTGCCGTGGATAAAGATGCTCCCTTGAGTAGAGGTCCAAGAGCTTCCACCAATTGTGCCAGTGACATGCTTCCAATGGAAGATTCGCTTGATTCTTATGGTGGTTCGACGACGACGACCTTTTTCTCATAGGGCCTTTTTAATTTTGGGCAATAGGTTTTTACATGTCCCAGTTCACGACAATAGTAGCAAATGATTTTTCTTCTCTCAAAATCGTTTACTTGTTTTTTTTTCATCATTTCCCCTTCCATAGTTAAGAAGTTTGTAAGTCCTGACATAGTTTTCGGGTTTCGAGACGGCTAGAACTGAGTCGTCATCATTCTTGGAGATTCTACTTTTGAGTTTATTTTCTTTCATACTTAAGTCCTCTATTGTGTCTTCTATTGAAGGCACTTTTCCACGATGAAGTATGATAGACATAGTGGATTCAAATTTCGATCTTAATCCACTAATGAAATGAAAAAAGTGCTCTGCATTGATTTGGTTTTGGCGGAGTTCAATATCTTGTGGACAATGTCACTTTGGTTCAAGAAGAGCTAATTCTTCCCACAATTCCAACAAACCATTATAATACTCCCTAATGCTCTTGTCTCCTTCAACCATATTTCTTACTTTAATTTGAAGATTGCATACATGTGCAATATCTTAAAGAGAATACATTCTCTCAAGATAGTCTCAAGCTTTATTTGCATGCTCAAATTTTGCTAAACTTGAGCATTTCTTTATATCAACACTTGAAATAAGCCAAGACATGATCTTAGCATGTCCCATACGCCATTCTTTTCACTTTTTCTCGTAAGTAGATATGACCTTAACTCTTTCTACCTTCGTGAGAGGTATTTCCTTTTCTCCTTCATCCTTTATAAAACTTAGAATAGGTTCCTCAGGTTCCATCTATTAATCCCCATAAACCCTTCTCACATATAAGATGCTTCATAATTGAAGCCCATGTGACATAGTTTGAATCATTTAGTTTGATGGGCTTAATGGTGACATTATCATTGTCATCCATTTTACAATATTTAGGAAAAAAGATAAAAGAAGAAAGAGAAAAAATAAATATAAGAATACGCTACCACAAATGGTGAGTACGAATATCCTTCAAGCTTTTTACGCCTTCACACGATCACCACTTCAAGAAAGATCACTTTCTTGCAAGAAACTTGTGTGGCACATTTCCCAATGCACCGAAAGAACTTATCTTGATTGCTTCAACCAAGCTCTGATACCATGTAAGAAAATGAAATCCTCAAACAAACTTAAAATGCTTCCTCATGAATAAACTCTCTCAAGAACCATAAAGGTTCACACACAAGGCAAACACTTAAGAACCACTAGGGTTCACACACAAAATACTCAAAAGAGAGATTCCAAATGAAAAAGTGAAGAATTAATTTCATTTAAGTGGAACAAAACCCACGTACACAAGATGAAAATACAATGGGGTAACTTCCCATATATATACACAAAAAGAGAGGGCAAGGGAGAGTCGTCGGACATTCCAACGGCTCTAAATAGAGCCGTTGGACTGTCCAACTACTCTCTCAGCTTTTGCTTTTTGACTTGGTCAAAAAGCAAAAGGTCTATATTATGTCCAAAAAATGAAAAATAAACTAAAAAGTAAAAACCTAACTGACATATGTTATTGTAACTAAACTGGAAAAAAATATTACATATTATGGGATATTTACATATGAGATTACAATTTTTAACATGTAATTCAACTAACATGAATCAAAACAACACATTCGAATGCATGAGCATGTAGTTTAGCTAATAAATAAATAAAATCGTTCAGATGCATGAGCATATAATCGACCAAATCTGAATCAAGACCAATAAATATTCAGATGTATAGGCATGTAACAGGATAGGTCTGAATCAAGAACTGAAAAAAACATGTACTTGGCAGATCTGGACCAAATTTGCCAGAGTATGACTCGGCAGGTCTGAGTCCAAACAAAAACAAATGTACATGGTAGATCTGAACCAAACTTACGTGTACATGTGCTCAGTAGATCTAATCTAGCCAAAGAGCAAGTACACGGCAGATCTGGACCAGATCTGCTTGTACAATTACTTGGGAGATCTAAATCAGATATGTGTGTGCAAAAACACAGCAGATCGGACCAAAGTTACAAGCCTATACTCAGCAGATCTGCACCAGATCTGCATGCTAGAAAACTTGGCAGATCTGGGCCAGATTTGCATATATATATATATATATATATATATATATATATATATATATGCTCCAGATCTGCATACACATATATGCCTGGCAGATCTGATAACAACAGAAAAATTATTTTCAACTGCATACATACAACACTCGACAGGTCTGATTAAAACATATACTGCTGCAAGCATGAACCACGTAAACATAATTAAATTTCGTTTTATCAATGAATGTAGCAAAACTGCAACATATGTATATGCTAGATATATAAGCCCTTAAATCGGCCAGTCTGAAAAACGCAGAATTTACTTTGGATGCGTAAATACCAACTCGGCAATACTGGTACACCACATGTTCATATGCATGGGTATAAACTCGGCAACTACTAAAGCACACAGGCATGAGAAAAATATTGACACATATAAGATAAATACATATTTTCAGATGTATCAGCAAAAAGACCGACTCAATCTATAGCATGAACATATTTTTGATGCATGAATCATAAACTCAGTAATATGCATATACAACAATCAATAAAATAGATCGGTCTGAATATATATTTACATATATATTTTCAGACACGTGGACTAGGAAAATCAACATATATGTGAACAAATATACATATACATTTATCTATATAAAATCGACAATACATATATATATATATATATTGTTTTGAAATCAGATTTCCATTTTTCCTCTAATACCTATACATGAATCGATATAAATATTTTTTTTTCGTAAGCACTCAAAGAGAAACTCGTACCTTGGTCGAAGTTCGGAAAAGATCGGAGAAATCGATGGATGTATGAAAAACTAATTTTTTTCTTTTCTTCTCCTTCTTTTCTTTCTTTTCTTCTCTTTTTTTTTCTCGCTCACGAGTTTTAGGTTTTCGCTTTTTCCATCTCACTCTCTCTCTAATTCTCTCTCTAACTAACTCTCTCTCTCTCTAGAACACGAGCTCTATAGAGAGGGAGAGACCAACCCCTTTTTATAATGTTTTAATATTTTATTTTTTTATTTGGTTATTTCTAGATAGGGGTGATATCCCCTCTAGATAGCCTTAGATAGGTAGAGCACTACCTTCTTTTAAATTAATTATTTTATTTAATATTCTAGAGAATATTCCAACGGGTGTCGCCCCCCTCTGGAAGACCTCTATGGGTAGAACTCTACTTCATCCAAATTAAATTTAAAGTTTTAAATTGGCCATGAATGGATTTTAGATCCAGATCTGGATCGAAGATCCAAATCCACATGGATCTTACCTGAACCAGATCCTAGTCAATATGGATCCAGGACTCAAACCAAATCCATATTAACTTGGATCAAACAAAGTGCATCCAGTCCGATCCAATCCAAAAAAAAAGTAAAAAATAGAGGTGGGTCATTTTTGAAAAATGTCATTTTCGGGTCAACTGTAATCCGATTTTGGAAAAACAGTCTGCCAACACGATTAATATTCCGAAGCGGATGTAACGGTGCTCATACCTGATTTTCGCCTCTGAATTTTGCCTGAATTTAAACTGAATTTCGCTAGATTTATGCTCAAATTTAAAGGTTAAAAACGAAAAAAGTCTCAAATTATAATTAACTCAATTAGGTCTTGTCAGTGGGCTCTATACCACGCCCAAACCCAACTAACGTCACTTATAAATTAATGTATTTTCCCATGATTTTATCAATTTAATTAAATATATAATTTAAAATTTATATTTATCAATTTTAAAAATTACAAAAAAAATACACGATATTACAAAGTTGATGAAAATGTGTCACCGGAAGTAGGTGTGGAAGAGTTGTTCCTCACAAATTATTGAAATGCTTCTGCAAGTTGTGTAATGGAGTCCTTGATATATCCATCCCTTTTTTTAACTCCATTTGAGTTGTTTGAGTTCTCTCCAACGAAAGCCACTTTTCTCATAGGACAAGCGGGTCCAAGATGTCCAGGTTCATTACAATGATGACACACAATTTTCTTATACCACCATTGTTATGGTTATTTTTCCAAAAATGAGAAGGCTTATATGTCCTCATATTATTACCCAGTTTAGATACCGCATGTACTTCATCAATATCATTTTTTAGAGCCAAGTGTGTTTCTTATTGGCATAAATCTGCAAACATTTCACTAAGAGGAGTTGAAGCCTTATGAAGTAGGGATCCTCGTAGTTGTTCAAATTCAGGCCTAAGCCCATGAATAAATTGAAAGAATCTCTCTCTCCATTTATTCTTGTCTCATAGCAATAGCACTTCCTTCCCATTGGGGTTCAAAGAGAGCAAGTTCATCCCATAGAGGAGATAAAGTGTTATAGTAGTCTCTACTATTCATATCTCCTTGCTTGGTAGCTCTCACCTTTTCTTGCAAAAGGAAATGTCTAGCAAGATCTATTTGAGTGTACATACTTTTCATGAAGAACCATACTTTTCATGAAGAACCATGCTTCATTTTCCTTCTTAAATTTGGCTAGATTAGCATAAATTTTGAGCTCCACACATTTTGGCATGGTTACTTTCCCAATCTTCATCTTTGAATTAGTATTCATCAATAGCCTTTGTTTAATGGCCTTTGTTTTTTCTTCTTCATTCAAGGTTTTTTTCTCATTTCCTTCCTTCCAGAATCGTACCACATACAAATCCCCAAAGTTTCTTACATTTGAAGTTGTTTTCCATAGTGGCCGCCCTTTATCCTATAGTTAGTCTCATTCAATTTGAATGAGAAATCAATCTTTGCATCCTTGTCGGCCATTATGGAAGAGGGAAGGAAAGAGGATAACAATGAGTGTGCAAAATACAAGCACACAAAAATAAAATAAAATAAAGTCCCAAGAGTGCTCAATCACCTAGGAGCTCTGATACCATGAAATAAAATACTAGTCCAAATAATAATGTCACAAAGTGACTACAACGAATGCGCAAGAAGCCACTAATGAGCAAAATACAATAAGCCACAAAGGGCTAGGCACCAAATACACACAATGTTTGAGAGAGAGAGAGCTTGAAATATAAAAAATAATGTATTGAAATGTTGTGAAAAAGCATTGAAGAGAGGTGGGGGCAAAAGGCTCCTTTTATACAGTTTATGGGACCAAGGGGGGCTCCCATAGAGTCATTGGAAGCTCCCCAACTGTCACAAAAATGTGACCGTTGGGGAGGGTCCCGACGACTCTATGGGTTGGACCCTCTTGCTCCTTCATAAATGACAAAATAGCAAAAGAAAAGAAAAAATAAAAAAGGCAAAAATGTCCCTAGTGGACATGTCTATTTACATAATAGAAAAGATTGTCCCTAGTGGGCATTACAAAAGATAATAAAGAAATAGTATATATATAGTATTCATATATATATATATATATATATATATATATATATATATATATATGTGGTATATATATATATGGTATACATATATTTTAACAAGAAAGACTAGGGTTTACCAAGAACACCAAAGAGAGAGAAGCAAGAAAATAGGCTTGCTATTTTACCATATCATGAGAGGGCTTGCCTCTTTGCAATAAAGAATGAAAGAAAAGACAGAAATATCCCCTAGTATTAGGTAATGTACAATAAGCCCTAATACAAAAGGCATTACTTGTAAAACACTATATTACATAGTTACATAGTTCTCGATACTAAGAAACTATGAGGCTCACAGCATTTTGCTTTTTCTATGCAATCACATGATTCACAAGTACCTAGTCAACCCTAAATTCAAACTCACCCTTTATTTCCTAAATAATCCTCACAACACCTTAACGTTGGAGCAATTCTTGAACTTAAGACTTAACTGCAAATACCATAGCTCATGTACATACAGTTAGTTCACCAATACCGACGACATTCTAAAGATACATATTTTAGATGGATTTTTCAAAGAATGTGAAATAATTGGAAAATACTCAAATATTTTCAAAGTATCGCTACATTGAAAGTATTGAGATAGTATCGTGACAAAATCGCAACTGTTTCCAAAAATAGCTGAGAATGGTACTAGTGACTACAATCCATGCATGCATACATCTCTATTACAGTGATCTCAATGCGCATTTTCAAATAGATCCAACCATACAGATGCTTTACCTACATGCATCACCGGTAATGGAGTTTTTACTCCAGCATTTTTTTAACATATTAATTTCATTTTTTTAATCCAAAGTTTTCAATTGTTAAAGGTAATATTACGATATTATTAGTATTATAATACAAGGCAATATTATTGTTAGCATATTTTTTCGCTTTTTCATATCTTACATTTGAAAGTTTTACAGTATCCTCTTTTTTAGGCTTTCCCTGCCCATAACAATTTTCCTTGAACATCAGATCAGCACTGCCAAAAGCGGGTCAGATCAGCAAAAAAATCAGCTGATAAAACCTGATTTTTGCAAATGTATTTGACTTATAGCAAGCCCTTTGATACATATTTTGCCCTTTGAATTCCCTGACCAAAGCATGTGCCATGGTCAGTAACCATGAAAAAGCCATTCACACGGTTGGATGTACCTCAAAATGCATGAGTAGGTGACCTCTACTCACTATACATTATAGTAAAAAGACGGTTCAAGTTTTATCTAGTCAACAGTACCAGATTTTTTAATGAATACTTTCCAGTGAAAAGCCATGGCTGCTAGGTTTATGTAACCAATCAGACCCCGTAGAGGTGTTTTCTATGGTTGTCTAGCAGGAAACATGTTTTGGATCTAATAGTTCTTTTCTTTTTCTTTTTCTTTTTCTTTTTTTTTTTGGGGGGGGGGGGGGGTGGGGGGGGGGGGGGGGAGAGCAACTTAGGTGCATTATGGGTCATTGGTTCCAGAGCCTCCCCCCTCCCCCCCCTTCAAACGTATGCATGCACATGCAACATGCATGCATATATGCACACACATACACACACAAACGCAGAGCTGAATGATACTTTTATAAACATTAAGCAAAATGTGGGCACACTCATGTAACAAAACAAAGCCACAATTTTGTAAGCTGCTAGAAGAAGTTTCACAATTTCAAGATACCTCATGCAGATATTGCTTAATGAATCTCTTATGTAAGTCCAATGAAAAAATTTCTAGACCCAAATCCTTTTCTAGAAGTCTTCGAACACCTTCCAGAGTTAGAGAACTGCAAAAGAAAAGGAGTATTTATTCAACAAATAATCGGTGTTGCAAGCTACAAAAAGTATCAATTTTTTTTTTTCTGATAGGCCGGTTTAGCAACGCAAAGATTCAAGATGTACATACCAGACATAAAAAATGCTTAATCTTCTCAACTCAATGAAGAAAGGTACATAGAAATGGAAAGAAAGATCAAACCTTTGCAAAGAGTAACATAACTATGGAATCTACAAGGTCTAGTGTTGGATTTGATGGCATCCTTTGTTTTCAATTACTAAAAAAAATTAAGTTTTTCCATAAGAATATAGGGCATTTTTATTTTAATCTTCTATGCATTTTGCTATCCCAGTCTACAATGGTGAATATAATTACAATTAGAAGGACTAGAACTATTATAGACAACCCCTGACAGAGTTGTCCTTCCTAGATCATTTCCCCAATATACTGGAGACAAGATTGTAACAAGTGTATCAAAGCCCGTATCTACAGGGCCCAAAATAAGATACATTAATACATATCATATTATATTGTAAAAATTCATTTTTTAATAAAAAACCAAAATCCAAAAAATAAGGAAATTTATAAAAATTTATAACACAAGAACAATTATACAGGGTCTAAGATAAAAACATAACATCACATATCAAACAATTATGAATTGCATAAGACATAACATCCGATATTAAAGATATTATGCTATGATTGCATGCATATTTCACAAGAAAAATGCAAATAATGAAATGCTATGCATATTAAACAATGAAATTAAACTAACATGTCGCAAGATTCATAGTTTGATCTATAAGCAAAAGAAAATCATAACATCACATCTAACATCACATATCAAACAATTATGAATTGCATAAGACATAACATCCGATATTAAAGATATTATGCTATGAATGCATGCATATTTCACAAGAAAAATGCAAATAATGAAATGCTATGCATATTAAACAATGAAATTAAGCTAACATGTCGCAAGATTCATAGTTTGATCTATAAGCAAAAGAAAATTCACAAAGTACTTAAAGCTGTACAAATCTTTTCATTCTTACAGCCCCTAAACCTAAGACTAGTCACTAACTACTTCAAATACTTAATTGTAGACGGTAAAGCTCTATTATTTTACCGCATCTCAAACATCATCTTCTAATGGGCAAGAAGATATCGATGGACCTTTATCGAACACTTTACTTTCATCATAGAAATATGGGATGATTATTTCATTTTTATCATCGGAATCCAGGATGATTATTTCTCTTTCATTCTTAGATCTGAGACCATTATTTCATTTTCATGGTTTGCAGGTAGCGGCTCTTGCAATGAGGGCATAACCTACTCCCTTGGTCTCCGTACTCATAAACCCTCTCCTATTTGTTAAGATATGCATATTTGCATATATATATATATTTGTCATTGCAATAGTTAAATACCCAATAGGGGTATTTTAGTCTTTTCACAGCCTTGTAATAAGTTGTACTTGCAACAGTCCTTTATACTACTTTTAGGGGCACTTTAGGGTTTTATTATTTTTGTAATTTATTGTTTTTTATCAAGAGCATTATAGTCCTTATAATGCTCTTGAAATAGAGCTGTTGAGAGTGCTCCCAACAGTTATATTTCTAGTTGTTGGGAGCACTTTCCAATTGATCTTCTTTGCATCCTTTTGTGCATAAATAGAGGGTGTAACCCCTTTTGTATGTAATGCTTGTTCAAGAATATTTGTTATACAAATTCTATATTTTTTATGGTGTTCTTGGCCCCTAAGTGGCCCATGTGTATGTGCTTGTGTGATTGACCCATAAGTGGTCTTTGTGTTCTTTGTGTTAGATTCTAAAATAGCATCAGAACCGATCAGCAAAAAGGAAGAGGACGCAAGATTTTGGGGCTGAACTGGTCACGTCTTTTCTCAGCACATACGTGACCTATTTTCATTCCTTTATATAAGAGATACAATGATTTTTAAAGGACATAATAGTCCTACAACATAAACAATGTTACAAGTATGCCCCAATAAACACGTTGACACGCAATATACAATTTAGATCTGGATCAGATCCAAACTAATCCAACCCATTATCACCGTACTTTAATAGCCTCCCTCAAGTTGTCCATGGTCTTGTACCATGGACAAGTTGTCCTTCAAAAACCAAAATTTGTTCTTTGTTAGCCCTTTTGTAAATAAATCTACCATATGATTTTTTGTAGAAATGAAGTGAGGTTCAATCTCTTTGTCTTCAACTTTTTCCGAATGAAGTGTTGATCTATCTCAATGTGCTTTGTCCTACTGTGATAAATAGGATTAAACGATATTTTAATGGCACTTTGATTGTCACATAGTATAGTAGATTTTGAGATTGGTTCCCCCAACTCATTCAATAAATGCCTTGTCAAAGTAACTTCAGCAGTTACTGCAGCCATGGATCGATATTCAGCTTCGGTACTTGATTTGGCCACTACTTTCTGTTTTCTACTACTCTAAGACACCAAATTTTCCCCAAGAAAGATGCAATTTCCCGAAACCGACCTTCTATCATCAGGATCTCCTGCCCAATCCGCATTACTGTAGACAGTGATGTCATGCATACCTTTACTCTTCCAATTTTTCTTATATATAAGTTCATCTCTAACTGTACCCTTTAAATACCTCAATACTCTCCTGACTACATCCATGTGCCCTGTTCGTGGTTCATGCATGAACTGAGACACTTGGTTGACTGAATAAACAATGTTGGGGTGAGTAAAGGTAAGATATTGATGCATACCAACTATACTTTGATATCTTGTAGGATCCATGTAGAGCTCTTCATCCTGTGAACTGAGTTTTTTATGTAAAACACTTGGCGTAGATAAAGGCTTGCAATCCGTCATACCAGACTTCCTCAACAAATCCAATGTATACTTGTGTTGTGTTAGGGTCAAGTAATCATCATTTCTGTCCATTTCAACTCCAAGGAAATATCGCAAATCCCTAAGATCTTTCATCTTAAACCTCTAACTTAAGAGTCACTTTATTTCTTCAATGTGATTCTTTGAGTTCCCTGTAACAATAATATCATTGACATATATCAATAACAAGGTAATTGTACCTTCACTTTTGAAGATGAATAGTGAATGATCCAAGAGAGATCGGCAAAACCCATGTTTTTGTATTTTCAAGGAGAGACTTTCAAACCACGAGCGTGAAGGCTTGTTTCAAACCATAGATGGCTCTTCTTAGTCTGCATACATGTGTCCCTGGGTCTCCTTCAGCATATCCAGGGAGTTGCTCGAAGGAATGCATTCTTGACATCCAATTGACTCAATGTCCACCCATGATCAACAGCTAAAGATAATATAACTCTTATTGTCCCCATCTTAACCACATAACTAAAGGTTTCATCATAATCCTGACCATATTCTTGAGTGAACCCCTTTGCAACAAGTCTGGCCTTGTATCGTTCTATGGTGCCATCAGTTTTGTACTTGATTTTGTAAACCCGTTTCGAATCAACAATGGGTCTGGGGATAATTTCCCATGTTTGGCATTCATGTAGTACTTTCATTTCTTCATTCATGGTTTCAATCCACTTATTTGATTGCACAGCTTGATAAAATGTCACGGGTTCATCATGCTTATCAATATGAGATAAAAATAGCAAAAAATTCATAGAAATTTTTCATAACTAACCCACCTCTCAATAGGATGTCTGATTCTACCTGAACTCCTCACGTTATCGTCAGTCACATGATTATCTTGTTCTACGTTCGAAACAGGAGGATAACATTTTCCTTTTCTCACATAGATATACCCTTTGAATTTATCAATATGAGGGGGTTGCGGGCCTGCACCTTCTTCAACACGTGAAGCTCCACCTTCTTGAATACCAAGTGGAGATAAGCCTGCTTGACCTGAGTTGATGTCATCCTTATCAACAGATTGTCTCCTGAATACACTGGGATGAGCAATCACCATTGATACTCGCAAATAAATCTACATTTAGCCATGGATGATAAACTTCTGCTGTAACGACCCCAACTCCCACCTTTGAAAAATGCGGAATATTTTTTTTTTTTCTAAGAGTTGCGGAAACCTTCCCAGAGATCTGGGGTCCTCACAGTTCCACTTTCCATTGGATAGCCCATCCACCACAAACGAAGTTGCAATTATCATCAATATCAACCAACTAAAACTCTTTTATTAATGAGCAAGAAAATTTTCAAGACAAGGTTTTCTTCAACTGAAAGTAAAGTAACAATTGCAGAATTTAAAAGAACTGAATGACAAAGAAAGAGCCAATCTATCCTCTACTGAAGCTGACAAGCCCAAGTATAACTCATTCATCCGCAGATGCATGTCCAACTTCACTGTTCACCATTTCCTGTGAAAAACCAACAAAGTAGGGTGTCAGAACCGAAATTCTGAGCACAACTACTTCTAAAGAAACTAGGTGAGAGAAAGAACATGGATAAGATTTCATGCAGTGATTTGAGTGAGTGCAGATATAAAATTTGCAACATTTAAATATCTATAACTACTAACAGTTGCATATACTTACCAGTCAAGAACAGTAAAGCAATGTCACATATCAATAATTAAATAAAAAAACCTTTCAACATGATTTCACAAAGTAAAGTGTATGCTACCACCAAATGATGTCATGATATCAAGAATGATCCAAACATGCATGATCTAATGCATAACAGAAAAATGCATGATTATGTGCAATGTATGATTTCTTCTGTTATCTTTCATTTAAGTTTCATCTTTCCATATGCATGCCCTATTAAATGCACACATCTTTAAGTTCCTCTTTTTAATTACCGTGGCCCGCGGATACACCAAACGGGTACAAACCCCGAGGTCAAGTAGGTTCCCAAGGTAGCTTAACACACAATTTGTATTTTATTACTGGGTTCCAACTTAGCCCTCGACCGATATCAGGAAACAGCACCATCCATCGGAACATTAGACCTCCACATCTAATGTCGGGGACACAAGGGACACCCCACGCCCACAAGTGCCACTTCCTTGGTACCATAAACTCACAGTTGTGACTAACACACCACTCCCGGGTAAAGTGGCGGGTTCTCCCTAAAACCGTGGCCAGGAGAAGAACCTCAATATCGGGTTCAGGGGCAACAACGCACACGGAGTTTTTGTATCCTCACAGTCTCCCCAAGACCGGATAACTAGGATTCTCATACTCCAGATGAGATATCCCAGAATGTATATTACACTGTTCTTATTTATTATATTTATTATTAAATCCATTTCTTTAAGTTTGCAACACATATGCAAAAGTAAAGTGAAAACCCCGCATCCTCCCTTGCAGGGACCCATTCGGGACTCCAGCCCGTACAAATCACTAGAACAGTGTAGTAAAGTGCCAAACCATCTTATGTGGTTCAAGTGATGTATTTAAAACCTATGTGAAAGCAAACCAAACCCACGACTCTCCAGGCCGATGATGGTCCAACCAGGCCATCAATGCATCACATCACAAAACAAAAGTAGTGTTTTATTTATAACACTAAGCCAAAGTGCCAAAAAAAAGTGCCAAAAACATATGCACATATGAAATGATAAACCCAAACATATGCATGTCATAATTCATTCATATGCAATTTCAATATGTGTGTGTTACATACATCACATATGGGTGTTCACCAATGCACACCTCTTTTGAGTGTGTCAGTATGCACATACATTACACATTCTCATCAAGCATACGTGCTCACAAAAATATCAATAACCGATCTATGATCACATTCATGATTGCACAAACCGTACAATGAGATGCTAATATAACATTTTACATATTCACCGGGCAAAATGTAAATTTCTGCACAGGCTAGGGAAGGTGGTCGGGCTTACTAATCCCGGACCCCTATCCTCCTAACTAAATAGTCAATTTAGTCCAATCGACTGAGCCTGTCAACCATCCCAGCCAACTGGATCAGCTGGAGTGGGTCGTCCAACCAAATCCACTGATTATGCTGACACAACATAAGCTTTCATCAAAATTTTGTTCGCATACCGCTGAGGATCTATACCAAAAAGGAAAACATGTGGGAAACACATAAGAACCGACTATCATGAGCAAATTTGATTTTTCAGAATCCATGATTACAGGTACATTCATAGGGACTCACTCATAATTTAAATGATAAATCTGATTAACCAAACCAGCTATGTACATATGCTGCAGGAACATAAGAAAGAAAATCTCAAGCATAAGCAATGTCTTCAGCTATTATGCATGAATGAAATCAGTATTATGGATAACGCTAACTTTAACCACCATATTTAGCTTAATGCCTGCATACCAACACGTATTCAAGCTGATTACCCTCACCAATTCTGCGTCAAAACAACCCACACACACACATACAGTTTTATAACAGGGATTTTATTTTCTGTTCAGCACTAGAATAGCCCATGGAAGGTGGGCACCTAACAGGTATTTTTCCCGGTCAGAGTTCCAGTTATACTAAAGGATATCTGGTTCAGGATATACTGGTGTCAAAACCCAAGAAGGCAACCTAAGTTGGACTTCTTCAGGACAGTCTACCATAATAAGCAAATTATTACAATAAAGTTAATCCTGCTAAGTTTTAAAAAGCACAGAGAACTATTTAAAACACATCGACTTCATACTGTCAAACGCAAACTTCATTTGCATAGTAGATTCAGCCTTTAAAATGAATGTAATAGCCAAAAAGCAATTGTTCCAGGACACCACTAGGGAACAGTTACTTAAACTACGCAATATAAGAAAAAGAATAAGCTTGTGAAATACAGAAAACACACTTTGATCTAATCAATAGGATGCATAAACCATGTACTACTGTTGAAACTCCCTCATGTTCATAGAACAACATGCAGAATGCACCCCCAACAAAACTTGCATAAGAGCTCGTGATGCCCAAATTTTTATGCAGCAACTTAATCTAAGCCTTCAACCTAAATTAAAAATAAACTCAGCCCCTATGGATTTAACGTACACAGCATACAAAATTTTTTTTTTTGAATCATACGAGTCACAGGCCAGCACCCAGCCGATTGGGTCGGCTGGGCCTGCTATGGCCCGGTCCAAAAGAAGTAGAGCACCCAGCCAACTGGTTCGGCTGGGACCCTGCTAAAACAGCACCCAGCCGACTGGGTCGGCTGGGCCTGTCGCCTCCTACCAATGCACTGGTGGCCAGCAACATGAAACAACATTCCTTTTTTTTTTCATAAGCATATACGATTACTGTTCTCCAGATAATGACTTAATTAAGGGAAGGAAAGACCCCCAAACTGTTCCGATTTCAAGATTCAGGGCATATTAAGAAAACCCCCAAATCAATTTGATTTGGGTATTTAGGGTTTATCAGGAAAAACCCCAAATCAACGTATGGAATCGAACCCCTGTTCGATTCCTCACCCAGGTTCGAAGAAGAACCGTACCTTAATGAAGATTTCCGGCGATCGGAGGCTATCGGCTGAAAGAGAAGGGTCGGCTGGGGGTTGCACCTTGCTGCAGTCGTGACAGGGAGCTCGCTAGAGGGCTTTTGATGGCTGTTGGCTGTCGCAGCTCTCCGGCGACCTTCTTTCCTCCGGCGTGTGCACACCGAGCGAGCGAGAGAGACGGGGAGAGATGGGGGAGAGACGAGGCTGAGTGAAGAGGGTCCCCTCTCCACTCCCTCTTATCGGGCAAGACCCCTCCCCCCCTTCACGCCGAGATGGGGGGAGGTCGGTTACGCCCTGCGTAACCCCCCCTTCCCCCCTTTCCTCTTTTGTTACGGGAGTTTCTGGCAACCCTTATCGGGTTGCCCTTTTCTCTTAAAAGGGTTGACATGGGGTGGGGCTCGGGTCCGAACCCGGGACCCGTAACCCGGCCCCCAAAATAATATGGATCCACAAGTGGATCCAAATGGATCCACTGTGGATCCTCGGATAAATTTTAAAACTTAAAATTTTTATTTATTTAGTGTTATTATTATTATTAATTCAAGATTTAAACCAAATAACCCTAATTACCCCCTTTATGGGTCCTAGATCCGAAATATGGATCTAGGCCCAACTTGAATAATTTGAAATATTTTCTAATAAAAATCTCGGGTTTTACATCTGCTCTGGGAATCCTTTGGCAGAGATTGAAAAACACATCACCAAAACCATTCTCATCAAAGACAACGCCTCTTGAAATTCTAACACGTCTAGTCACAGGATCATAACATCAATACCCTTTATAATCATCTGCATATCCTAGAAACCTGCACTTAGAAGACTTTGGCTGAAATTTATTTCTAAGGGAATCCTCAATATGAACCTAACAAGTGCATCCAAAAACACGCAAAGCATTGTAATCAGGATAAATGCCAAAAAGAGAGAAATATGGGGAATTATTTGTAAAATTGTCATGGGCAGACAATTTATAATGTGAATCGTCGAATGAAATGCTTATGTCCACAAGCTAATAGGGAGATCGTTGTCATGCATCATACTCATAGCAGTCTCAACAATATGTTTATGCTTTCTCTCAACACTCTCATTTTGTTGAGGTGTATGTGGACAAAACACTACGCATTATTCCATTACTTTGGAGAAAATCAATAAATTCCTTTAAGGAGTACTCACCACCTCCATCACATTGAAAATGCAAGATATTGGTAGAAAAGTAGTTTTCAACGAAGGCATGGAAGTTGCAGAATAGGTGAAAAGCTTCAGACTTGTGTTTCATAAAGAATATCCAAGTGTAATGAGAATAACTATCAATAAAAATAACGTGGTATCTGCTACCAGAAGTAGAACAAACGGGAGCAGGTCCCCATACATCAGAATAAACAATTTCAAAAGGCCTTGAAGCTCTTTTATTGATAGAATAAAAAAGTACATGACTTACATATTTGACAACTTGAGCACTTTTTATCATTTCCCTCAAGAGTCAAACTTGACTTAGGAATTAACTCACTTGACGTAAGTTTCTCAAGAAAAGAATGACTATAATGACCAAGTCAACCATGCAAAAGACTTGGCTTATTATATTTAGAAAGACTAAAGACAGACTTAGGACATGATGAAGATGAGAGAGACTGAAAAGACTTGGACTCCAATGAAGGCTTCAAGGCAGTACTTGTACGCGCAAATGGATCTTCTTTGAAGATGTACATGTTTCCTTGTCGCTCCCCTTCAGCGAATGCCTTTCTCGTTTGAAGATCCTTGACACGCAAAAAAGAGGGAGTGGATTCAACATAAGAATGTGTATCATCAACAAGTCTAGATACAGAAATAATGTTTTTTATATTAGGGTCATGAATGACATTTGACAGATTCAGAGATGATTTTGATAAAGGAATGGTTACATTTCCAACATAAGAGATATGATGGTGAGATTCATCTCTAGTAACTATATTATTTTTTACCAAAGTAAGGAACTGAGCTTGAAAGCTTGCCAACATCCCCCGTAACATGGGTTGTTGCCCCGGAGTCAACATACCATAACCCTTGATCATTCTGCTTCTTCAAGTGCATCCCAGACAACACAGCCAACAAAAGTTGTTTCACGTACCGTCAACCTTAACAACATTGTCTTCTTTCTTCATCTCGGTGTTTGAGAACTTTCCTTTATTTTGGTGATTAAACCATCAATTGGCCTTAATGTGTCCCTTCTTATTACACAAATAACACGGAACAACTCTTTGATTTTAATTTTTTGCATTGAATTTGGGTGGCATATTAGGTGTAGGAAGCAAACCTAGACCTGCATATCTTTCTCGACCCCTTCCTCCTTGAAAGTTATTTTCTCCACGACCGCGACTAAAGAAAAATTCAATAGCTAAAACATCATGAGAATCAGGTTGAGCACCAGAATCTTCACCAATGCCCTTTAATGACATCCCATAGTGCAGAAGTTTTGCCCGTAAGTCTTCAAATGTGGGCAGAATTGGTAAGCATAACAAGGATGTCACCAATAAATAGTAATATGGACCCAAACCATTCAATGTTTGTTATGCTTTATCCTTATCATGTACTTCACGTCCAATAATAGCTAGTTGATCTGTAATAGACTTCACCTTATTCAAGCATTACATGATAAACATGCTGCCTTTTTTGAGGAGTTGAAATTCACGCTTGAGAAATAAAACTTTGGCTTCAAATATCTGAGAATAAGTCTAAATCAATTTGTTCCAGAATTCCATCATTGTCTGGAATGGCAATCAGCACCTCTTGCAATAAGGTAAAAGTGATGTAGGCTATCAGTGCTTGATCTTTCTTCATCCAGGAAACATAATATGAATTCCGAACAATCTTGGAAGATGCAGTCCCTTGTGCATCCTTTTTCCTCCTTTGCAATGAATTCTGATCGGGTTGGAATAGATTCATCCAGATGAATAAAGAAATCTTGACTCCTAATAAAAGGAATGATTTGTCTCTTCGAAGTCAGGAAATTTGAATTATTCAGTTTTTCATAAACAAGCTGACTCGGGAAGTTTGATGACAATCCGGGCTGAGTTGAAGAGGAGTCCATGGTCATGAAGAAAGAAGATATAAAATAGGTATACTCGAAGAAGAAAGAAAGGAGAGATTGATCAAACACTAGCATGATATCACGGTTCAGATTCAGTCCAAGAAAAGGATTATCTTGTTACAACTGAATTTAGATCTTCACTGCAATCAGTTTGCCTTTTTTTCTTTTGAGACGGAAATCAGATCACGTCAATATGCAGTTAGAACAGATGTAAACAGAGATTGAGGACTAAAATTAAATAAACTGATGACGGAAATCAGATCACGTCAATATGCAGTGTTTGATCAACGTCAATAGACTTATGACTGAAAGAAAATTGAGAATCAAGGCACGACAAGATTGAGACAGCGTAGGAACGGAAATCCAAGAAATTGAGGGTTTAGGGTTTAACCCACAACAAGACCGAGACAGAATAGAGATTGCAGACTGGCGCTAAAAAAAGATAGAAAATAAGATTTGGGAACGTTAGAATATTAGGGTTTTGGGATTTGCGATCAAGAAAATTGCAGATGGAGAGAAAAAAAGATTTTAAGAGAACCAAATAAACTTTCAGATGGAAATACGATCAAGATTTAAATATTGAGAAGCAAACAGATACCCAATAAAAATTGAATTGAGAAGGACAACAGGAATCAAGAAATAATCAGAAGGAAGAGAAAATTTCTTGACTGGAATCAGACAATAATCTCTATGGTTATACCTTTTGGAGACAATACCGAACCCTAGATCCAACCTTGCTCTAATACCATGTTAGATTCTAAAATAGCACCAAAACTGATCAGCAAAAAGGAAGAGGACGCGGGATTTTGAGACTGAACTGGTCACGTCTTTTCTCAACACATGTGTGACCTATTTTCATTCCTTTATATAAGAGATACAATGATTTTTAAAGGACATAGTAGTCCTACAACATAAACAATGTTACAAGTATGCCCCAATAAACATGCCGACACGCAATATTCAGTTTGGATTTCGACTAGATCCAAACTGATAGAACCCATTATCACGATACTTTAATACTTTGAGATTGTGTTCTTGTAAGCCCATAAGAGACATTCACTTGTTATATTTCTTGTTTCGTTACATGGTACCAGAGCCATTGGATCTCTTGGATTATTGCTTGTATGTGAAAAATCAAAAGAACGAGCTTGGTTCGTCGGTTCATTCCCTCGAGAAGCATACCATCAAACCTCCTTAATGCATTTCTTGTTAGGTCCTTCTTGTCTCTTCCTTTTGCTCATGTGCTCTCTCTTTCTATCATTTCTTGTAACAATGGAATATGAAAAAGAAGTTATCATCTTCATTCTCGTGAGACTCAATGATACAAACTATGTGATGTGGGCATCTATAGTAAAACACAAAATATGGGAAAAGGGTCTATGGGGTTTGGTCGATGGTACCGAAAGAGAACCCAAACTTATGTCCACCAAGATTGAGAATGGCAAAGAAATAGCACTTCAAGGAGATGAAATGTCTAAGGCCATTGGAAATTATGATAACAGATAAAAAGAATAGAGGATGGGTCATTCAAAAATTATTGAATAGCCCATCAATAGTGTTGACATAAAAAAGTGCTCAAGTTTGGCAAATTTTGATTTTGCTAGTGATGCATGAAAATATCTTAAGGATACGTATTGTCTAAAGGACATATCTCATGTATATAATTTGCAAAACAAAGTTAGAATCATGACCCAAGGAGAAATGAGCATTAGGGAATACTATAATGCTTTCTCTTATTTGGGATGAATTGGCTCTTTTAAAGCTTAAGTGGCATTGCCCTCAAGATGCAGAACTCCGTGAAAATCAAATTAAAACATAGCACTTCTACCATTTTGTAAATGGGCTTACACCTAAATTTGAAGAGACCAAATTAGCTCTTCTTCGTAGAGGAAGAGTTTCTACCATAGTTGAAACTCTTAAGGAATTAGCTATGGAGGAAAATAGACAAAAGAATCTCTCTTCCATTAAAGATGAAGAATCGGTTCTTACTATGTCAAGACCCAGAAACCACTCACGGGCTTATAAGCCTCCTCACTTTGGGATAAACAATGATTACGAGAGAAGCTTCAATAAGTATGGGAGAAACTTTAATGATTATGGGAGAAACTCAAATGATCATGGAAGAAAAGACTATGAATACAAGAAGAGTGGCTAATTAATGTCATTTTGGTTATGAACCAGGTCACATCAAGTTGTTTTGTCCAAAAAGGAGAGGAATAAATAGAAGAAAAGGTGGCTTTCGTGAGACCAACTTTTGAAAGAAATAGTGTAGATGAAAGCTCCAAAAGTGTGGGATCATTGTATTTAGCACAACTCATGGAAACACTACAACCAATATTCAAAAATCAAGCTTCTCTCTTCAATGCGGCTGTATCCACATGTATTGATCCCGATAAGACTTCTTAGATTTTTTATTCTAAATTTTTTTTCCATATGACTCCAAATGAGTTCATACTATTTGAATGCCATACTAATCAAAATGATTCTTATGTTTCAACCGCCGATGAAACCAAGGTTTTAAAACCCGTGACTTGGAACTCGACTCATTCTTTATTGACTCGTGACTCGACGGGTCAACTCGGTGACTCGCACCGAGTTTTGTTAACTTTTGATTTTAAAAGAAAAACAATATATAATTTGTCTCAAACCATGTTTTTCAGTAAACATATAGTCTAAAGAGTTGACATAATAAAAAATTGCAAGTTCAAAGTAGAAAAAGTACAAACTTCTTCATAACAAGGTCACATGGAAAGATCAAGTTATGAACCATAATACAACTATAGCAAAAGATAAATAGACATAAAAAGGACATTAATGAATACCTTAAATTTAAAGGTGATTAGCTTATTGAGCCAAGGATGTTGCTCATATTTGACTCATGAATATTGATTGTCCCCAGCTAGAAGCCTAGAACCTCTAGGTTGGAAGAAATGGTTAGAAGAGGCAGGACAAAGGAGGGACCGAGCAAAGGAAATGTTGTCACATGGATACATGTACAAGCATACTGTACAAGATCAGCACAACTGGTAAGATATGGGTGTTTCTGTCAAAAAATAAGGATGTCAGGGTACAGATTGTTATGCACAGGTGTGGGTGCAGGTATATTTAAGATTGCAAAAAAAGAAATTCACAAGAATATGAAGATACAAAATTTCAATCTTTGTACAAGAATATATTTGTATATACAATGAAGGATATGATATGAGTGCATAAAGTGAGAGGTGTATTTAAGATTGCAAATAGAGAAATTCACAAGAATATGAAGATAAGCAAATACAGACTTTGTACAAAAATGTATTTTTATATACAATGAAGGATATGATATGTGTTCATACAACAACACTCAAAGGCACCCAACACCAGAACATGAAGTACAAGCACCGATACGTGTATGCTTCACTTTTTTGTTAGATCTTTGAATCATTTTTTTTGCCAATATGTTTAATCAACACATAAAGATTAGTAGATTATTGTATCTTTGAACTGGTTTGTCTTGTAATTTATTATTTATTATTGAACTGTTATTTTGAAATACCCAAAAAATCAAATTTCAAATATCCCAGAACTCGGCCGAGTCAGGCCGAGTCAAGGCAAGCCGAGTTTACCCTGCCGGGTTGACTCGCTGGAGGGCCGAGCCGAGCCGAGTCACCGAGTTGACTCGACGAGTTTTAAAACCTTGGATGAAACCTCTTTAAAAATCAAAAGTTTTGAAACTTTGAAAAAACATTAAACTTTTGATGTACCAAATGTTAGAATAGTATTAAAATTAAATTTGATACAAGATCTCCAATCCAAAAAGCCGATTGGGCAAGGCCATAAAAGGGAGATCTTTATGTAATGGACAATTGTGAATTATGAAACCATGTTTTTTGTAATTTTTTTGGAAAATAAAGATATAGAAAGTTGGCACAAAAGGCTAGGACATCCTAGTATGTCAAAATTACATTTATTTAAATTTCTTACAAGATGTAAAGAACAAAATTTAATTTGTAAAGATTGTAATTTTGGTAAAATAAAATCCTTGCCATGTGAACCTAGTCATTTTATATCTAAAAAACCATTTGAATTAGTGCACTCAGATGTATGGGGACCAGCTCCATTTGGGTCTAAAGGAGTAGTATCATACTATGTTACTTTTGTGGATGATTTTAGTAGACAAGTTTTGATATATTTTCTTAAGCACAAATCCAAAGTATTTGATTGCTTCCAAAAATTTCATCATTATGCAAAAATGCAATTTAAAGCAACATTAAAATTTTTAGATATGATTCAGGAGAATGTTTATCAAATGACTTCAAAAATGATCTTGATTAATATGAAATTATTCATCAAAAATCTTATCTCTATACTCCTCAACAAAATGGACTAGCCAAAAGAAAACATAGGCATATTGTTGAGACTACTAGAACACTTCTTATATCTAAAGATGTTCCTAAAATTTTTTGGGCCGAAGACGCTTTTACAACAGTCTACTTAATAAATAGAATGACTTCAAAAACTATTGAAATTTTTTCTCCTATTTAAAAGTTATTTAAAACTCCTCCTGATTATAAAAGGTTAAAAGTTTTTTTTTGTAAATATTTTGTCCTAACCAACAAGAATGACAAACTTTCCGCAAAAGCAATACCTTGTGTTGTTTTCGGATATGCCGAAAACCAAAAAGGGTACGATGTTATGAAATTAAAAAGAAAACAAGTTATATGTTTCAATAAATGTCACGTTTCTTGAAAAAGAAAATGGGTTTAATAAAGATAAAAACAAAGAACATTATGATTATTCATTTCTTTTTTATCTAGCTAATGAAAACGATAAAGTTGTCAATTATGATAGGAATGGCATTCATGATGTCCATGAAAGTGACAATAGCAGGGCTTTTAAGCGCATAGGCAAACTCGCAAGACACACGTAGGAGTGGAAGCAAGAGTACGCACATGCACAAGCACAAAGAGTGCAAGGTGGCAAGGATGCATAAAACTTCTTTATAGCAACTTGTAAGCAAAGTACATAGAGAGGGAGAGAAAGGGGCCTAATACACGGGGTTCTTAAGCCAAAAAAGCCTTATACAAGCTGGAGAGTGCCAAAAAGGTATATACATCAAAAACAAAAAGGTGAAAACATAGCGGTCCGGAACACACTCCCCCACCTAAGTGTTAAATTGTAATACCAAATCAATGTAATTATATATATATATATATTATATATATAGGAAGATACATTCACATATATATATATATATATGTGCATATATCTACCTACTTATATGTATATAATATTTCTCGTAATAGTCAGAGGGGTAGTTTAGTCATTTTGCGCATATCCATTTTTCGGATATGTTGTAATTTCTTCTTTTTTCTTTTCTATTTTATTTTTATTTTCTTCTTTTTCCTTTTTAATCTAGGATAGTGTGTACCTTAGGGGGGCCAACATCTAGTCGTTGGGCCCCTCCAACGGTCACAATTGTGACCGTTGGAGGGGCTCCAACGACTAGAAGTGGAGCCCCTCCAAGGTCTCCACCTCTATTTAAATGAGGATTTCCCCCTTGTATATTTCATGGCTTTGGGTCAAAGCCCAAGTATTCAATAAAGCTCTCATTCATTCCTTTAAGTACATTTGTGAGATTGATTGGGTTGTGCTATTGTGCATAAATGTTCTTGTTGTGCATGTGTGCACTTGTATTTCATCAAGAACATTGGGTCTTGACCATTGTATTTTGTTGAAGATACTTTCACATGGTATCAGAGCATGGTTGCAAAAAGAAAGATGGTGTGGATTCTCACATTTTTTTTGGTGCCTCGAAAAACATGCCCTCAAATATTTGGTGATTGGGGTGGTTCCTTTCGTTCATCCAATACTTTAGAAGATTCTTCCACCAAGAAAGATCTAAAAATCTCTTGAGGTATGTATCTTTTTTCCTCATCTCTCCTCTCTAATGGGTGAAAAAGACTCCCATTTCTCTCTCGGTTTTAAACTTAATGGCTCCAGCTATCACGTTTGGGCCGAAAATATAAAGGCGCATATTAAAAAAAAGGGCTTTAGGGCTATGTCCAAGGCTCGATTCCCGAACTAGATCATAAGATCACCTTGATGGAGTGAGGAGAAATAAAAAATCTTGAAGAAGAAGAAAGGGCCAAGGGTCTTGAAGATTATAACAAAAAACATGAAGAATGGGAGATGAGGAACTTCAAAATCCTCTCATGGTTTTTCTCGTCCGTGGAGACAAGAATCAATGCCAACATTATAAAGTTTAAGAAAGTTTCTCAAGCTTGGGAATAGCTTTAAAAAAATGTACACTTCAAGGGATTTGTCCCAACAATACTATCTTCAAAAAAGGACCTTGACCCTTCAACAAAACGAAATGAATATTAGAGAGTATTTCGCAGAGTTGTCCTCCATTTGGGATGAGCTTGACATGCTTGAACCCAAATGGAGCGGAGAGGCTATTGAGCTTAGGCACAAGCAATTAGAAGAAGTTTGTTTTATCAATTTTTTGAATGGGCTTAGGCCCGAATTTGAACAAATTTGGTTGTCTCTCCTATCTGTCTTCACTTCCCCCTCTCTTGAAGATGTAATTACTAAACTAAGTGGGGGAAGAGACACATCTGGGTATAAGTAAGAATAACCCAAGTGTTCTTGCAACACCTTCCAATAATGAAGAAAATGAATGTGTTAATGTTGTTTCAAGACCGAGAAGCAATTTAAAGACCTACAAGCCCCCTTATTTCAAAAATCAAAACCAAAGTTCAAGCGGTCAAGGAGGAAAGAGAGATTATAGCAAGCTCGTGTGCCACTTTTGTAAGAAACCGGGGCACAATCAAGCCAATATGTCCAAATGGAAGAAGTTGCTAGCCATGGCTACCACATCTCAGCCTCAAAAAGAAGAGTGCTCATTATCTTCAAATGGAGCTCTCTCATTGCAACAAATTGTGGATGCTCTTTAACCTCTTCTCAAAAGGGCTATTTCCGGAGCTGCCATGTCAACCTCTTCTTATCCTGGTAAGACATCGTGGTTTTTATATTCGGGTGCTTCATTTCACATGACCCCAAGTATGAGTTCTTTTTTCGACTACTCAAATAATCGCTCCTCATCCTTTGTTTCAACTGTGGATGGAACATCTCTTGAAAATTTTGAAAAACAAGGTTTTTTTATTCCAAAAATTAGATTTATACCTAAGTTAAACTTTAAATTTACTTTCGGTTTCTCAACTCTCGGATCATGGGTGTGATATAAAAATTTTATCTAACAAATGTTGAATACAGGATCGTCGGTCCGGGAGGTTGATTGGGGAAGGCTCTAGGAAGAGCGATCTTTACTACGTCGATTCTCTTCAAATTCTAAAGAACCCATTTTGTAATGTTGTCCAACAAAAATATATTAATATGTGGCACAAGAGACTTGGACATCCAAATATTATAAAAATTTCTCATTTACCTTTTGTTAAAAAACTATTTAAAAGTGATTTCAATTGTAATGATTGTATACTTGGGAAAATGAAAAAAATACCTTTTTGTCAAAGATCTATGTTTACAACAAGACCTTTTGAAATTATCTATTCGGATGTATGGGGACCGGCACCTGTTTTGTCAAAAGGAGGTTTTGCATATTATGTCATTTTTGTTGACGACTACACGAGATATTGTTGGATTTATTTTCTTAAACATAAATATAAAGTTTTTTCGACTTTTAAAACCTATCATATGATTAAAAATTAATTCAATGAGGATCTTAAAATTTTTAAAACTGACTCTCGTGGAGAATACCTTTTAAGTGAATTCAAAAATTATCTTGAAAGTTATGGTATTCTTCACCAAAGATCTTGTCCGAAAACCCCTCAACAAAATGGATTAGCCGAAAGAAAGCATAAACACATAATAGAAACAACTCGAACTCTACTTATCTCTCAAAACATTCTAAAAGATTTTTAGGTTGAAGCTTCTTTAGCATCTGTCTATCTAATAAATCGGCTACCTTCGAAAAACTTGAACAATATCTCGCCTTTTGAAATGGTGTATACCAAATAACCCGACTATAGTCGGTTGAGAATTTTCGGTTGCAAATGCTTTGTTCTTACTGACAAGAACGACAAGCTATAATTGAAAGCCATTGCCTATGCTTTTCTTGGATATTCTGAAACCCAAAAAGGATTTCGTTGTTATGATATTAAGAATGATAAATTATATGTTTCCAGAAATGTGAGTTTTCTGGAAAATGCTAATGGTTTTAAAAGAAGTGAACCTTTTAAAGAAGACATGGACTACTCTTTTTTATTTGAATTATTAGCTCATGATGATGATAGTGATGATGAACACACTTCTAATGAGGCCAATGATAAAGAAGATGAAGAAGATATTATCTTTCATCCTCCTATCTCCCAACATAGTGATGAAAGAGCATCGAGAGACCCTATAACATATACCCATAGAGACAGAAACAGTTTTAGGAGTGCGATTGAAAAATACAGCAAACCTAGTGGTCCCAATTCAACAAATGATGAAAATCTACGAAGAATTAAAAGAAATAGAAAGATACCTTTTAGGTTCATCTCATATGATTCCTTTACTCCTAAACATAGAGCTTATCTTAGCGTCATTCATTCCTATGTAGAACTCAGGAACTTCAAATAAGCCAAAAAGAATGATGAGTGACTGAAAGCAATGGAATGTGAGCTTTCAGCTCTCAACAGGGCAAAAACTTGAGAATTTCAAGATCTTCCTAAGGGTAAGAAAACAATAGGGTGCAGATAAGTATTTAAGGTAGAGACTAAGAGCGATGGATCTCTTGAGAGATATAAAGCTCGGTTAGTTGCAAAGGGATATAGTCAAGAATACGGGATTGACTATGAAGAAACATTTTCTCATGTGGCCCGAATGGTCACTGTCTAATGCCTCATCATCGTTGCCTCAATTAACAAATGGAACATCTATCAAATGGATGTTAAAAATGTCTTCCTAAATGGCGATTTAAATAAAGAGATATATATGGATGCTCCACCAGGAATAGATACTCCCAAAGGGAAAATGCTTCGTCTTCGAAAACCTCTCTATGGTTTAAAACAAGCCCCCAAGGCTTGGTATGATAGATTTAATTCAGTAATGATAGAAAATGTTTTCATCCTGTTTCACTGATACTGCTTTATTCATTAGAAAAACCAATACAGGGATTGTTATTCTTCTTTTGTATGTAGATGATATGCTAATAACCGGAAGTGATACTAAAGGTGTTAGAAGCATAAAATCAATTTTAAAGGATAGATTTGAGATATCTGATTTGGGATTTCTAACTTATTTTTTGGGTATTGAAGTAGCATGCTCTCATAGAGGGTACTTTTTATCTCAAACTAAGCTTGCTTCTAAGATTATTGACAAGTCAAGTATTGTGGATGATATAGTAGGAGCCAAAATGAAGATTGATGATGGTATTCCTCTTTCTGATCCCACCCCTAACAGGCAGCTCGTGGGATCATTGATGTATCTGAGTATTACTAGACCAGATATCTCTCATGCAATTCATACTGCAAGTCAATTCCAACACGCACCAACATCGGTTCACATGAGTGCCATCTTGCGGATCATAAGATACATAAAGAGTACATTAAATAAGGGAGTATTCTTATCTTCTTCTTCTGAATTAAAATTAATTGATTATATTGACTCTGATTGGGGAGGTGACCCAAATAATCGTCACTCCAATATTGGTTTTTTTGTGTTTTTAGGAGACTCCCTAATTTCATAGAGATGTAAGAAGCAGTAAAAAGTGTATATTTCCTCAACGGAAACTGAATATCGCGTCATGGCAACTACTACCATGGAGATTGTATAGATTCATCAGCTATTAGAAGACATGGGGATTAATGTCGAAGGACCCACGAAGTTATGCTGTGATAACAAGAGTGCAATCTATATTGCCAAAAATCATACATTTCATGAGCGGACTAAACACATTGGGGTGGACTGTCACTATGTTGGAGAAGCCTATCTGAAAGAAGTCATAGATCTTCCATATGTAACTTCAGAATATCAGTTGGCAGATTTTTTCAATAAAGCACTGTGTTCTCCGCGATTCAACTTCCATCTTGGCAAACTTTCAGTCATCATGCCCTAAGTTTGAGGGGGGGTGTTAAATTGTAATACCAAATCAATGAAATTATATATATTTTATATATATATATAGGAAGATACATGTAGATATATTTATATATATATATATATATGTGCATATATCTACCTACATATATATATATATATATATATATAATATATATATTTCTTGTAATAGTCAGAGGGGTAGTTTAGTCATTTTGTGCATATCCATTTTCCGGATATATTGTAATTTCTTCTGTTTCTTTTTCTAATTTCTTTTTATTTTCTTCTTTTTCCTTTTTAATCTAGGATAGTGTGTACCTTGGGGGGCGGCAACATCTAGTCGTTGGGCCCCTCCAACGGTCAAGGGCTCCAACGACTAGAAGTGAAGCCCCTCCAAGGTCTCCACTTCTATTTAAATGGGGATTTCCCCCTTATATTTTCCATGGCTTTGGGTCAAAGCCCAAGTATTCAATAAAGCTCGCATTCATTCCTTTAAGTGCATTTGTGAGATTAATTGGGTTGTGCTTTTATGCACAAGTGTTCTAAGTGTTTTTGTTGTGCATGTGTGGACTTGTATTTCGTCAAGAACATTGGGTCTTGACCATTGTTGAAGATACTTTCACACTAAGTTGGTGCAATCCTCGATGCCAATTGTTCATGGTAGTCCTCCACAAGCTGACGATGTTGGAACATGTGAATAGCTTTCTCTCATATGACTTCACATTCTGGTAGACATTTCCATTGCATCAAGTACTTCTTGACTTTTGCCGAGGTAATTATTAGAGTGGTTGAGGATGACTTCTGGTTCTTTGCCTAGGATGTTGACTGTTGACAGCATGCGTTGCAAAATCAGAGCTCGTTGAGGCATGCTCCATTGAGGGTCTCCTTCATCTTCATAGAATGGCTTCACGTTGCACACATGGAAGAGCGGATACACTTCAAAATTCGATGGCAAGTCCAACCTGTACGCCAAGTTCCCAAAGCGCTTGGTGATGGTGAAAGGCCGTCATACTTGCGAATGAGGCCTCTGTGGTGGTAGTTGTGCAATCAGGAAAGAGCTTGGCCAACACCTTATTTGTTAGCCAATACTTCTTTTCCGCCCATTTCTTCATGTGCGTGGTAGGCTTGTTCAAATACGCATTTGCCAACTCTGTCTGATCCTTTCAGTTCCTGACGAACTGGTATGCATAAAGCATGTTGTCATGTCCTCACACGACAAGAGAGTGTGGAGTCTGCGATTGTTGTCTTGTTGCAACTTCAAATGGACTATGGCCGGATGGCTCACTCTTTTATAGATTATAGCAGAATTGAGCAGCATTAAGTAAATCAACCTAATCTCTTTGATTGGCACTAACAAATGTCGCAGATATTCCTCCAACATGCCATTGATCATCTCTATTTGCCTATCAGTTTGGGGGTGAAAACTTGTGCTGAAATGCAAGTTTATCCCCATCAAGCGAAATACTTATCGTCAAAATTTGCCAGTAAAGCAGGCATCACGATCGATGACGATGCTCTCGGGGATTCTCCAATACTTAATCGCATTACGCACAAACAGCTTTGCAGTATCAGCAGCTAAGCAGGTAGCAAGAGCAGGCACGAAGATAGCATACTCTGAAAACCTGTCCACAACCACGTAAATTGAACTGCAACCTTAAGCTTTTGACAAGCTCACGATGAAGTCCATGTTAATGCACTCCCACGGACGGCTTGGCATTAGTAGAGGCTCCAATAATCCTCCAGGTCTATGGTTTATGGACTTGTCTTGTTGGCATATCAAGCAAGTCCCCACCTAAGCGTCCATATCGTTGCGTATTTACGGCCAATAGAATGCATGTTACAACAGCGCCAAAGTCCTCTATTGCCCCGAGTGACCCGCCCAGATGGTATCATGGCACTCGTGCATTAAACGCCTTCATAGAGTATCCTGCTGTGAAACATACATACGATCTCTCGTAGAGCGAAGCAAATCCTCCTCCAAGCAAAATCTTCGTGTCTTTCCTTCTTTTACCAACATGATAAGTTGTTTGGTCGTTGAATCTTACATCAAAGCTTCTCGAACCTGCTCGAGAAGATTGCTTGTCAGTTGGCTAACGTTACTGTCTCAAGCGAGAAGTGTTGTAAGTTTCGCCTTCTGACTCAAGGCGTCAGCAACAACATTGGTCATGCCAGACTTGTACTCAAGAACTATATCAAATTCTACCAGAAAATCTTACCAGGGGGCTTATCATGGACTCAACTTCTTCTGAGTCTGAAAGTAGCTCGTTGCAATGTTGTCAGTGCACACAACGAATTGCAACCCCAAAAGATAGTCTCTTCATGTGTGAAGACAATGCATGACAGATAACATTTGACGCTCATGCACAGTGTATCGGTGCTAGGCGTCATTCCTAGAGCAACACCCTTCTAATCACGAAGTCAGGCGCGTCGATCTGCACTTTAAATGGTTGTTGACAATCTGACAACCTTAACACAGGTTCTTCTATCAGAACGTGATTTAACTTCTCAAAAGCTTTCTGACACGCATCAAATCATAGCCATGGTATGTCTTTCTTTGACAGATTAGTGAGCAGAGCAGCGATCTGAGAATACCCTTTGATGAATCATCGATAGTAATTTGCAAGTCCCAAGAAAGAACGTAATTCGGGAACCTTAGCAGGCAGCTCCCACACTTGAATAACTTCAACCTTCTTGTGGTCCATTTTCAATCTGCCTCCTCCCACAATATTGCCAAGGAAGTGAACTTCCACATGACCAAATAGGCACTTTTCCCACTTAATGTGCAGTTCGTGATCCTTCAAAGTCTGAAACATAATCTAAAGGTGTTGAATATGCTTCTCCGTAGAGTCATTGTACACCACTATGTCATCCAAGTAAACGACGTCAAACTTATCAAGGTTCGGGTAGAAAATCTTGTTCATCAAGGCTGAGAAGGTTGTAGGTGTGTTCATCAGGCCGAATGGCATAACAAGAAATTTGAACGCCCCATAATGAATTACACAAGTAGTCTTTGCTTCGTCCCTTTCAACAACTCTTACTTGCCAATAACCTGATCTCAGGTCCAACTTAGAGAAAACCTTAGCCGTTCCAAGCTGATCAAACAAGTCCACAATCAAAAGAAGAGGATACTTGTTTTTCACTGCCAATTTATTCAATACCCTGTAGAATACGCAGAGACGCTTTGACCCATCGTGCTTTGCTTGAAATAGCACGGGCGCTCCAAAGGGAGCTTTGGACAATTGGAAGATCCCTGCTTCGAGCATGTCATCCAATTGCTTGTGTAGTTCCTACAGCTCAGGAATTACCATACAGTATGGAGCCATGGCGGGTGGTCGTGCACCCGACACTAACTCAATCTAGTGGTCTACCTCATGCCTCAGAGGTAGCTTCTTGGGTAGTTCGGCAGGCATAACATTGTCAAACTCCTTCAATACGGGCACAAGGGCCCCTAGGACATCAACGGCTTCTCCCGCTTCATCTATTGCTCGAATCGAGACGAGAAAAGTTGCATCACCACTTTTCATGCCTCTCTTCAGTTGGAGCACAGACATCAAGCGCTCGTGGGGCTTCTCTGTAGATAGTGTGGTAACCATGCATGGCTAATTCTCAACCTCAAAATGATAACGTTAAGGTGAGGCATCAACACTGCCTTTACTTCTCAAGAATTTCATCCCAATGATGACCTTGAAATCATCCATCAGTTAGACTGAAAATGTGGTTCTTCCTGACCAGTTATGGATTCGTTTGGCACGTTACGGACAACATCGTAGATGGCCCTTGACTCGGAGTTGACCACTTTCATGTGGTTCTCCTTTTTCCACTGTAATCCCAAATGTTCTGCTTCTTCACGAGAGATGAAGTTATGCGTAGCACTTTTGTCTACCAATGCTTCGGTGAGTCTTCTATTTAGCAAAAGTTTCAAGTATATCAGTTCTTTGCATATAGTTGGTTCCGCAGTAGTTGTCTTCACTGCATTTATCATTTGTATTGCCCCAATAGTTGATTCCTTTGCAGGTTGATGAACTTCCTCACCCTGAATGGCATTCGCAGCTCAGGGTGCGCAGTTATCTTCATTCCCTTGACCGTGATTCCTATTGGAACACGTATCGGCACAGTGATCGCCATGGCAGATACAAGAATCACGACGACGATAGTTGTGTTAAAATATATGTAATACCTATATTTATATATATATATATATAAATATAGTTCTCATTCACTACCCGATAAGGGGTAGTTTTGTAATCTCGCCCAATAGGGGCATTTTAGACTTTTTCCTTTTCTTCTTTTTTTCCTTTTTCTTTTTCTATTTTTTCCTTTTTCTTTTTTGTTTTTTTTTATTTCTTTTTGTGCATTTAATGCACAGCCATTGGGGGGCCCAACAAAGAGTCGTTGGGCCCCCAATGGTCCCTCTCTCTTGCTTTTCTCTAACTCTCCCTCACTCCTCTCTTGCCTATAAATAAGTAGGGTCTCCCCCTTTGTAAGGTGTGGCTTCTTCAAGCCCTTTTGTGCATTTATAAGATTTTATGCTTTCTAGCCATTATTGGCTTTTGTGTATGTCCTCTTTTGGACTTGTTCTTTGATTTCTATGTGTGAATGTCCATTGTAGGACATACATTTCTTTTCCGCATATTTCATTACATGGTATCAGAGCCTTGGTTGTGCTCTTGATTCATATTGCTAGTTGTCTTGTTTTATCTCTCTTTGTTTGTCCTCCATTCTTGATTATATAATGGAAGGAGAACAAAAGATTGATCTCTCCTTCAAGCTCAATGGTACTAACTACATGATGTGGGCCGCCGCCATGGAGAACAACCTCAAAGGTAAAAAGCTTTGGGGATACGTTATGGCACCATTAGGGAACCTCAACTTCAACTTACGAAAATTGATGGTGATCAAGAAAAAGCTCTAGAAGGAAATGCTCGCATGAAAGCTATTGAAGATCACCAATCCAAGGTAGAAGATTGGGAAAGTAAGCATGCAAAAATTCTTGCATGGTTCATGAACAACGTGGAGTTAAAGATTTGCGCCAACATTGCTAAATTCCGCCTAGCAAATGAAGCATGGTTCTTTATGAAAGGTATGTATACCCAAAAAGACCTTGCTCGTCAATTCTTCATCCAAGAAAAAATTCGTACCATTAAGCAAGGTGAAATGAGTGTAAGAGATTACTATAGTACTCTTGGCCCTTTGTGGGATGAGCTATCCCTTCTTGAACCCAAATGGGTATCAAGTGAAGATGTTGAAATGAGGAGAGAACAAATGGAGAAAGAACACTTTTTCCAATTTTTACATGGGCTTAAGCCCGAATATGAACAAGTTAGGTCCTCCCTCCTTCATAGATCCAAACCACTTCCATTGGAAGATGCCATAGCCGAAATATGCCAAGAAGAAACACGTCTTGGCATGATTAAAGGAGGAGATGAAGTTCTTGCCGTGTCTAAACCCGGCAATCATATGAAAGCATATAAGCCTCCACACTTTGGGAGGCAAAATAACTATAATGGCAATTATAGGAAAGCCATTTGCCATCATTGTCAAGAACCGGGTCATATAAGACCTAATTGTCCAAAGATAAATGAACCTCCAAAAGGTAAAGTTGCTATTATTGAAGAAATCCCACAAAAGAAGGAGGAGACAATGAAAGGGAAAGAGTCCTTCTCCCTTGCTCAACTATCCGAAGCACTACAAATTCTACTCAAGTCGCCATCAACTTCGGGAGCCGCCATTGCCTCTTCTTCTCCTCCAGGTACGCCTTCTTGGATCCTTGACTCTGGAGCATCTTTTCATATGACCCCTATTGAAAATGGACTATCCAATGTATGTAGAAACTCCAAAAATTCCTTTGTTTCCACCGCCGATGGTACCTCTTTACAAGTTAAAAGTTTTGGAACCTTAGATTTTTCAAAAGATTTTTTTGTGCCAAATGTAAGAGTAGTACCTCAACTTAATTTAAATCTTTTATCGGTCTCCCAAATATGTGATCATGGATGTGAAATCTCCTTCTCAACCAAGGATTGTTCTATACAGGATCTCCAGTCTGGGAAGCGGATTGGGCAAGGCCATAGGAGGGGAGATCTCTACTACATGACCCACTTGAAACTTCCTACTAACTCATTTTGTAATCATGTCCAAGATAAAAATATAGAAACTTGGCATCAAAGACTTGGACATCCAAGCTTCTCAAAAATGTACTCCTTTCCCTTTGGAAAGAAATTTTGTAATGAGAAACATTTTGTTTGCAAGAGTTGTATTTTTGGAAAAATGAAATCCACCCCATTTCCAAAAAGAACATTTGTGTCAAAAAGACCCTTTGAATTAGTTCATTCGGATGTTTGGGGTCCTTCTCCGGTCATATCAAAAGGAGGATACTCATATTATGTAACTTTCATTGATGATTTCACTCGATATGTGTGGATCTATTTTCTCAATTTAAAATCCGAAGTTTTTAACTTCTTTAAAAAAATTCATATGATTGTCAAAAATCAATTTTCAACTAATATCTCCATTCTTCGATCCGACTCCGGTGGAGAATATCTATCAAATGAATTTCAAGAATATTTGGAAACCAATGGAATTTGTCATCAAAGGTCATGTCCTAGGACTCCCCAACAAAACGGTCTAGCCGAAAGAAAGCATAGACACATCTTGGAAACCACTAGGACTCTTCTTATTTCCAAAGAAATTCCAAAATGCTATTGGGCCGAAGCCGCCTTAACCTCCACTTATTTGATAAATAGAATGATATCCTCATCCCTACAAAATATATCTCCATATGAAAAACTTTTTGAAAGAACACCCGATTTTAATAGATTAAGAATTTTTGGGTGTAAGTGCTTTGTCCTTACACATAAAAGAGATAAGTTATCTCCCAAGGCTATCGAATGTGTGTTCTTAGGATACGGAGAAAATCAAAAGGGTTTTAGGTGCTTCGATCCCAAAAGCAACAAACTATATGTATCAAAAGATGTTACATTTTTAGAAAATGAGAACGGTTTTGAGAAAAATAAAGATATTGATGAAAGCGAATATGCTTTCTTATTTGATCTTCTCTCTCAAGAAGATGTGATTCCTCACGAAGAGGATGTTCCTAATGATTTAGAGGATACTCCTCTTAGTAATGTTGAAAATGCAAGTAATGATGTTGAAAATAGGTCCATTCAAACCTATGCTAGGCGTGGTCAAGAAACTCCTATTAGCGCTTTAGAAAAATATTCTCAAAATTCCAACATAGAAGAAACCTCTTTAAGGAGATCTAGCCGGATCTCCAATCCTCCTAATAGGTTTGTTTCCTATGAGTCCCTAACACCTAAATATAGGGCATGCCTAATTGCATTACACTCTTATCATGAACCGTCACACTATAATGAAGCCAAAAACATTCCTCAATGGGTTGAAGCCATGAAACTTGAACTTAGTGCCCTTGAAAAGGCTAAAACTTGGGAAATAACCTCATTACCCACTGGAAAGAAGTCTATTGGATATAGATGGATCTTCAAAATTAAAACTAAAAGTGATGGGTCATTAGAACGTTATAAAGCTAGGTTGGTAGCCAAAGGATATGCTCAAGAGTACGGAATAGACTATGAAGAAACCTTTGCTTCCGTAGCTAGAATGACTAGTGTTAGGACTCTTATTGCGGTTGCATCCGTTAAAAAATGGCCTATCTATCAATTGGATGTTAAGAACGCATTTCTTAATGGCAAACTAAGTGAAGAGGTCTATATGGATCCTCCACCAGGAGTATCCATTGGTGAAAACAAAATTCTTAAACTAAAAAAGGCACTATATGGGTTAAAACAAGCTCCGAAAGCTTGGCATGACAGATTTAGTACTGTAATGACTAGCTTAAATTTTCGTTCATGTTATACTGACACTGCGTTATTTGTGAAAAGTGCAGGGTCCTCTGTAGTTATTCTACTACTATATGTTGATGATATGATCATCACTGGAAGTGATGAGCAAGGAATCCATGATATTAAGAAAATTTTAAAAGAAAATTTTGACATGTCTGACCTTGGTTTCTTAAGATATTTTCTAGGTATTGAAGTTGCATATTCACCTCGAGGGTACATCCTCTCTCAGATGAAACTTGCTGCTGACCTCTGTGCCAAGTCTGGAATTTCGGATGATAAGAAGACAGAAACCCCTGAGGTTATCAATGCAAAGCTGAGACTGGAAGATGGGACACTTCTTGAGAATCCTACTCCCTACCGTCAACTCGTTGGGTCTCTGACATACTTATCCATCACTCGGCCAGACATAGCTCATGCAGTTCACTCCGTCAGTCAGTTTCACCATGCACCTACAACTGTGCACATGAGTGCAGTCTTAAGAATTGTCAGATATATTAAAAACACCATAACTAAGGGAGTTTTTCTTTCCTCTTCATCATCCTTTGATTTAATTGCTTATACAGATGCTGATTGGGGAGGAAATCCCAATGATAGAGTCTCAACCACTGGTTTTTGTGTTTTCCTAGGTGACTCTATGATTTCTTGGAGATGCAAGAAGCAGCATAAAGTATCATTGTCCTCAACTGAAGCGGAATATCGTGCAATGGCCACTACAACCATGGAGCTTGTGTGGCTTAGAAGTCTCCTCTGTGATATGGGCATCGTCATCTCAATTCCTTCGAAGATGTGTTGCGATCACAAGAGTGCTATCTATATTGCCAGCAACCACACCTTCCATGAGCGTACTAAACACATTGAGATGGATTGCCACTATGTTCGAGATGAATACCTAAAAGGAACCATAGCATTGCCCTATGTCACATCCGAGTACCAGTTGGCGGACTTTTTCACCAAAGCTCTTGCTGCTCCTCGTTTCATGTTTCTTCTCAACAAGCTTTCCGTTGTATCCCCGTAAAGCTTGAGGGAGGGTGTTAAAATATATGTAATACCTATATTTATATATATATATATATATATATATATATAAATATAGTTCTCATTCACTACCCGATAAGGGGTAGTTTTGTAATCTCGCCCAATAGGGGCATTTTAGACTTTTTCCTTTTCTTCTTTTTTTCCTTTTTCTTTTTCTATTTTTTCCTTTTTCTTTTTTGTCTTTTTTTATTTCTTTTTGTGCATTTAATGCACAGCCATTGGGGGGCCCAACAAAGAGTCGTTGGGCCCCCAACGGTCACAATTGTGACCGTTGGGAGCCCAACGACTCCTTGTTGGGACTCCCAATGGTCCCTCTCTCTTGCTTTTCTCTAACTCTCCCTCACTCCTCTCTTGCCTATAAATAAGTGGGGTCTCCCCCTTTGTAAGGTGTGGCTTCTTCAAGCCCTTTTGTGCATTTATAAGATTTTATGCTTTCTAGCCATTATTGGCTTTTGTGTATGTCCTCTTTTGGACTTGTTCTTTGATTTCTATGTGTGAATGTCCATTGTAGGACATATATTTCTTTTCCGCATATTTCATTACAAGTTGACCCCTTGAAAGTTATTTATGTTCTGATTATTGTTATTATTATTTTGGCCATCTTGTCGGCCCTGAATCTGTTGGTTCCCACGGCTAGCACTTTGCCTATTTTCATTACTTCGATTATTATTATTACAGTCATTTTCATGTTGCCTACCTTGAAATGTCATGTTGTGCCTATAGAGCTCGGCAAGCTTTTCCGGAACAGCAAGCATCGCAGCAAGAGTTAGAAGATCATGCCGAATGAGTTTTGTGGTTGCCTACCCTGCAATCCATGACTGAAGTAGAACAACCAATTTGCATCGCCCATGTCCTCGATGTTCAACATCACCGAGGTGAATGCCTTTGACATAGTCATGAACTGACCATGTCTCTTTCAATGCTAGCAACCTATCGTGGGCCAATCTTTCTTCATTTTTTGGCAAAAAAAAGTCATGTAGCTCTTTCTTAGGGTCCTCTCATGAGTCTACCACGACAAACCCACGACGAATGTTGCCTAAACAATGTCTCCATCAAAGAGTCTCTTCATTCGCAAAGTACATCATTGCGATGCGCAGCCTATCTGTATCTTCCTCCACCCTAGCAGCATTAAGATACTGCTCTATTTGGTAAATAAAGTTCTCAAAGACTCTTAAGTTCTGATTGCCCTTATACTTTGCAGGCTAAGGTAGATTAATATGTGACCTATCCACATGTGTTGCAGCTCCACTAGTTGGGACAATCCTCAACTGTCACTCCAACTGATTATTCTTTCGTAGGACAACATCCATTTTTGCAGCCATGATGTTGAACCGTCCTAGCAAATCATCAAACTTGGTGACAAGGTCATCCATCGAATCCCCAAATCTAGTGGCAAGACTTTCCAAAGAGTCGACCCCCTCTATTGCAGTCTTGATCTCCAGGTTGAGATCCGTAAAAGCAGCACAAGTCCCATTAACCAACTTTTCCACATTGGTCATTGTCGCAGTAAGCTCGACAACATACGCAATAGTTGATACATGATCATCAGCCATGAACTCTTCTTCAGGAGGAAGCATACTACCTAAACGAGTCATGATATGTTTCTTCTATGCCATTGTCAATCAGAACGTCGACAAAGCTCTAGTACCAACTTGTCATGGGCTTAGAAGCGAAGGCCCCGCGATGTAGCTTCAGGTAGTCACAAACACTAAAGGCAGGCCTTTTAAGCGCACAGAAAAAATCGCAAGACACATTCATGAGCGAAAGCAAGAGTACACAAAGAGAGCAAGGAGGCAAGGATGCATAAAACTTCTTTATAGTAACTTGTAAGAAAAGTACATAGAGAAGGGGAGAGAAGGGCCCGATACACAGAGTTCTTAAGCCAAAAGGCCATATACAAGCACTGGAGAGTGCCAAAGAGGTATATATATTAGAAACAAAAAGGTGAAAACATGGCAGTCCGGAACAGGGGCAATGTATTGAATAATATATCCTAGATGCACAAGATACACACTTGTATCATGATACGAGTATGTAACGTATCATTTTTCTTAAATACATGATATGTATCATAGCTATTGTATGATACGCTACAATACTTGCAACATGGACTAGAGAAACCGGTTGGTTAGGATTATCTCAAATTGGGTGAAAGGGAGGACTTATCCATCAACACTATGAGAAGTATTACTTTTTGCTTATCAGGTAGGTTGCATTGTAACAAGAAAACTGGGTGTGCGACGATATGGACTCTTCACACACACACATAAATATATATATGCAAACATATATATACATACTATTAGTTATCATAAATAACAAAGGATTGAATACTTTATTATAATACAATACATATCCTTGAGCAAATAAGTGAACTTTGCATTTCAAATGCTTCAGACTTGACCCTAAACATCCCTTTAGAACCAAGAATGTCCTTATATAAAGATCAATCAACAACACATGTGCCACATAAATGCAGTAAATTATCATTTTTCATCACTACGATCCACCTAAAGTTTTTAATTATTGCATGAGAGTTTTCTTGTCCCAAAAATGTATGGAGTCCTAATAACGATGTTATTTCATTCAGTAATTTACAAAAACCTCTTAATTTATCAGCTATTTAAAAAAATACACTGACCATTCGGATTGCTCCATTTAAATGCATTATATATATGATGCATAAAATGGCATTTTTCGCCCTTTTCTTATAAAAGAAACGATGATATGCCATCTTATCATCTTTTGTTAAGAAAATCATACAATCCAAGCATTTATCTACTTTTGTTTGCCTAAATAAAGGTCAATTGAATGATTTAAGGACCAAACATGTCTTTGAAACATAAACCATAAAACCAGGTGACTAAATGTAGTAAGCAAAATGTTAGGTGACTTTGTTTCATTCTTAAGGACCAATTTGAATCCAAGAGTGTTGGACAGTGTAGAAAAATCTAGATTTTTGAACTTTAAATTTTCAAAAGCCCCTTATTTAGAGATTCATGAAAAATATAATTATATATAATAAAATTATCAAATTTCTATGACACCTTTTTCACGAGTAGAAGCCCTTACAAAGATAGCATGCATTTGGATTTTCCAAATTTCACCTCTTTTTGACCATGTGAAGAGTTAAATGATCATTTGGGCATCCTCAAGTAGATGGACTTGTCACAACACAAGTATACCATTGTCCTCCTCATTGAACCTATTTTTCCATGTATCACTTCATCCTCAACTAATAGAATCCAAGCAAGCCATCACATTTAAGCACAAAAAGAGCACTTTATAAGAAATTTTCTACACCATTCTGATGCAAGGAGTGAATGAACCAATGATCTGAATCCAAATAAAAGTCTCATTTGTATCCAAGTTCGAACTACTAGTATAGTGGTGACTCCTTGGCATGATAGCAATTTCAAAAACACTGAGACACATGTCTTCGCTCAGTTGTGATTGACTCATGACTTGATCAGGTCATGTTGATTTATTGTTATTATCATCAACATCATCATTATGTTGGTTAAGCTTAACCTTTCAGTTTAAAGTTAGGAGTGTCAATACACTTAAATTGCCAACAAACCCTCAAGGTAGTGACATTTTTTAAATTTATGATGTTACTTATATGGGATATTAGGGGCTTTTTGGAGAGAAAAAGCACAAGTCAACAAGATTTTCAAAAGGTAATGAATAGTAGTTTAGCAATAGTTTGCACAAGTAAAAGTTACTTTTATACCCCTAAAAAGAAACAACAAATTCCTAATGCAATAGCTTAGGTATTTTTATTAACCTAGAGATTTCCAGTTATAGGTAGTGTTTTCCAGTTTTTCTAAGTCAACATCTTGTTTTGCATTTAATTCATTATGGTAGAAAACTATATTAAAGTGTTGTACCATTTTTTCTAGGAGACAAAAACTTGATTCATGTTCAATTCATTGAAGTAGATAACTTCTACATTCCAGCTGCTGTATTGAAAGATGCTGCTGTGGTAAAAGAAGGTGACCTCCATTAGTTCTTATTCATTCTGAAGCGAGAGGGAGCAAGTAGCAGTGCTCGTCGTTCAATATATTCAACAAGCATTTTTCTTGTCCTTTTACACATAAAGAGACTATTACAGTAGAAAGAATGGTTGATTCACGGTGCATGCTAGTGGAGTTTCAAAGTCATTCGTCAACTAAGTGCCTAAATACCAATGGGGGCTCCGATCATCTGGTAGGAGCAGTTTGTGCAAGTCACCATGTGATGGGACATTGGTTAAAAGCTGTTTGTAAAAGGCAGGGAGCCCTAATTCCCCCAACTCTGTTATGGAAAAAAATAAAAATAAAAGTGACAAAATAGAATAAAGGATACTTGGTGAGCATAGTGAACTTAGCAACACACACGAGTTATAACGTCAACCTTCAAAGTCAAAATTATTAATAATAATCTTCCTCGATTTTAGCGTTAGTGTTTCTGTTGAGTCATGACTTGTGTTACATACAAGAAGAGTCCATATGCTTTGAGTTACACTGCCACCAACAAAAATCAACAGTGTCCAGTACAGCTGGCAAACATACAGGCAAGGCATAACTAAGGTCGGGGGGTGGAAATTTTCTGGTTAGTGTTCCTGTTATGTCATGCCTTGTGCTGGACGCGCAAGAAGAGTTCATATGCTTTTATGTTACAACGCCATCCACAAATTTTAAATAGTGTCCATTACAGTTGGAGCACTTTGTAATGTAACAATGATTAAGCTGCAGGGAGAACAAAAGATACAAATTCACATAACAATAAGATGAAAGGACTGTCGAAAAACCACTACGAATGCATTTCACACTTATGATCAAGACGATAACAATAGTATGTTGATGAAAATGATGGTAATCATGTGCTTGACTGGGACACTGCATGTGATCTGCCTTCCAAGTTCGGGACTAGATGATCAAATATTCAGCTGGAGGCAGATTGAAGACCATAAGACAAAGAAGTAGGCAGCAGACCAAAGCTCCACATTTGTCGGTGTTAATGCCCAAGAGGGATGGCCACTGACAACCGAAGATACTATTTGATCGCATTGATAGTGTTCGGGTATATTCTTAGCCCCTTGTCTGATGTATATACGGGCGTGCCATATCAATCGGAAAGGATGAGTTTATTGTTGCTAGTGGAGTGCGACCAACTGCCAAGCCTGGGAAGGAAGGGATAAGGAAGTTTCTTTTAGCTTCTTCTAATTCGGTCGTGTGCTGACGATTTAAACATCGCGGGTAAATCGAAATGACATGAAGTTCAGCAGGAAATCGGTCAACTATCGGATCATAGAAAAAGGAAAGGGCCGACCGCTTCTGAACCGAAACTCCCGAAGGAGACCCCCCCTCAGGAGCCGGCCAAAGCGGTGTACGGGAACCAGGAAAACGCTAGGCCGACGAAGCACAACAAAAGAGACCAAAATAAAGAAGAAAGAACAAAGAAAAACTAAACAGCGGGAAATTCCAACGGGAGCCCGTCGGAACAAAATTTCACTAATAAAGAGAGGTGAGAGAGAGAGAGACGGCGAATGAGCGGAGGGAACTCGCCAGTGACTTACTCAGCTTGCTCCCTGAAGTCCGGCAAGCGAAGGCGCATGGCGTTGGATATTGCGCTCTGGACATCCGGCTCAGACTCCATCCCTGTCTCCTCCTCCCTCACCGTGGGTGTCTTGCGCGCGCGCGTGCGGGTGTCTTTGGTCGTCCAGTTAAACGATAAAACCACGTTTACCGCCGTAGTTTTTGGGCATGTTGCTTCCTTCCCCTTTGGTTGGGGTAATTTTAGGTAATCGCCATAAAGCCTTTGATGATGACGGTATTTGGTTTGTCTTAGTTGTACTTGTACAGGGCAGTCCTGGCTTTTAAGTTGCTAAAAATATGCCGTTAATGACAAAATCCTTATAATTCCCAATTATGCAATATAATTCTCACTAGTTCCATCCCCTGTCAAAAAAAAAATCGTGACATCATATCCCATGTTTGATTCATCTAAAACCAATGAGCGCACCTTTCTAGAGGATATGGAGTCAGTGTCTAGGGTTTTGCTGCCCAATAAAGGGTCAATGCATAGTGGGTAATGGGTACAAGCATACTTGAATCGGTCCGACACTCCGTTAGGTTTCCCAGTCGTTGACAAAAGGAAAATACATGCTCCCCTTCAATTTCAATGTTGTCAAAGATATAGACACAACCATATTTATTATTTTAATGATATAACAAAATTAATTAATGATACTACCAATGTTTGACATAGTTTGAAACATTCTTTATCCGATTTGCAAATGTCGTCGAAGAGTATACAGAGTTATCTTTACGTTTAGGTTTTTATTAACTTCGAAACGTCCAAACTGCATAATAGATTTTTGTGAATTTTTCCAATTTTTGGGAGATTTCACAATCATGTGCACTAAAACAAGTGTATCATCCTTTCCTACAAAGAAATATCCAAATATAATGTTACACATGAAATGTAACGTATCATCATCTTCAACCTTTTCTCTGTTTTACCTTTTAGGCTTTTAGGGTTTGGAAATAAGGTATTAGGATTTTGCATTTAGGGCTATAGTTTTTAGGTTTAGGGTGAAGAATTTGGACAGAGCATTAGGATTTAAGGTTGAGGATACCGGGCTTTAGTGTTTTAGGGTTCAGGGTATAAGGTTTTGGTGATTAACTCTCTGGGGTTTAGGGTTTAGGGTTTAGGATTTAGGGTTCATTATTAAGGGCTTGTGACATAGGTTGTGTGTAGGATTAAAGTCTAGGGTTCTAGCATTTAGGATTTAGTGGTTAAAGTCTTTTTTATATGATGTAAACAGAGGTTTGGCCCGGGTGCCAGGAAGGCAGTATTTCTTGCATGAGCAGGGTTGGAGTGGACCTTCATTTATAGGTTTGTAAAACCTCCATCCTGGACGTAACCAGTTTGCATCTTTAGCAATGATAAATACATATACATATATAGGGAGTAAGTTTTGGTGTGCATGGATTTATCTGTGAATAGGGAGTGCACTTGAAATTCTAACCTTTTTAGATTAGCCAAAAATTGAAGATTATTGTGTGGTCACTTAAAAAGTCAAGGAAAACAAGGAAACAAAGTTTATAACGGCATCCATGATTGGGAGAGCACCTTTCTGACATCCAGGGTCAGTTGGATTCACTTCCTTCCAATGATCCATCTAGAGAAGGATTTTAGCCGCTACTAGCATAGTTGACCAACAACATTTGGACTTGGAGATACAGGAAGGATGCTAATTGGCATCAAAGATCACTCATCTCCAAGTTTGTTCAAACGAAAGCATCCCACTGAAGACAAGTCAATAGAATTTTGATTTTCCGAATTTGGGACCAAACTGTAAAATTGTGCATTTTCACACTTAGATAAATTTGAGATTTTCAAAAATTAGGCTAAGTATAGAAGAAAAAATGATAGAACCTCAAATTTTTAGCCAATGTTCTTTGAGTCTAGGCTTGGCCCTGGTTTCATCGACAAGGTCTAGATGAGCCAATCGAAAAGTGATAAACAATTTTATTTTCAACCTTTAAATTCAAGCAAAATTCGAGCAAAATTTTGGTTAAATTTGAATGAATTTTAGAAGCGAAATTCGAGTTATATATCGTTGGATGCGTTTTGAAATTCTGAGTATAATGATATTTTACTTTTTAAAATTTGGGTTATAGTTGGCCCGAAAATAGCAATTTTTTTTTAAAAAGACTATCTCGAAAGACTGAGTCTAGATTTGGATCGAATTGAATCCAATACTTTTGATCGAAATTAATATGGATCTAGACTCCATCTATGACCCATATTAATTAAGAATTAATCCAGCCTAGGATTTAGTTGGGGTTTGGATCTTGGATTCAAATCAGATCCAAAACTCATACCCAATGAAATTACATCTTTAAATTCAATTTTTATATTTAGATTGAAGTTAACTAGAGTTAAAAGGACTCTCAGAGCAATAAGGTACCCTCTGAAAGTTTCTTAATGTTTAATTATTAATCATTAATTAATTAATTTTAATTAATTTTAATTAATTCTATTTTAATCAACTAATTGAATTCCTTAGAAGAGTCCTTAAGTTGCTGTGAGATAAGGAATTAGAAGAGTTACAAAAAGTAAGAAAGATTTTTTAAAATAGAAACCTGAAAAAGTCAAATAAAAAAAAGTTTAAATTTTTTGAAAAGAAGAGTGAGTGAGAGAGTCTCAATTAGGGATTATCCTCCAGCTCTCTCTAGAAGGGCTGGATGGATAAGAGGGGGTGTTACCCCCCTTTTTCACCTATTTATAGCTCAAAAAAAATAAGAGAGAATAAGAAAGAGAAAGAGAGAGAAAGAAGAGGAGGAAGAGGAAGGAGAACACAGAGGAGAACGAACCATCCTCCATCGATTTTCATATTTTTCTCTAACTACAAAAAAAAGGTATGGGTTTGCTCTCTTGATGTGAATGAGAAAAAAAGCATGGATTGGATTTTCAGGCAAGGTTTTAGTGGAAATCCATGAGAAAAGAGTAAATCTAGATATTTACTCTAATATGCATAGATTGAGATTAACGAGTTTCCCTTTCCAGGGTTTATTTTGGGAAAAATGCATATATCAATACATATATTTGTATATGTACTTTATTATATATTGTGAAACCCTAAATCATGACAGATTTGCCATGCTTGAAACATGCACAAATCTGGCCCAAGTTTTGTGCATTTAAACTCTTGAAAAAAAAATATTTTGTGTTGCTAAAACAGTATGCTTAGATGCATGCTCCATGGCAAACTATTTCATATTAGATTAATGTGAAAGCTGAATGCAAAACAATATATAAGCATATGCATGTATTCTTGCAAATAAATCTATTTTTACATGCATACCTAACTAAAAATTTGCATAAGCATGTTTATTGGTTTATGAGTCTGTGCAAATCTGAACATGCATATATTCTTGAATGTGGATATGCATATATATGCTTGATTTTGAATCTACATACTTAAGCATATCCGATCGAAAAAAAAAATTTGTAGAGGGGGTTGGTTGTCTTACCAGCCAAACCCTGTTCGGCTGACCTAACCTGCTAGGTCCTGTCGGGCCACCTAGCCCAGTCGTGCAGTCGGCTGGGCAGGCACTTGAAAAAAAAAAGAGAGAAGTTTTTTTTAAAGGTTTTGATTGGGTTGATTGGTAGCCCAACCGAATTAGATTCGGCTGGTCTGCCAGGCCTTGGTAGACTTGCATAGGCCCTGACCCAGCTGAACCAGGTTTAGCTGGGCGACAGCATAACCTCTCAGGCCCAGCCGAACCAAGTTCGGTTGGACAGGTGATGGGCCTATCAGGCCCAGCCGAATAGGTCAGTTCAGTTCGATTGGCCAAACAATATATATATATATATTGTCATGTATTTTTGAACGAAATGTTTGAGTTGCTTGTGTGAAAAACATTCAGATTTCGTATGTGGTTGTATGTTCAGCTTATGCATAAGTGAGGGTCAAATTAGTATATGTAAATTTTCAGTTTATGCTCCTTCTATGTGCTTGTGTGAATCTGGAACAAAAATTCAGTTATGCATGTTAATTTCCCGAGTTGCTATTTGTATTAGACCTAGCCTTATGCATGCAAAAGAATGAAAAATTTTACTTGCTTAGACTAGATATGCTATGCGTGATCAAGGTGAAGCTACTTTATGTGCATGTGCAAACCTAAAATTTAAGTGTTTTGGCACGTGCATAATTGCATAAGTGATTCCATGTTTAGTTGAGATTATTCATTAATAAAAGCATGTAAATGGCATGATTATATGAACACATGCATAATAGTTTTGTTGTTCCTGCACATCATTCTTTAGCATATGTGAATATGCATTGTAAAGCATGTAAAATGAATACATAAGTGGCATGTTATTCATGATTTTTTCATATGGATGCATAGATGATAAAAAATGGATCATCGTAGTTCGTGTGAGCCTTGAGCATGTGTTGCTCTTTGTTTAATTGTTTATACACGGCAAAAATCAAACTTGATATTATTATCCTAATTGCACTGTGTAATAACCCAAATTTTTGAGAATTTTTTGGCATTTTGGGTCCAAGATCCCTTATCGGATCCAAAAGAATATATATAATAAAAGATTTGGGTAATTGGGGTTGGACCCAAATAGGTCCAACCTGTGGATCCACCATCCACTTCAGACCCGGACCCACGTTCCTTGTGGATCCAGCATCAGAGAATCAACTCGGATCCATTTGGATCTCTCATTTTAGGTTGACCCGGATCCATGTTAGGATGGATCCAACACTATAAAGCCGACCCGGATCCAGGTTAGAGTGGATCTGGCATTGCGGGTCACGGTTCAGACCCAGACCCGTCTGCGTTATGATTAATAACAGGATTCAAGAATTGTGCCTAGGGCACGATTCTTGCAAAACAAGAAATTCAAGAGGGGCGCGTAATTGCGGGTCTTCTCTCGTTAAAAGGGGGGAAAAGCAGGTCTCACCTCTCATCTCTCTTCCTCCTCTCGGCTCTTCCCTCCCACCTCGTTGAAGCCCTTATCCTCGTCGGCGGCGATCCTGCGCTTGCTGGCAGAAGCACCGACGCTGGAGGAAGCCGACCACCTGCTGCCGCCAGCAACCAATGTCGCCGACGACCTCCTTCTCACGGCAAGTGAGGAACCGATGCAAGAAAACCTTCTCTCGCTGCAGCAACCTCCTCCAGTTGCCGAAAAAAGGTAGGATCGGTAACTTTTCTTGTGGGTTATTGAGTGGGTTTGGGTGTGCTTGGGTTGGTCAAGGGAACACCTTCGAACGATTAAGGCCATTGTTAGCCCAAAACCGAGAACCCCAATTTCTTGGATTTGGGGGTTTCAAGTTCTTAATTTAGGAAAGGCTTTTAGGAAACTCCAAATCGTTCGATTTGGGGATTTTGACTGTCAATGGGAGATCTTGACAGTCAAGAATGGGGGGGGTTTATCAACCTTAATCCGAAAACCCCAAATCTATGATTTGGGGTTTTCGGATTTCCATTGTGAAGGGGGAGTGTCTGATCGAATGTTTGTTCTCTATTGCTACTAAATAGAATGTCTGATTTAATGTTCGATTTATATCACTGCAAAAAAGGGAATGCCTGATTGAAATGTATGAATTCGACTGGTGCCAAATCAGTAAACAAAGGATTTTTCTTGCTAAACCAGAAATTTTCAAATCCAATCGGTTGGGGGTTTCTTGATAAACCCTAACTCGGCAATAGCTACTCACCTCGTTTGGGGAAAGGGGTTTATCTTGTTAAATCCTTGTTTCTGATCTTGCATCCATTTCTTTTAACTGTACATAAGGATGCTTATGTTCTTTACTGTTAGCCGTATATATCTAATTTCATTTGGTGAACACATCATATTATGTTAGAGCCCTGTTTTTTTTTATCTTATATCTGTTTCTTTTAAAATGTACATAAGCATATTAAGTTCTTTACTGTTAGTCGAATGTGTCAGTTGCATTCTGACAAACAAGAGCATCCTTATGTTAATTATTGACAGCCGATTGTGTCAGTTGATGTTAATTGTACGTAGAAACTGCTCCAGTTCATGGATGGAATGAGGATATGCACATGTCTGAGTAGTTATCAGATTCCATCTTATTTTTTGTATGAATGATTACGGATCGTGTATTGTCTGATACAGTGGTATTAGAATTTTTATCGATATTTCCTAAAATTTGTTGTACTTAACTGCACCTTATACTGGACAGTCAAATGCATGTGGTACTACATTTCTTTTGATTTCAAAATTTGGTTAAAGAGGGTATGTTGTTTAATATGAATTTGCACATGGATCTGATGTTGTTGCCTATTGTGAGAATACTCAGTGATCATGAGAAACTGCATAGTAACTTGATGTCAGTATGGTTGGTCATTTCGTGGGCACTCAAACACATGCTAGGCTGCATCTCAACTTGTTATTTAATATGTTTCTGGCTATTCAAATAAATATTCAGCTGTGCACAATCATGGATATATATATATATAAACTACCCAGCACCATATATTGTTATTGTTATCATTGATTTGGCTGAAATGTATCATATATTGCTCATCAACAGCCTGCTTAGAAACAGATTAAGTGTTCATGGGGTTTACTATCTAACTATGCATAAGACTGATATGTGTATAAAGTGGTTATAACACCATTATAATTACATGGTATTATTCTCAAATGAATTACTGGGTTTACATAACATATAGGTACCCAATGCAGGTACTTGAGGCTGATAAATTATGTACAATGGAAAGTAGACATGACAAGAGAACTTAAACTCAATGGTTGTGTGCTTGACTGGTTTAAAAGCACCGAAGTACTTTGAGTGAGTTATGAAATCAATATGAAAAATGATGGGATTGTTTATACACCTTGGTAAAATGACTAAGGTTGGGATCTACTGCTATTGCAGTAGAAGAAAGTTGGGAAATGCTCTGAACTTCGAGAAAATGATTTACTAATGAAACCAGTTTTTAAGGCTTACCTTGGAGAGGGTAGGTGGTACAAAACTTCGAGGACTTGTGTTGTGTTTCGAGCGTGAAGCGGCTCGTTGGTCCCCATCCTCGGAGTTAGGGACCAGGACTACCTATGTGTCCTAGGTGGTAGTTACATGTGTTTTGCAGAAGTTAGGGATGCATCCTGTCTTGAGTTGAGCCCTTGGGAGATTTTCTCGGCTATTGGTCGCTCCTTTGAGGATTTAGTCTCAGTTAGAATGTTCGGGTTAATAAAATACTCTTGAATAATATACCCCCGAACGTTCTCTTCTGAGATGATCACCTGTGCCCGTGCGTACCCGCGGCTGGTAAGATAATTTAAACACAATTTTAGAGCAGTTAGGTATCACAGTGAGTGAAAATACTAGAGAGATATGTTTATGTTCTTTAACATGCTTTATATTCTGAGCTTGTGACGATATAAAATTGTAAAATATGTAGATATGAGGTAGTTGAAGAATTATCTAAGAGTTGTACAGGTTATTGTTATGACTGTTGCAATACGCATTCACTTGCTTATTAATGTTGCACACAATGCTTTACCTGCTCAGTTATGGTTGTTGGACAACTATTTACATGTTCATGTATATGAATGTTGGTTTCTGTGGCATAAACTGCTTACTTGTTTAGACATATGTCGATAATCACCTTTAACACCCACATCACATGCTAGATTCATGATATACCTGCATTAAAAGTTACAGTTGTCCTACTTAGACGTGGTAGTCTAATTCCTATAATTTTTACCATTTTCAGGTAAACGAGTAGACTTATGAGCGGTTACGGGATGAGGCATTGGATCGAGATTGTTGATTTACTGTTCCATTGATTCCTTGGGTTTATGGTAATTTAAATGTTCATATCATAATGAAATGAAATACCTGTGTTGAGTTTTCTCTCAAATGTAATGTTTTGAAATGCTTAACCCTATATGAGTTATTCTTTTTGCTGTTATAAAAAAAATCACATAAATTTGGGTTAAAAATTTTGGGGCGTTACACACTGTTCTATGTAGCCACAGGCTATGATCTCCTAATGAGTTTCACATGTTGATTTGTGAAATGTGTGTTATTGATTTTGCATGTTGATTTGCAAAATAAAGATATTGAAATAATAAAAAGATAAAAGAAGGGAACAATGTAATTTACGCTTCTTCGATGTCCCTTTTTTAGGGTAGGAATCCTGGACTTGCGACTTTGGAGAACCATGAATATACTAAAACTCTGTGTGCACTATTGTGCCCTTGAACCCAACTAAGTGGTTCACCTCTCGGCCATGGTTTCAGGGAGATTCCACCACTATGCCAGGTTTGATTAAGGGCTCTCTGAGGGGCTTAAAGAGCCTTTTGAAGGATCTTTTAGGGACCTCAGAGTGCTCTTTGGGGGTACGAAAGGGGTTCACCGCACGTCCGATCGCTTCCCTACAAGAATACAAAAACAAACCGCAGCAGAATAAAGAAAAAAAAGCAAACAAGATCAAAGCTTAAAAAAATTTCAACAAAAATAAGATCTAAATTGACTTCTAACAGACCACTACAAGACAAAATACTAAAACTAACTGCTAACAAACTCCCAACACTTATTTGAAACAAAACTATTCTAAATTAACACAAAAGAAGAATTAACTATGTATTCAGAAAAATCGTAGGTCTAAACTAACTAAAACAAAATTTCACCCCACTATAACTAATGGAATAGAACTTGCATCTAACAGGTTGCTGGAAGAAAATTCAAACAGAACAATCACTAAGGCTGCAGTAATATACCTCCTTAACAACTAATATAATAAAACACGACTAATGAAATCGACATCTAATGCTATTAATGACCGATGTTAAACCAACAAAAACAAACAATGCAGCCAATTGACATGAATCACTAAAATAGATAATAGCTACTGAAATTAACGTCTAATGCAATCGCGGCTAATGAACAAAACAAACAATAACTAATGATGTTAATGTCTATTGCCAAATGAAATAAACAAAGCAAATAATAACTAACAAAGTTAGTGTCTATTACTAATGAATTAAATAATGTAACTAATAGCTATGCAAATGGAATAAATAAATAATGCAACCAATAGCTAATGCAGTAAACGAATGAATTCAATGCACCTAACTAATATAACCCTTATGCATCCAGCGTCATTCACGTTGTGATAAAAAAAAACAAAAATGATGAAGCTAATAATAAAAAAATTGTTGCAGATAATAAAAAAATGTTGAAGCTAATGGTTAAAACAAAGAATGATTGATAAAAAAAAATTTAATAAAGAAACACAGTATATAGCTGAACCGACTAATGAAAATATCAAACACAGAAAAAAAAACAATGTTACAACTATCGGTCTGACTAAGCTACAAATACTCTATGCACAATTCAAGAAAATGGGTAAACTAGATTAATCTAAATATATTTTATTTCTTTTTTTTTTTTTCAGATGCTAAATTTAGATTAATCTAAACTAGATATGCAGATGATGCAATGATCAAATGAAATAATATGCAATGCTATGCTCTATGATATGTAAAACTAAACTACGGTGAAACGGGGGAGAAGAAGATGGTTTTTACCTTGCTGCACCCAAACAGACTTCAGCTCTCTCTCCCCGGCAGATGGGATGCGAGGAACCAACAACGACGGGGTTTAGAAGACAGATTGAGAAGCATAAGAAGCAAGAAAGGAAGAAGGTAGGCAACCAATCAATCAAAAAAGAGGAAGAAAGGAAGAAGGGGAGGCAGAGAAGAGAGATAGATGGGCGCATGGTACAGGGCTGAAAAAAACAATGGTTGCTGGTGGAAAAGTTCTATTTATAAACAAAATTAGGTTAAAACATGAATTTTCAAAAAGAGTTTGAAATATTTTCATAATTTTTAAAAGAGTCCTCCTCTAAAAAACATGTTTTTGAAAAGGGTTTTTTCTAAAACTAATTAAAAATTAGTAAAACACTCCTAATCTAATTAAACTATGAATTAAAAAAATTCAAACTAATAAAAATACCAAAAAAATACAAGGCAAGCTCTAAAAATATAATTTTTCCAAATTTTCTATTTCAAATCAATTTCTCAAAAGCAATGATAAAAATAGGTTTTTAATGTGATTTTATCATGGATCATCCATAAATAAAGATGAATAAAATGCAAATATTATGCATGATCAAATGCCCTTATGCTTATCGTTTGCTAGTCCTCGAGCAAACTGAACTAATCAAAACAAAAGCCTAACTCACTTTGGTAGGAATCACGATTGTATTTAGCGTATGCAACAAGCCCTTTAAACCTCTGGGTTACCCAATTGGATGAGGAAGGTCTCGTGAGGGTTTGCAGTAATGCTACCCACAAACATCTCTGTCATGCATGCATAAAAATTCAACTTCAATAAGCATTAGGGAATTAAAAAGTTTGTTTTCATAAATATTTCATGCCATTACATTATCAAAACATGATTAGAGTATTTTACTTGCCACCACAAAAGAAATTTTTTTCTTCTACTTTTCTAAATATCATAATTATTTATGCTTTATTCTTAGAAAATCAAATATATACATGTCATTATTTACTAATCCTCACTCATATATTTTCTGCACAGGTTTTCTTACTATTTACTTCTAAGCAATGAACTTTTCTCTTTTATGCGCTTTTCTTTTTCTTGATTTTCAATTTTTTCATACTTTTTCTTTTTCTTTCCATTGTTGAGCACTAAATCAAATTTCTAGTTTTCGCGACTCATGCAACGAGCTTTGGGTCAGTGATTCTCAGACTAGACGACATTAGAGCACTAGACACAAAGTATCCCTCAGACTTAATTGCTCGAGTCATTAGACCTTTCATTTTTATAGTTTTACGTATAGCTTACTTCTTGTCATATGCAATGTCAACATCTATTAGGCTCTCTATAAAGTCCATGTAACGGGCTTTCGGACCAATGGCTTCCAAACCATATGGCTTTAGGCCACCAGGTATAAACACCCCTCAGGATCTACTCGCTCGAACAAAATAGGCCACAAATATTAATTTAGATAAAGAAGTGACTTTCTTTGTTTTTCTTTTCAGCATAGGAATCAAACACTTCAACTTGTGTTTGAGCCTAGCTACTGGAGAATACGAAGAGCTCAGACAACTAAATGTATGCTCTTTTGTACTTTTTGAGCTCTTCTTTTCAATTTTGTTCATTTGCTTAGTTTTTCAAAAATAAAACTATGCATATTCATACTTATGATTCAAAATAAACTCTAATGTACATCTATAATCATTTTTTTGAAATTCACATAAATAACCATGATTTTATAGATTCATGTCAGAAAAAAATTTTGTGGGGCTTAAAAATCCTCTAAAAACATTAGATTATGTAAAGCATTCATATAAGGTCAAACACATTCCTTAAAAGCCCAATTTTTATGAGTTGTCATCGAAATTGCAAGTACAAAGACAAAAAAAATTTGGGTGTGCAAACTACACTATCTCCCATGCTTGAATGACACTCCCTCATCCTTGCATGAAGCTATATGAATGCATATAAGAACGAAAAAAATGGGAGAGAAGTAGTAGAAGCCACCTGATCTACACTGTAAAACCTTACCTAATATGGCATATGAATGGTTCTGCTGAGGTTTCACCTGTCTCATAGTTTGCAACTCATAAAAATACACAAAAATGCAATGCATACATGCTCTATCATTCACGCTCATAAAAAAAACAGAAAAACTACTAAAGCTTCTAATGATACATCATAAATATGGGCTATCTCCCATAAAGCGCTAAGTTTTACGTCCTCAATCATACGGATCTCTGGTAACCCTTCATCATCCATGAGATTAATGGACGTGAATTCATGCTCAATCAGGTGCTCTGAGAAAAATAGTGTCATCTGTGACACTACGCATTATGTTTCCTCCAGCTCTACCCCTTTGGACCCTACGATGACTCTCGAGACTAGCAGGATGAACGAGATTAGTCTCCATATGTAGGCTATTCTCAAAGGACGGAGAGCCATAAATAGAAAGACTAGCAAGATACACATCCAACTGTAGATCGGATTGCTTCCCTGTGGCGTCTGTCATTTGTAAGAAATTGTCATATTTTGTCGCTTTGTTAGCAAGATCAAAGATATGCAAGCGCAAACACTTGTTGCCAAAAGAAACCTTCATCTCTTCAGTATGACAATCTGTACGAGCATGAACAGTGGTCAAGAATGGTCTACCCAGAATGATGGGGATCTAGTGAGCGACATCGGTGCCCTCCATGTCGAGAACAAAAAAATCAACAGGGAAGTAGAAGTTCTCGACCTTGACTAAAACATCTTCCAAGATTCCTCGCAGACACTTGGTAGACCTATCAACCAACTGAAAGACAGTAGTCGTGGGCTTCAAATCCTTAATCTCAAAAGTGTCATATAAGAAGCTCGGCAATGTGTTCACATTTTTCCCAAGATCGAGCAATGCACACTCGATAGTCATGTTTCTTATAACACACGAGATGATCGATGCCCCAGGATCCTTGAGCTTGGGTGGAGCTTGGTGCCAAAACACGGAGCTGATTTGCTCAGTCAAGAAGGTCATATTGGGCAACAACCTCGATTTTATCTTCTGTGTGCAAAGTTCTTTGAGGAACTATGCATAAGCAGGCACTTGCTGGATGACGTGGAGCTGGGGGATGTTTATGTGAACCTGCTTGAACATATCAAGCATCTCATGCATGCACACCCCCTGCTTGCCAAAATCGTGCGTTAACTAATAATGACTAATGATGTTAATGTCTATTGCCAAATGAAACAAACAAAGAAAATAATAACTAACAAAGTTAACGTCTATTACAAATGAATTAAATAATGTAACTAATAGCTATGCAAATGGAATAAATAAATAATGCAACCAATAGCTAATGCAGTAAACAAATGAATTCAATACACCTAACTAATATAACCCTTACGCATCCAGCGTCATTCATGCTGTGATAAAAAAAAACAAAAATGATGAAGCTAATAATAAAAAAAATATTGCAACTGATGGTTAAAACAAAGAATGATTCATAAAAAAAAATTAATAAAGAAACGCAGTAGATGGAAGAATCGATTAATGAAAATATCAAACATAATAAAAAAAATGATGTTACAACTATAAGTTTGATTAAGCTACAACTACTCTATGCGCAAATCAAGAAAACAACTAAACTGTATTAATCTAAATATATTTTTTTCTTCTTCTTTTTTCAGATGCTAAATTTAAGTTAATCTAAACTAGATATGCAGATAATGCAATAATCAAATGAAATAATATGAAATGCTATGCTCTATGATATGCAGAACTGAACTACAGTGAAATGGAGGAGAAAAAGATGGTTTTTACCTTGTTGCACCCAAACAGACTTCAACTCTCTCTCTCTCTCTCTCTCTCTCTCTCTCTCTCTCTCTCTCTCTCTCTCTCTCTTCATTCGATGGGATGCGAGGAACTAGCGACGATGGGGTTTAGAAGACAGATTGAGAAGCAAAAGAAGCAAGAAAGGAAGATGCTAGGCAACCAATCGATCAAAAAAGGGGAAGAAAGGAAGAAGGGGAGGCATAGAAGAGAGAGAGAGGAGCATAGGGTATAGGACTGGAAAAAAATAATGGTTGCTGGTTAAAAAGTTCTATTTATAAACAAAATTAGGTTAAAACATGAATTTTCAAAAAGAGTGAAATATTTTCATAATTTCCAAAAGCATCCTCTAGAAAACATGTTTTTGAAAAGGGTTTTTTCTAAAACTAATTAAAAATTAGTAAAACACTCTTAATCTAGTTAAACTACGAATTAAAAAAATGAACTAATAAAAATACCAAAAAATGCAGGGCAAGCTCTAAAAATACAAATTTTCTCAAATTTTCTATTTCAAATCAATTTCTCGAAAGCAATGATAAAAATAGGTTTTTAATGCGATTTATCATGGATCGTGCATGTTAAAGTAGGCGAGAGATGACACCCCCACACACACGGCAGCAGGAAACCCTAGTAGAGAAGAGAGGAAAATAAGAAAAGAGAGGAGAGAGAAGAGGGAAAACTCGTGATACTGTTATTAGACCCTAATCCCTCTTTAAGAAGGAATTAGAAAATAATGGCTTACAAAAAGAGTCACTCTACTTTTCACTAATTACATACTACTACCACAACTAAAAGAATATTTCCTTTTTAACACTCCCCCTCAAGCTGGAGCATATATGTCTATCATGCTCAGCTTGTCACAACATCTGAGAAAACCCACACTAGCAAGCAGTTTAGTAAACACATCAGCAGCTTGATCCTCTGAAGTAACATGACAGGTAGAGATTTGTCCTGCCTGTACTAGATCTCTTATATAGTGACAATCGACTTCAATGTGTTTCGTCCTCTCATGAAACACCAGATTATTTGCAATATATGTGGCTGCTCTGTTATCACACTTCATTACCATTGGCATTGAGGTATGTACATGTAGATCTCTTAGAACAGATCTAACCCATATCATTTTGACTGCAGTTTGAGCCATGGCTCTGTATTCTGACTCAGCACTCGATCGGGCCACTGCGGTCTGCTTTTTAGTTCTCCAACTTATTAAATTTCCACCTATAAACACACAAAACCTCGTGGTGGACTTTCTATCACTAATGTTTTTTGCATAGTCTGCGTCAGAATAGGCAACTATGTCAAGAGATGAGCTTGGTTTGTATAGTAGTCCTTTACCTGGAGAAGACTTCAAGCACCCTAGAATCATCATTGTTGTCTGTCAATGCACTTGGGTTGGTTTATCCATGAACTGGCTAATCTTGCTTACTGCCAGGGAGATATCTGGTCTTGTCACTGTAACGTACAAGAGTTTGCCGACTAGAGATTTAAAACTTCAACTGTCAACAGGTTTTGCTTCTTCAAACATGTGCAATTTAGGATCCATTGGAATATTAGCAGGTTTTGCTCCTAACATTCCTGTTTCCTGTAACAAATCAAGTACATACTTCCTTTGTGATAGAACTAACCCTTCACGGTTTCGAGCCACCTCTATACCCAGGAAATATCTAAGAGGACCAAGATCTTTGGTAACAAAGTGCTTCTGCAGATGATCTTTGCTCTTTGAGATATCTTTTTGATTGCTTCCTGTGAGTATAATATCATCCACATACACAACCATAACCACAACACCCATGGGAGTCTTCTTAACAAACAATGAGTGGTTTGATGTTGACCTGTTAAAACCAAAAGTTGACATGCTCTCAAACAACTTTTGAAACCACGCACGTGGACTTTGTTTTAGACCATATATTGCATTTTTTAACTTGCATACCTTGTAACACTCCCCTTGAACCTCAAACCCTGAAGGTTGTTGCATATACACCATCTCAAACAAATCACCATACAAAAATGTGTTCTTCACATCCAACTAGCATAAGCTCCATCCATTATGTACAACCAATGATATTACCATCCGAATAGTACCAAGGCGTGCCACATGTGAAAATGTTTCGAAGAAGTCTACTTCATACGTCTGGGTGTACCCTTTTGTCACCAACCTGGCCTTGTACCTTTCAATTGAGTCATCTGATTTGTACTTAATAGTATAGACCCACTTACACCCAACAATATCAGCGTCAACTAGAGGAGTGACCAACTCCCAAGTGTTTTGTGTAATTAAGGCCTCCATCTTATCTTGCATAGTAGTTTTCCATTTGGGGTCTACGACTTCCTGATGGTGACTAAGAGGTAGAGATTCATCATATAGAGCTATGATGAACTGCTTCATGTGACTCCCAAGTCTGGCATCTGTAACAAACTTAGAAATGGGATGTAAAGTGCATTGCCTTTTACTTTTCCTGATACCGATGGGCAAATTATTATCCACAATAGATGCTTCATTCATGGGAGCTGGAGGACTCACTTCTGAGGAAGAAGGTAATGTTGTAGGTTCTGATTCCGGAGGAGATCTATGAGAGTATACCAGAGGAGGATCATGATACCGTGACTGAGTGTGAGGGGTAGAAAAGCTCGTAGGAATTGACTCCAAAGGAAGAGGGGGGATAGGTAATGGCATAGCATCACCCTGATCACATAGTAATCTGGAGGCAGTACTTGAAAAGAAAGGAATGGACTCAAAGAAGGAGACATCCACACTGACATACTCTCTACGAGCAATGGGATCATAACACTTGTACCCCTTTTGATTTTTTAGATGGCCCACAAAGATACATTTTATGGCTTGAGCCGATAGTTTGTCTCGTTGAGGCTCTAGTTTATGAACAAAACACACACACCCAAACACCTTGGGAGAGATTGAGAAAAGAGGTGCATTGGGGTATAGGATTTTCACAGGAATTTGTTCTCCCAACGAGGATGAAGGCATGGGATTGATAAGGTAGCAGACTGTAAGAATGTCATCTCCCCAATATGAAGGAGGCATACATGATTGCAAGATAAGGCAACGAGCAACATCTAAAAGATGTTTATGCTTTCTTTCAACTACCCCATTTTGTTGGGAGGTATGGGCACAAGTAGTTTGAGGTCGAATGCCACAATTCTTATAAAACAGTAGTAACTCATTGGTTTTAAATTCGAGATCATTGTCAGTGCGAATGATCTTGACAAGAGAATCAAACTGAGTTTCTATTTCAATAATGAGGGACATAAGGATAGAAGGAACTTCTGATCTGTCTTTTATTAAGAATACCCATGACAATTTGGAAAAATCATCGACAATGACCAAATAATAACGACACTGGGACGTACTAGGAACTCTACTAGGTCCTCATACATCAACGTGAAGAAGCTCAAATAATCTTTGGCTCGATGGACTCTGACTTGAAGGAAAAGAACTTCTGTGGTGTTTACCCAACTGACAGGCTTCACGCTGGAATGAGGTAGAAGGAGAAATTTGAGGAAGAATTCAACGAAGTTTTGGCAATGGCACATGACCAAGATGAAAGTGCCATTGATAAGAGCTGGAGAATGTCTTAGACACGACATGCATGACTCCCAGTGGTTGATGAAGATAGTAGACTCCTCCTTCTTCATAGCCTCCACCAATCCTCTTCCCTGTCAGTAAATCCTGAAACATACAACACAAAGGATAAAAAATCACTCTACAATTGTGTTCTTTTGCAATATGACTAATCGACAATAAATTTTCAGGAAAGAAAGGAGCATGAAGCACATCTGTCAACTGAAGAGAAGGAGAGATGGAAACATTTCCTTGTCCCACAATGGGAGATACACTCCCATCGGCAAGGACAACTTTATGATATTCATCCATGGGGTGTAGCTTGGAAAATTTTTTTGAAGACTCACACAGGTGTCTAGAGGCCCCTGAATCACTAATCCATCTACTACCTTGGTGATTTAATCCTTCACCTACGGAGCACGCAATATCAGCAATAGGAGTAACAACGTCCGAACTAGAAGGGCAGTGAGACACCAATTCTTCATACTTTGCACGACTAAGAGTGACAGAGTCATTAGAGGGACCAGAGGGAATCTCTATATTAAGCTTCGCAATTTGGGCCTTGGACATACTTGATGTCTGAGAAGAAGCAGGGGGTCTACCATTTTTATCCCAACATCGGTCTTCAAGATGCCCCAAATTGCCATAGTAGGTACACTGAAATCTACCTCTTCCTTTTGTACCTCTGCCTCTGCCTCTACCACGTGTATTGAAGAAATTTCCCTTACCCCGACCTGGGGTGACTACAAGAGCATATGTTTGTGAGTCAGAGTGAGTCTGTGGAAGGGTGATAGCTAGTCTGCTCAAGCAATTATAGGCTTCGGCAAGGGTTGGGACATCTGATCCTGTCAACATCTGAACCTTTGCAACTACGAAATAAGATGATAGTCCAGTCAGGAATCTTGCAACCATGGTTTGCTTTTGATGGGACTTCTGTGTAGTACAACAGAGGGGCCTATGTGCATTCAGCCTTTCAAACACAAATTTTACCGATGCATAATATTGGGCTAGCGACTGATCTCCTTGTTGCAGTTGATAAATTTCTTGCTCGACTTGTAAGATGCGGCTCACATTGGTCTCATGAGAATACGTATCTCGAAGGTTGTCCCATATTTCTTTCGCAATGTTGTAGTAAATAAGACCATTGGCAATATGGGGCAATACATTGTTTATCATCCACGACATAACGATGTCGTTATCTTCATCCCATGTGCTGTATTTTCCAGTTTTATCGGGTGGTTCTGGTTCTAACAGAACATATTTTTTTTATGACCAGAAACAAACATCATAAACGTCTGGGACCACCTCGCGTAGTTCGAGTCATCTAGCCTGACAGAGGACCCATACGAGAAAGGGTTTACAAATGCTTTATACTCTCCAACCAGTTTCCTTTCTTGATCACCATCTTTTGACAAACGAGATGTCATCTTGGTTGAATCACAAATAGTTACCAAACCTGACAAATCAAATTTGCAGCACCACAGTAGCAAAGGAAAAAAAAACACGTTAGATCTGACTTTGAGACTCGACAGATCTGAAATAGGCCTGGCTCCACCAATGCCAACACTCCCAGATTCAGACGTCAGATCTGATTTCATATAAGCGTCTGACACACACAGAACAGATCCCTTACAGCCTTCAATGGATCAGATCTTCATTCGATCTGAACTTCTTCACCATCCACACGTCAAAGATCATTTGTTTTGAGGCCCGCAACATCCAATCAATTTACAATGATCAGATTTTCATCATGTAAAAAATTTGTGTCGACAACACAGAGAATCGAATTAGATCAACAATATCACACGACCCACGATCTGAGTGCTTCCACGATAAGCCACTTTCCACGTTTCACGACACTTCATGCAGCTTGCTACAGTTTTCCACGATAAGCCACAACAACATTACACGATCCACGATCAGAAACTGTATCCCAGAAGGGGACGCAACTCTGATACCATGTTGAAGTAGGCGAGATGATCCTGGTTGCTAGATCATCTAGCGACCATATGACACCCACACACACAATAGCAAGAAACCCTAGTAGAGAAGAGAGGAAAATAAGAAGAGAGAAGAGAGAGAAGAGGGAAAACTCGTGATACTGTTATTAGACCCTAATCTCTCCTTAAGAAGGAATTCAAAAATAATGGTTTACAAAAAGAGTCTCTCTACTTTTCACTAATTACATACTACTACCACAACTAAAAGAATATTTCTTTTTGAACAATGCATAAATAGAGAAGAATAAAATAAGAATATTATACATGATTAGTTGCTCTGAACCCCGACGTAGTCACATACGAGAAATTCTTGAAGTTGAACCCGTCAACTTTCATAGGGAAGGCCAACCCAAAGATAGCTGAGAGTTGGGTCAAGGAGTCTGAGCGGGCGTTCGACATCCTATCTATCCCCGAGGATAGGAAGTCTGCTTTTGGCATGTACCGTCTTAAGGGTGATGCCAAGAAGTGGTAGGACACCCTGCGAAGGGTGAAGTATGACAGAGTGGAGGTGATTCCTTGGGAGGTTTTCAGGGAAGAGTTCTTGGGCATGTATTTTTCCTCCTACACACGGGAATGGATGCAACAAAGGTTCCTTGAATTGGCTCAGAGAAATATGAGTTTTGTGGACTACACCATCAAATTCTGGAGCTTCGAGTGGTATTGTCCAAACCTTTTTGCTGATAATAAGGCTAGGGCAACCAAGTATGTTCGTGGACTGAAGAACGAACTTCGAGTCTGTATGATGATTTGCTGACCTACCATCCTCAGTGATGCCATTGAGTCTGCGACGATCCTGAATGAGGAGTGGGAGAGGTACAAGGATGGGTCACAGAAGAGAGGTGGCAATGGAGGTAGCTCGACGAACGGAGCAAGGAAGAACCCATCTGCGGACGTTAAGGCCCCGGGCGGCAAGAGGCAGAGGACCCAACATGAGCACCAGTAGGGAGCCCAGTAGGATCGACCCCAATAGAGGCAGCAACAAGGGAAGGCCCCATATGTGTGTTGCAGGTGCAACAAGAGTCATCCTTAGGGCTCTTATTCATTATTCAAGGGAGTCTGCTACCAGTGCCAGCAACTTGAGCACATTGTGACCCACTGTTCGAATAGGTCGACGGCTCATGAAGGACAGCAACAGAGGCCTCAACAACAGCATGGATAGTGGAGGACGTATGGGAGAGTTTATGTTGCTACAACTACCACATATGATGATCAGACTGGTCTGATCAAAGGTATCTTCTTAGTTGTTGATCATTATGTTCGTGTGATGTTTGATTTTGGTGCTACCCATAACTTTATATCCTCATCGTTTGCGAGTTTGCTTGATTTGGTTCCTTCTAGCCTTGAGAAGTGTTTTGTTGTGATGTCACTTATGAATATATCTGCTTCCTGCGAGAATTACTTTCCTAGAGTTTGCGTGGTGATTGAGGGGCATGAGTTGTCTGGCGACCTAGTCATACTAGATATGACTTTTTATAATGTCATTATAGGTATGGACCGGTTATTCAGACACAATGCTACCCTTCAGTGTTGGAGAAAGAAAGTCCTTTTAGAATGCCCCAATTTGCCTGCTTTGTTATTCCAAACGACTATACCAGCTAGTGAGGTGAAGATAGTCTCAGTATTGAAGATCTTCAAGTACCACAAGCAGGGTTGCATGGTGTTCTTGGCAAGCATGTCTATGCAAGACAGTCAGGCAACACCCTTTTAGCAGTTAGATATTGTTTGAGAATTTCTAGATATCTTTCCTAAGGATTTGCCACTGCACAGGGAGATTGAGATCTTGATCAAGTTAGTGCCTGGTACGACACCTATTTCTTGAGCACCATATCACATGGCATCTGCAGAGCTAGTGGAGCTAAAGAAGTAGCTGCAGAAGCTTCTTGACAAGGGATTTATTAGGCCGAGTGTATTTCCATGGAGTGCACTGATCCTCATTGTCAAGAAAAAAAATGATTCTATGCGGTTTTGAATTGATTACCGCATGTTGAACCAAGTGACGGTAAAGCACAAGAACCCATCACCTAAGATCGATGATTTGTTCGATCAACTGAGGAAGGCAAATGTATTCTCAAAGATAGAACTTCATTCTGGTACTGATCATGCATAATATTTGCAATTTATTCATCTCTATTTATGCATGATCCATGATAAAATTGCATTAAAAACCCATCTTTATCATAGTTTTTGAGGTTTTGTTTTAAATAGAAAATTCTAGAAAAATCATATTTTCAGAGCTTGCCTTGCGTTTTTCAGTGTTTCAGTTAATTTAAGAGTTCTTAATTTGTAGTTTAATTAGATTATGAGAGTAGTTACTAATTTTAATTAGTTTAGGAAAAACCTCTTTTGAAAAACACATTTTTGAGAAAGACTTGTTTTGGATTTTTTTTAAATATTTTAGACTTCCATAGAAAATGTGTTTTAACCTAATTTTTTATTATAAATAAAACTTTTACTGCCATGGATGCTATTTTTTCTAGTCTATAGCATCTCTTTCTCTCTCTCTCTCTCTCTCTCTCTCTCTCTCTTCTCTACCTCCCCTTCTTCCTTTCTTCCCCTTTTTTAATCGACTGCTTGCCTACCTTCTTTCTTTCTTGCTTCTTATGCTTCTCAATCTGTCTTCTAAACCCCGTCGTCGTCGGTTCCTCTCATCCCCTCTGTTAGAGAGAAATCTGAAGTCCATTTGAGTGCAGCAAGGTAAAAACCATCTTTGCCTCCCTTGTTTCATTGTAATTTTTAGTTTTCGCATCTCATAAATCATAGCATTGCATGTAGTTTTATTTGATTATGCATATTCTGCATACTTAGCTTATTTAGGTTAGATCTATCATCTGAAAAGATAAAAAGAAATATATATATATATATATATATATATATATATATATATATATATATATATATATATATATATATATATATATATATATATAATAGTTTAGATTAGCCGATTACGATTTTTAGTAGGCTATTTTCTGTAAGATTCTCGTTTCCAATGCATGCGTTAATAGATTCGTTATTTTACTTAGGGAATTAACATTGTTTTTTTACTGTGTTTGATTGTTATTTTTTTTGTCGATTTTGCTGGCTACTGCATTTTTTTATTTGTTTATCAGTCAATCTTTGTTTTAACTATTAGGCTTCAACGTCTTTTGCTTCAACTACTTTTCTTTTAGTCTTCAGCATTTTTTTTACAGCGTGAATGACGCTGGATGCTCAAGGGTTATAATAGTTAGATGTATTTCTTTAGTTATTTACTACATTAGTCATTAGCTAATTGTTTTCATTGATTGTTTGCATTAGACATTATGTGTTTTAGTTGTTCATTGTAGTAGTCGTTCACTGCATTAGTAGGATTGCATTAGTTAATTGTTTTAGTGATTTATTTCATTATTCGTGATTCATTAGCTGTTATTTCTTTTAGTTGATTCTGCATTAGACGTCTATTTGTTTCAGTTAATTTATTTCAAGTCTTAGCAATACGGTGTGGTGTTTTGTTTCTTCTTAATTCAAATAGTCAAAATCATTTTTTTTAAGTAAGTAAATCAGATTTAATCACTTCATAGTCTCAAGTAGTTATATTTTATTTAAGCAGTTCATGTTGAATGATAGTTAGCATATTAGGTTTAGTTAATTTAGATTGACAATACTTGAAGAATTAGTTTCTTGTAGCTTGTTTCATGATTTGTTTAGTTTGTTATTTAGTTAGTTTTGCTATTTCATCTTTTAGTAATTTGTTTCTAGATAGTTTAAATTTTGTTTTTGCTGATTTTTAAGTGTAGATCTAGTTTAGTTTGCTTCGTTCTGTTGTATTTTGTTTTATGATTTTTGCAGGGAAGCACTTGGACGTGCAGTGAGCCCCTTTTTGTACTCCTGATGCGCCCTTAAAGGTCCTCTCAAAAGGCCCATCAGTTCCACAAAATGCCCTCAGAGAGCAAAAGTTCAAGAAAACAAGCATTACCTGAAGGGGACTAAAAAATCTCAAGCACTAAATACTTTTTTTTAAAATTTTTAGATTAGGGTTTATTTTATATTATTCAATTAATTTGTGATTGTAATAAGGCTGCTATTTTATTGTTTAATGTCCTCCGCAGATAATCAAATAAATGAGTAAATAATAAATGTTCTGAGCTAGTGTCCCAAAAAGGAATTCTAGAAAAAGTTTGTGACTTTTCTGGCAATGTCCCAAGCCTCCTGATCATCACTGGCCAACATCACTCGCTATCTGAAAGTTTATAAAAGTAAGGAAGTCAACTCGAGCCCCCACAATAACACAACACATAAAAAGAATACAACACACATATATCATATAGCTTTTCATGAATCAAAACATTTATAATATGATAAATTCATGGCATACATCACACACAACATGAATCAAGATTTCACATAAAGCAATAGGTATGTTGTAATGACCCCAAATCGACCCTAAAAAAATATAGAATTTTTTTAAATAAATAATTTTAAAATATTACAAAAAATATCCTAAGGACCCGGGGCACATTACAAATTTAATATAGACAACAAAACCATCATTCCACGTGTAGAATAAATCAAACCATGAATTGATATTCAATTTAATTTAATTTAATTCAATAATCTCCATTAAGGGTTCATATGGTTCTCCAAAACAAAAACTCTCTAACATCGCCAGAACCCTGACCACCATATCATAACCCTTGCTCCATCTAGCAAGTTGGTCTCTTTATCACTGTGCCTCAGTACCTAAAAAAGATTTTAAAAACGGGGTAAGAACTGAAGTTCTCATGCGATACCCTCTCAAATCCAATAGTAAGAAAAATTAACATAGATTAAATCAAACATAAGTTTAAGAGGGCTCAACAACATCACACATTTAGAACAAGCTGATAATATAAGCAATTCAAATAAAACAACCAACAATTTCATGCTAAAATGCATATTTAGGGATACATGATTCAATGCATTATGCATAAATAACTTTTTTAAGTTCAATTATCAGTATTATTTTTGTATGGATGTCCCTATTTAATGCACATAATTTATTTCCCACTTAAAACCCATGGATACTTAAAAAAAGCCAAATTTTCAAGGTTTGAGGCAGTTCGCAGTGGTAGCTTAACACAAAATTTGTATTTTAATTACTGAGTTTTACACATTTCCTCAATCGATGTCAGGAATCATCATCATCAATCCGAACATTAGGAATCATCACCTAATGCTAGGACGATAAGGGCATCATCACCCTTTGACATCACTTTTCTTAGTATACCAATAATTGAAGTTGAGTCTAACAACACCACCCCCAAACAAAGTGACAAACTTCACCTTTCACTCAGTTTTCCTATAACGCCCCAAAATTTTCAACTTTAAAAATATAGATTTAAAAAAAATATATTTAAAATAGCACATCAAATATAATTGGGTTTTAAAAAGTTAAACAATCTCAGTGGGTTACAGAAACGAAATAATTGCTTGAGGCTGGACCTGATTCCTTTTATAATTAGATCCATCCTTAACTCACAAATTGAAAGAAATGATTTTCATTCCATCTTTCTCATATAGTTTAGAATATTAAAATTGCAAGTTTTCAAATAACATCAAGACATCTCATTTAAAATGAGGCACTCAAAAGTTTGTCCAAGGATCACCAAGACTATTAGGAAATGATGGTTCATGGCCTCGCCGCACATTGTACTTTCGCACCGTATGATCATTCATCACATGCGCCTCATAAAACAGGGTTAAAACTCTTGCGAGGCGGTAAGCAAATCCACATAATATGCATCATAATAATTCATCAAACATCTATCATAAATATCATAACATGCTTCATGACAGTTATATAATTACAGATAATTCATCATGTAAATCCAATATCATAGCATGGAATCTCAAGTAAATAAACATAATGAAAAATTATAAGGAAACAATAACTATGTTAGTCAATGAGCAGTGTTAGTAACTTTAGTTTCGATAGGTTTACACCTTCAGGCATGCAAAGGTAATTGTCATCATGCCAGCTAAAGTATACCATGGTGTTCATTATGCAAATTATATATTTGTCATAGTACCTACTGACCAGATAAACAAACCCAATCCTACGGTCCATAACCGAGAGATTTTTGGCAAAACGGGAAACTGGATTGTAATCCCCTACTACTGTAGTAGCTGAGGTATACCAATTTTGGGAAACCTCAATCTCCCTAACTCTGAGTGACTGGAGGTCCAAGGATGGCTTTGCTCATTAATTCAAGTTGGTATGACATATAGTTCAAACCTACATGCGACATTGTCACTTGGGTCGTACCGTTTTACCCTCTAAGGTAGACCATGGTGTGAATGGGTTTTATAGGTGAGTTCATCTTTATTAGGGTAGTTAGTATTCATGCCCTCACTTTATAAGGCAATTAAGCTTAATAGCCTTCATACTCTCCTCAAGGTAGTATACATGTTATGACATGGTTTTGCCCAACCCAATTTACGTGTTTTGGCGTCTTTAGCTCATATGAGTACCTCACTGGTGAAAGTGGCAAGGATCTTTAATGTGTGGATTTTTTTATGCAAAGTGAGACTTCCTCTCACAATTGTGGGGTCACAACCCACCCAAGCTCCCAAGAGAGCATTATCTAGCAATGCATTTCAAGAGTTAGTTCATTTTTCAAACAATATCCACACGCAAGTCCAATGATATTTATACATACCTTAATGTGTCATAACATAGCATAACAAAGTATAACATTCAAATGCAAATCAATGTATTTCTACAATAGGCTATGTATATCATTTATGTGTGGGCTTCATAGCCAATTCATGAGGCAACAATTTATGTCACAAACAAGAACACCATTATCACATGATTCTATACATCATATGCTACTTATGTGAGATTCCACAAATTCTTTGAATAAAGTATAGCCTTTGTGTCATATACACCTTTTTCTTTTTGTATTTTTCGCATAGCCTTAGAATTTTATAGGCAATTTGCATTTAACATAAACATGAAAAATTATTGTCATAAGGCACTCGACACTAGCATAGACATTCCCTATGCATTTTTGACATATGACATTAGTGTTAAGCATAAGCATAAGCTATGCATAATGATTCCATGTATGATATCAAATTGCATTTATCACAAGCATTAAGCACAGCTAAACATGATTATTTCATGTGCAATGTCATATTGCAATTATCACAAGCATAAGCATAGACAATTATGATTATTCCATATGCAAAGTCATTTTGCATTTATCATAAACATATGCATAGGTAAACATGTTGATTCCATGTGCAATGTCATATTGCATAGATCATAAACATATGCATAGGCAAACATGTTAATTCCATATGCAATGTCATATTGCATTGATCATAAGCATATGTGAAACATAATAATTATCATAAGACATTCGAGTTATCATTTTCAAACATTCACATGCATAAGCATTTAATAGCCTAGCTCACTACACATTCAATCATGATGATATTCCAATGCTTCACATGCAGAAATTTAAACCTATGGGTAATTTTCTCAAGTATGCCCATAAGAGTATTTTTGCTAAGTCGTTTGCTTAGGCTAGCGTATTTAATACTTAGACAAACGAGTAGGTATTTGCAGCTAAAGGAATTCCCCCTATTTGTTGTAACAAAACTTATTTTAAATAATTTAAATCTTCTTCTTCTTGTTTTTCTTCTCCTTTTTTTTGGTTTTCTCTATTAATTTTTTGTTGTCATTGTGACTGATGACTGGTCTTCCCATCCAGCTGGGATTGGGTTTGGGTCAAACCAGTCTACCAGGCCTAGGTTTAGACCTGGCTGGACCGAACCACTTGGTCCAACCGGTTTGAACCGGTTCAGTGCAGACCGCCCGAACCGATCAACTTGATTCAAGGTTGGGTCTGGGCTGACCCACCTGAACCAGGTTGGAACAACTCTGCTGGTTCAGACTTGATCAGGTCTAAGGCATAAACTAGACCTGGTCTAGACCGTGACTGGGTCTATCCAGCCAATCAAAATATTTTTTTCCTTCTTTCAATAAGGCGTGTATAGTTGTGATATTTGAAACTTGAGAATAAATTGGTGTTTCAAGTTTCTAAAAGAATTAAGTCTCTAAAATTTTGAAGGATTGAAGAGACTATAAGATGGTTATTTTTTTGAAATGAAAACCTCTTTCCTACCATTAATATGTGAGACCAAATTTGCATACTTTTTCATTTCTCCATTCCTCACAAATTGAATATTATGTATAAAATGCCTTAGGATCATGGATTGGTATGCAAAATAGTTAACACTTGAGGTTTTCATGTTTTCTATCTGTAAGTCATTTCAAACTATATGAACTAACCATAAAGGTCATTTTTCTCTTTATGAAATACAAATCTTAAATGTGAACTTTATAATGTTCACATGAGTTTTTTCTAGAATGCTATATATGTGGAAAAAGTTGTATATTCACTTATAAAAAATTCTTCAAACATGAGAATCTCATTTTTAAGCATGAATGTGTTAGAGGAAGAAAATATAATTCATGAGATACATAATTATTACTTCAAGAATAATAAACAACTCAACCATGAAAATGCAAATCACTTATCTTGATTGAAGCATGGTTTGAAGTGATGAAACACCATTAGAGTTGGTGAACACCATTTTTGACCATGAGTTTTTGTCAAAATCGTGTGTGAGTCAAGAGAGTGTATACATAAGTGCAAGATTATGGTTCAAACTATGAGAATTCCTTCTCCATACCCACATGTATTATGAAATGCATGTTTGTATGGTTGGGGAGAGAGAAAGAAGAGAAGAGTTTGAACAAAAATCAAAATATACAAAAATGAAGATTAACTTACCTCACTTGTTTTTTCAAAGAAGCTTAAATCGATTCACATCTTGTTTTTTAACCAACAAGTGGTGTAGAATAGAGTTCCTCAATAGCACTCTACACAACACTCAACTGAAAGAAGAGAGAGAAACACCAAAATCATGGGAGAGGGAGAGAGAAGAGAGAAGAGAGAAGAGGCTCTTGAATGCATCTCCTCTAGTTTTTTAGTGGTATTTATAGAACAAAATCCATGATTAGATGAGATGTGTGGTTTATATTACATGTAAGAAGATGGAGGGTTGAGATTGGTATAACCCTCTTCTAAAAAAAAATCTCAAATATGACCCTTGACTTCCATAATCAAGTAAAGATTTTCACCAATTTGGTAATCTACAAGAATGTTATGGTCTCTAGCTTTTTATAATTTTGTTTTTCCTAGGATTTGTAGAGATTCTACCTTGGGATCCATGTAAAATCCTATTGGCTACAAGTACCAAGGTGGTAACTAGGCCAAAACCGCCTCCCTCCCCTCCTTGGTTAGCTTCTATTTGGTTTCATTCAAACTAGCTATAACTACTTAGTTACTTTTCTGACATATTTTATTATTTGTTAGTTTCACTATTTCTTGATATTACTTTTAGGAACCTCAATTTATAATTTTTTTATATTGGTCCTTATTTTATTTTTAGAAATTCCAAATCATAATTTTACTTGAATCTTTTAGTTGAATCTAATCCAATTGGATCCAGTCCAAATCTAAATTAGATCCAAACTCTACAATATCACTTTAATAGATTTTTCTTAATTTAAATTCAAAGTTTAGGGAATAATTCAAATATAATTCTTCACTTAAGGTTAATTAAACATACTTTCTAATTCATTATGATTAATTAACAATTAAACACTAATTCAATTATTCTGCCTAATTAATACTTTAATTTATAGTTCTAAAAATATGAATAATCTTAATTAGCTAAGATAAAAATTAAATCAACATTTCACAATTTAATTTTTTCACATAAAAAATCCTATTTATTTTGATTAAAATTTTAGAAAATTAGTAGGTCTTACAAAAGAGTACCGTGGAAGACTTAATTAGAAACTGATTTAGGCGTTGGGCGGACTATATTTCACAAACACACAAAAGACTAGAATTTTGTAAACCATTTGTGCATTTAATATAATTAAATCAAAACCAATTATCAACTAATTTTGATAATAAGAGATTTCAACTTAATATAATGTTTAATCAAATAAATAAGTAAATAATAAATGTCCTGAGCTAGTGTCCCAAAAAGGAATCCTTGGGAAAGTTTGTGACTTTTCAAGCACCGTCCCATGGGTCCTGATCTTTATCGGCCAATATTACACGCTATCTGAAAGTTTATAAAAGTAAGGGGGTCAACCTGAGCTCCCACAAGAACACCACACAACATAAGCATAGAAAGAATATAACACACATATAGCATAAATCTTTTCATAATTCAAAATATTTATAATATGATAAATTTATGGCATACAACACACAGAACATTGTAATGACCCCAAATCGATCCTCAAAAAATATAAAAAATTTTAAATAAATAATTTAAGACATTACAAAAATATCCTAGGAACCTCGGGCACATTATAGATTTAATATAGACAACCCAACAATCATTCTACATGTTAAATAAATCAAACCATGAATTTAAATTAAATTAAATTAAATTAAATTAATTCAATGGTCCCTATCGAGGGTTCACATGGTTCCCCAAACCAAAAACTCTCTAACATCGTGAGAACCCATACCACTACATCATAACCCTCGCTCTATCCAGCAAGTCGGTCCCTTTATCATTGTGCCTCAGTACCTGAAAAAGATTTTTAAAACTGGGTAAGAATCGAAGTTCTCGTATGACATCTTCTTGAAATCCATTAGTAAGAAAAATTATCACATATTAAATAAAATATAAGTTTAAGAAGGCTCAACAACATCACACATTTAGAACAAGCTTGCAATATAAGCAGTTCAAATAAAACAACCAACAATTTTATGCTAAAATGCACACTTAGGGATACATGAATCAATGCAATATGCATGAATAACTTTTTAAGTTTAATTATTAGTATTGCTTTTGAATGCATGTCTCAACTTAATGCACATAATTTATTTCTCACTTAAAACTCGTAGATACTCAAAACAGGACAAATTTTCAAGGTTCAAAGCAGTTATCCGTGGTAACTTAACATAAAATTGTATTTTAATTACTAAGTTCTACACATCATAAATCAGAACATTAGGAATCATCACCTAATGTCGGGATGATAAGAGCATCATTACCCTTTGATGCCACTTTTCTTGGTATACCAATAATTGCAGTTGAGTCTAACAACACAACCCCCCAAACAAAGTGGCGAACTTCACCTTCCGCTCAGTGTCTCACTACTTCTTGGCATTACCCTTTAAACGGTAGGTGCCAAAAATAGTCTACTTGTCCTACGATATGGGTAGGTCACGAAAGGCATGCTCTATTTTCTTAACCTAGCTCTCAATGGCTTCAAGGTCGGCCTTTTCAAAAAATATTGGTGGATCCAACTTCAAAAACTTCGCATATGTCACCACACCAATGTTAGGGGTCACGACTGATACAGGGTCCATGCATGTTACAGACTGAGTAGTTTGTGCCTGGATATAAGTAGTAATTGTCTCGGCCAGACTGTTGAGGGAGTTCATCAAAAAATCTCTCTATTCCTGCCAATTCTCAGAAGCATATGTACGATCACTAGTATACATCTAAAAATCAATTAAAATAAGAAATTATCATTAAATTATACTTATAGATCAGACCCACACCCTTAGGATTGATCCCGCTAAAGAAACATAATCATATCATGCATGCAAATTAAATCATCATATACTGATTTAGTTTTAACTGCCCATATGACCAAAATAACAATTTTCATAACTTCAGGATAATAATGAAATAAAAATTTACAAGATACATCCTACTAGTGATGTGAAGACTGCTTCTAAAGTGTGAGTTTATGAGTTCTTGGTGATGGTTCTACCTAGTTCTAATACCAACTCAGTAATGACCACAAATCGACCCTCGATAAATGCGAGTTTTTTTTTAAATAAGAAATTTTAAAATATTCTAAAAAATTTCTAAGAGATCTGGAGTACATTACAAATTTAATATACACAACCTAACAATCATTCCATATGTAAAATAAATCAAACCATAAACTAAAATTAAATTTAAGTTGCCTATTGAAGGTTCACATGGTTCCTCAAAACAAAAACTCTCTAGCATCGTTAGAACTCGGGCCACCACATCATAACCCTCGCACCCTCCAACAAGCTGGTCCCTGCATCACTATGCCCCGGTACATAAAAACGATTTTTAAAAAAAGAGTAAGAACCAAAGTTCTCATACGAGACACTCTCAAAATCCAATAGTAAGAAAAGTTATCATAGATTAAATCAAACATAAGTTTAAAAGGGCTCAACAATATCACATATTTATAACAAGCTTGCAATATAAATAGTTAAAACAAAAAAAGTAACAGTTTCATACTAAAATGCATATTTAGGGATGTATGAATTAATGCAATATTGAATAACTTTTTATGTTCGATTATCAGTATTGCTTTTGCATGCATGTCCCTACTTAATGCACACAATTTAATTCCTACAAACTTAAAACCTGCGAACACTCAAAACAGGCCAAATTTTTTATGTTCGAGGTAGTTCTGAGTGGTAGATTAATACACAATTTGTATTTTAATTACTAAGTTCTACATATGTTCTTCGATCGACGTCAAGAATCATCACCATAAATTAGAATATTAGCGATCACCACATAATGTCGGGACAACAAAAAAATCATCCATTGACGTCACTTTCTCGATATATCAATAACTGTAGTTGAATCTAACAACACTACTCTTAGGCAAAGTGATGAAAGTTTCCTATAACTATGACCAGGAACACGAACCACATATCGAGTTCTTGAGGCAAACAATGCATACGATGTTTAGTATTCTCACGATTTCCCATGACCATCATTCGAGGTTATCACCCTTATAAAGGGTTACCAAAGAAGAAAAATTAGGTCTCTTTTATCATTATTAATCATCTCTTTTATCATTATTAATCAATTAAGAGTTCTTCAAACAAGAATAGTTACGCAAATCAACATGCAATAACACTTTTGGTACCTTGCCCTATCAAATTCAACAGTGTAATTAATTCAAAAGCAATACATATAATTTTTGCAATGTATTTACAACTTAGTACTGTATGAGCAACACATGGTCTTTGCCTCCAAAGGCCCATACATGGCTCATACACAATCACTATACAATTTAATGCGATTTAAATAACATTGCAAATTTTTTTTTGTGAACAACAATCACCCATAAATGAATATAATTTAATGATCATTACCAAAACACAACAAATACAAACTTTATCATGCACATCAGATTTATCCTGTTGGCCTAGAGACCAAAATTTTTCTGACCGACTGAGTGGCGTATGCAGTATTGGGGAGGTTAATACAAAATCAACTGATACTGTGACAATCAAAGTAAGCGACGCACACCCTTGTGTAATGTGTCAGGACTCAGCACAAGCTAAGATTGCTAAAAGCTTCGACCTGAAAATGTCTGAGCGAGTACTTACGCTCAAAATGAAGTCCGAGTAACGTATACAACGAGAGGGCAAGGTTGAGGACCTGTTCAACACGTTGAGAAGAACATTCCTTAATTGTGCAAAACGTCTGATCGAAAGCAAGCATACCTGGAGGGTGGAGACTGATGACAATGGCCAGAAATTATTCAGCCACGGGCTAGGTTTGTTCCGTTGTTAAACGGCCAACAAACTCGAGGGCAGACCAGGTCAACTGCATCCCTGAGGGTAATCTGTCAGTGGACCTACTCCCAACCAATCCAGTAAAGCGCGCCCAAACACATGCAGTCAGAGATGAGTCCCATCCAAGTGATGGGCAAACAAAGGTAAACAGGAAATTTTCAGGTTCATGTGAAAACAGGAAACAAGAGTATATATAGTTAATATGAATGAATGAACATTATAAGTTTTAGACAAATTTTACTTTTTCACGACAAATCATAAATTTCCTTCTTTCTTAGACGACCCTCTACGGTGGTTTTTGGCAAGACACACTACCCCTAAGGCTAAAGCTGATCCGTAAAAGGGTCAACATTTGAGGGAGGAGTGGTTTCAGAAAGCTGGCATATCGTGTGGATGGGACTACGAGCAGCGTAGTGCTAAAAGTTTTAGTGGAGAAAAAGGAGGAAGACTATTACAGAGTTCGTTTGAACCGGTCCTTCGCGGAGGCGGTTGATGCGAAATATCTTCTTATGATATTCTCTAGTATTCAATAGAAAAACGATAAGACGATAAGAGTAGGTATGGTCCTCCAATAATTTCACGCCTCCCTCAAATTTCATCGTCCTTGTTCAGCTTACTCCACAGGCTATGGCCAATTCAATTTCATTAACTATGCATACGTACAAAAGGGAGACCAACCGGCTCCAGTCGCGTGCACTAATAAATGCCATGACATAACCAGCACCTATCCACCAAAAAAATATTTGGTGTAGTGTATAACTGGTAGGAGCAGCTAGTGAGACGTTGCAGGTTCAAAACCAAATGGTGCAGTGTATAACTGGAAGGGTCTGACTAATCCCAGTTTGCCTTTCAAAAAAATTCATATTTTTACATCATAGTAATTATCACCGATATTTCGTAGTATTCAATTTTCAAAATGGTGAAAATTAATGAACAGTTCTTGCCCACTTGAATGACTGTGATTTATCACCTGATGGAATGATCAGGTTTTGAAGCCAATGGAGGGGTTTCCATGCTGCAGAGGTCAAGGTTTGGGAATTTGAACTTGTAAGTAGGGGATCTCAAGAGTTTTACCAACCGAAGAATTGTCAATATGAAGGGTGGGGGGTAGGGCTTGTAAACGACCCAAACGATAATGTCATGTTCGGGCTCGCCTCATTTAGTAGTGGATTGAGCTCGTGGCTCAGCTCGTGTCCGTTTTTAGCGGAGTCGAGTTTGGCTCGGTCTTGAATGAGACAAGCTGACTTGTGTAAAAACATTTCATGTTATTTATACATGAAATATCTATGTTTTTATATATTACACTTAATAGTTTATATTTTATGTATATATTTTTTATTTATGAATTAGTTTTTTTTTTTATGAATTAGTTTTTTATAAATTATATTTAAAATATAATTTATACATAAAAATATTTTTTAATCTATACGAGCCATCCTGAGCCAAGTTGAACATTCTATGTTCGGGCTCCACTCGTTTGACTTCAATGAACTGCTCATAGCTCAGCTCAATCGCAAGCTATACTAACTGATCAAGAACAAGTTCGTCATGAGCCAATCCAAGCCGAGCCACGAGAAGCTCGGTTCATTTACCAACCCTAGTCGGGGGTGAAGGGGGCGGTGGTTGGGGTTTACATTGAACTAAAAAAGCTAGTAATTCATTAAAATAATTGTATTTTAAAAAATGATCCAACCAGTATTTGAACCAACTTTAACATATAATAACAATATTTAGCATGTCAAACTTCATACAAAAGTATTAGTTTTTGATTTTTGGAGATTAAATTTATATAAATCAAAAGTAACCACTTTAAATGCTCTCTCTCTCTCTCTCTCTCTCTCTCTCTCTATATATATATATATATATATATAATGTAATGTAATGTAATGCACTAGTTCTGCCCCGTTAGGCTCCTTCAAATACCATAGTTTTTGGTAATTTTTCTCATATCTAACACCATAGATATGATCTTTATTGGAAACTGATTTTTGGATCACCAGAATCTGCCATGTATACAGGTTTTTTCTGATAATCCAAAATCAATGGCTATGAAGACATCAATTTTGTCTGGCTCATTAAAATATATTTGTTCATCCAAAAAATATGATCCAAGAGTTAATTCCCACTAAATCAAGCATGCTAAACACATCTAATAGTTCAGTTCTATCATAAAACACTTCAAACTATGGGGGCCTAACAGGGCATAATGAAAAAAGATAGCCTAATATGTTTGGTTCTCGCTCTCTTTATATATATATATATATATATATATATATATATATATATATATATATATATATATATATATAAAGATGTGTCCAACATAATTGATTTATTTTTGAATAATGCTATTGGATTTTTGGTATTTTTTTCGGCAATTTCAACCTCATAGATGTGTCCAACATAATTGATTTACTAAAAATTGACACTTGGTTAATGTATTTTTGACAAAAAAAGGTATTTGGCGCCTCTAAAATTTAGGAAAATTGCAAGTAGTTGATTTTTGAAACCTTAGAAAAACCTATCCCAGATTCAAACGCTTCAAGAACTTATTCTTATAAAAATAAGCATGATCACATGGCAAAAACACCCAAAATCCAATACCATGTTTCATTTAGCTTAGTGGGTTTTGATTTCTCTCTCTCTATATATAAAGTCAATGAAATCCAGTCTAAGTACCTCTCGGTTGTTACTTGTATTTTAATGCCGATGATACAAGTGATTTATACTATATGTTTGGCTCATATTGTTTTCTCGCTATGAAGTAAGCTCCGGTCATTGTATGTGATAATCTTGAAAGTGGCCCTTTGGCTTGTGGGTGGTTCGAGACCGAATCTAGTGCAATTACATAGCACAAAATTTGTGCATTAAACACCGGAGTGCCCTCCATGTCACAATTGACAGGCCCTGTCCCAAAAGATGGAGAGTGATCACGTGCTTAATGCACAAGGAACACCAAGCGAAGCCGTGGGGCCCAACGACGTGATAAGTCCAATATAATTGCGCGACGCGTTGAATTAGACGATTTGAAAGTCGATGGGGGAGGGGCGGTTGGTGAAGGAGCGCGGGGGTTTTTGATATTTCTTTTACTATCTATTCTTGGCCCCTTGGCGAAGGAAACGGCAAAACAAAGGCAAACGGGTAAGAGCGAAGGAGGGAACATGGAGTGGCTTGCAAGGGAAGGGGAAGAATAGGACCATGTGGTGCGGTGTGAAATGATTTCGGTAATTATGATAGTGTGTGTGGGTGAGAGAGAGAGAGAGAGAGAGTTGGTGGGGGTGTGCCAAGTCCTCGAGGCGAGGAGTTGACTCTCACCTGAATTATTTCATTTGAGCTCAACCCGCTTATCCTCCGTCTCTCACAATTCACCATGGCTGAAATTCGTTCGTCTTGTTTGAAGGTGCTGTTCGTGTGTGTTACTTGCCATCTTTTTGCAGTCTCCGCTGATACAAACGCTGAAGATGGTGCTCCCTCTCCCTCTCTCTGAGATTTTCCTTTTTTTCTTTTTTGACAGAGGAGATTCGCTTGTTCCTTTGCTTTTAGTTATGATAGGAACATCACCTACCTCTGCATTTTCTTTCTTCCTTTTCTGATACTACCACAGTGGAAGAATAACATGTCTAAGATGTATGATATTCTTCATGTTTTCATCGGTTCTTCTGATTTCTTTCCCGGGACAAGGCTATCTTTGGTCTGATACCTCGCTTTGGATAATAACTTTGAACTTCTTTTCGTTATTTTCTTAATTGGGGGTTGACTCGAAGCATGAGATTTTTAATGTCAGGGATCAACTCAGTTCTGTTTTGCAGCTCCTGTGGTCACATGTCATTCCATGTCGATTAGTTATCTAAATGAAATGACCGGATTTTTGTTACCTATTTCAAGGTTTACTTCTTGTGCCAGCTTCCAAGTATCATGCTAAAACCGGTAGTCATAATCTTGCCAAGGTTGTAGAATCCCAAGATAGCCTGCCGCCTTTCTTAACTTAGAACAAAGGACTACTGTTTCTAGATTGATTTTTTTTCCTTTTAAACTTTAGCTGAAGAGAGACTCGAGGATGCTCATTATAACTTACCCGTTCTTGTTTTGATTTCTTGGGATATTTCCATTTCGACAGCTGCTGCACTCACTTCCCTCAAGACTCAATGGCAGAATGCACCACCAAGATGGGGAACTCAAGATCCTTGTGGTGCACCATGGGAGGGAGTCGGCTGCACTAATTCCAGAGTGACTAGCTTGTGAGTGTTATCTGAGCCTGCAAAATATTGGTACCTTACTTGTCGGGCAGGATTGCCATTAATGGGTATCCAATTGATGGTTTTACCTGTCTTATTGTTCTGGATCCCTCTTTAGGAAACTATCATCCATGGGCCTTCAAGGTGGCATTTCTGACATTGGATCGCTCACTCAGTTGCAGGTGTTGTAAGTCCCTGACCCTTATTTGTATCTTAATTTGACGACAAGACAACATTTCATTGGGTTGATGCTCTTTTGTATGTACTGCTTGTTTCCTAGCTAGCTAGCTTGTGTGTGAGTGTGAGTGTGTGTGTGTGTTTGGATGCCCTCGAGTATTGTTGGTCTCAGTTCTGTTTACCTTGGTTGGCATAGGGATTTATCTTCCAATCCTAACCTGACGGGTTCAATCCCCGCAAGTATAGGGAACTTGGCGAACCTAACGATCCTGTAAGAGAATTCGGATTCTGTTTAATTCCATTCGTGCAAATGGCTTTGTGGTTAATTTGATGCTTAAGACCGCCACCTTCTTCTGTGTCAGAATCCTGGCAGCTTGCAAGTTCACAGGTAGCATCCCCCCAGAATTGGGCAATCTGGGACAACTTACTTTCCTGTAAGAATTTAAGACCTCAAATGTTTTGAAATTTCAACGTCATTTTATATGTGCTTCTTTGGTTTCCTGTTTCATTGTTGGGTTTGTGGTTTTCTTTCTTTACCAGGGCGCTGAATTCTAACAAACTGGCGGGCAGCATACCTCCCTCCTTGGGCAAGCTCGCAAATGTTTATTGGCTTGACATTGCAGACAATAGTCTAAGTGGACCTCTTCCGGTCTCATCTGGCAGCACACCTGGTTTGGATATGCTTCTTAAAGCAAAACACTTGTAAGTTAGAAAAACACTTCTCGAAAAATGTATTCATGCACTGAACAGTAGACTCATTTCATTGTTTATGGGATGCAGCCATTTTAATAGGAACCAGCTTTCAGGTCCTATTCCACCTCAGCTTTTTAGTTCAGGAATGGTGCTTATACACATGTAAGCTAGCAGTGATCACCAAACACTTGCATCAACATCATGATTCTCTTTTTCTTTTCCTTTATATAGAATGTTCTCAACTTACCTTTCTTACTGACTACTTTGCTTCACAAAAGATTATTTGATGGAAATCAGTTGTCTGGACCAATCCCTTCCACAATAGGGCTTGTGAAGACACTCGAGGTCCTGTGAGTATCCATAATATCTCTTCCTGTTGATTACTTGTGTATATGCTAGTGTAAGCACTTGTTTTACACCATCATTATTTCATTCACTTTTTATCAATACCTAACCCTGGATTTGCTTCTTCAAAAGCCGACTTGATAGGAATTCCTTGACTGGTCCAGTGCCATCCACTCTCAACAACCTTACACTTATCAATGAATTGTAAGTTTCTTACTGTTACCTGATGGACTTCTACTGCATTACAATTTAATTTGCATCTCCTTCCATCTTTTTCAGGAATTTGGCAAGAAATCGGCTGACCGGTCCTGTACCTAATTTGACGGCCATGAACAGACTCAATTATGTGTAAGAATATGCTCTCTCTCTCACTCTCACTCTCACTCTCTCTTTCATGCTTGAACTAACATTCTCTTTCTACAGGGACTTGAGCAACAACTTGTTTGATGTATCAGTAGCCCCCTCTTGGTTCACAGCCATACAGTCTCTAACAACATTGTCAGCCCTCAACTTGCTTCCTTATTTTTCAAGCCTTTGATTCTCTTGATCTAACTTGTACACGATCATGTAGAGTCATGGAATTTGGAACACTGGAAGGATCGATACAAACAGCTTTGTTCAGTTTGCCTTCTCTTCAGAGAGTGTAAGCATAGAAGAATATATTTCTTGGTTGATTGGTCCAAATCACCTGAGTTTTTTGCTGCGTAATTATTTTTAAAAAACTGCAGGAAGTTGAAGAACAACTCATTTAATGGTACACTAGATATGGGGTACACCATTTCTCCGCAGTTACAGCTTGTAGACTTGGAATATAACCAAATCTCTTTATTCGTACAGGGGAACTCCTACAATAACTCTCTAATGTACGAGATATTTAAAGTTGATACTTAATTTTTTCTTCTAAATTAGTGATATGCCACTTCTTTATCATTCAAACTTGCAGACTTCTGGGAAATCCATTATGTTCACATGCAAATATCCAATACTGCCAGGTGCAGACTATGACAGCAAAACCATACTCGACTAGCTTAGCAAACTGTGGCAGTGCAGCGTGTCCACCCAACCAGAAGGTTAACCCTCAGAATTGTGAATGTGCATTTCCTTACGAGGGAACTCTGCATTTCAGAGCAATCTTTTTTTCGGACTTGCACAACAGCACCCCATTCCAATTACTGGAACGACAGCTTTGGACAAAACTTGGGTTGACACCGGGCTCAGTGTTTCTCCATGACCCATCCTTTGATGCAAGTGACTATATGCTACTGTACATGGCTCTTTTCCCATCAGATGACAAGTATTTCAACAGGTCAGAAATCTCCCGACTTGGTTTTGAGCTGACCAACCAAACATTCAAGCCTCCTCATGAGTTTGGGCCATACTATTTCGTGGCAGTTCCCTATCCCTTCCAAGGTATCTGATCCTGATGCAACTGATTTAGCAGAGAATGTTTTTCTTACTTGATTTATTATATATTATAGTCGCTGGTATATTGGACTAAATGACGGTCATATCAGAAGGAAATGGTGGAAAGTCTCTTAGTTCTGGTGTGATCATTGGCATAGCTATTGGTTGCTCTGTTTTGGTTCTCGCACTTGTTACTGTTGGAGTATATGCTATCCGACAAAAGAAGAGGGCCGAAAAAGCCATAGTACAAAGCAGACCTTTTGGTAATGTTTTCTGTCTAATCTTAGTCCAATCACCTCCTAATTGGTAGATGAGTTTTCCCTGTGTCATTTCGTTGGAAAAGAAAGACTTCTATATAGAGGCCGCACTTTCTTGGCCTTGTTGGCCCTACCATGACTGCGGTTTGTGCATGAATTGCAGCATCCTGGGGCGGAACTAGCGGTAAAGACAGTGGGGATGCACCACAATTAAAAGGGGCTAGATGGTTTTCATATGATGAAGTCAAGAAGTGCACAAATAATTTCTCAGAGAGCAACGAGATAGGATCTGGAGGCTATGGCAAAGTAAACAAGATTTTATGCCTTCCTTTCCGTTTTGATTTAGAGGTCCTGACAAATGATTCATTTGAAATGCTTTTTCCCAGGTCTATAGAGGAATGCTCCCAAACGGTCAGATGGTAGCAATCAAGAGGGCACAACGGGGATCTATGCAAGGTGGGGTCGAGTTCAAGACAGAAATTGAGCTGTTATCAAGAGTTCATCACAAAAATCTTGTCGGGCTTGTGGGCTTCTGTTTTGATCGTGATGAACAGATGCTAGTCTATGAATTTATTCCTAACGGAACACTAAAAGATGGCTTATCTGGTATACAGGGAATATTTAGATTGAGCTTGCCTTTGTTTATACTTATCTGCAATTTCTTCTGAACTTTTTTAATGAACATTTCTTTTATTTTAATAGGAAGGAGTGGCATTCACCTTGATTGGAAGAGGAGACTTCGAATTTCTCTGGGCTCTGCTAGAGGATTAGCTTATCTGCATGAACTTGCTGATCCCCCCATAATCCATAGGGATGTCAAGTCTCCAAATATTCTATTGGATGAAAATTTAACAGCCAAAGTTGCAGATTTCGGCCTGTCTAAACTCGTTGCTGATAGTGCAAAAGGGCATGTTTCTACTCAAGTTAAAGGGACACTGGTGAGATATTTCAAAAAGTAAAATGATTACCGCAAACGCGTGTGTGTGTGTTTCTGTTTCTCAATTGTGACCATGTTGAGATTCTTTTGTATGCTTGTCATAATAATTCTTAATGCAAGCCCCCTGTTCTATGTAATCAAATCACAGGGTTACTTGGATCCAGAGTACTATATGAGCCAGCAACTGACAGAAAAGAGTGATGTATATAGCTTTGGTGTGGTTATGCTTGAAATGTTAACAGCCAAACAACCAATAGAAAGAGGCAAGTATATTGTCAGAGAGGTGAAAATGGCCATTGACAAAACAAAAGAACTATATGGTCTGAGGGAGTTACTTGATCCAGCCATTAGGACAGCAGCCGTGCTTGCAGGCTTCAACAAGTTTGTGGACTTGGCCATGCGTTGTGTGGAAGAATCTGCATCCGACCGCCCTACCATGGGAGAAATTGTGAAGGAAATCGAGGCGATTTTGCAGAATGAAGGAGTGAATACGAACCCAACATCAGCGTCATCATCTGCTACTGATTTTGGAACGACTAAGGCTGTTCCGCATCATCCCTACAATGATCCGCTCCCTGGCAAGGAGCTAAACAGTGATGATGCCTTCAGTGACAGTGGTGTCTATACATTGTCCACAAAGGTTGAACCCAAATAGGTGTTGTATTGTATACGTATACCTTCATCCCTGTTCGTTGTTTTGTTCGAAATATTTTTGTGCTAAAACCTGTGCAGTAGCATTTGAAGCTGAGATGTATTCATCCCAACTTTATTTTATATCAATTTTCCGCGCTTCGTACTTCTACCATGCTTGGTGAGTTGGGATGTGAAATCCTCAGGCCACAAAAGCCCCCAAATCCACAGATCTCTAGTTCAATTGGTGGGGGGAGACACCGGACTAGAGATATTCGAATTTCAGAGCTCAGGATCTCTAGGTTGAGATCTGAGAGATTCAAACCAACACTATATGTAGGGAAGGATTGGAAAGGACTCGATGTTGTAGAGCCTGTTTTTTATTTGGATATAAATATTTAATTTCTGTAGATTCAATTTTGGGGTAAGTTACGAGGGAGGAGTTGCATGGGACCGTGCTTTCTGCCCGTTGGGAAAAAGTTCGGGAGCGTTAGCTTTGAGATGGTTTTTTTATATAAGATTGGAGGGTATTTTTTAGAATTTTACTTGTAGGATCAAACTATAACTCTTGTAGTTTCCTTGTTGTATCCAACAACACTAGTAGATTCCTGTTTAAGGAGTCATCCTCTTTTGTATTGTGTATCTTAATCGAATTGAGAAGAAGGCTCGGTGCAGCTGTGGACGTAGGTAGTTTTTAAAATCTTTGTTTTTGTGTGGTTTTTTTTTTTGTTGCTTTTTCGTGCTTATTTCTTCGATCCATCAATAGGTCATTCCCTAACACTCTATAAAAAATTATACAGCAAAAATTTTAAAAAAAAAAACAAATCTTTTAGTCCTCCAATCTCTTCTTTGTATTTATTTTCTTCTTGGTTACATTTTTTTTCTCTTTTTTGAAAAGATCTTTTTTGGTTCCTTTCTTTCTTCTTCCAAAACTATGCCATTCAATCAGACTCAATCTGAAATGCATAAATGAATGTGCGCCCATACATAACTTCCCTTCTAGATATATTCAATAACGATGCTAGTTAGTGGATCCAGCTCGATCATGCAATATCGTATATCGTGTACAATCGACTCCATTTCTCCAAAGCCTGTTATTGAACCCCTACTTTCCAGCCAGCATACATAAGCTGCTTTCTGGTGTGATCTTGCACCACTAATCCAGCATACCAGTGACATTCCGTCATATGCTGCAAATCTTGAGTTTGAACCAACCACCTTGCCATCACAAGCTAGTCAGTTGCATATATCTGTCCTGATGTCATAACTAGAACGAACGACATTTGTGACATGTTTGAAATGCGTTGTAATTCTTACACAAGTTGGCCTTACTGTCCTCCCAAAATGACACGTTATCACAAATGAATAGAAATATGTCAAAATTCTCAGCATGCCCGAAAATCATTGATTCCTGGCTTATTTATAATTATTTTACCCTTCACATATAATTTATGCAAACCTCCTGACATTTTTACAAATTTCTTGTGAACATCTGATAGGCGAAAATCTAATTAAGAGATTTGCATGATATTTTCGCATACCTCACAAATTTCTTGTGAACCTTCAAAAAATTATGATCACAAAATAAGAAGAATCATATGACATTTGTGTAAACCTCTTAATATTAACAAATTTCTTGCAAACATTTCAAAGACTAAAATCCAACTAAGGAGATTCATATGACATTTATATGAATCTCACAAATTAACATAAATTTCTAACAAACCTTCAAAAAGTTAAAATCACAAAATAAGGAGATTCACATGATATATGCATAGAACTCATGACATTCACACAAATTTCTTGAGAAAATCCAAAAGACTAATTAAAATCACAAAATAAGGCAATTTGCATGATATTTGTGCGAACCTCTTAACAAACCTCTAAAAGATTAATACCCAACTAAAGAGATTTGCTTGATATTTGTGTGAACCTCCTAACATTCACACAAATTTCTTGTGAAACTCAAAGATTAAAATCACAAAATAAAGATATTCACATGATAATTATACAAACCTCTTCACATTCACACCAATTTCTTGTGAAACTCAAAGATTAAAATCACAAAATAAAGATATTCACATGATAATTATACAAACCGCTTCACATTCTCACAAATTTCTTGTTAACCTTAAAAAAATTAAAATTGCAAACTAAGAAAATTTGCATGATATTTGTGCGAACTTATTGACATTTGCACAAATATCTAAGCAGACTACCGAGCAAGTTAAAAATGAGACTCGTGATATCATTAAGTATGCTTTCACCTATTTTGGCCAATCTCACAGCATATACTACAATTGCCAGAGGTTTGCAAAAAACCGTGTGAATGTTAGAAGGCCCATGCAAATATCACGTGAATCGCCTGATTTTATGATTTTAATATTTTGAAACTTCACATAAAATTTATATAAATTTATGTAAATATTGGGAGGTTTGCACAAATATCATCTCAATCTTCTTAGTTAAATTCTAATCTTCCAGGCATTCATAATAAATTTATATGAATTTGTGCAAATATCAGGAAGTTCATGCAAATATCATATGAATTTTCTCATTTTATGATTTTAATCAATGGAAAGTTCACAAGAAATTTGTTTTAATATCAGGAGGTTCATGCAACTATTATACAAATCTCCTTATTTTGTGATTTTAAGTATTAAGAAGTTCACAAGAATTTTCTATGAATCTATGGAGATCCGTGCAAATATCATGTAAATCTCTTTATTTTGTGATTTTAATCATTTGAAAGTTTGCAAGAAATTTATGTGAATGCCATAAGTTTGAAATGCACAATTGGCATCCCTTACCTCAAGGTCGAAGTTGAGTGTACTCCCCAGTAGCCAGAGGGGGACCTCAAGGTTTCTACCAACTAGTGGCCAGCCAATGTGTGGTCAGTGATGGTGGGTTTTTTTCCTTGGATTATCCAATTTTTTTTTTTGCAAATAGCAGGAAGTCCACACAAATATAATGTGAACTTCCTTAATTTATAATTTTAATCTTTCCAAAGTTCACAAGAAATTTGTGTGAATTTATGTGAATTTCAAGAGGTCCACACAAATGTCATATGAATATCCTTATTTGGATTTTATTCTTTCAGAGGTTCGCAAAAAATTATGTGAATGTCAAGAGGCATGCATAGATATCAAGAGGTTTGTGCAAAGTTCTCAAGAAATTTGTTTGAACATTAGGAGGTTTGTGCAAATGTGAATCTTTTTAGTTGGATTTTAATCTTTTCAGGGTTCACAAGAAATTTTTAATAATATCATGAGGCCCACACAATATCATTAGGGTTGTCAATGTGTCTGGTTTACTTAGACCTGACCCTTACCAAACCCTCTAGGATTTGGGTATGGTGATAAATAAAAAGACCTGATTAAGACCTCGCTCTGGACCCGAAGGTTTGATTATTACATGGATCCAGGTATAGATTGTAAAATTTTATACCATACCCAGACCTGACCCATGTTTTGATTAAAACATGGAAGTTTTCAATGTAAAAATGCTAAAAAAAAATATTATTTTACTGAGTATGGCTTGGGTCTGGTTTATGTAGTTCTTATCGAGTCCAGGTATGATTTCTCTTATGGTAGGTCCGGTCCGGACCTGATACCGTACTCGAAAATTTAGGCCAAGTATGGTTCCACCTGGGTCTGAACCAAACCCGACCCATTGACACCCCTAAATATCATGTGAATATCCTTATTTAGCATTTTAATTTTTCAAAGGTTCAAAAGAAATTTGTGTGAGCATAAGGAGGTTCGTACAAATATCGTGTGAATTCTTTATTTTATGATTTTTTATCTTTCAGAGGTTCACTGAAAAATTGTGAATTTGTGTTAATGTCAAGAAGTTCACACAAATATCATGCAAATATCCGTATTTGGATTTTAATCTTTAGGAGGTTCACAAGAAAAATGTTAGGAGGTTTGTGCAGATATTATGTGAATCTCCTTAGTTCGATTTTAATCTTTTGAAGGTTCAAAATAAATTTTTATGAATGCAAAAAGTAAAATGGTTCTTAATAAATAAGAAATTAGTGATTTTTGGCGTTGTAGAGAATTTTGACAAATTTCTAAGCATTTACGGAACTGTGCCTTTTTGGGAGAATAATGCAGTTATTTTTTCATAATTCTTAGATTATGTGATAGTAAATCAAAATCACAGTACTTTCTCAAGGTTAGTGAAACATGGAAAAGTACAAGTTTCAATTGTGATTATTTTTGTTTTTTTTTTTTGTTTTGAATTTTATGAAAGTTGGCTGATCATGCATAAATTTTGCATTTTATACATATAATTCTATGTGTGATCCATTAAAATAAAAATAAAGATGAAAATTACACATTTAAACCTTCCCTGTGTTTTTATAGTGTTTTAGTTAGTTTAGAAATTTTCAATTATAGTTTAATTAGTTTAGGAATTTTAACTAATATTTTACTTTGTTTAGAATTACTTTTTTTATGAAACACATTTTTCTAGAAGTGCTCATTTGAAATTCTTAAAAATTAATTGGAGTTTTTCAAAAAATTGTGTAACCTAAATTTTAAGTATAAAATATAATTTTCAAGAAGGACCATGCATCTTTCCTCTTGGAGTTCACGCCCCCCTTTGCCATCCTCCCTCCCCTCTCTTTTTCTTCATTTTACTCTTGGTCGATTCCTTCCTCGGTTCTTTCTTCTTCATTTCATCTTGCCCCAAACCTTTGCTATCGTCGGCTTCTTCTTGTCTTCATCGTCGGAGGTACGTGCAACCCGGAGAAAGACCGTGTTCTTTTCTCAACCCCTCCATCAGAGGTGAACTACGAGGTTTGCTTCTTCTCCTCTGGCGCTTTATTGGTTTTCACATTTAGATTAGATTAAATTTGATTTGTTTTACGCACACATCATATTTTATTATTTGCATTTGCATAGCATCTAGAATAATCTAATTCTTGTTTTATTCTCTGCATATTGGATTATATAGTCATTGCATCCATTCAAGCATTCATTGTTGATGGCTTTTAATTTTTTTAGTTATATTAAGTTCGGTCAGTCATTGCCATTAAAATATAATTTAGTTTAGTGTTTTAATTCATTTATGCTTAGATTATAGTATTGTGTTTCGTTCAAGGAAAACAAAAAATAAATCTTTCACGTCAGGCCATTGCATGTCATGGCTTTAGATCGGTTGATCTAATCATACGATCGAATCTAACTGGATCAAAGCAATATAAATTTTTAGAGAGACCTAATCAGTCGGCTGAAGTAGGTTGACCAGATTGACAGAAAAACCATGTGATCTGGATATACCAAATCACGTATCTCAGAGTTGGCACAAATACGATTTGCTCAAACCATTATTGCAATCAGCCGATCCATGGTTTGAAGTTATCTCAAAACTAGGCACCTGAATAGTTCAAATTGATTTTTTGTTTTTCCACGTGTAAGGTGTAGTTAAAATTTCTGTTTTCATTCAGTTAGTGTTTAGAATAATCATTTTTCATCGATCAAATACTCTTTCTTTTGTTATAATTAGTCATATCTTAAATTGGGTTTTCTTGTTTTATTAATTATTCATCTAGAATTTGAAATTAGGTTAATTAGTTGTTTTTAGTATGATCAAGTAGATTAGATTAATTTATTTCATAAAGCTTAATTAGACATTTTTAAATTCATGTTTTCTTGAATTAGAATTAACCCTTTGTTTAGTTATTTCATATTTAATTAGCCTTCATTAAGTTTTGATTTAGTTAAGTTAGATTCATGTTTTTATTGTTTTTAGAATTAGTTAGTTTGTTAATTTGATTATTACATGTTAGTTTCTTTCTTATTTTAAATTAGTTAGTTGTTTCATAGTTTGTTATTTAGTTAGTAATTTGTTACAAAGTTTGTTTTGAGTTTGTTAGAGTCATGTTTTCTTGATTTTTTTTTATAAAACTAACATTAGATTTTAGCATAGTTTTCTTCATTTGTTTGTGTTTTGTCTTTTTGTTTTGAAGAGAAACAGTTGTGCATGCGATAAGCCCTCAAAAGTACTTCTAAAGAGCCATTTGAGGTCCCAAAAAGGTTCCCTAAAAAGGCCCTTTGAGCCCCAAAGAGAGCCCTTAAGTATTAATCATATTAAGATGTGTGAGAAACACAAGTAGTGAAGATCAAAGGAACTAGAGCTCAAGCAACTAAAGACCCTTTTCTTTTCTTTTAGCTTAGGTTTATTCATTTTTTTTTTTAATTTGAGTTTGTAATAACGCTTGTATTTATTTTAATTCTTTGAGCCCTCCATAGAGGGTATCACTCTCATATTGATTAGTTATTTACTTTTATTTTAAAGACAATAAAGCTTGCATTTTTGTGGAATACAAAGTTTTTCTCCGTTCCCTGAGTTCGACCCGAACTTCACCACTTGTGTGAACCGGTTTTTATTATTTGGTGTCTAGCTTTCACAAAACATTCTTATCAAAAATATCTCTATAAAATATTATTTTATAAAACTTACACCATTGGCTACAAGGTTGACCTTGTGACTAACAATCACAACTACCTTCTCAAGCTTGTACTTTCTCACCTGTGACCGAAACAATCTCGCCCATATTTTCGTTAAGCATGATCATTACATGCTCACTACTTTTAGCCTTTAAACCTCACCTTGTTTCTTTACTTTATAATCTCCGAACTAAAATTTTTGAAAATGTAAAAGTACAGTCACATGAGGCAAATGCAATTCTTACGTAGTTCTATTAATATGACTTGCGTCTACCAGTTGCATTCTCTCTCGCTTTTCTTTTTCACATGCACACTTTTTTTTAGAGAAAAGAGGAAATGTTTTTATTAAATTTTAGAAGAATCAAGCAATACAGAATGAGAGAGAAAGATGATGAAACATCAGCACTCCCCAATAGTATGTTGTGTTTGCCACCACACACTTAAATTAGAAACCTTTTTTCCAAAATGTCCTATCGTCCTACCTAACAATCACCGGTCCAAGAAATATCATAATCAGGCCAAATAACCTGAGTTATGGACTGAACGTCAGCTTGGATGGAACACTTAATGGAGTTGAGGGAGTTTGAGTTGTTTCTGAAGAATTTGTTTGCATTCCTTCTGGACTCTCCACTGCATGCCGAGAGGAGCCATATCCTGCACACCAACAACCATTTCTTAGCATACTGGAGCTTGGGTGGTGTAACATGCCCAATTTTTTTTGTAAAACTATTTTTCATTAAATTCTCTTTTTTGAAAGGCAAACCCAACATAAGACATTTTTTTTCAAAACATGGGTTCCAAACTAGGACCAAAATTATTAAAACACTTTGCTCCTTTGGCAAATCAACCTTTCACACATCTTTGCAAAAATCATCATTTCTTTATGTACTAGTACAACACCAGCTATACCCATAATATTTTCATTCCATACACAAAGTTTTGGCATGAAGGGTGTTCATCCATTCATTTTGAAATGTAAAAGTTTATAGAATGCATAATTTGTTCTCAACAAAGTACCAAAAACAAAAATCAAAACTTCCAGACGCAGTCTCAGGTTCAACTCTGCAAATGTGCTCGAGTCCTCCGTGTTGTACCATCCATCTGCCTGTTAAACAACTAAAAAATAATTAGGTAGTAGGGTGAGATAAACCACAAGTCTCAGTATTATCCAACCATTCAACACGATTACTAGCTAGCAGTACACAACAAAAATGGTTGGAAAGCCAAACCGGCGAAAACCTAAGTTCTAGGATGAAAGAGTCAACACTTCATTCACAGACATTGACCCTAAAGCAAACTCAACACAATGAGAAGATCACAAGAGGTGTTGACCCTGCTATCCTAAGAGTTGCCCTGCCACAAGGAGAAGCTCTAGACAACTGCACTAGGACAAGTTGATCCTCAGGTGCTTCACACACCATACACACAGACCCATGCTATGTCTGCCAAAAGCATGAACTTCTTAAGTTATCTCTCTCTCTTGGATTTCTTGCATAATGTAGCACATCAATCCACGGTACATCATGCCACAATACTGCATATCCTCACGATACCAACATCTAAATACCATACAACATACTACTATTGATACTGATATAAATCCCAAGCACGATGTACCAATACGATACCAACATAAAGCCAACTTACATTGTACCATCATAGCACTGACATGAAGCCAACTTACATCGTGCCAACATGACACCGACACAAAAAGGCAATCGTACCCTTATGGCACAAGCACAAAGTCAATTGTACCCTTATATCACTAGAACAAAGCCAACCATACCCTTACGACACTCACACAAAGCCATTGTACCCTTATGACACCAACACAAAGCTAATCGTGCTCTTATGGTACTGACACAAAGCTAATCATGCTCTTACGACATCGACACAAAGTCAATCAAACCATCATGACACCGAGTCAATACCCAAAATATTTCCATAAAATAAACCATCATTCAATTATACTCATATATAAACTTATATGCATTGCCAACTTTGCAATACAAAATGTAGAAATTTGTGATCACATAGGCACCATAATTATGTATTGCCATACTTTCAATACGAACCTCAAAAACCAATTCTCATGCATACTCAAACTATGTAACGCCATACTTACACTATAAACATAAATCATGCTATGCATTCAAAGATGCCTCGTGCATTCATATATACCATACCAGACATGCATGCTTGCGTACCACCCATGCATCTTAACATGGATTGGGTCCCTCCTTGGACCACCAAACTCATCTAGTGCATCACTGCAGTAAAACCCATACCAAGCATCACAACACACATACCATGAATTATGTGCTTCAAAGCACAAGTTGGTCCATCAGACCAAGCACAACACAAGCCCCAACTGAAATCCACTGAAATGCTAGGCAAAACAGTTAAAACCCAAGTTTTGTTATAAGATAACAAGTTTTGCACTTCCAGGAGTCAACCCCTTCATTACAGAAGTCGACCCTCACCCTAGGGAGTCAACTCCTTCTCAGCAAGAGTTGACTCTCAACACAAAAAGAGTCAACCCTTAATATGCAGGAGTCGACTCACTACATAAAGGAGTCGATCCTCAGCTCAAACACCTAATATGAAAAGGGAAACCTATGCATAAAACCTCTAACACCAACCAAGTAGGATTCCTAGGTCCACACCATATCTATATTAGACTAGATAGCTCAGATCTTAAGCTTAACCATATCAACCCACATTTAAAACACCAAAAGAAACCCCCTCATAAGCACTAGAGTCGACTCAAGCACTGCAGGGGTCGACACTTACTCAATAGGAGTCAACCCACCCATTGCAGATGTTGACTCTAGCAAACATAGGAGTTGACTCCTCCCTGCAGGGGTCGACTCTGCCTATGTAGGAGTCGATTCTTAAATCCCAGGAGTCAACCCTTGGGTCAAACAAGCAGTGAGTCGACTCTTGAACTGATGGAGTTGACCCCTGACAACACCAACTCGGGTTTTCTCTTCTGAAACCTAAAAATCTCAAGGGTTCAAATACTCAATTCAACTAAAAATCCACCCAAAGCTTCTAGTGGTATCCCAAACTTATCTACTTAATTTTTCTCAAATTTCCATGAATTTTAATCATAGAACATGAAATGAATAGTTCTAGCAAATAGTTTTCAAAACAAGACAGATTTACTTAGTTAAACACCAATAACTTTGGGCCACCAATATAGTTTAAACATCCTTCTTTAATTAAAATCAAACATGTATATTCATATATAGAGAGTTTTTGAAAAGCAAAGTAGTTTCGAACATGCTAGAATCATATAGTCAATTCTTCATAAATATAGACATGCTACGATATATCTAAATTGATATGCTCAAATTACATAATTGATTTTTTTAAAAAAAGAGACACGCTGGGATAAAATCTCACACATTTAGATTATCAGAAATGAAATAGAATAGGCAGAAGTCGACTCTCGTATAACAGGAGTCGACCCTATAAGTAAGAATATGAAAAAAATCATAGTCAGGAGTCGACTCTCGCTATGAAGGAGTCGACTCTCGTATAGCAGGAATTGACCCTATAAGTAATAGTATGAAAAAAATCATAGTCAGGAGTCGACTCTCGCTGTGCAGGAGTCGACCCTATAGGTAACAGGATAAAATATCTCAAATAGAAGTTGACTCTTGCATTATAGGAGTCGACCCTTAAAGTGAAAGCATTGAACAACACAATTAGGAGTCGACTCTTGCAGTGTGGGAGTTGACCCTAGAGGTAACAACATAGAAATATTACACACAAAAGTCTACTCCTAGAGTGTAGGAGTAAACTCTTGAGGTAACATAACAAAACTCAATAAGCAAGAGTCGACTCTCAAGGCTCCCAGATAGAAACCAGCACACAAGAGTCGACTCTTGCATTGCAGAAGTAGACCCCTGAGGTATCCAAACATGGTTTCTAGCATCGGAATGCCAAACATAGGGATCAAAACTGAAAATACAGAGGAGAACCCTTCTCCATAACATTAAATATAGATTTTTAACAAGACAAACCTCATCTCTAAGTCCCTTGAAAATCACATCTTCAAAAATCAACCCATTTTCAAACATTTCTTTAAAGAATCGCTACTTAGAACATATTTCAATAGCTAAAAGAAAACATGCAAAATTTTAAGCTAATTGGGCATAATTCATGATTTACAGTAATGCACACTTGTTTATCTATATAAGAAGAATTTGAGCATAGACTACCTTCTAAAAATGTAGACAACAACATCCATGCTCAAATAGCATGCAACACACTAACTAGCAAACTGTGAAGACTGGGGATCATACCTCGAATCTATGCCAAAACAATGAACAAACCACAATAAACACTATCCAAAATGTGCCCCAAATCTCTCCATGGTTGCCAAAAACTCCAAAATGTTGAAATTAATTCACCTCACTTGAAAATTTCCTCCACTAGCCAGGATCCACCCAAGGTTGCCCTCTTCTAGTGGAGAGTGGCAGATCGAAAGGGGGAGAAGATGTGAGGAAAAAGGTGTGCACAAGATAGGGGTGAGGGGAGAGCGAGTGAGCATATAGGAGAGAGGGGTGGGTTCGATTGAGAGAGAGAGAAGGGAAATATGCATAGGGGGGAAGAGGGAAGGTCTAAGAAAAAAAACCATTAAAACAAAAATTAGGGGGGTTTCAATGGATAATTTTGAAGAATGGTGGGGTCTACTTGGCACTCATCCAAGACAGTTGACATAGTGAAAAAGACCATGACACCCCTACAGCCAAAAGTAATACCCTCCATGTCTACCACATGCCAAAAAAATGCCCTTGAGATAAAACCAATTTATAAATCTACCATCTACCAAGAAAAAACTCATTTTCCAACAATACCAAGCATATCTTCATGCTAAAAATATCCTTAACCTTTTTTTAAAATACCGAGCATGTTCATTGCCCAAAAAAGCCATGATCTTTCTCAGAAATGATAACTATGTCCTCAAATCTAAACAGATCTAATCCAAACTCATATTCGACCATTTTATTATTCGATTACAATAAGGAACCCTTATCTATCAATATAAATCACAAATCCCAATGTGAAGGCTTGGAATTATAGAATAATCTCATAAATAAAGGGTCCAACAAAATATAGAGTGTTACAGGTGGCTGGGTTACAAGTTGCCTGAAGCAAACCACTGATGTCACTTGAAAATAAATATCAAGCCAAGGAGCAATAAAGAAAGCCTGAAAGAAGCGGCATCACCATAATAGGTGTTTGGCAGTCTTTGAACTGCGGGCACATAAGTTGCAACGGTTTGCAAGGTGGTATCCTTATCGTTGTAACCAATCTGGAGTATTGATTCTTCCCGCCAAAAGAAGCCATGCAAAGAACTAAGTTTTAGGTGAGGGACCCATAACCATAAGGTGTTCTTAAGGAATTGGTTTGCCCCGTCCTTCAGGCAGGCTTTGTAGCAAGAAGAGAGAGTGAAGTTGTCAGCCTTAGAGGGGTTCCATGAGAGGGAACTAGTCTTTGTGGAAGATATTGACTATTTAAAAAGGTCCAATGATTGATTGTTGGCCTTCCAGATTGAGGAGCTTTTTGCCATGTGCTATTACGTTGACATTTATTTTGTATTTTTCTTTGATTAGTACAAACCATGGGAGGCCCTCTTTTGCAAGTCGCTATAACCATCGACAAAGTGAGACTTTGTTGATTGAGGATAACCTCCATATTCCCAAACCACCACACTCTTTTGAGAGGTAGACATGCGTCCCAAGTGAATTGGGCCTTTGATGGATCAGGTTCCCCCACAAAAATTATAGAAAGAGTCTGTTAAGGTGTTTTCAAACCTTCTTTGGGAGGTGAAAGAGTGTCAGTTGTTGAATGAGTGTAGAGTACTTGAATGTAAATTCACAATTTTCATGGACTAACTTCATGATAAGTTGCTTGGGGGTCGCAAGAGGGTGGGCTCTCTGCCCGTAAGGGGGGAGTTTGGGGCGGTAGCTCCAAGGCAAATTTTTTTGGAAAGTAGTTCTATAATTTTACCCTAGACTCCTTGTTATATCCAGCAACACTAGTAAACTCATTGTAAAACTTCAATACTCTTATTTAAGGAGGTATCCTCCTCTCTATTGTGTATCTCAATCAATAAAGAAGAAGGCTTAGTGTAGTTATGAATATAGGCAGTTTTTGCCGAACCACATAAAATCCTTGTTTTCATGTATGATTGTTTTCTCCTTTTGCCTTTTTTTCATGTTTGTTTCTTTGATCCATCGGTTGGTCGAATGGTCATTCTGTAACATCATATGGTACAATAAGACACTACAAAAAAGATGGCAGATGAGTATTACCTTCCCTGCCTTAGAGATGTAGTTTATTGTCCAAGAATTCAACTTTCATGTAATCACTTTTGTAGATGACCAAATAGATTGGGGGGTCTGTCTAGAAAATATTTTTAAACCCAAGTAATCCAACGAAAATTTTGAAAGATGACATGCTAAGAGGGATGCTGCAAATGATGCCAGTTCGGTGGAAGCATTCAGCATACGACTTTTATCATAATTGATTGTGAGGCTCGAAATTTCCTGCAAGATCTTTAGTATGAGCCAAAACCTAGTTATTTGAGTTTTGCTAGCTTATCTGATTATGAGGATGTCGTCCGCATATTGCACCATGTTGAATTATGGAAGTCCTTGTATATCTAAGCTTTTAATGAATCTCATCTCCAAAGCTTTTCTAAAGAAGGCGTTGAAACCTTCCCTGACAATATTAAATAAAATGGGACACAATGGACAACCATGTCTAAGCCTTCTTTCCATTTTGAAAAAACCACCTTGCACGTCGTTAATAGAGATGGTGACTTGGCATTAGCGACCAGTTCCATAATCCACTCAATGAACTTGTACCGAAAACGAATGTCAAGTTTTAAGATGAAGACCAGTGACATTTTGGATTGCAGTGAGTGGATGATTTCATATGCTAGAAGACCACAATCATGTATTTGCCTACCAGAGAGGAACACACTTTGGAAGTGTGATATGTTTGATTTTAGTACCTCCTTTAGCCTCACCGCGAGCAACTTTGAGATAATTTTATAGAGGCTACTGAGAAGAGAGATGGGGGTATATCTCAAAAAATCTTTAGAGACGTTCTTTTGGAACGAGGATCAGCATTGAATTATCAAGCTCCTTCAGCAGGACTCCACTATGATGGAAGTCATGAACAAACTCCAGCAAGTTGGCCAACCAAATGATTTTGGAGAAATGCATAGGAAAGTGATCCAACTCGAGTGCTTTTCCATACGGCAGAGACCAGATTGTTGCTTTAAGTTCTTCCTCAAAGGTCTCTTCCAAAGTAGAAATTCAAAGGGTTGATGATTTTGAAAAGAAGATTGTGAACACGACCCATACAAGGCTTATGTTCCTCAAAAATCTATTTCAAATACATCGTGAAGGTGGAGATGATCTGTTCCTCAAGGATTTGAATGAAATTAACAACGATATATTGGATTGTATTTATGTGCCTTCTGTGAGATGCTTTGAGATGAAAATATTTCATGTTTTGATCTCAACTTTAGCCAATGAACTCGTGAACGTTGACTTCATTTGATTTCATCGCAGATTCTCCACTCCTGAATTTTGTTCGAGGGATCTGCAACTTCTTTGATCAAGTTAATGGAGGTGTTAGACTGAAGGAGGAGCTTGCTCAATCTTGGTCTCAAGGATAGCGAGATCTGACTCCATTTGCTTGATTTCACTGAGTCTACATCCCTCATTTTTTCTGACCCAATGGCTGACTTGCTTTCTGATTAATCGTAGCTTACAGACCGAAGCCGGTTATATGTTCCCCCTCAGAACATGCAGGTGCGTGTTCTCGAGTCTAAATGAGTGCCATGTATGTAAGCATGTGGGGCTCATTTGCCCGTGTGTGTCAGCATCACTTAGCATCAGAGTCTGGTGTGTTTGCAAAGACTTAAGTACCCTTTCTCGCCATTAGCACCATAAAATGATATTTTGAGTAAAGGACAAAAATATCCTTCCTCCAAAAAGGGTTAAAATCATCATTATTTTTTCCCTAAGGAGCAAACTCCTCTGCTTTAACAGGAGTTCCCCACAATATGTCACCCTAAACATTCTAGATCACCCTTTGGCGATGCACCATATGCTACAACAGGAGCTCTGATTGACGATGCACCATTTAGCGTCGTCTGCTGCCGTCGGAGCACCTTTTGTTGTTGTCTGCTATCGTCGAAGCACCCTTTGTCATTGTTTGTTGTCACCAGAGCGCACCCTTTGTCATCACCATCGTCTATTATCGTCGAAGCACCCTTTGTCGTCGTCTGTTCGTGAGAAATAGTTGAACTACCAAAAAAATCAGCATTTTGTCTATTTTTCATCATTATACGAGAGTGCAAAAGCCAAACTAAGTAGACAGAGAATAGTGATTTACAGAAAAGATAATAATGGCAACGTCAAACTGAGTAGAGTAGCGATTTATAATAGAAATCAAATAAGAGAGTAACGATTTACAGTAGAAATTAAATCAGAGAGTAGCGATTTACAGTAGAAATCAGATAAGAGAGTAGCGATTTAAAGTAGAAATCAAATCAGAGTGTAGAGATTTATAATAGAAATCAGATAAGAATGTAACGATTTACAATAGAAATCAGATAAGAGAGTAGCGATTTACAGTAGAAATTACATCAAAGAGTAGCAATTTACAGTAAAAATCAGATCAAAGAGTAGCACTTTACAATAGAAATCAAATCCGAGAGTAACAATTTACAGTAGAAATCAAATAAGAGAGTAGCGATTTACAATAAAAATCAAATCAGAGAGTAGTGATTTACAATAGAAATCAGATAAGAGAGTAGCGATTTACAGTAAAAATCAGATCAAATAGTAGCGCTTTACAATAAAAATCAAATCAGAGAGTAACAATTTATAGTAGAAATCAAATAAGAGAGTAGCGATTTACAGTAGAAATCAAATCAGAGAGTAGTGATTTACAGAAGAAATCAAATCAGAGACTAGTGATTTACAGTAAAAATCAGATAAGAAAGTAGTGATTTAAAATAAAAATCAAATTAGAGAGTAGCGATTTACAGTAGAAATCAGATAAGAGAGTAGCGATTTACAGTAGAAATCAAATCAGAGAGTAGCGATTTGCACTAAAAATCAGATAAGAGAGTTGCGATTTGCAGTAGAAATCAAATCAGAGAATAGCGATTTACAATAGAAATCAAACCAGAGAGTAGCAATTTACAATAAAAATCAGATCAAAGAGTAGCGATTTACAGTAGAAATCAAATCAGATAATAGTGATTTACAGTACAAATCAGATTTTTACTGTAAATCACTACTCTCTGATCTGATTTCTACTCTAAATCGCTACCCTTTGATATGATTTTTACTGTAAATTGTTACTCTCTGATTTATTTTTTATTGTAAATTGTTACCCTTTGATTTGACTTCTACGGTAAATTGCAACTCTCTTATTTGATTTTTATTGTAAATCGCTACTCTCTGATTTTATTTTTACTGTAAATCGTTACTCTCTTATCTGATTTTTACTATAAATCGCTACTCTTTAATTTGATTTCTACTGTAAATCGTTACTCTTTTATCTAATTTCTACTGTAAATCACTACTCTCTGATTTGATTTTTACTGTAAATCGTTATTCTCTTATCTGATTTATAGTGCACCAAGGAAGATTGATTTGGAAGGCGATCTCGTTCAGTTCTGCCCAAAAGGATCACTTTTTTGGCTTGGGTGGGGGCTGCAGACAATTGTGAGGACAAGGGATGTGTCTGGTGCGGGATAGGAGAAATGGACCATGATAAAGAATCCACCCACCTCTATGTCGGAGGCCAAGATCTCCTGCTTCTAGAGGATAATTATTTCTCCAGATGCACGGTTGAAGGGTTTAAAACAGTGCTGACTGTCGCGCCATAGTGTTGATGAATTCGGTAGAAACATCCTCTAGCTTGGATTCAACAACTACCAGGATATCAAAATTTTCCTGCTTTATCCAGTTAGCAAGGAAAATACGCAAAACTCTTGCGTTCCACGAGCAGATTTTCATTGGTTCAGGTTATTTTTCCTTGTCCTCCGGCTCCTACCCGTAGTGTTTGGGCTTGCAGCAGGAGATTCTGCGGACAGTTGACGAAGCTCCCTATTGAGCTTCGTAAGATGGGGGCTCTTGTGCTTTGAGAGGGGAGAAAGCCGCATGATAATCATTTCACGCGTACATTGAGAAAGTTGTTTTATCGCATTTATAATGTTGAATACAAGTATACATACCATTACAGCTGCTCATACAATAGTTTCCTCTTAGATCGGATTACACGTTTTTCCCTCTTCACGTATTTTCCTTTTCCTCAATCAACTTAGAACATTTGGTATCCTTTCCCTCAACAACCATGATTCTGTTACCTATCATTTCCTCGTTAGGTTTCTTCTCTTTCAAGTCGTTAGCTAACCTTTTCCAACTAGGTGTCCTCAATCCCACAAACAAGCAAACTTTCCCTTTTTTTTTATGAAGGCTCCTCATTGACTTATGGCGTCCCAAAGCTTGATCCATTATCCTCAACAAATTAAGATACCAAACGCAATAAACTACCACTGATATATTCACTATCTTGAAATATGCATTTTCCCTACCAATGTTGGGAACTCCTCATGCTCAAAACAGCCGAGCAATTGATTTCCACATTCGTCTACTCACATTACATTTAGAAAACAAGTGCACGACGGTTCTTATCTTACATCTTATAATTAAATAAAATATTATAAAAGCACAAGCATGGTTAGTGGATGTCAAAAAGTTTTTTTTTTCCTTTTATCTTGCTTTTAATGACATATGTATCATGTTTTTTCTTGAATGGAATTATAAATTTTTGGGGCATTTGTATTTTTTTCAAAAAGAAAATTATTACGTACATGGCACTAATGTAATTTTTTGTACAAATTAAGAGTAACTTTTTTTTAGATAGGAAATGTTATTTTTCTTCTTAGCGAGAAGTTTGCATGAAAGGAGATTAATTAGGAGAGAATTAGTTGTGATAGTTGGGCGTGAGTGGACAAAGTCATAAGGACGAAGGTAAAGCAATTTTCCCACGCTAATCGCACCCCGCGAATCAGCGGGGCCGTTATACGTAAAAATTGTTGGGAAGTGCCCAACCACCTCCACGTGTACGTGTCCATCCAGTTGTCCCAACGAGGAGGAACTGGCGCGCTTGGTTCGGGGCCCAAAGGAAGGTGGGGGAGAAGCTATAAATTGGCCAAGGATGGGAGGGTGAAGAACAAGCTCCCAATCAACCAACCACCCCTTCCCAAGTGTTTGTGCGTTCAAAGCCAAAAAGCCCCGGCCGGGAACTCAACGATGGCCTCGCGCTAAAATCCAGATTCAACCTACACAGGGGGGGAGGTCATTCTTTTCCGTTCCATATCATTTAATTTTGCTAGGAGAGGGAACCGAGAAGAGCTAGGAAGGCGATCAATTACAAGAGAGAGAGAGAGAGAGAGGGATCCGAAAAGCAAGAAGAAAAATAAAGATGGCATCATCATCATCGTCGAGGAGGGCTGGGGTAATGGCTTTGGTAGCAGCAGCTTTGCTGCTGTGTGCCGTGGTCGAAGCCGAAAATCCTTACCGGTTTTTCACTTGGAACATCACGTACGGCACCATCTCACCGCTGGGCGTGCCTCAGAAGGGCATCCTCATCAATGGGGAGTTCCCGGGACCCAACATCAACTCCACCACCAACGATAACATCGTCGTCAACGTGTTCAACAACCTGGATCAGCCCTTCCTGTTGACGTGGAGCGGCATCCAGCACAGGAAGAACTCGTGGCAGGACGGCATGCCCGGCACCAACTGCCCCATCCCACCGGGCAAGAACCATACCTACCACTTCCAAATGAAGGACCAGATCGGTAGCTACTTTTACTTCCCTTCCACGTACTTGCACAGGGCTGCCGGCGCCTTCGGTGGCCTCCGCATCAACAGCCGTCTCTACATCCCCGTTCCCTTCGATGACCCTGCCGACGACTACACCGTGCTCATCGGGGATTGGTACACCAAAAGCCATGAGGTAATTACTAACAAACATTTATGTATAAACTTTAGAGATTAATTAATTAGAATGATAGCTGACTAGTAGTAATTGCAAACGTACCAAAAAAAAAAAACAGACGCTGCGGATGAGCTTGGAGAAGGGTCAAATCCTGGGGAAGCCCAACGGAGTCCTCATCAACGGAAAATCCGGCAAGAGCGAAGCCGAGAGCACCGTGTTCAACATGGAGGCAGGGAAGACGTACCGGTACAGGATCTGCAACGTAGGCATGAAGACGTCTCTCAACTTCCGGGTGCAAGGCCACAAGATGAAGCTGGTGGAGATAGAAGGATCGCACACGGTGCAGAACGTCTACGACTCGTTGGACGTGCATGTGGGGCAGTGCTACTCGGTGCTGATTACCGCCGACCAGGCACCATGCGACTACTACATGGTTGCATCCACCAGGTTCGCCAAGTACATTCTGAACGGCACCGCCCTGATCCGCTACGGTGCTACCAACTCGTCATCCAACTGCACAGCCTCCCAGGAGCTTCCCCCAGCACCCGTCGGCGTCGCCTGGTCGCTCAACCAGTTCCGCTCCTTCAGGTGGAACCTGACGGCCAGTGCAGCCAGGCCAAACCCCCAGGGCTCCTACCACTACGGCCAGATCAACATCACCCGCACCATCAAGATCGTCAACTCCGCCGGCAAGGATGCCAACGGGAAGAAAAGGTACGGTATCAACGGTGTCTCCTTCGTCGCACCAGACACCCCCTTGAAGCTCGCCCAGTACTTTGGCGTGGGCGACAAGGTCATCAACGACACTGCCATCGTGGACGTACCCGGCACCATCTCGGCTTCCACCCCGCTCAGCCTGGCGCCCGCTGTCTTGAACGTGACGTTCCGCGACTTTGTGGAGATCATCTTCGAGAACCACGAGAAGAGCCCGCAGGCATGGCATTTGAATGGATACTCCTTCTTCCCCGTTGGGTGAGTCTCTCTCTCTTGATCGATCGATCCATCTGATTTTTTGTTGTTGTTGTTGTTTGGGCTGGCTCATAGATCCATTTGTATTTGCATTGCAGGATGGAGAATGGCAAGTGGACCCCCGACAGCCGCGCTCTTTACAACAACCTTGACGCTGTGAGCAGGCACACGATTCAGGTGTACCCCAAGTCGTGGACGGCCATCCTGTTGACGTTTGACAACGCCGGCATGTGGAACCTGAGAAGCGAGATGTGGGACCGCCACTACCTGGGACAGCAGCTGTACGTGAGTGTCTTGTCGCCAGCTCGCTCCCTCCGAGACGAATACAACATGCCCGATGACGCCCCACTCTGCGGCATCGTCTCAAGCCTTCCCAAGCCCGCCCCCTACACTTGAAGAAACAAACATATCAGAGATGTGTGATGTGATTCGATCATCTGTCTAAAGTGCCCCGGCCCAAGGAAAAAAAAGAAGCCAAAAGCCTTCTCCGTTCACCATTTTTTGTACTGATTGTTCCAATGATTTAGATCGGATTGAATCGACTTGGAGCTCTTCTTCTTCTTTTTAATCAATAAATTCATATTTTATTTATTTGTTTATGCGTGTCTGTGCATGAGAGAGAGAGCGCGGCCGGGGGGGGCTTATGATCCCATTCAGCCACAAACTCATTGTTTCACTTTCATCTATACATGGTCGACTACGAAAACCACCACCAAGTCATGGTCTCTTATATTCATGCACACATCAGCCTGCGAAAAAAAACTTCATTTGGCTCCTTTTTCCTAAGATCTAGAATCTTACCTATCAGGCTACTTATTTTAGCCTCGTGAAATGCGCTTTTATGGTGCGAGCAATGAACGATTGAATGGCAGCCAGCATTCTGAAAATCCAGCACTACAACAAAGAAGGGAAACAGCGACACTCAAACAGCGGCCAATTTGGGAAAATTGCCGCTATTGAGTGTGAGCACCTACAGCGGCATTTAAACTGCCCCTGTAGGTAGGGATATGAATTTGCCCCCTCCCGCTTCCCATTTTCGCGACCTACGGCAGCAGTTCTTACTTTCCCTCCCTCGCCCTCCATTTGTTTGGCCTCGCTAATTTAGGGCAAAGCTCTCGCCGGAATCTCTGCCGCTCTTTGCCGAGGCTGTTCATCTCGTCCTCTCCCGGTGGACGTGGCTGCGGTTTGGGGTCGAGAACGAGTGGGGGCGGCTCTCTCTACTGCTTCTCAAAAATTTATTGGTGATTTTGGAAGCATGAATTTTTTTATTTTTTATATGTTGTACGCATGTTTTAAATGCTTTGTCCTTTTGAGAGAGCACAAACTTATATTTGGTATGTATTGATGAAATAACCAGCATATTGTTTAAATTAGAACAATTTAAATGGTTGATGGTAAGCAACTTTCTTGAAAAAAATCCTCTAGTTGTAGTAGTATTTCTAGGAAGTTTCCAGTAATAACAAATGAAGCGGTGTTATCTTTATACTATTTCTGAACAAAACACTGATGTTCTTTTCTTGTATGATATCTTTGTTATGGGGTTATTTAGTAATAAATATTTTTCTGTATCTGATAAAAGGAACTAGGATCAGTTTGAAGTGAATGAAAAATTGTTTGGAGTGTAAAGCACGTTTGATGAGCAACTATATAGAACAAAACTCGAGAGGGGTCCTCAAATGAAAGAGCGAGAAAAGGAGGCTTTAAGAATCGCAATAGAAATTCAGGGAGTGGAGACTCAAGATCTCCATTTAGCTGAGGTTACACTATTTTGTTATTCACCGATTTTGCTTTGGCTAAACTAATATCACTTCATATTTTTACTTTATCCTTACACTGGCTTGTTCATCAACAGGAAAGGGGTCTTAATTTTCCTGAGGACTCTGAGGTTGATGAAGAAACACGGTTTTCACCAGTTTATAGGAAGCAGAACAGGTCATGTTGAACATGAGCTAACATCTTGGCCGTCTGTTTGCATTTTGGATGAATTCCACGTAGCATTTAACTTTTCCGTTGACTTTTTAACATTTCAAAATACAAAACGGACGGCCATGATGTTGGCATGAGCAAAAAGGATCATGTTCAGCATGACCTGATCTGATTCCCAGTTTATAGGGAACAGATGATGGAGTACGTGAAGAAAATGATGGCATTGTTGGATACGATGAAACTTTTGGTGTTACATCCAATGCTTTCGGTCCATGCTTTATCAAAAGCCAATCCAATAGTCAAACCCAAGCTTCATCCCTGCAAGAAATTATTTTTTTTTTGAAGAAAAGCATTTGCTTTGATCAGGTGACTTCTCTCGCATTTGAACTTGGCAAGCCAAAATTGAAAACCAAAGAATAGAAAGAGAAAGCTTGAGAATTAGAAAATCTAATGATCCAAAAGACGAAAAATAAAAATAAAATTATAGACTTTAGAAAGGCTAAAACATTTTTGTGATAAATGAAATTAAAAGTCATAAATCAAACGATTTAAAATTTGAACAAAAATAATCATGAACGGTCCTTTAACTAATGATTAAGGACCTTCAAAACTATCCAACAGTCACAATGCCATATAAATGTTATATAAATGCATTTTTAAAGTCTTTCAAACAACCAAAACATTAAAAAATGAAAAGTGAAAAGATGGTTTGGTTAACACCTCACATGCGCCTTGCACCGCTGCGAGCATACAAAGTGTACTATCAAAATACCACATTACGCCTCAAGCGCTTTTTTGCACACGCACACGCTAACAGCACGTCCGTTCCTGCGCAAAGTGCAGCAACGTGACATTGTTGGATACGATGAAACTTTTGGTGTTCCATCCAATGTTTCTGATCCATGCTTTAACAAAAGCCAATCCAATAGTCAAACCCAAGCTTCTGGCTCTTGCTATGTGGTAAGCCTACAAGAAATTATTTTTTTTAAGAAAAGCATTTGCTTTGATTAGGTGACCTCTCCCACACTTGAACTTAGCAAGCCAAATCGAGAACAAAAGAATAGAAAGAGAGAAAGCTTGAGAATCAAAAAATCTGATGATCCAAAAGATAAAAAAAAAATATATAGACTTTAGAAAGGCCAAGACATTTTTGTGATAAATGAAATTAAAGGCTATAAATTCAATGATTTAAAAATTGAATAAAATGATCCTGAATGGTCACTCGCCTTTGACTAATGATCAAGGACCTTCAAAATCGTCCAACAGTCACAATGTCCCGTAAACATTATATAAATGCATTTTTAAAGTCAACAGATGGTTTGGTTAAAGCGGACCTCAGCACCTCACATGTGCCTTGCACCATTGCGAGCATGCAAAGTGCAAAATACACCATCAAAATGCTACATTGTGCCTCAAGCGCCCTTGTGCATGCGCATGCACAAACGGTGCATCTGTTCCTACGCGAAGTGTAGGAACGTGACATTGTTGGATACGATGAAACTTTTGGTGTTCCATCCAATGCTTCAGATCCATGCTTTACCAAAAGCCAATCCAATAGTCAAACACAAGCTTCTTTTGGTTCTTGCTTTGTTGTAAGCCTACAAGAAATTATTTATTTGAAAAAAGCATTTGCTTTGATCAGGTGACCTTTCTCACACTTAAACTTGGCAAGCCAAATCGAGAACAAAAGAACAATAAGAGAAGCTTGAGAATCAAAAAATCTGATGACCCAAAAAATGAAAAATGAAAAAATTTATAGACTTTAGAAAGGCAAAGATGTTTTTGTGATAAATGAAATTAAAGGTCATAAATTCAATGATTTAAAAATTGGACAAAAATGTTCATAAATGATCACTCGCCTTTGACTAATGATCAAGGACCTTCAAAATCGTTCAACAGTTACAATGCCCCATAAATGCATTTTTAAAGTCTTTCAAGTGGCCAAACCATTTGAAAAAAAAAGTCAAAGGACAAATTAGTCAAAGCAGACCTCAGTACCTCACATGCGCCTTGCACCCTATGAGCGTGCAAAGTGCACCATCAAAATGTCACATTATGCCTCAAGCGTCCTTGCGCACACGTGCAACAATGTCCACAAGTCACCCTAATACACAAGGTTTACCAAAGTAAAAAATAGAGAACAAACACTCTATTTAAAACACGAGAAAAAATTATTCCTCTTAAATATGGGACTAAACATTTTCAAAGCACTTTTTATGGGAAATAATAAATCACCAAAAACTTTACAGAATATGCTATATTTTGAAACTTTTTCCAACAACATCACGGCTAAAGAGTACTAGCAAATAGAATATTCATTTGGTGTCCAATGAGCCTGCTCCTCTTGTTATTTTCCTTTATGTTTTTGTGTTTTTTTATGTATTATATTTTTTACAGCCAATTATTTAAAAAAAACTGTGTAGGTTGGAATAGTGGCAGTTTACAAACTGCCATTGTTCGTCTAATGCTGAGTAGTCAACAGTGGTAGTTTGTAAGAGCTGCTATAGGGTACTTACAGCGGCAGTTTAAACTATCGCTGTTGGTACCATCGGCAGTCCAAAATGGGCCTCAAGTAGGACCTATAGTGGCAGTTTCAGATTGCCACTATAGAGTACAACAACAACAACAACTACGCCTTCATCCCAAAACAATTGGGGTCAGCGATATGAACCAAAAAAGAAATTCATTTTGGGTCTTCCACATGAATCCTTTTCCTCCAATCATTTCTATCCAACGCCATGTTCTCGGTGAGGTTCAAAGCATTCATATCCTTTCCTATCATCTCCATCCAAGTCTTCCTAGGCCTACCCCTACCTCTTTTAACTAATATATTTTCCCATTTCTCCAACCTTCTAACTGGAGCATCATTAGGCCTTCGCCGAATATGTCCAAACCACCGTAAACGATTCTCTCGCATCTTATTCTCAATGGGTGCAACACCTACCTTCTTACGTATCTCTTCGTTCCGAATCTTATCTTTTATTGTATTTCCACACATCCATCTAAGCATCCGCATCTCAGCTACACTCACTTTTTGAATATGATGTCTCTTGGCAGCCCAACATTCCGTACCATATAGTAAAGCGGGTCTAATAGTCGTCCTATAAAACTTTCCCTTCAACCGCAATGGCATTCTACGATCGCACAGCACTCCAGTAGCACTTTTCCATTTCATCCACCCAACCTTTATCCTATGATTTACATCTCCATCAATTTCTCCATACTTTTGAATGATGGATCCTAAATATTTGAAATAATCATTCACCGGTATATCTTGCTCACCAAGCTTCACTACACTCCCATCACTACTTCGTTGCTTACTAAACCGACATTCCATATATTCAGTCTTACTCTTACTCAACTTAAAACCTCTAGCTTCCAATGTCTGTCTCCATAATTCTAACTTAGCATTAACCCCAGCTCTAGACTCATCAATCAAAACAATATCATCAGCAAACAACATACACCACGGTACATTTTCTTGAATTGATCTCGTAAGCTCATCCATCACTATCGCAAATAGGAAAGGGCTTAAAGCAGATCCTTGATGTAACCCAACCGTTATCGGAAAATTGGTTGTCACCCCTCCACAAGTGTGGACATTGGTTACTACTCCTTCATACATATCTTTAATTATACTAATGTACTTGAGAGAAACACCTTTCTTCATCATTGTCCACCAGAGAACGTCCCTAGGTACTCTATCGTATGCCTTCTCTAAATCAATAAAAACCATATGCAAATCTTTGTTCCTCTCTCTATATCTTTCAATAAGTTGTCTAAGAAGATGTATAGCTTCCATAGTTGATCTTCCAGGCATAAAACCAAATTGATTCTCTGATATCATGACAACCTTCCTCAACCTAGACTCAATCACCCTCTCCCAAAGTTTCATAGTATGACTCATGAGTTTTATACCACGATAGTTTGTGCAATCTTGTATATCACCCTTATTCTTATATAAAGGCACCAAAGTACTCTTCCTCCACTCATTAGGCATCTTATTTGTTCGCCAAATCAAGTTAAAAAGATTTGTCAACCATTCTAAACCTTTCTCTCCCAAGCATTTTCAAGCCTCGATAGGTATACCATCTGGGCCAACTGCCCTTCTTGATTTCATTTTCTTCAAAGCCTCTGCAATTTCTTTCTTTTGAATCTTGCGCATGAAGTCACGATTTATCTCATGAAAAGGAATAGAAAAGTCTCCAAGATCCTGAGCATGACTTTCATTAAATAGCTTATCAAAATAATCTTTCCATCTCTCCTTAATCTCCTCATCTTTGACTAAAACCCTTTGCGTTTCATCTTTGATACATCTAACCATACCCAAATCCTTCGATTTCCTATCTCTCATCTTTGCAAGCCTATAAATATCCTTCTCGCCTTCTTTGGTATCCAACTTGTCATAAACCTCCTTATATACCTTAGCCCTCGCGTTTCGAACAACTTTTTTAGCTTCCTTCTTTGCTATCATATACTTCTCCAAATTCTCATTATCACGACTCTTACTTAGATTTCTATAACACTCTCTTTTAACCTTAATAGCTAATTTGACATCCTCGTTCCACCATGATGTATCCTTACCTAGTGGTGCACCGCCTTTAGACTCACCCAATACCTCCTTAGCTACTTTTCTCATACCACCCGCTATCTTATTCCACATTGATTCTGAATCCTCCTCGAGACACCAATCAACTTCCTTAACTACCTGCTCTACAAACATTCCTTGTTTAGCTCCTTTCAGTGCCCACCACTTAATTCTAGGATCTATCCTATGTCTAACCCTTTTGCGGCATTGTCTAATTCTAAGATCTAAAATTAAGACTCTATGTTGTGTAGCTACACTTTCTCCTGGTATAACCTTACAATCGATGCAACAACCCCTATCTCTCTTTCTAAGTAGGAAAAAATCTATCTGACTCGTATTAACCCCACTTTTAAATGTTACTAGGTGAGACTCCCTCTTCCTAAACCAAGTGTTTGCTAAGATCATATCATAGGACAAACAAAAATCTAAAATCCTTTCTCCACTTTCATTGCCACTATAGAGTAACAACAAGAATTATTAAACTGCTGCTATAGGACACCTACAGCGGCAGTTGTACTTGCCATTGTAGATCGTGAAACTGACACTGTTGCCAACAACGACAACACCTACAGCTACCATCGGTAAACAGACGCTGTTTGCTTCAGTGGCATTTACACAAGGCTATAGCTGCAGTTCTTGACTGCGCTATAGCTATATTTTGTAGTAGTGCAGCTTCTTAAACTAAGAACGTTTATCAGCTCCGACAGTAGTGAAATCAAATGAAGTCAGAAAGTGGATATATTGAATTGGGAAAATCAACACCTGTTTCAAGTTCATACAGTAGGTATTTGAATCATATGCGCGTCTCTCTCAAGTCTGCCCGTTAATTAGCATGCTTGCTTGCACATCTAAAAAAAGATGCTGGATATTGAAGTTTTCATATAAAACTCAAACAAAATTAAATCTAATTTACTAACTAAAAGATATAAAGAAGGGGTAAGAAATAGATTATTTGTATTACTATTATTAGAAGGTTGATTGCCTTTCTGCTGAACATTTAGAGATCATTTATCAATGGTTGTCAAATATTCTTAACTGGGTAAGAGAATCTATTAAAGTTGAGCTTCAATCACCTTGTACATGTATTGTTGCATCGGATTCTTGTAAACAAACATGCATTATCATTTTGCTATATAAGCGGAATTCATTTTGCGATAATTACATCGGTAGAGAAGCAGAATGTCTTAAAAACTCATTAGCAGATATCCGTTGATAAAAAAATCATTACTTACTATTAGCATGAATTTTAATTGACAACAAAAGAAATAAATTTTCTACAAAGGGGGGTCTTGAAAAACATGGTCGATCAATCGACTAAAATGCCTTATTAGAAATTTCTATAATCACAAATACTGAGAACCTTATTTAAAGTTCCTGAAGATCTGAAAGGTTAGAGTCACAGAGACAAATGATTGCACATCTTTCACATGAAAGGCGCACTCTTTCAGCCTAAGTTGAAACAAACAACCAAGCAGGAAAAAACAAGTGAGGCCCACACATTTTCCACCCAAATAAACTGTTTCTCTGGAAACCCGTATCACACCTGCCCCTGTGGAAGCATTTTCCACCCAAGGGAGGGCTTTGAGGGGATTTCGGTTTCTGCTGATTTCTTTTTGTCCAGCGTGAAACAAACGACCCCTAAATCATCCTACTAGACTTAGGCAAGGACAAAAGTCCTAATGTGTGTCATAAATCAAACTCCATAAGCTTTCAATTATGCATATGAACTTTATGGTTTTTATTTTTTCTAGAACCAAAATGAACGTCGCAGATTTAGTTTCTAAATTAATAAAGTGAGAATTTGATTTTTTTATTAAAAGCTTGCTAGTTTTTAAGGTTGCCATTTTCATTTTTTTTTATAGTGTAGTGAGTTAAGTTGCACTCGTATGATTCCATTTACTTTGATTCAACTAAAAATGACCATATTGTATGGGTAATTTGACGTGCTTCCTAAAAACCCTACAATCCAAAGTCGCAAATATCTTATATCATTAGGACACTTTTACCCTTCACAACTGCAAATTTAGGCATTTTTGTGATAAAATTGTACTGCTCACAAATATCATACTCTTTCCCATATAATAAATATTTTTGCATAAAAATATTTGTGAAATCTAGAAGAATATGAAACCACCAAAATCTTAAATAACATACTCTTTCACATAAAATAAATATTTTTGCATAAAAATATTTGTGAAACATCTCTCACAAATAGTATACTTTTGCATATATTCTAAAATCGCATAAATTTATGTGTGAAACTTCACTTAAAGGAAACCAACAAAATCACAAAAATTCTACTTACATATTTGCAAAAATTTTATTATATGTGGTTTTTCTTAATAGTTACGATTTTGTCAAATCATATATATACCCATTTTTATTCTAGGGTTTCTTCTTCTTGTTTGTGTTTGCAAAAAACTTCTTTGTAGAACCCTTGCGGCAATTCTTGCATTCTAAGGAGGTTGTGGTATCTTCATTGTGATCGACTTCCCCATCTACAGTTTTAAAAGGTGAGTTTCATACAATATATACTTGTGTATTCCCATGCATATTTTCAAGGAGGTTGCGGTATCATCCTTGTGATCGACTTCCGTTTAGGGTTTACTATGTTTATGATTTTTTTATAGCAATACATATTGTTGTGGATTATTTATAATTGTTTGTTTATCTTTTAGTTAGTATTTGTTTTTCTTATATTGGTGTAATGGGGCTAGGGTTTACTGTGTATGAGCATTAAAATGACTAAAGTACACTATTATAGTTATTGTAGGTAGTCAATGATGGTGTCTAAAAGTACACTATCATAGGTCTGAATACACTAATTGAAAATCTATAGTAGTCTCCAAGAATATTACTTTTAAGAAATTTGCGGCTTTGATGTCTTATAAAACTAGATATGTTGCTTTGACCCTTTGGTATAGTTATTCTCTAAACAACCAAGAAATATGGATAGATGTTAAGGAAGAAGATGATATAGAATTGATATTATTTAGTGATGATGTTTACTTGAAAGTATACAAAGTTAATGAAGGAGCAGTTGATCAATGGAATAATGTGAATCTCGTAGAGAATGTGTATCTATCTCAAGCACCATCTATTGATTTGAATCATTTGTTGATTATCCAATTGTCTCAAATAGTAAACGATATTGATGTTGTACATGATGAATGGATCATTGCAAAGGATGTGAAACCACATGGGCAAATAAGTGTCTATGATCTTCATTGGAGTAATTTGAATGACATGCAGTGTTTTTGGGCATACGACAATGCTATATATAAGTTATAATTTTGATGTAATTTATAGTTAAGATGTAGATATGATGAATGTGTTATTTTGATGGTTAATCTTGAATATTGAAAATGCAGGAATGATACATGCATGAAAGCAAAAGAAATGATAGATACAATGAATTTTGATGTAGTTGGTGAAACTGAATAGTCAATTAGTGATAGCAGTGATCATGTTGATAGTGTAGAATTGGATGATATCGATGATGATAAGTATACCATGTCGATAGGAGATGATGAAAGTGATGCACCAATGGCATTGGATAATATGAACCCTTAATTATCGTTCAATGGATTCTTGTACAATGAAATGCAATTGAAAATCATTGAAGTAGAGACATCTAATTTGTATGAGCAATTGCATAATAAAAGGCTTAATGATTGTGAACAATTCTAATGGCTATTAACACACTCAAACGATCAAGAAATTGCTTTGGACAAACAGTTTATTGATTTCCAGTACTACCATGAGTTTTTGAAAGATCATGTGATCATGAATAACTATAAAGCAAATTTCTTAAACAGTTGCAATAACATATTCAATGTCGTATGCACAAGGAAGAACACTCATATGACAGTTGATTTCTCTTGGAAGATCCATTGCACAAAGGTGCGCCGAGCAGATTTCTTTCAAATGAAGAAGTATGATAGCAAACATATATGTGGTGGATCATTAGGCAACCTTGTAATAAAAGGTGTCTTCAAAGTAGATTTCAAGTGTTATTCATAAATGCTTGCATAATAACCCAAAGATAACTCCAAGAGAAATCATAAATGATATCAGTCGGGAAGAATGTGTGGAGGTTACTTACAAACAAGCATATTGTAGACGAGAACACACTAAGACTATTTTCTAATTATTCAATTTCTGATTAAAAAATTATTGTGCCACTTAGTGTTTCGTCCACAATCGCTAGAAATGTATTTGTGTATGGGATGTGTGTGTGTATGTGTTTGCATGAAGCATTTGACAGAGAACTTTTCAAAGAAATTTAGTTTACCACTCAATGCACTTTGGTGGAGTGCAGCTCGAGCAGCCACGAAATAACAATGCAATTATTTTCTTGCCAAAGTTAAGAAATAAATCACAGAGGCATATAATTATATTACCACTGATGTGCATATGAAACATTGAGCCAACTGTCACTTTCAAGTGAAAAGATATGGATGTTTAACATCTAATATAGCGGAGAGCTTCAATTCATAGATTCTCACCATACGTGACAAGCCCTTAATTCCACTTATTGAAAAACTGTCTCATACTAAAGAAACTTTTTGAGAAAAGAAAGATTGCAAAGCAGCATATAACAAGTGTTGTAGTGCCGAAGGTAAAAAAAAATCTAGAAAAACTAAAGAAAAGTGCACAATAAATATGTGTGCAAGTAGTCCATTGCCCTTGATAATGGTATAAAGTTCGTGACCAATATCACGGTTACAATGTTGGTCTTCAGAGGCACTTGTTCTCTTGTGAAGACTGATAGGTTAGTTGGATTCCTTATGAACATGAAATCGTATGTATTTTGTATGAGGGCAATCTACCAGAAGATTACTACGATAAGTGATTCAAAGTTAAATCGTATCAAGCTGCATATAATCAATATCCATTATTTTTTATGGTGGATAGTATCCCACACATCGCTCCACCTACTCTTGTAGTTGTCTATCCACAAAAAGTGGTTCGTACAGTAGGGCGACCTAAGGTTAATAGACAAAGAACAAAACACAGGGATGTTCAGCCATACAAGTGTAGTGTATGTGTTGAAGTTTTTTAATTAATTGCTTCCTTGTGTGCATATCTAATATTTTTTAATTAATTACTTCTTTATGTGTATATTGCGTGTTTTTTAATCAATTGCTTATTTATGTGTATATCTAGTGTTTTTTAATTAATTGCTTTTTTACGTGTATATCTAGTGTTTTTTAATTAGTTGTTTCTTTATGTGTATATCTAAGTAGTTTGAGATGTATGATCGTACACATTCTTACAAAAAAAAAGAATTCAAAGAGCCTCAATTTTTTAAGAGCAAGGAACACTCGATCGTACATAAAGTATAAGCAATATCCTGAATCATGTGTGTATATTTGATATTAATCATATATAATTTATTTTGTTGTTAAGAACAGGTTAATTAGAAAGGAAAAGTTATAGAAGAGAACACCCCAAAACCAAAAGAGTATGAGTTTGGCAAAGAAACTCGCTTGGCAAGTGATGTAAGTATTAATATTGCACGTTATTTTTTTTTGTTACGTTTGCACATAATTTTGTTTGTTCTTTTGTTACCATACTAGATTTACTATGTATCATCTAGTAGGATTCATAGAAAGAATCAAAGTGACTGACAACGAGGACAGAGAAATAGACAACTTATCGAAGACCCTTTACCTTACGTTGTATTTATGTGTGAGTTATAAAAGTGATGTTTATATTGTTTTACTACCAACTAATAAAAACTAATTGATAAACCTTGTTTGTTCACAGCAAATGGTCACAACTAAAGGACACCAAGGTGAGGCAACTTACTACTTTGAGAGCAATGACTTATCATTTCCTTAACACTGACAAAGTATGCTTTTACACAACTTCACATACTTACAAATAAATTTTTATGTGCACAACGACGTTACACTAGATTTATGTTGCAGCTTTTAATTTCTTTCAACTGGGGCAACGAGCACTACGTTCTTTGAAAAATGGACATAAAGGAAAAGAACTTTAGGTTGTACAGTTTCACGCTGAACACATATTTAACAGATAAAAAACTCAAACAAATAGTATGATAACATAACGTACTCAATAATGTACTCACTTTTTTGTGTATGTTTGTTATCTCCTTTTTGTGTTTGTTTGTTATCTCTTTTTGGTTCATGTGTTGAAGGCTCATTTTTTTCTTAGCGTAATTTAGGTTCGACTGTTATAAAAATTGGATGATGCAGAGAATGGAGAGTATTCCTCAATAAGAGAATGAGTAATTACTTTGCATTTATTTGTTATACATGTTTTTTACTTGGTATTTCCTCATTTTATAGGTATGACTGTGTCATATTTGGCATACAATATATGCAGTACTTGAGTAGAAACTAGAGATTGAACTTCACACAGGTATATGTTTATACATCAGTTGTTTACTAGTTTGAGATATCCATTATAATTAGTTGTTTGCTAATAAAAGCTTATTTTCATAAAGATGTCACAGATATAAGGAATCATATGATCAAGTTTTATAAGTACATGAATAAAAGCGTACAAGAGTGTGAGAGATAATGTAAAGGCAGAGACATCGGTTAGAGAGGTGTTAAAAAAGTCTGTCTAGCTAGTTGAGTTGTGGACAATTATGCAAATTTGTAATAAATCAAGTTAAACTTATATTTGTAATTGGATGGATCAAGTTTAACTTTGTAACTAAATAAATTAAGTTAAACTTTGACTATAACTTTGTAATGAAGCCCATGTATTGAATGTAACTTTGTAATTGTTAAACTTCAAGTTATCTAATTTTGTGCAAACCAACTGTATTTAGTTCTATGTTAATCATATTGATTGTCCAATTTTTGCAATTGTTAATGAAGAAACAGTTTTGCAAAATTGTCTATTTTTTTTCGATCAGTAGGATTTTCGCAAATATACTTCATGAGATTTAGGAACATATATGCAAAGAAGTATGATATCCGCAAATGAGATAAAAATAGTTGCCAGAATTAGTAGTCAGAAGGGCACGTTGTGGACTACTGGTTGGAAAGAAAAGGCAAAAAAAAAGCTCTAGATTATGCGAAAATAAGCAGGTTGGGAACCACAATGGGTTTCTATATGATTTGAGAAATTAGTAAAAAATAAGAAATATCATATATTTGTCATAGTTTCACAAATATTGAATTATGATATTTGCAATATCTGGAGATTCACAAATAACTTCATGCGAGAGCATGCAATGTATGTGAAAATGTAAGCTATTTGCGAAATCAGTGGTAAGTGTTTCGCACATAAATTTATGTGATTTCAGAAATTATATGTGAAAAGTAATTTATTTGCAAAATTAGTGGTAAGTGAAGTTTCGCAAATATATTTATGTGAAAGAGTATGATATTTTCAATTTTGGTGGTTTCAATTTCATCAAGATTTCGCAAATAAATATGTACAAGTTCATGAAGTCTAAATTCACATAAAAAAACTTGTGATTCTGGATTTAAGTAGATATTGAATATATTCGATGGGCAGTACAATTGTATCACAAAAATGCCTAAATTCGCAGTTGCGAAAGGTAAAAGTGTCCTACTGATGTCTGGTATTTGTGATTTTAGACATTGAGAGATTATTGAAAATTGTATGGTTTTTAGGGAATTGCATCAAATT